>NC_089581.1:86075048-86811901 GCF_019320115.1 Miscanthus floridulus | reverse complement strand
AGTCTCTGATTTCTCCCTGCATGCTACGGGCTCTGCGCTCTACGTTATGGGTGGTCGGCTGCGGTCTCTAGGTCACACCTGCTTTTCCTACATGTCTATGGGCTCCGCGCTCGACATTATGGACTATGGGTCAGCCAAGGCCAAGAGATCAACATAGAATACATTGCTCGGACGCCACTTATGTTGCCTTTATCTCCAAGTTTGTATAACAACTACCGACCAGAACGTGTTTCGCGTTGTTTTTTATGGAAAAGACTTAGTCATCGATTTTTTCCTACACGTGTCACGGGCTCTATGCTCTGTGTCATGGGTGGCCGGCTGCGGTTCCTGAGTCACATCTATTGCTCCTACACATGGATGGGCTCCACGCTTGATGTTATGGTTTATGGGCTGGCCAAGGCCATAAGGATCAGTAGCAGACCAACTGTTCGGATGTTATTTGAGCTACGCATAATCATGTCAGGTTTGAAACTTCCAAGATTTTTTCGCCGAACTACAAGCAAACTACATATATTACATATACAAGCACCTTATAACAAAATATTCGATAAATGCTTATTTCTTGCGCTATCACGTTTTCTATTACATAGTCCAAGGTTTTTAGATGGTACGCTATAATTAGATTATGAGCTCTGCCATCACCATCCTGCTCGCTAAATAGATCTATATTGCCGGCCAGCATTTTTGCTGCATCCTCCACTTGCATCCTCTAGTTGTTGGTCTCCGCCGTCGCTCAGGCCTTCCGCAAACTCACCCTCTATGGACTGAGGTTGGTGTTAGATAATGGGACCAAACAACCACAAGGACATGGGTAGCGACGGTAGTATGGCATCGCAGTTGAAGGTTTTGAAGTTTTCCCATGCTATCTTGGCACCTCTGAATTACGGTGTTGGGGGTGTTGCCGCCTGCTGTCGTGCTGAGTGGCTGTTTTCAGGTCGATGCAGTCAAGCCACCGGCTTAATTGTGGCGACTATAGTTTTTGAAGTTCTCCTTCTAGACCTTGGCCTCCTGCACCAGCACGTCAAACTATGCTTTGGCTTTATGACGATAACCTGCATGAGTTACATGATCCATTATACAAGGAGCTACTACAACAATAATACCGACTAGGAGGAATTCACCTTTCAGCTCCTCAGCAAGTTTGTCCACCCCGCTCTGCTTCCTTTTGCTTTTTCCAAGCGAAGTTGATCAATGGCCTGGCACATCTAGCCGAGCTCAGCATCTTGCTCTACAAGCACATCAGTTGTTAATGGAAATGCGGCCGTTCAGCAATACCAAAGTACATTCGTTGATGTACCGTACTACTTTCTATTTGGATACACTGCTAAGCTATTCACTTTTCCTCTCCAGCTACTCAGAAGCACATTTTAGTTGGTCAGAGATAGCGGCCAGCTGCTCGGACTAGCTCCACACTTGCTCGGACACAGCCGCCAGCTTTTCGGTAAGGACCCCCTTTTGGTATTCTAGGTCCCGCATGTTGGACTCTGCAAGGTCTCATTCGTGTTGGCCCTCTGGATATTCTTCTCTGAGAGGTTCCTAGCCTCTTTGAGTTTTTCATTCTCCGCTGCAAGGGGCTCCATTCGCTTTATTAGCTAGCGGCACTGCTCGGCAACTCAAGATATTTCCTACAACATGTATGATGACATTATTGTTAACCACTTCCAATAAAATGACTAGGACCTTTCTAGACAAAGTATTCACCTTGATCTATTTCATCACACCAATAAGGGAAGTCTCCAGTCTCCTAAACTCCTTGGTGGTGTCCTCCTCTGCAACAATAACTATTTCTTCACCATGCTTTCGTAGGATCCAGACTGCTTGGGGTTGAGGTTCATCACGCATGATCTCCTCCACCTCATCCTCCTCCATTGTAGCCAAAGGGACCACCTTGGGGCTCGGTGGTTGGATAGCAGGTCCAACCATGCCCTCCGATGAATTGGGGACTACCATTTGTTCCTTTGGCGCCAAAAGCTTTTCTGCTCCTATTTCCACCATTGCCGAAGGAGCTGTTGCCGATTTGCTCACCGTTGTAGGTAGTCACTCGCCGCCATGAAGCCCACTAGGGGCAGCAATTGGCTCCCCCGTGTGCTCTCGAGCACTCGGGGACTCTAGGATGTGGTCCACTAGCATTTCCACCGCTCTAGGGCAAGTTTCTGGTCGCCGATTAGTCTGAGTGAGTGGGGCTAGATCTGTTGCTCACCTTGCACTGTATCAAATTAGTTATTCAGTCACAACATAAGTAAAGCAAATACAGCAAATTAACTACAGCACAAGAGCACTTATGGTTTGGTCTAATGGTTCAATTTCTTGAACCGACGGTGCTAGCCAGAGCCTCTGGGCGCAGCTGCGGGGTCGACTCCTGTGCTCGGTAGGGGAATTCTCGGCTCTTCCTTAGTTGGCATTAGTTTCACCTGCTGCTCCGGGGCTACTGTCGATTGTTGCTTCGGGATCTCCATTGCCCGCTTCGTGGGGATTTTCGACGTCTGCTGCGCAGCAATTCCCTCCACTCGATGCTCGAGGACTCTCCTTGTCAGAGCCTCACGGACTTCTTTGCCTACCCTGGTTTGTTGCTCCACGCGTGGGTAGAGCGGAGACCCTTTTGTGCTCTAGGAAGGGTTCGTGAGAATCTCATCATCGTCAGACCAATCGAACACCGTGGTTCTTCATGTTCAATTGGTCTGGTCATCATCCAGAGAGATCCCACCTGGTTTGTGGGGAGTAGTCGCTACTGTTTTCCTCTTCTTCTGGGCCAGCTCATCTTCCACCGGCCTCTTTCCCCTAGTTTTTGCTGACACCGGGGGAGGACTCTCCGTCCAACTAGTGTCCATTCCTCTGGATTCCGAGGAGACACCGATGAAGCTTTCTTCAATTTGAATAGGTCATCATGCATCCACTAATGGTGGCCAATCGTTTCTCGGTACACCCGAGAAATGCACCGCCTTGTCCTGCGAATGGATCTTCACATGAGTAGGATTAGTTTATTGCTTGGCAGTATAAATAAACTTCTCAGAAACATATAGTAAAGATATTCACCTGAGGAGGTAGATTCTTGTAATTCAAGGGCTTCGTGTACCCTAACAGCCTAAAGGAGGATAGCGGAGCGAACAACTCAGCAGTTCACTCTTCGACGTCACTCCTGGAAAGTATTTCGGGCCTCTCTCGAGTCCCATTGGTCTCCCCTTTGAATTCAAAGCCTGGGTGCACCCTCTCTTTGCAGGGTTGTATGCAGCGCACTATGAAACTTGCCGCTACCAATCCGCCATTGGTCTTCATGCCCTTTATTAGGCCGAGGAGTTCATTCACTTGCTCCATGTCATCCTTACTCGGTAGCTCTGACCAACTCCTTTGGCTTTCTGAGATGTGGTCGATGTTACAACGCACCATTGGGTGGCTTTATCTCATGTAGAACCATCTAGTGTTCCACCCCTTCAGCGATGTGTTCAGCGGTATGGTAAGATATTCACTCGCCATCCCATTCCAAAGCTAGAGATACACCCCACCGACCACCTTGGAACCAGCACCGCCTCTCTTCTTCAGCAAGAATAGGTGATAGAAAAGATTGAAGTGCGGTAGGATGCCAAGGTATGCCTCACAAAAGTGGATGAAGATAGAGATGTGCAGAATGGTACTAGGGTGGAGATTGCACAGAGTAACCCACTAGAGCTCCAATAGATCCCTTAGAAATGGGTGCATAGGAAACCCTAACATGTGCTAGAAATAGTCTTCGAATACAACTGCTTCGTCAGTGTGAGGCATGGGAAAGGACTCACCGAGAGCTAGCCACCATCCGGTGGTCGCATGGTCGGGGACAACGCTGGCTTCCACCAATCGATTTAGCTTAGCTTCTCTTGTTCATGATGGCACCCACTCCTCGTCGCGTCGGGCCATGGTGTCCGCCTTCTTGGGACTCGTCTTCTTCGGTTTCGCAGCTCCTCTCTTCGGCACCATCTCTCAGATCTGGTTAGGTTTCAGAAATAGAGGCAACTGTGGTTGTGGATTTGGCAGTGCAAGAGATGAGGAGGAAGATGAAGTGGAAAAGGTGGGAACAGGGTCTGCGGTGGCACTATTATATAGGATCTTCCCCCACCGTTCTGCATTCAAGGGTTTTTTGGGAACCGTTCTCATGATCTGTGCCGCTGCGATTTCTCTGATGTGGCAAATGGGCCGTTACCTAGGCTTCTGCACAACCATAGCCCATGGCGCTCATTTACCGCTGCCTTTAGTTGCTCCTCGCTGAAATATCATGGACATCTCCGCCATTTATTGAGGCTAAGTAACTAACACTATACAACTATTACTCTGGTTTTTCCTCCATGATTCGATTTCTCTGATAACTCCGCCTGCAGCTCAGGGACTGGTGGTCTGTTCCATTGGTCTTTGATTGTTTTCTATTTCTAACCCCAGCACCACATGACTACATCATCTGCTATCAGGCTCAGGGACTAAGTGGGCACACTTCACCTTTGTGGTGAATGTGTTTTGTCTATTTTTTGGGCCACGACCGGGGACTGGCTGCCTGCTTGGCTGGTTTTCTACTATTCTTCAAGTTTCTGACCCTAGCACCACATGACTACATCATCTGCTGTCAGGCTCGGGGACTAAGTGGGCACAATTCACCTTATGGTGAGTGTGCAGGATTTTTTCTCAAAGATTACATGCCTATAAAGGGATATTGACTCCTGATACTTTGTTTGGACTCTAAGTGGGCACACTTGGTCCACTATGGAGAATTTTTTTATTCTAAACTTGAGCTCCTTACACCCTTATGGCAAGCCGTACTTGGGTTACTCTGCTCGATGATGGTTCAAGGTGCTCGGCGATAGGTCATGCTGCTCGGCGATAGGTCGTGCTGCTCGGCGATAGGTTATGCTGCTCGGCAATGGTTCACACTACTCGGTGACAGCTCACGTAGCTTGATAGTTTAGCATGGTGGTTGGACCATGAGTTTGACTGCTCAGCGTTATTCGCACCTGCTCGGACAAGCTCAAGACAACGTTGCACAATGGGTACAAGGTGCTCAGGGACAAGCTATGGGGTGTATGACCCTGGATACCCACGGCAGACCACATGGGCTGTGCCCCTAGGGGTGGCCTAGCCCACAAGAAGAAGCCTTGTAGGGCATGACTCTACTCGATGCCTTCCACAAGACATCAGGAGGATATCTAGAAGATACTACAAGATCTGTTAGGATATGTATGATCCCAAGATTCCTTTAATCAGTTATTACTTCCTGGTTATCTCTCAGATCTAACCAACTTGTAACCCTGCCTCTTAGACTATATAAGGTGGGCAGGGACCCCCTCTAAAATCATGGCATATCATACGATAGCTAATACAAACCAACAGACCACAGGAGTAGGGTATTATGTCATATTGATGGCCTGAACCTGTCTAACTCGTGTGTCTCTATTGCCTTCTTGTTCTTGATCTCACACTCCACTATCGATCAATCTACCTTCGTGGGATACCCCTCGGAGGACTACCAATGATATTCTATCGACACAAAGATTGAAGATCCAACTCTTCCTCTATTCATGCTCCTTCTTTTCCCAACATGCAAGCCTTCCATCCATCACCTTCTCCTTGCAATAGTCCAAACATATACCTTAAGATGGATCCATGGGATGGCACGATGGTGGATATGGTTGAGGGTCACTTGGACTTACTCAACACATGATTGAACCACCTCTAGCAAGGGATCTCCAAGCTACCACCAAAATCAACAAGTTAGACCCTTGGGAAAAATCCATAAATCAAGAACCAACCTCTCGAGCTCACCATGATTGGGTTGAAAATGTTGATGAGATCCATAGGGGGTGCCTCCATTCCTTCCACTCCTCTCTCTCTAGTTCTAGGGTTCTTCCTTGTTCATGAGAGTTAGAGAGAGAGGGAGAGGGTTGCAAATGAATGGATGGGGGAGAGAGTGGGTGAAAGGGTGTGTTTTTTACTGAAGGCTTATGCCAACTTGTGTTGACATGTGGGTCCACTTCCACAATTGGAAAATAGCCCAATTCCACTTAATCCTATTCTAGTCCAACTCCTGTCAGATGGTCCGGTAATCTGGCGGATAGTATGGTGGTCTCTATCTTTGCTGAATTGATTGAGTCATCGGATGGTTGGTTATTGGTGACCAATACATTGGTCTTGAGTAGTTCCTCAGGTTTGAGTGAGTGTCGATGGTGCTAATAGAATGAACTCTAATCTAACTAGAGGCTCTCTTCCTCCATGCTGGGTGGGTTAGCGGATTCTCGGTGCTTCACCTTATGTACATAACATGGGTTCCCACAGAAACTCTCAATAGTTGACTTCTCTTGATATCCAAAAATGACTGCCTAGGTTGTAATGGAATTTGGGTCATTACAACTCTCCTCTCCTTAGAAAAAGCTTGCCCTCGAGCTTTCCTAAGGTTCTTTTAGGTACCACTTTTGGGGAAAGTTCAGGGTTCCACTTGTGCACCATGGGGTGTATTCTCTTTGTGCTCCAATGACTTCTTTCTTTCTAGGTCCACAAGACTTATGGTGTCTCCTTGTTCTCCAGGGCTCCTTTTCTTTCTAGTCGCGCTCATGGACTTCTCTAGCTTTGCACTGGCATGAGCAGGCTGCTGCGTGTCATCTCCTTGCTTCCTGACCGCTCTTTAAAGCTTGTGCCATTGCCATTCTTCTCTTTTCTCCTTCCTCTGCATTTCCCATTGCCACCGCCCAACTCTGATGAGCCCATGTCATTGTTGTAGCACCTTTCCAGTCACAGCAAAGCCCATCATAGCTCCGCTTGCTCCTTGCGCACCTAGCCGACTAGCTCTTGAAGCTTGACTCCACCAGGAAACTGTTGTGCGCGCCTTTCTTCCTCGCTACCGGCAGCACCACCAACTACTAAAGGAGTTGCAGTAGATCCAAGCAAAGTTAAGGATGTACTCGATTGGAAACCACCAACTACTGTTCATTAGGTTTGGAGTTTTCTGGGAATGGCGGGTTATTACTGTCGCTTTATTCCGGATTTCTCTAGAATATCCAAGTCCATCACTGGGTTGTTGAAGAACCAACCCAAGTTTGTTTGGTCATCTGATTGTGAAGAAGCTTTCTAGACTTCGAAGAGATTGTTAACCACTGCATCAGTATTAGCATAGCCAGATATCGAGAACTTATTTGATGTTTATTGTGATGCTTCTGGTATTGGTATTGGATGTGTATTGATGCAAGAAGGCCGAGTCATTGCCTATGCTTTAAGACAACTTAAGCAACATGAAGAACATTATCCAACTCATGATCTGGAGTTAGCAGCAGTTGTCCATGCTTTAAAGATTTGGTGGCATTACCTGCTTGGTAATACATGCCATATTTATACAGATCACAAAACTTAAAAGTATATTTTTACTCAATCAGAATTGAACATGCGACAAAGAAGATGGTTAGAATTGATTAAAGATTATGACTTGGAGGTGCATTACCATCCTGGTAAGGCAAATGTGGTTGTAGATGCCCTCAGTCGTAAGAATCATTGCAATTGTTTGGCAGTAAAAACAATGGATCTGACTTTATGTCAAGAGATGGAGAACTTGAATGTAGAGATAATTCAACAAGGTAGTTTGACCAATATAACTGTTGAATCAACTATTCGAGACTAGATTATTACCGCTCAAAAAGAAAATAAGGGTATAGCCTGTATCAAAGAAAGAGTCAGGAAGGGAAAAGCAGCATGCTTTAGGCTAGATGATGCAGATGTGTTATGGTTCAAGGATTGCCTTGTGGTACCAAAGGTTTCTGAGTCGTGACAGTCAATTCTTGAAGAGGCACATACCACCAGGTTATCTATTCAACTAGGAAGTAATAAAATGTACCATGACTTGAAACAGAGATTCTAGTGGACCAAAATGAAGATAGAGATTGCTCGGTATATAGCCAAGTGTGATACTTGTCAAAAAGTAAAAGCTATACATTTGAGATCTGCTAGAGAGTTACAGCCATTGCCTATTCTAGCTTGGAAGTGGGAGGATATTAGTATGGATTTTATAGTTGGTCTACCCAAGACATCAAAAGGTTTTGACTCAATATGGGTTATTGTAGATCGACTAACTAAGTTAGCACATTTTCTTCTAGTCAAGAGTATATATCCTACTATCCAATATGCCAAGATGTATTTAGCAAGAATCGTGAGCTTACATGGAGTACCAAAGACTATAGTGTCAGATAGGGGTACATAGTTTGTCTCCAACTTTTGGAAACAATTGCATGCTTCATTAGATACAAAACTCCTGTATAGTACATCTTATCATCCACAGATTGATGGTCAGACTGAAAGAGTAAATCAAGTACTTGAAGATATGTTAAGGTGTTGTGTCCTTAACTATTCTAATAAGTGGGATGAATGTTTTCCTTTGGCTGAGTTCTCATACAACAATAGTTATCAAGAGAGCATTAGAATGGCTCCGTTTGAAGCACTTTTTGGTCGTAGATGCAGAACATCACTAAATTGATCTGAACCTGGGGAAAGATGGTTCTTTGGAGTTGACCTAGTGAAGGAAATAGAAGAGAAGGTTAGGCAGATACAAAGTAATTTGAAGATAGCTCAGTCTCGACAAAAGAGTTATGCAGATAAACGATGTAGACCTTTGGTGTTTAACAAAGGAGATTTTGTATATCTAAAGGTGTCACCAATGAAGGGAGTTACTCGTTTTGGTGTTAAAGGTAAGTTGGCACCTTGTTATATTGGACCATTTCAAATATTGGAAAGGTATGGAAAGGTGGCATATCGCTTGAAGTTACTAGAACATCTCTCAGCTATACATGATGTGGTCCATGTTTCTCAATTAAAGAAATGCCTTCGAGTGCCTGAGTAGAATATTGAGGTTGAAGGAGTGGAACTTGAACCTAATTTGACCTATTCTGAATATCCTATCCGAGTTCTAGATCAGAAAGACCATGTCACATGAAGGAGAACAATCAAATTCTACAAGATATAATGGAATCAACATTCCAAAGAAGAAGCTGCTTGGGAATCCGAAGATTTCTTGCTAGAAAAGTTTCCGGAGATTCTTGTGTCAATATAGAATCATGTTAGTTGTGCTCTGTCGTTACAAATCATGTTTTATAAAGAGACCTTAGCTGTTTTATGGATAGGCTTTGAATGTGTTCGCCCAACACATTTCCTTTTCCATTACTTACCCTTGGACTTTAAATCTCGAGACGAGATTTCTTTTAGGGGGAAGGATTGTAACACCTTGGGTGTTTAAATACTAAAACCTACCAAGTCTTCATATGCATTGCACATCATTTTGGTGTTAGTGAAAATTTTTATATGCATACACTAAAACAAGTTTACCTTTATGTATATGTGTTGACTTGTATGGTTTGAATCAAGTTCAAAATCTTTGTATTGCTTTGGAATTTCCAAAAACCCTGATTTTCAGTATTTAAATTCTACCCTAAAAACCTAATTCAAAATCTAAGGACATTTTGGGGTCGAGCCTAAAAGCAAAAGTGTAGAGCTTGTCAAGTTGTACAAAGTTTGTTTTTGGAGTTTTCAAAGTTGTTATATAAATTTTGAAGTAATTTGAAAAGGCGAAATGTACTTAAAGTGTCCCCTTTCGATTTTAAACTTGTATTTCAAAATGTAGACATAATTTGGGTATGGTTATTAAATCAAAGTTGTAGAACTTTGAATTTGGAACAACTTTTATTTTTGGAGATTTTTGAGTTACAATATACATTTGGGAGTAATTTGGGAAATTAGGCGAGTGGCAATTCTGTAATTTTGGTGAACAGTACCTACGTGCGACACCTCACCGCCGGCGACCTTCTTCTAGCTTCCAGTCACGCCCGTGGCCTTCTCCGGCTTCGCGCTGGCATGAGCAGGCTGCTGTGTGTCATCTCCTTGCTTCCTGGCTGATCTTTAAAGCTTGTGCCGTCGCCGTTCTTCTCTTTTCTCCTTCCTCTGCTTTTCCCGTCACCACCGCCCAACTCCGACGAGCCCATGCCATCGCTGTAGCGCCTTTCCAGTCATAGCAAAGCTCATCATAGCTCTGCTTGCTCCTTGTGCACCTAGTTGACTAGCTCTTGAAGCTTGACTCCGTCGGGAAACTATTGTGCGCGCCTTTCTTCCTCGTGGCCAGCAGCACCACCGTCGTGTGTGCGTCGCCGTGGCGAGCCATCCACGGTGCGTCTTGGCTCTTGCTCAGCGTAGTTCCTACTTCACCATGTTGCCATGGTGCTTTGTGCCCTGTTTATTGAACCTTATGTCCACCGCAGTCACTAGAACACCGTCATCAACGTCTGCTCTGCCGCCGTGTTTGCTGTGACCGACGACGAGCTTCTCCGTTGCTCCTCCAGTCCATCCTTCTGCTCGAGCTTGTTTGGGGTGAGCTTCTGGTGCTTCCTAGCCCTTTTTTTTAATCACTACTGGTCTCCCTTCACCGGCATAGCGCAGCCGCGCCATCATGGCTGCCATGGCCGGTGTCGAGTGTGACCCCCGCTGCAATTAGTCTAGCTAGTATAGTCAATCGATGCGTTGTGATGTGGGGAGTGCGTTGGTACCCTCGCCGTCGCCGTTGATCTTACCGGCGGTGAAAAATCGCTAGTCAAAGCACGGTCGTCGCTGTTGAGCGTGGGAGGAAGACGCTGACAGGTGGGGTCACCCTGTCAGTGACCGGTATTTGAAAATGGATTTTTCTATTTTGCAAAATTGAATGAATAGTGCTATGATTTGTTATTTTTGTATAGAATTAATTAGAGCTCCAAAATTATGAAACTTTTTGTGTGACCTCTCTGTGATGTAAACTATTTAGGAAAAATATTAAATGTTGATTTTTAGTAAATTTTGAATGTGATAAAAATTGATCTAATTAATTAATAAATGAGCTTCTATGATTTTTCTAGGCTTTATTATTTATCCAAAAATTATGAAAATTGTTTCTCCACTTAGTTATCATGTGATAAGCCCTCATAAAATTTTGAGCTCATTTGGAGAAAGTTAATTTATTTCATATCTTTTAATTAAATAATTAATTCATAAAAGCAAATAGTAAACCTTAATAATTTAGGTTTTGTTTGAATTTTGGATTGAGTGATGACCTTGGGTCATTAGTATAGAATAATTCTTGATATTTAAAGTAAGTGTTTGAATTTATGTAATTGTTGGCTTGTAACTGTACCGCGAAGGAAAGTTGTATTCAAGCTATTAATTTTTGCATCCATTGTCAAGCATCATGTTTCATATCGCGCATCATATTAAACATGGCATTGTTACTACATGTAGTGAACGAACACAAGAACGTGGTAGTGAATCAGGTTGAGGAGGAAGTTAATCCATCTGTTGAGGTCAGGTTTGATAATTGTGGAACATCTTTGGAACCTGATTATTCCGTCAACCAAGGCAAGCCCCGAATGCATTTAAACCCACCTTGTGTTTTACAAATTTATATCGCTTTTGCTTTTCAATACTGCATTAAGTGATTAGGAGTTGAGTGAAAACCTAATTGGTGCATTACCAACCTTGTTTTTCAATATCAACCTTGTTACCCGTTTCAATTTGAGAATGCTTATTTATGCTTAGCCATGCTTAGAATGGTACAAGTCGGGTGATCACCGGTCACCTGTGAGATATAAATGGTTCCTTGGATACGACTGGTTATTTATGTTATCATGAGATATGAGCATGTGGAGTAATCAATCTAGATCGGGCAGACTCGGTGTATGGGAGCCACAAGACATGAAGATCTTGTGAGCGGGTTCTTTCCGCCTGTGTTGATTAAGACACGTCCGTTGTTGAATTGCATGAGGTGAGACTTTGTAGTACCGATCACATACTCCGGTAAGCCTTAACTTGGCTATGCTATTATGAGAATGGCTACTCACACACTAGGAGTGGAGAGATGGTGAGAGTAGCGTGTACCCACGTGGCAATGGGCTGGAATGGTGGAGTACTGTATTCTCAGGTGGCGTGGACCCGTTCTTCTTTTAGAGGATCTGAGGGTGGGTTGGTATATGTAGGTCAGGGACCTGCATATATTGTGTGGTTGGGAATCCCTAGCTAGGTTATAATCGGTTTGAATCGTCGTCGCTCCTCGGTTATGGAGACTCAACTCACTATTCATCATCGTAGTTAATAACTGAAACTTGAGGAGGTTTTGAGAAAGAGTTTAATATAAGGTTTCATGATCTCAATACGGATCATGTCAGCCTTATATATGATTTTTATGAAGATTTAAATGTTCAATAAAAGAATCTTGTTAGAAAGCTTTTACGTAAAAGAATGTTGAGTCTTGCTAAAGCCCTACCTTGAATCCCCGAGCCTGCATTCTTGAGTATACTTCGTTTATATTTCAGTTAAGTCTTGTTGAGTACTTTTGTACTTAGGGTTCGTTAACCCTTGTTGCAGGTGAGCCTCATGGGCAGGTCTATCTTGGACCATGCTGCATGACTATTGTTCAAGTCGAGGATGATAAGTGAATGTGTGACCCATGGGCAGGTACTTATATTGTGTGTTTGTATTATGTTACTAATGCCGCTCCACTACTATTGTTTGTAATAATTATTGAACTTAGTTTGTAAGGTTTGAAATAACTGGTTTGTAAACTAAGTTATCGTAAGACTTCTGCTATTTTACTCTGATGTAGATATTTGAATAAATGTTGTAATACTGCAATGACTCTATAATGGGATCCTACTTAGAAATTATGGATGATTCGGGGTTCCCCGTGGACACCCGATAGTCTTCTTAAGTTATCGAGAATATATGCATAGTCGTTAGAGGTTATTGGACAGTGACAGGTGCATGTGGGCCCTATAATTTAGGAGGTTCTACCACAGAGTGGTATCAGAGAGATCATTACAAAGTTTTTGTTGTATGGTTTTACAAAACTTCAAAATGATTTGGGATAAATAAATTTAACCTATTAATTTGGTCCAAATTGCTTCTGACTTATCTTAATTCATTCTAGCCATTCCATATTTGATTAAAAAGGCTTTGTGTGGTGGAGTAGTAATCTTATTATGCCCTATATAAATAACAACTATTGTTTATGAGCTTTGATTTTTTGTTCATAAGAACGATTCATGCATCATGATTAATCCACTTGTTACTTCCTTTACCTCTGAGTCTTGGTTGGGTAGTGAGTCTGGGTTGAGTTGTGTAATCCATCCTTGCTGCTCTTGAGACTGTTATCTGATCATCTTACTATTTTGAAATCTTGCTTCCTATAGTATGGCTCGTACCAAGGTAACACCCCGTAAGTCCATTGGACCCAAAGGAGTTCCTCATCACCAGCTTGCCCCTAGGAGTGATGGTGCTAGCAGTAGCAGCTTTAGGCCTAATCCTTAGGCAGAGATACAGAGGCTTTCAATAGAGTTAGCACAGGCTACTAGAGATAGGGCCTTGGATGCCATCTAGGTGGGCAAGTTACAGGATCAATTGAAGCATCGCACCACCGCTCATAAGAACTGTGAGCGTATGTTAGTTCGTATGGTGGAAGGAAGAAATGAAGCTTGGCATAGAGAAGATGTAGCTAGAGCCTGAGCTCATGAGTTAGAGTTCTATGTAGAAGACTTAAAAGAATATTCTACCAATCTGCATGAAGAAGTCCATAGGCTGAACAATCTCTTGGATCCAAATCATGAACCTCAAGCAGATGCAATGGACCTAGGTGTCATCATTGCAGATGAGGATGAACTTGAAGAGGAAGAAGAAGAAGATCCAGAAGAATTAGTGATGGTCGATGAAAGTGATAATGAAGGTGGAGGTGTTTCCAGAATGGATACCAATCATGAGGTTTGAGGTGATCGAGGAGAAGAGTAGAGATGTATTATATTGAGTTCTAGTTTAGTTGGGTAGTCTAGCTTAAGTTCGAACTTGTGTTTAAATAAGTGAAACCAGTGTACTGTGTTTGTAGTCAGCTCTTTTAATAGTTCAATAAAGGCTTGTGAATAAAGTTTGGTTTGTCATGAACAGATGCATCGTACTCGGGGTTCGACTAATCCTAGTTCTTCACAAGATGAGGATGGTATTCCTGATCTGCCACCAGTTCTGCCAAATTTGGTTGATGCTATTGTAGCGCTAGTTAATGTGACCATCGATAATGCTCGATTGCTTTGGGAGTTAGCTCAAAGTAATCAGAATATGATGCAAGGGAACCGTGGTCGCAATCATCATAGGCAAGAAGCTACGTATGTTGATTTCACTGATACACAACCACCAGTGTTTACCAAGGCTGATGAACCACTAGAAGCTGATGATTGGCTTCGTACCATGGAGCAGAAGTTTGACCTCATTCCATGCATGGAGTTCTAGAAGCCTGTTTTTGCTGCTCAACAGCTTAGAGGTGCAGCAGGTGCTTGGTGGGCAAATCTTGTGGCTATGCAACCAGCCGGTGTTCATTTAACTTGGGCCGAGTTCCGCACTACTTTTCATGCCCATTATATTCTAGAGGGAGTTATGGCCATGAAGCTTGATGAGTTTCTTGCTTTAAAGCAAGGTGATCAAACAGTCATGCAGTATGTGGGCAAGTTCAATCACCTTTCATAGTACACACCTGAGCATGTTAACATAGATGTCAAGAAGAAGTGGTTCATGTGGGGTATAAATACCAAACTTCAGATAATGATGACTACCTGCACCAATGTCACCTATCATGAGGCAGTCAACATTGCTATTGCTTCGGAGGAGAAATATCAGCAACATAAGGAGATTAATAAGAAAAAGACTATGCCATCTGGATCTTTCGGTGGTAATCAAAAGAGGCAGAAGATAATCTATCATCCAGTGAATCACTATCGTCCTCCTTATCATCCACCATAGTTCCAAGCTGGTCAACGACAAAATGTCAGTCCTGCTACAACTAACCAGAACTCTCAATAGTCAAATGTTCCTGGTGTTCATGCTCCAACACCCCAAGGCCACCATTACCCATGTTTCAATTGTGGGAAGTTCGATCATTTCTCTAGGGAATGTCTGTATCCTAAGCAATATAATCCAAATTTTTAGAAGGCTCCTGAAAATCAACAACAGGGTCAAGCTCAGAACAAGAACAACAACCAAAATGCTCAGAAGGGCAAAGATGAAAAGAAGACAGGGCGGGGTTTCTATATTCAGGCCGAGGAGATTCTAGAAGGGGACCCATGATGCTGGGTATGTTTCCTGTCGCTGATCATCCTACAGTTATGCTTTTTGATTCTGGTGCATCTCATACATTCATCAATAGAACCTTTATCATAAAGCATGAAATTCCAAGTGGGACAACAAAGGAAAATTTCTTTATACAGTCGCCAGGGGGATGTCTGTGTACTAAGGAAATGGTGTACCAGGTACCCATAAACCTGGTGAAAGGTCCTTGTGTGGTTTTGGTAATTGAGTGACAACCTAGGTGGACTAATTGTGTTTATGTGAGATACATAGGTAATTAGTCCACAGGTACATATGTGTGAGCAACATATGCCATGAAGATGAAAATGGCTTAGAGATGTTGTAAAGCTCACACATGTGATGTTGAAGGAGCTCATTGCACATGAGACATGACATTGAGTCATGTGATCAAAGGTGGAGAAGATCAAGACATGACTTGGCTTGATGGACCGGTTGCAAGCGTGAAGGGCAAGTCGGAGGCTTTGGAGCGACGGACCGCGTGGCGATGAAGCTTGAGCAAGACTTGGCGTCGATGGATAAAGGCAATGGTGAAAAGCAAGTGAAGTCAAGATCGATGAACCAATATGATCACATGATGATATGAAGTGGATCATATCATTGTTGATCGTGTTGGTGAATGTGTTGCATCAACATTGGAGGAGATGGAATGGAATGTGCAAGGCAAAGGTATAACCTAGGGCATTTCATTTCACCTATCATAGGTGTGTAGAGAAGTTTATGACTGGGTTTAGGATAGATGGCTGTACTATCAAGAGGGGCAAACTTGTTTGCATATCGGTCATCTAAGTGCCACTCGAGTGATCTAACTTTGCATCATTGCTAGGATTGAGTGGCATAGCAAGTTGAGTGGCTAATCCTTTGAAAAATGATTGTGACAAGCTAACACACATACACATGGTGGTGTACACTTGGTGGTGTTGGCACATTTACAAAGAAGATGAAGTTGGAGTTGATGTGGATCAACTCTGTGGAGAAATAGAGATGAGAAAGGTCCCACAGAGTGGACCAGACTCTGGTCATGCAGTGACCGAACGCCGAGGCTCAGCATCTAGTCAGTGGTGGCAGTCAACGTGCAGCGTCGGTCAGTCGATCGGACGCTGGCTCTAAAAGTGACCGGACACTAGAGGCAGTGTCTGGTCCTATTGTCAGACAAAGTAGTGTCACTGGAGAGTGACCGGACGCTGGGGCTACGTCCGATCATGTCTGATCGGACATGTCCGGTCGGGGTCGGTACCTTACTGTAAACGACTGGACACTGAGGGACCAGCGTCTGGTCAGTTGAAGCTGCTGCGTCTGGTTAGAAGATGACCATTGAGATCAGAAGAATGCCGTTGAACATAGGTGACACATGGTTGTCATCGGGCGACCAGATGCTAAGGTCCAGCGTCCGGTCAACACGACCGGAGCGTCCGGTCGGCCTAATTTTTGCCTAGTAAAGGGGTAATGGCTAATTTAGCCCTTGGAGCTATAAAAGAAGTGGCCTTTGGCCATGGCTGGTGCTGAGCACCTTAGGGGACTTTGTGTTCATGCTTGAGAGTGCTTAGGAGCCCTCCATCTCACACATACTTGATAGTGATCATCCGATTGTGTGAGTGAGCGATTCTAGTGCGATTGCATCATGGGGTTATATCGAGTGGCACTAGGTGATCAAGTTGCAAGCCGGTGGTGCTTGTTACTCTTGGAGGTTGCCACCCCCTAGACGGCTTGGTGGTGGTCTCCGTTGAAGCCCGCAAGAAGCTTATGCGGCACTCCGAAGAAGAGCTTGTGAGGGGCATTGTGCTCGCCCCATGGGAGCTGCGAAGAGCAACTTTAGTAAAGCATGTCATTGAGCTACCCTCACTTTCGAGGTAGGTTCTTATGGTGCCTGATGTGTGAGCTTGGTGGGTGATGCCAATTAGCCGCCGAACCACCAAGTGAGCGATCGACACAATGGGGACTAGCGTGTTGGCAAGCACGTGAACCTCGGGATAAAAATCATTGTGTCAACCTTGTTCTTCCCATTGGTTTGCATCCCCGTTACACAGGCTTGTGACTACTTTTATATACATTATGTTTGTGTAGTTGCTCTTGTAATTAGTTAGCTTGTGTAGCTTGCTATTTACCTTCTTGCTTGTGTAGCATAGAAGTAGCTCCCTTGCGTGACTAATTTGGTTTGAGTAACCTTGTTAGTCACATTGCTTAGTTTGTGTAGCTAAGTAATTGCGCTCTCTAATTTGGCATTGGTTGCCTTGTTATTGAGCATTGCTAGTGAGCTTAGGTGGCTTTGTGCTTTAGCTTACTAGCATGTGTAAGAGCTCCCTTGTCGCTTAAAGTACTAGTGGCATAGGTTTGTGTGACCTTGCTTCTAGAATTTGTTAGGAGAGCTCTAGCTAGCCTAGCACCTTTGTTGCTTAATTAGTATCTTTGAAAGGTGCTAGTGAATATAGATAGAGGGGTGTAGTCTTGGCTAGACCGATAGTTATAATTCCACACTTGTTTCGGTTAGCCGACGTGATTAAGTTTTAGAAAAGACTATTCACCCCCCCTCTTGTCGCCATCTCGACCCTTTCACCTGGGTGGGTATATTTTTCCCACTACCATGATTATTCTCAAGGATCAGGATATAGATGTGATCTTGGGAATGAATTGGATGTATCAGCATAAGGCGGCTATAGATGCTTTGAATAGGACAATAAGGTTGAGTTTGCCAGATAGTAATTCTCATCTTCTTATCCAACTTCCAACCTTAAGGAGATCAGTGGAAAAAGTTTGTGTAATTTCCATCAAGGAGGTTAGAGATATCCTGGTAGTTTGTGAATTCCCTAATGTTTTTCCTGAAGATTTACACGGTCTACAACCTGATAGGGATGTTCAGTTCAACATAGATCTAAAGCCTAGAACAACTTCGATCTCTCAGAGAGCTTATAGGATGCCTCCCAAGGAATTAGTTGAATTGAAGACTTAGTTGCAAGAGTTGATTGATAAAGGGTTTATCCAACCTAGTTCATCACCTTGGGGATGTCCTGCAATCTTTGTGAAGAAGAAAGATGAGACCCTGAGATTGTGTGTTGACTATCGTCCATTGAATGAAGTAACCATTAAGAATAAGTATCCCTTACCTTGGATAGATTTACTTTTTGGATTAGTTGGCTGGAGCCAAGGTTTTCTCCAAGATTGATTTGAGGTCAGGATATCATCAAATCAAAATTAAGCCTGAAGATATTCCCAAAACGGCATTTACCACAAGATATGGATTATATGAGTACCTGGTAATGTCTTTTGGTTTGACGAATGCCCCAGCTCATTTCATGTATCTGATGAATTCAGTATTCATGCCTAAGCAAGACAAGTTTGTAGTGGTTTTTATTGATGACATCTTAGCATATTCCAAGAACAAGAAAGAACAGGCGGAACATCTCAGAATTGTTCTGACCCACCTCAAAGAACATCAGTTGTATGCCAAGTTCAGTAAGTGTGACTTTTGGCTAAAGGAAGTACAGTTTTTAGGACATGTCTTGTCAGCTGAAGGAGTTGCTGTAGATCCAAGCAAAGTTAAGGATGTACTCGATTGGAAACAACCAACTACTGTTCATCAGGTTCGGAGTTTTCTGGGAATGGTGGGTTATTACCGTCGCTTTATTCCAAATTTATCTAGAATATCCAAGTCCATCACTGGGTTGTTGAAGAACCAAGCCAAGTTTGTTTGGTCATCTAATTGTGAAGAAGCTTTCCAGACTTTGAAGAGATTGTTAACCACTGCACCGGTATTAGCACAGCCAGATATCGAGAAGTTGTTTGACGTTTATTGTGATGCTTCTGGTATTGGTATTAGATGTGTATTGATGCAAGAAGGCTGAGTCATTACCTATGCTTCTAGACAACTTAAGCAACATGAAGAACATTATCCAACTCATGATCTGGAGTTAGCAGCAGTTGTCCATGCTTTGAAGATTTGGTGGCATTACCTGCTTGGTAATACATGCCACATTTGTACAGATCACAAAAGTTTAAAGTATATCTTTACTCAATCAGAATTGAACATGTGACAAAGAAGATGGTTAGAATTGATTAAAGATTATGACTTGGAGGTGCATTACCATCCTGGTAAGGCAAATGTGGTTGCAGATGCCCTCAGTCGTAAGAGTCATTGCAATTGTCTGGCAGTAAAAATAATGGATCTGACTTTATATCAAGAGATGGAGAAGTTGAATGTAGAGATAATTCAACAAGGTAGTTTGACCAATATAACTGTTGAATCAACTATTTGAGACCAGATTATTGACGCTCAAAAAGAAAACAAGGGTATAGCCTGTATCAAAGAAAGAGTTAGGAAGGGAAAAGTAGCATGCTTTGGGCTAGATGATGCAGATGTGTTATGGTTCAAGGATCGCCTTGTGGTACCAAAGGTTTCTGAGTTGCAACAGTTAATTCTTGAAGAGGCACATACTACCAGGTTATCTATTCATCCAGGAAGTAATAAAATGTACCATGACTTAAAACAGAGATTCTGGTGGACCAAAATGAAGATAGAGATTGCTCGATATATAGCCAAGTGTGATACTTGTCAAAAAGTAAAAGCTATACATTTGATATTTGCTAGAGAGTTACAGCCATTGCCTATTCCAGCTTGGAAGTGGGAGGATATTAGTATGGATTTTATAGTTGGTCTACCCAAGACATCAAAAGGTTTTGACTCAATATGGGTTATTATAGATCAACTAACTAAGTCAACACATTTTTTCCAGTCAAGAGTATATATCCTACTATCCAATATGCCAAGATGTATTTAGCAAGAATTGTGAGCTTACATGGAGTACCAAAGACCATAGTGTTAGATAGGGGTACACAGTTTGTGTCCAACTTTTGGAAACAATTGCATGCTTCATTGGGTACCAAACTCCTGTATAGTACAGCTTATCATCCACAGACTGATGGTCAGATTGATAGAGTAATCAATACTTGAAGATATGTTAAGGTGTTGTGTCCTTAACTATTCTAATAAGTGGGATGAATGTTTGCCTTTGGCTGAGTTCTCATACACCAATAGTTATCAAGAGAGCATTAGAATGGCTCCGTTTGAAGCACTTTATGGTCATAGATGCAGAACATCACTAAATTGGTATGAACCTAGGGAAAGATGGTTCTTTGGAGTTGACGTAGTGAAAGAAACAGAAGAGAAGGTTAGGCAGATACAAAGTAATTTGAAGATAGCTCAGTCCTGACAAAAGAGTTATGCAGATAAACGACGTAGACCTTTGGTGTTTAACAAAGGAGATTTTGTATATCTAAAGGTGTCACCAATGAAGGGAGTTACTCATTTTGGTGTTAAAGGCAAGTTGGCACCTCATTGTATTGGACCATTTCAAATATTGGAAAGGTATGGAAAGGTGGCATATCGCTTGAAGTTACCAGAACATCTCTCTGCTGTACATGATGTGTTCCATGTTTCTCAATTAAAGAAATGTCTTTGAGTGCCTGAGCAGAATATTAAGGTTGAAGGAGTGGAACTTGAACCTGATTTGACCTATTCCGAATATCCTATCCGAGTTTTGGATCAGAAAAACCATGTCACATGAAGGAGAACCATCAAATTCTACAAGATACAATGGAATCAACATTCCGAAGAAGAAGCTACTTGGGAATCCAAAGATTTCTTGCTAGAAAAGTTTTTGGAGTTTCTTGCGTCAATATAGAATCATGTTAGTTGTGCTCTGTCATTACAAATTGTGTTTTGTAAAGAGACCTTTGCTGTTTTATGGACAAGTTTTGAATGTGTTCGCTCGACACATTTCCTTTTCCATTACTTACCCTCGGACTTTAAATCTCGGGATGAGATTTCTTTTAGGGGGAAGGATTGTAACACCTCGGGTGTTTAAATACTAAAACCTACCATGTCATCATATGCATTGCACATCATTTTGGTGTTAGTGAAAATTTTTATATGCATACACTAAAACAAGTTTACCTTTATGTATATGTGTTGACTTGTATGGTTTGAATCAAGTTCAAAATCTTTGTATTGCTTTGGAATTTCCGAAAACCCTGATTTTTAGTATTTAAATTCTACCCTAAAAACCTAATTCAAAATCTAAGCACATTTTGGGGTTGAGCCTAAAAGCAAAAGTGTAGAGCTTGTCAAGTTGTACAAAGTTTGTTTTTGGAGTTTTCAAAGTTGTTATATAAATTTTGAAGTAATTTGAAAAGGCGAAATGTACTTAAAGTGTCCCCTTTTGATTTTAAACTTGCATTTCAAAATGTAGACATAGTTTGGGTATTGTTATTAAAGCAAAGTTGTAGAACTTTGAATTTGGAACAACTTTTATTTTTGGAGATTTTTGAGTTACAATATACATTTGGGAGTAATTTGGGAAATTAGGTGAGTAGCAATTCTATAATTTCGGTGAACAGTACCCGCGGACGACACCTCACCGCCAACGGCCTTCTTCTGGCTTCCAGTCATGCCCGTGGCCTTCTCCAGCTTCGTGCTGGCATGAGCAGGCTGCTGCATGTCATCTCCTTGCTTCTTGGCCGCTCTTTAAAACTTGTGCTGTCGCCGTTCTTCTCTTTTCTCCTTCCTCTGCTTTTCCCGTCACCACCGCCCAACTCCGACGAGCCCATGCCATCGCCGTAGTGCCTTTCCAGTCACAGCAAAGCTCATCATAGCTCCGCTTGCTCCTTGCGCACCCAGCCGACTAGCTCTTGAAGCTTGACTCCGCCGTGAAACTGCTGTGCGCACCTTTCTTCCTCGTGGCCGGCAGCACCACCGTCGTTTGCGCGTCGCCGTGGCCAGCCATCCACGGTGCGTCTTGGCTCTTGCTCAGCGTAATTCCTGCTTTGCCATGTTGCCATGGTGCTTTGTGCCCTGTTTATTGAACCTTTTGTCCACTACAGTCACCGGAACACCACCGTCGACATCTGCTCCGCTACCGTGTTTGCTGTGACTGACGACGAGCTTCTCCATTGCTGCTCTAGTCCATCCTTCTGCTCGAGCTTGTTTGGGGTGAGCTTCTGGTGCTTCTTGGGCCTTTTATTTAATCGCTACCGGTCTCCCTTCGCCGGTGTAGCACAGCTGCACCATTGTGGCCACCATGGTCGGCATCGAGCTCCAACCCCGCTGCAATTAGTCTAGCTAGTACAGTCAATCGATGTGTTGTGATGTGGGGAGTGCGTTGGTACCCTCGCTATCGCCGTTGATCTCACCAGTGGCGAGAAATCGCCAGTCAAAGCATGATCGTCGCTGTTGAGCGCGGGAGGAAGACGCTGACAGGTGGGGTCACCCTGTTAGTGACCGTTATTTGAAAATGGATTTTTCTATTTTGCAGAATTGAATGAATAGTGCTATGATTTGTTATTTTTGTATAGAATTAATGAGAGCTTCAAAAATTATGAAAATTTTTGTGTGACCTCTCTGTGATGTAAGCTATTTAGGAAAAATATTAAATATTGATTTTCAGTATATTTTGAATGTGATAAAAATTGCTCTAATTAATTAATAAATGAGCTTCTATGATTTTTCTAGGCTTTATTATTTATCCAAAAATTATGAAAATTATTTTCCCACTTAGTTATCATGTGATAAGCCTTCGTAAAAATTTTGAGCTCATTTGGAGAAAGTTAATTTATTTCATATCTTTTAATTAAATAATTAATTCATAAAAGCAAATAGTAAACCTTAATAATTTAGGTTTTGTTTGAATTTTGGACTGAGTGATGACCTTGGGTCATTAGTATAGAATAATTCTTGATATTTAAAGTAAGTGTTTGAATTTATGTAATTGTTGGCTTGTAACTGTACCGTGAAGGAAAGTTGTATTCAAGCTATTAATTTTTGCATCCATTGTCAAGCATCATGTTTCATATCGCGCATCATATTAAACATGGCATTGTTACTATGTGTAGTGAACGAAAACGAGAACATGGTAGTGAATCAGGTTGAGGAGGAAGTTAATCCGTCTATTGAGGTTGGGTTTGATAATTGTGGAACGTCTTCGGAACCTGATTATTCTGTCAACCAAGGCAAGCCCCGGATGCATTTAAACCTACCTTGTGTTTTACAAATTTATATCGCTTTTTCTTTTCAATACTGCATTAAGTGATTACGAGTTGAGTGAAAACCTAATTGGTGCATTACCAACCTTGTTTTTCAATATCAACCTTGTTACCCGTTTTAATTCGAGAATGCTTATTTATGCTTAGCCATGCTTAGATGGTACAAGTCGGGTGATTCTGTTATGAGAATGGCTACTCGCGCACTAGGAGTGGAGAGATGGCGAGAGTAGTGTGTACCCACATGGCAATGGGCAGGAATGGTGGAGTACTGTATTCTCAGGTGGCGCGGACCTATTCTTGTTTTAGAGGATCTGAGGGTAGGTTGGTATATGTAGGTCAGGGACCTACATATGTCGTGTGGTTGGGAATCCCAAGCTGGTTTATAATCGATTTGAATCGTCATTGCTCCTCGGTTATGGAGACTCAACTCACTATTCATCATCGTAGTTGATAGAGCTAGAGTGCCCGATCCTTCGGTGAGTGGAGGATAACTATGATTTGGTGAGTGTCGACCCTCGTGATCCGACTACGACGAACAAGTCCGTGGTGCCTTAGCAATCGCTGAACCAACTCCCGATGGTTATTGACCTTGCTGGTGCTAGATCAACCTGATCACGAAGATCAATTCCTGCTAGCAATCGAAGAACAAGCAAGAAATTGAGGCGAGCAACCCTGAACATTACTCGAAGGTGGGGTTCTGAATTACACGAAGACAAAGCTTCGGTAAGTAGCAATGGCTAACTTAAGCAAAACAAAACCCAAGCCAAAGAGGGGGCGCAGCCCCTAGCTAAATAGGGGGAGGAGGGAGGAAGAAGGACGCCCAACCTACCCACAAGGCAGGGAATAGGTGCCCAAACAACCACACACCATCTCCTTGATCCCCTTTCCTAAATAGGGGGAGGAGGGAGGAAGGAGGACGCCCAGCCTGCCCACAAGGCAGGGAATAGGCGCCCAAACAACCACACACCATCTCCTTGATCCCCTTTCCTGATTTAGGTGGCGCAGCACCTTCCTGGTTATTTCTTGACAAAACTAAAAACACATAGGTGGCGCAGCACCTAGACATTATTCTGGGCAGGTTCATCATGAGCATAGATGGCGCATGCACTTAGGAAACTTCTGGTCCTTCATTCTTCAAAATCATCACGAAGTTTAATTCACGTGCACGAGCTTGAGTGAGTGGTCCTGGTGGCGCCTGTGCTGGTTCAGTTGGACTAGCCATTCTCGTGTTGGGGTTGATGTCCTCATCATCCTCCCCTTCTTGAATCGAAGTCGTCCTCGACGGCAGCTCCTCAGCCTCGCCCGCATATGGTTTCAAATCTACAACATTAAAACTAGAGGAAACACCATAGTCTACAGGCAGGTCAAGTATATAAGCATTATCATTGATTTTCTTTAACACCTTGAAGGGACCAGCAGCACGGGCATCAGCTTAGACCTGCGCAAACTAGGAAAGCGATCCTTGCACAAATGTAACCAAACCAAGTCACCAGGTTCAAAAGTAACAAGTTTACGTCCTTTACTACCAACAGCCTAATTTTTAGCATTAGTGTGCGCAATGTTCTGCTGTGTTTGCTCATGGATGTCCAACATTTGTTTAACACGTGCAACAGCATCGACATGTGGGGTGTCCAAAGGGTCAAAGGACAACAAGTCAATTGGCACCCATGGAATGTAACCATAGACAACCTGAAAAGGACACATTTTCATGGAGGAATGTGTAGCACAATTGTAAGCAAACTCGACATGGGGCAAACAATCCTCCCAAAGTTTCAGATTCTTGTCTAACACAGCCCTAAGCATGGTAGATAAAGTTCTATTCACAACCTCAGTTTGCCCATCTGTTTGTGGGTGACAAGTGGTGCTAAAAAGCAATTTAGTTCCTAGTTTATTCCAAAGAGATCTCCAAAAATGACTTAGGAACTTAGCTTCGCGATCTGAGACTATTGTATTTGGAACACCATGTAAACGAATAATCTCGCGAAAGAACAACTCAGCAACACTGCTAGCATCATCAGTTTTATGACATGGTATGAAGTGAGCCATTTTAGAGAATCGATCAACAACCACAAAGATACTATCCCTCCCCTTCTTAGTTCGAGGTAAGCCCAAAACAAAATCCATAGAAATATCTAGACAAGGAGAAGTAGGGACAGGTAACGGCATATACAAACCGTGGTTGTTCAGGTGTGACTTAGCTTTCTGGCACGTGGTGCAGCGTGCAACAAAACACTCCACGTCGTGGCGCATCTGGGGCCAAAAGAAGTGCATGGCCAAAATCTCCTGTGTCTTGTAAACACCAAAGTGTCCCATGAGGCTGCCACCATGCGCTTCCTGCAACAGCAAAAGACGAACAGAGCTTGTGGGAATACATAGCTTGTTAGCGCGGAACAAAAACCCATCAATTACATGGAATTTACCCCATGGTTTACCATCCTTGCAATGCAGCATGATGTCCTTAAAGCCAGGATCATCGGCGTATTGTTCTTTCACAGTTTGTAAACCAAAAATTTTAAAGTCTAACTGGGACAGCATGGTGTATCTACGCGACAAAGCATCAGCAATAATGTTGTCTTTCCCGTTCTTGTGTTTGATGATGTAAGGAAAAGACTCTATGAATTCGACCCACTTAGCATGCCGACGGTTCAGATTAGTTTGGCTACGAATATGTTTTAATGCCTCATGATCAAAATGAATTATAAACTCGCGAGGCCAAAGATAGTGCTGCCATGTTTGAAGTGTGCGAACCAAAGCGAAAAGCTCCTTATCATAAGTTGAATAATTCAGACTAGCACCGCTTAATTTTTTGCTAAAGTAAGCAACTGGCTTGCCCTCTTGCAGCAAAACACCACCTAAGCCAATACCACTAGCATCGCATTCAAGTTCAAACATCTTATTGAAATTAGGTAGCTGTAGTAAGGGGGCATGTGTCAACTTATCTTTTAGAATGGTGAATGCCTCGTCCTGTGCCGCACCCCAGGAGAAAGGAACGCCCTTCTTGGTGAGTTCATGCAACGGGGCGGCAATGGAGCTGAAGTCACGCACGAACCGTCGGTAGAAACCTGCAAGCCCAAGAAAACTCCGAATCTGCGTAACCATCGTCGGCATGGGCCAGCTCT
The DNA here is from genome assembly GCF_019320115.1 of Miscanthus floridulus. Taxonomy (NCBI): domain Eukaryota; kingdom Viridiplantae; phylum Streptophyta; class Magnoliopsida; order Poales; family Poaceae; genus Miscanthus; species Miscanthus floridulus. Next base: position 86,785,625 of record NC_089581.1, on the reverse strand, counting down.
GGATGGCATCAATCTTGCTGCTGTCCACTTCAATGCCCTGTGGAGTAACAACATAGCCAAGAAACGAAACACGTTGTGTGTAGAAGTCGCACTTGTCCAAGTTACCAAACAAACGGGCAGCGCGCAAAGCATCAAAAATAGCATGCAAATGTTCCAAATGCTCTTTCATAGACTTGCTGTAAATTAGAATATCATCAAAATAAACAACCACAAACAATCCTATGAAAGGCCTCAAAACTTCATTCATTAAGCGCATAAATGTGCTGGGAGCATTAGTCAATCCAAACGGCATAACTAACCATTCATATAAGCCAAATTTTGTTTTAAAAGCCATTTTCCATTCATCCCCAAGTTTCATTCAAATCTGATGGTACCCGCTACGCAAATCTACCTTGGAGAATATAACAGCACCGCTAAGCTCGTCAAGCATATCATCAAGGCAAGGTATAGGATAATGATAACGAATTGTGATATTGTTAATCGCTCGACAATCTACACACATGCGCCAGGTACCATCTTTCTTTGGAACAAGTAGTACAGGAACAGAGCAAGGGCTAAGAGACTCACGAATGTAGCCCTTATCAAGTAGCGCTTGGACTTGGCGCTGAATCTCCTTTGTCTCATCGGGATTGGTATGGTACGGGGCGCGGTTGGGAAGCTGGGCGCCCGGGATGAGGTCGATCTGGTGCTCAATGCCACGAATGGGAGGAAGACCTGGCGGTAAGTCCTTCGGAAACACATCGGCAAAGTCCTGCAAAAGCTTAGTAACAGTAGGGGGTATATCCAAAGATGGTGCATCATCGAGTGAAACCAGCACATGAGAACATACAAGCGCATAGCAAGGCATATTAGCAACATGTAGTTCATCAAAATCAGCACGTGTAGCAAGTAAAACAGGAGCATGTAGCTTAATCTCTTTAGACGTGGCTAGTTGTTGTTGGCATTGTTTTAATGCTTTAGTAGCCCAAGCAATGTCATCTTTCACAATCTGTTCAGGGGTCATTGGATGAAGAATAATTTTCTTGCCCTTAAACAGTAATGAATAATGATTTGTGCGACCATGATGTAAACAATCAGTATCATATTGCCAGGGCCTACCAAGCAACAACGAACATGCCTCCATAGGAACAACATCGCAATCAGTATAATCAGAATAAGATCCCATGGAGAAGTGAACACGTACCAAGCGTGTTACCTTGAGTTTGCCACCCTGGTTGAGCCATTGAATGTGGTAGGGATGTGGATGTGGACGCGTTTGGAGAGACAACTTCTCCACCAGATCCAAACTTGCCAAATTGTTGCAACTACCGCCGTCAATGATGATGCGAATGGATCGTTCTTGCACAACGCCTTTGGTGTGGAACAAAGTGTGGCGCTAGTTCTGCTCAGGTTGTGCCACCTGTGTACTGAGGACTCGCTGCACAACAAGACTCTCATACTTGTCAGCGTCAGTGGTAGCCACGTGTTCTTCCGCATGTCCTGAAACGTCAGCAGCAAGCATAGCATATATAGTTTCATCGGAATCACTAGCGGAAGAATACTCACCATTGTCACGTATAATCAATGTACGCTTGTTGGGGCAGTCCCGTATCACATGCCCATAACCTTTGCAACGATGGCATTGAATGTCCTTTGTGCGGCTAGTGGAAGAGGAGGCGCTCTTATTAGCTGAAAGGGCCGCTGGAGGTGGAGCTGCTGCCTTGTCACGTGACATACTGCTATGTGGGGAGGGCGCCGTAGGGGCTGAAGGGGTCAAAGTAGTGTGACCTGCAAAAGAGTTAGAATGGGTCCTTGCTCGTCGTCCCTGCACTTCACGTTCAGCTTTGCAAGCAAATGCAAACAAAGTAGTAATATCATCATAGTGCTTATAATCAAGAATATCCTGAATTTCACGGTTCAAACCACCACGAAATCATGCCATCGCAGCATCATTAGTCTCAACTAAACCACAACGAATCATGCCAGTTTGCAACTCCTGATAATACTCTTCTACAGATTTGGTTCCTTGCTGAAAACGCTGCATTTTGTTAAGCAAGTCTCATGCATAATAGGAAGGAACAAATCGGTGTCGCATGACAGTTTTTAATTGCTCCCAAGTTGTGGGAATGTTATTAGGGTGTTTGCTGCGATGCTCACGCCACCAAATGGATGCGAAATCTATAAACTCACTAGTAGCAGCCCTAACTTGATATTGTGCAGGAACATCATGACAATGAAATTTCTGATCTACCGCAAGTTCCCAATCAAGATACGCACCCGGATCATATTTGCCATTAAATGAAGGAATCATGAACTTAATCTTAGTAAATGAGTCGTTTCGATTACGTACCACGTGCTCACCACAGCGGTTGTGGTGGCGCCCTCCATGGCGGTCTAGGTCGTCGATCTCGGTATCGCCACCATAATCAAATTCCGCACATTGATCAGCAAGTTGTTGTACCAACTCATCAAGGCGTGTAGTGAGCGTGGCAAGGCTGGTGGCGTGGGCAGCTTGTGCTTGCTGCATCTCCATGAGCGTAGCATTTGTGGCCATTTGAGCGTCCTAAAATTGACCCACTTGCTCGTTGGCAATCCTAATCTCCTTTGCCAAGCCCTCCACGTGCTCGTTCATCTTGTGATTGAAGTGGTGAATGATGCCTTTAGTGCGTGGGGACTGAGGTATGGCGTCCTAATCAGCTGGCTCCCCTGTCATTGTTAGTGGAAAAACAATGAACACGAAAACAAGTATGTGCCCTAAAGCCTATAGGATATGGTGCTGATCAAGGCACTCAAACTAAAGCTGTTATCAAACTCTTACTCGTTCTTACCAAGCTCGCAGGGGTGACTTGCAACCAGTGGTACAACCTTCCAAAGATTGAATGGAGCGATTGCCAGAGGACACAGAGCTTGATCACTGTAGAAAATTTGTGGAGTTCTGGGAAGGCTGCACTCAATTGCAAGGGTTAGCACAATCAAATAGTAATGCAAGGTTGAATAATAGTGCTAAACACGTCACTATGTTGCTGGAAACAAGTGGAAACGTGCAAAGGCAGCAAAGGTGGTGGCGCCTAAGGGGAGAGGCGCCCTGGTGTGTTCCTGTCCAGAGAGGAAGACCAGCACCCAAATTAGGGTGGCTCACAACAACTGGAATTCTTCTTTCCAAAACTTGACAATCTGAAATAAGGAAGAATATTGCACCAAATCCCAAAACAGGGAAAGGGGATGGCGCCCAACAGGGGAAAAGACCTGCCCCCCAATTGTAATTCTGTTGCCTTGTATGGTGCGGCTTTTCCTTTCCTTCTTTTTTGTTTTTTGTTTAATATATTGGCACCTTGCCTTTTTTGTTTTGAATAGATTGGCACCTTGCCTTTTTTTCTTTTCTGGATACTTTCCCTTTGGCGCACAACAAAACTTGCCGTAACTGAACCGAGGCAATCTTTCCAAAACATGGCAGGGGGGTGCAACAAGGAGGGGGAAAATGGTGAAAAGAGCGACATGGTGGTGGTGGACAGAAACGACGGTGAAAACAACGGCGATGAACACAAAGTGACCAGCAACTATTGACGCGAAAGCACACAAATTCAACAACGCAAATTACTGAATGAAATGTGCAAGGCTCAAAAGGTGCTAGGACAAAGGTCAAACCTGAATGTTGTTTTGGTTTTGTGGATGATAGGATGATGAACAAACTGCGAAGCTAAAGGATAAACTCGATAAAACTCACCGATCAACCTGAATTTTGATACCACTTGATAGAGCTGGAGTGCCCAATCCTTCGGTGAGTGGAGGATAACTATGATTTGGTGGGTGTCGACCCTCACGATCCGACTACGATGAACAAGTCCGTGGTGCCTTAGTAATCGCTGAACCAACTCCCGATGGTTATTGACCTTGCTGGTGCTAGATCAACCTGATCACGAAGATCAATTCCTGCTGGCAATCGAAGAACAAGCAAGAAATTGAGGCAAGCAACCCTGAACATTACTCGAAGGTGGGGTTCTGAATTACACGAAGACGAAGCTTCGGTAAGTAGCAATGGCTAACTTAAGCAAAACAAAACCCAAGCCAAAGAGGGGGCGTAGCCCCTGGCTAAATAGGGGGAGGAGGGAGGAAGGAGGATGCCCAGCCTGCCCACAAGGTAGGGAATAGGCGCCCAAACAGCCACACACCATCTCCTTGATCCCCTTTCCTAAATAGGGGGAGGAGGGAGGAAGGAGGACGCCCAGCCTACCCACAAGGCAGGGAATAGGTGCCCAAATAGCCACACACCATCTCCATGATCCCCTTTCCTGATTTAGGTGGTGCAGCACCTTCCTGGTTATTCCTTGACAAAACTAAAAACACATAGGTGGCGCAGCACCTAGACATTATTCTGGGCAGGTTCATCATGAGCATAGATGGCACATGCACTTAGGAAACTTCTGGTCCTTCATTCTTCAAAATCATCATGAAGTTTAATTCATGTGCACGAGCTTGAGTGAGTGGTCCTGGTGGCGCCTGTGCTGGTTTAGTTGGACTAGCCATTCCCGTGTCAGGGTTGATGTCCTCATCAGTAGTTAATAACTAAAAGTTGAGGAGGTTTTGAGAAAGAGTTTAATATAAGGTTTCATGATCTCAATACGGATCATGTCAGCCTTATATATGATTTTTATGAAGATTTAAATGTTGAATAAAAGAATCTTGTTAGAAAGCTTTTACGCAAAAGAACTTTGAGTCTTGCTAAAGCCCTACCTTGAATCCCCGAGCCTGCATTCTTGAGTATACTCCGTTTATATTTCGGTTAAGTCTTGTTGAGTACTTTTGTACTCAGGGTTCGTTAACCCTTGTTGCAGGTGAGCCTCATGGACAGGTCTATCTTGGACCGTGCTGCATGACTGTTGTTCAAGTCAAGGATGATAAGTGAATGTGTGACCCTTGGGGAGGGTACTTATATTGTGTGTTTGTATTATGTTACTAATGCCACTACACTACTATGGTTTGTAATAATTATTGAGCATAGTTTGTAAGGTTTGAAATATCTGGTTTGTAAACTAAGTTATCATAAGACTCCGCTATTTTACTCTGATGTAGATATTTGAATAAATGTTGTAATACTGCAATGACTCTGTAATGGGATCCTGCTCGGAAATCGTGGATGATTCGGGGTTCCCCGTGGACACCCGACAGTCTTCTTAAGTTATCGGGAACATATGCATAGTAGTCAGAGGTCATTGGACAGTGACAGGTGCATGTGGGCCCTATAATTTAGGAGGTTCTGCCACACTAGGGTGCCTACTAGAATCTATTACTCCTCACTTAGGCAAACTAGGACTTGACTACTAGTCCTACTCCTATGACAACACTAGTGAACTTCCCTATTTTTCTTCAAAAGAAACAAAACCTTTGGACTCCCTTTTAAATTTAGGGTATTCAGGGAAGAGAGGCTAGATCAGTCTAAGGAAAAGGGTTATAAGATCTTAGGGTTTCAACCTATAGCATAGAACAACATTTTAAAGTCAAAGACTCAAGTATACATCAACTAGGTTGATTGATTGCTTTATATGAGACTGTAGGTGTAAGTCAATCAATTGCTCTGATACCCACACCGTGCCTGTCGTGGCAGGGGTCATCACTACATTGCCACCGTGAGGCTCCTTGGAGCGCACGTAGCAACTCCTCTTTAGGATCTTTGCATTTAGTTACACACACATACTCGATACAAGGCACATCAAACAACTTAATTACATGCATGCTCCAATAATGTATAGCCAAAACATCATTGATGATAAAATAGGTTTCAAGACAAAAACTACTATTAACAAAACACATTCTACCTATCTATTGCCTTCAATCTAGGTTACATCTCATTTCATTCTTCTACTCATCGGGTCACTTGTAGCTTATTTTGGAGGACTTTGAAGGTCTACTAACTATGGCAATCATCAGAGCTAGTCTTAGAGGAAAACCTTAACAACCTGCAAAACAACTTAACGGCAACACAATGAGTAGATTTCGTACTCGCATGACTTAATTCCAACATATAGATATTTAGTGGATGCAGAGGGTATTTATTAGGCATTTGTGCATTTTGCAGAAAGCAATGGCGTTTATTAAGAGTATGTCATGCTATGCTTCAACACTTAAGATAAGAGTAGTTATATACCATATTTAAGTCACGATGCTCATATTCCATCGATTACGCTACCATGGGTATAAAAAGCAGGAACAACTGAATGGTTCCATCCTAAAGGACTTCAGGCTTTCAAACTCTATGCAGAGGGTACAACTGTACCCACACGGAGAACAGGACTAACCACCCTACCCTATGCACCAAAGGTAGGGGTTTCCTCATGTCTCCAACCTTTCCCTAACCCAGCCTAAGTATCCAATGAAAGGTTCAACTGGTTGCCTAGTTAATGTCTCAAACATTCCCGACCAGTGCCAACCCCTTACCAATTTCATGGATAAACTGGTCATGATTAGTTATTTGGCTTGTCACCCCCATTTGTGACATGTAGTCTATATGGGTGGTTACTCAAACTTACGTATCCCAATAAATGGTCCTTAGATGCTCCACAAGCTACATCGCTTGAGATCCCATACTCACAACAACCTACCCCTTGCATGAGCAAAGTTACCAAGGTGATGCCCAAGTTCATGACCCTTAGTATTATTAGTCCTTAGCCAACTTAGTAAAGTAAGTCAAGTTGTATCCCCAGTAGTTTTATTGATTAAGTATCCAGGTGTAGTATCATACACGTGCGAGAATGAGTTCCCTTCTCATGCTCGACTTCTACCATTACTAAGCAATTAAGCATTTCCATTCCCATTGTTTAGATGAGAGGCTTCTAATGGATTAATGAATAGTTCTAACTTAGTGAAACAGTATTAAGTTGATTAACCAAACTACATGAGGTGCATGACTCATAATAGAACTTGATAAGTATCTAAAGTAGGGTTTATAGTAGTGGGGTGCCTACCTGATTCGTTGCCGTCCTAACTCTTGTAGCTGACGATGATGACTTGTACAATTACATGATCCTTACTCGATACGTTTCTGAAATGATAAGAGAGACGCGATTGAGGAGATACATCGACGATCGAGATAACAAGAAAGGATATGGGTGTATGGTTAATACTAGGAGCTTAGGAAGAGATATCTAAACTGTGGCTCGACTATTGCACTATTGGGTAAAGGGTATAAACTAGTGCGGGTGGTCTCTTGGGTAAACTTGCTAAACAAGCTCGCACTCTCAGTGTACTATCAGGCACTCCATCCTACTGATGGACACTCCGCTATGTTGGTTACCGAGGTGGGTTGACTCTGGCTAGTCCTGCTTAGGTTGGTGGATGCACTGTGGAGATCATGGACACTATGGTAGGAACTAGGGAGGTCTTGGTTTGCTGGGTGGCTGTCTTCTATAATTCATCAGGGTGCTTCTGCCGTGAGTGACAAACGCTCCGGTGTGAACTAGTTCCTCTTGGGTGGCTAGCTGTAAGGCGCTATAATTCCATGAACACTCCACGGGATACCGTAGACACTCCGAGGGTCTACGCTGACTAAAGGTAAGGCTTCCTAGTGGCTCCTCGTTGGTTTGACGGACACTATGTCGTATTGATGGACACTCCATCACATTGGGCGACAGGACCTATGCTTTTGGAAAATCCTAGGTTCAAGCTTAGATTTGTGGAGTTGTGCATCTTGCATGTGCCAAACATTCCTAAGGTAGCTCAGGTGGCTTACTTGGCTCAAGATAGCTAGGGTTTGAGCTAGTCATACTAAGTGTGGCTTAGGCTTTAGTATTCAAACCAAAACTCATGAGAAAGAGATAAACCTTCAGATTGAGCTAGAGATCCTTGGCTCTAAGATTGAGAGCTTTCATAGCAAAAGATTGAAGATCCAACTCTTCTTCTATTCATGATCCTTCTTTTCCCAACATGCAAGCCTTCCATCCTTCACCTTCTCCTTGCAATAGTCTTAACAAATACCTTAAGATGGATCCATGGGATGGCAAGATGGTGGAGGTGATTGAGGGTCACTTGGACTTACTCAACACATGATTGAACCACATCTAGCAAGGGATCTCCAAGCTTCCACCAAAATCCACAAATTAGACACTTGGGGAAAATCCACAAATCAGGAACCAACCTCTCGAGCTCATCATGAATGGGTTGAAGATGTTGATGAGATCCACAGGGGTTGCTAATGCTTCTCCTCTTCTCCTTCCTTTCCTTCTCCATTCCCTCCTCCATTCCTTTCTCTCTCTAGTTCTAGGGTTCTTCCTTGTTCATGAGAGTTAGAGCGAGAGGGAGAGGGATGCAAATGAATGGATGGGGGAGAGAGTGGGTGAAAGGGTGTGTTTTCTGCTGAAGGCTTGTGCCAACTTGTGGTGACATGTGGGTCCACTTCCACAATTGGAAAAAGCCCAATTCCACTTAATCCTGTTCTGGTCCAATTCTTGTCGGATGGTCCAGTAACCTAGGCGGATGGTCTAGTGGTCTCTGTCTTTGCTGAATTGATGGAGTTGCCAGTTGGTTGGTTATTGGTGACCAATACATTGCTCTTGAGTAGTTCCTCAGGACTGAGTGATGTGTCGATGGTGCCAATAGAATGAACTCTAATCTAACTAGAGATTATCTTCCTCCATGCCGGGTGGGTTAGCAGATTCTCGGTGCTTCACCTTATGTACATAACGTGGGTTCCCACAGAAACTCTCAATAGTTGACTTCTTCCAAAAACGACTGCCTAGGTTGTAATGGAATTCGGGTCGTTACAAAATCTGTATATTCACCGTAATGTGAAGTGTACACACTTAGTCCTCTGAGCCTGCTAGAAGATGAAGTATAAATCTTGTAGCAGGGTCAAAGAAAAACCTTGAAAATGGTGCCACTGGTCAGGAGAAAAATTCATCATGTAACAGATAGCCTGCGCGGGCAATCAAATACTTTTGGACTAATCAGCGAAGCCAACCGAAAAAAGTGGACCACCCGTTGTTATCTTCCTGTCAAAGGAAAATGCGGCAGCCCGTTAGGCGGCCCATTTAATGGAAACCGTGGAGAAGTCGAGGCGACACGTAGTAAATGCGGGTGAACGCGTGCGTGTGGCGCAACAGGATGTGGGAGCGAGTGCGCATGGCGAGGTTGTAACACCCTAAATCTTTGTAAGTTTTGCATTAGGATTTAAACACCCTAATAACCCCTGAAATTCCAATTTCCACTCATGCAAGATTTAAGGAAGTTTAATCTCCTAAAGTGCTCACATTAAATATATAAGAAACTGCCATATTTATTCTCTCTCTCTCTCTCTCTCTCTCTCTTCTTCTTCTCCCCTGAGCCAATCCTGGAATTTAGAGGGACAATTGAGTGCCAATCTCTTCCACCGTCTACACCTTGTCCCTGCAAACCATGGAAGGCTAATCATGAGGACTACGAGATTTGTGGCAAGGCTGCAACCAGGCCGCAGGGGAGATCACAAGATTGACAAGTTTAACGTCTCCAATTCAGATCATCGTGCAACAGGACTGCTCCGTACCTGTCAGGCAAGTTACCACACAGAAATCGTCTACTGTCTTCAGTAATTAGATTGGATCAAGATAGTATTACTTGATAGATAACCTTGGCTGCCATGCGTCACTTGGAATCAGGAATATATAAATATTTTGGTGAGTGTTTCTTGTTAACAATGGGTAGTGACGTACTTAGACTCTAATGGAAGATCAGGTTGTTGGTTTATATCAGATAAATGCGATGCTCTGTGTTTTAAAAATCTTGATCTGTGTGCATAGTTCTGATGGCTAGAAATCAACGTAGGTGTAATTACCTGGAAAATCCAATAACTGACATGGTCACCAGGAATACCGAGAAAGCTTGAAGCAGAATTCTGGACAATAAAATTTATAAATCTGTACCTTCTAGCATGTCATCTTATAGCTGAACCATATTTCTAATTCTCAGATCCTACAGAAGAGTATAGATCCTTCAACAACTATTATCTTGACCTCTGAACTCGAGGTTTCAAATGAACCTCTGTTTTATCAATTAGACAGTATGAGTTTCCTTTATATATGTCTCATGTATATCTTCGCATATATGGGTATAACACCTCACAACCAGCAACGTACGGGGGCCGTACATTCTCGTTGTTGGAACAAATTAACACCCAAACACAGGAATACGGTCGAGGTGGGTGCCGGACCATTCTCGTATCTCCTGGTATGCGGCTTATTCCTACAGGTTCAGGACTTGCTCCATGATCCTGTTAGCGATTATTTCTTTTGCATCCCAAGCGTCGGATCGTAGCCACAATTGACCGTGGCTGCTTGGAACCCTTGATAACCTATTCTTGTACCTTTGTTACAATATATCGTTTCTCTGTGTTGTTGGTATACTTATTCCGTCTCACACTTGTTTTTTCTGTTCCAGGTAATAAGATTGTGCAGTCGAAGCATGTGCATGGATCATGGGTGGCACACATTTTACCAGCACTGTGTTTTGTCATTTGAGTTGGAGTCAGCTATTTCTTTCCTTTAAAGTGGACCGGTCCAGTGTGTTAAATATTTTATTTCTTCTTGCTTCCGCTTATGACTGTTTTTTGCGACCTTTGAAGATTATAATATGAAGAAACACTTGGACTTTCTTATTTGTTGTCGTTTAATTATTTGCAATGACGTTCCACGTGGTAGCGCATCTGTTACATGCGGGTTACTATAGTTAGTACCAAAGCCTATACATATTGTTTTTTAGAAAAAGTACTTCCTTTTGCACGTACACAGGACTATGGGTGCATTCATGATCATGCTCTTGCTACTGTACTGTCGTATTACCATGTTCTAATCTAGAAGTTGTACTTGTGCCTATACTGATATCCTAACTTTCTAAAACCAACATTTCGAATCATTTCAATTCCTTTTTCTTTTATATCCGGCACCTATATCTTTTCTTGTAGATGTGATGCCATCTTCTTCCTAAACCAATTCCATAGAGCTTATATTATCTTACATGCCATTTTAGTATGCCTCCTCGTAAACGAGCTAGTGCTCGTGTCCAGGAGAGGGCAAATTGCCAGAGGAATTCAAATGGTGACCCTAAGAGTAGCCTGTAGGGTGCAGCCCGTGGACGTGGTAACCGGAACGCTAGGAATAGAATTCCTTCCACAACAGCCACCGAGACCAATGCACCCTCAACTGAACCCTCAGCACCCTCAAGTACAGAACCTACTGTCTTTACTTCAAGCAACACTTCCGGTGCTTGTTTCTGGTCAAGCGGCAGGTGCTGCTGCTGGTACCACAGCAACAACAAATTCTTCAGACCAAGCAGGGGGGCCATCCATGCAAGGAATGGCAGCACCTCCTCGTATGAGCATAAGAGAATGGCAGCGGCTCAATTTGAAGACTTTTAGTGGATCAGGAGGGGCAGTTGAAGCTGATGATTGGCTTCGCTACATAAATAAGAAATTTGAGACCATGGATTTGACTTCACAGGAGAAGGTCGTGTATGCCTCTCAACAACTCATGGGAGAGCCAGACCTGTGGTGGAGTGAGGTCCGTCGATCCCGTGGTCCTCTTGCTGGTGCACCTACATGGGAGGAATTTACATCTGCCTTTGCAACAGAATATTACCCTTTCTCTTTGAGGCGGTCTAAAGAGTTTGAGCTGCAAGCCCTTCATCAGAAGGAGGACCAGTTAGTGGAGCAATATGAGAAGGCTTTCCGTGAGATATGTCGTTTCCTCCCAGATGTAAATCATGATGAGCAAATGAAGGCTTGCCGCTTTGTTGGAGGATTAAGAGAAGAAATACGCCATGTCCTTGCTGCACTTGACATTCATAGCTACAGGGAGGCTATGGATAGAGCTAAGCAAATGGAGGTTCAGTTAAGATAGACTGCTACTCAGAAGTCAGATGGACATGGGAAAAACAGGTTTGTTCTTTTTACCATTGAATTTCCATCACAATTCTTGATACGTTTCCATCCTTTGCTTGTTCTTTCCTCATTAAATCTTTCTTTCCAAGGTCTTTCCCCTCTGAGGATAAACTTGAATCATGTATGAATCCCAAAAAGTCTCGGTTTCAAGGAAAGGCCAAGTCATCTTTCAACTCTGCTCACCATGCAAACCAGGGAAACCATACTTCCTCTCAAGCATCCTCCAAAAGAAAGCTTGTGTGCTATAGATGTGGTGAAGAGCATAAGGGAAACGAAAGTGGTTTTTCTGGAATATGTGACAATTGTGGTGCAAAGGGACATAAATCTATTGTTTGCCGGAAGAATCCCAAGTCCTAAACAAATATAAAAGCTCTGGGACAGCAAATTAGCTTACTTATTCAACTACTTCTACCAGCCAAGATAGAGGTAAATTTTTTTGAAGAAAACACACACTCATATATATTATCTGTAAGTAGTTTTTTCTCTTATCTCTATAATTCCAACCATGTTAGCTACACCATGATCTCAGCAAGTGCAAGTCATTCAGAGGGCTCTGACCTTCGCTTGTACTCCTTACCTACCCAAGAGACCATTCACCGTCCTGATGTGGTAATGGGTACGATATGTCCTTATGATTCCGTCCCAATCAAATGTTATCCTTTTCTGCTATCTTTTATACGCTAGATATATACCGTGTAAGTATGGTTACATTGAACTTATGACCAGCCCTTGTTTTGTTTGACTCAGGTGCAAGCTTCTCATTTATATCATCTCACTTTGTTCAACAACATAAGATTTCTGTTAGCACCCTGCGCTACCCAGTCTTTGTCACAACAGCCAATGGGCCGCTTTCTAGTACATATGCTTGTTTGGACAATAAGCTTGAGATTGAGGGATATACTTTCACCATCAACCTTGTGATGACATCATTTCAGCCTTTTGATCTCATTATTGGCATGGATTGGCTTTCCTACCATAAGGCTGTCATCCATTGCTTTGAACGCATGGTTGTTTTCCCTCCCGTTGAAGAAAGAGAACAAATCATATTTCATGGTAATTATTGTCCTCTCAACCTCTGTTTCTTATCATCCTATTTTCCTCAACGTTGGCTGTTGAAGACGGGATCTCTTTATGCTATGATGGAGAAAGTGGACAGCAGAGACGCATTAGAGGATATGTCAATTGCTAAGGAGTTCATGGATGTATTTCCTTCTGAACTTCCTGGTGAACCTCCCATTCGAGATGTTGAATGTTCAATTGATATTATTCCTGGGACATCACCTATTGCCAAGAACTAATATCGGTTATCTCGCATGGAATTAGAAGAGCTAAAAAGGCAATTGGATGAGCTTCAGAAAATTCGTCGTAGTACTTCTGAATGGGCTTCTCTGATCCTATTTGTTGATAAGAAAGACAAGAGTATGCGCATGTGTACTGACTATAGAGCTCTAAATGCAGTTACTATCAAAAATCACTTTCCTTTGCCTCGCATTGATGACCTCTTTGATCAGTTAAAGTGTGCCAAGTTCTTTTCCAAAATAGATCTGCAATCAAGTTATCATCAAGTTAGAATCAAGGCGTCTGATATACCAAAAACTGCATTCCGCACTCGCTATGGGCTGTTTGAGTTTTTGGTAATTCCTTTTGGCCTTACAAATGCCCTTGCGGTGTTTATGGATTTAATGCACCGAGTATTCCATGAATATGTGGACAAGTTTGTCATTGTCTTCATAGATGACATCTTGATCTATTCTTGTAATGGCAGAGGAACATGAGCAACATCTTCGCATCGTCCTCGGTCTTTTGCGTGAGCATAAACTTTATGCAAAGCTCAAAAAGTGTGTGTTGACGGTAATTTCACCATGTTTTTACACAACCAAAACCATCAACAAAACACTATTTCTGGGAGCTAACAAGCAAAAACATAGTGACTTAGGTGCAAATAACTTGGTTCCACATGCACATGTCATTATTTGCTTGTAGGTACACAATGCATGAGAATTGGGCAGCTGAAGGCTCCACCTAGAGGTAGGCCGACCTCTAATTGGGCCCACCAAGCCATCCACACATGCCATCATGATGAACAATGCTTCTAGAAGCCACCTGCAGAAGATGGGCTGATTTGGCCCCATATGGAGGTAGGGCGACCTGCCCAAGGAGCCTATCAGCCACTACAAGCTTCCATGATCCATGTCAAGGTCCCCAAAGTCAATCTCCATCCTTGGATAACAAGTGTGCTTTATCTCAACGGCTAGAGATGAGAGCACATGGATCCAAGGGCCCACATGAGAAGCAACCCTACGTGACAAGTGCAGAACAAGCATCATACACACCCTATGACACGCGAGACATGCTTCTAGAAGAAAGAGGGGGGGCCCACTGGTCATTGAGAGGTTGGGCGACCTCACTACGGAGCCAACCGACCTAAAATTGCACCCACCGCCTCTGTGCATGCCTCCATGCTTCCTCCTTGATCTGAACCATTGATCAAAGGTCGGTTCAAGGTTGGTTGGATCCAAGGGCACGGAGGAGATGTGACCTTGATCACTGACGTGGCACTACCCCTCACTCTAGCTATAAATACCCCCTAGGCCTTCACCCTCATTCATGACACATTAGAGTAAACCAATCTCTAGTAGCTTTTAGCGAAGCTCTGCTATAGTGCTATGAGGTCAGGGAGAGAGTGAGGGGAGTGTGGAGAAGAGTCAGGCCTATCTGGTGTCTTCTCCAAGCTGTACCTCGGCGGATGCGCTCTTCATGTAAGTCACTCATCTGGGATCTTTATAGTATTTGGTATTCTATCTCTGCTAGTAGTTATATAAGCCTTCTTACCTGTACACTGCTTTACTTCAGTAGAGTGCTCTAATCTTTCTAAGGGAACTTAATTGTGCAAGGTTAGAGTAGTAAGTATAGTGTAGACGTGGTGTCTAGACTATATCTTGCTTGTGTAGACCGCTTGTCATACGGATTGTTTGTGGTAGCTAGTAGGTGGTGACAGCCATGTCTAGCCTTTGCATTCCACCATATGTTGTAGGCAAGTTCTTAAAAGGTAGGGCCCTAGTAACAAGGTAGCCACTTTGGATAGGGTTTCATCCCCTATTGTCTCGCCTATCGCCTCCTGTAAGTAACGTGGGTGATCTGCCCTTTATAACTACTATCTTTACCAACTATCATTGCTATCTAGATCTTCTCTACCCAAGTTCCATAGGCTCTTTTGTATCATCATAGGACGGTCTTGATCCTTAGTTAGTTCACTTCATGTTCCCCATGGAAATACGATACCTAGAATACTCCCGGTGAAGGCTACATTGACTGTCGTATGCTTGCGGTTTGCCCGTTTACCACTTTAGGTGTCAACAAGCTTTCCGGCGCCATTGCCAGGGAACGGTCGCTGTCTTAACTTAGAATCAAGTCATCTGAGTTATCCTTCTTTTATCTTTCTTTTCTTTTTATCCTTTCCACACCATGAACCAAACATCCATCTCTCATCTTGCCGCTCTAAAGGGCGCTTGTTTGGAGCCACCATCATCATCACAACCCATTCTTTCACCTAGCTATGAGTTTTGCCCTAGTTTCATGGCTAAGGTCCAGGAACAATCTTTTACTGGGGAAGAAGATGAAAACCCTTATACTCACTTGCGTGATTTTGAGCAATTGTGTTCATGCCTTCACATTCAAGGCATGACACGAGATACCTTGAAATGGAAGCTATTCCCATTCTCCTTGATGGGAGCAGCTACACATTGGTATGCTCAATATGTAGAGAGTGTACATGGAGAGTGGGAAAGCCTTCAATCCAAATTATGCTTAGCTTCCTTCCCTATCTCTCATGTCGTTCATCTTCGGGTAGAGATCCTAACCTTTAAGCAAAAGGAGAAGGAGCCTCTAGGTGCAGCATGGGCCTGTTTCACCGATCTAGCATCCTCTAGGCCTAATCTTGATATAACTGAGCCAACATTGTTGCAACACTTTTTCCATGGTCTAGCCAAAGATCCCGCATGATTCCTCAATTTAGCCTCTAGAGGAGCATTTCTTCGTTCTATCATTGGTGAAGGGAAGAAAGTGCTTGCCAAAATTCTTGAGAACGCTCCACACACTAATGTCTATGATGAACCTCCCGAGGAACGAAAGGAATCCATCCCCAAGCAAAGAGAGAGCTCAATGGCCGAATTACCACCAATCCCATCCAAAGATTCTGCCATCGATCCTATACCGCAAATACCACAAATATCGAAGAAGGAAGAAAGTCATCGTCTAAACCTTTCCTTTGATTACGAGGCTAATGTCTTGTCTGATCTCGCTGGTTTTGGGAATATCTTAAATTATCCTATCCAAAAGAGACCTTCGAAGAAACATCTTTCAAATCCTCCCAAGAAAGGATCTGTTCAAAAATCTCCCAAATTAGCATTTTCTGATGCCTTGATTTGCCATGTGGCACATCGGGAAAAATCTAGGATCTCTGATGAGCTTCCAACAAGAATGTCGAGTGAGCCCATAGAAGGAGAACCAAAATGTCTAGAAGCAAAACCTATCCTCTCCCCTTCTATACCCATATCTAACATGTCCTTCAAACCCATCTCTAAACCTATCCTTGATCCTGATGATCCCAAATGTGCTCTTCCTTCTGAGTCTTATGATGACCCTGGTCATTGACTCTAGGGATTCATTAAGACACCTAAGGCATGGAACTCATCAAGGTCCTAAATCTGACCAAGAAGAGCAACAACAACGATTAGAGCACCTATCTACCATTGAAAGTCAAGAATGGTTGGATGAGGCCGAAGCTTCAAAGGAAGTCGTTAAAATGCCCACTCGTGTAAGGAGAATATCTTGTCAAGTAATGGGCATTTATGGCAAAATTTGCTATGATCCTAGCCTCGGGATGAACATCGTTCCTCATTTCCATGTCCAAAACTCATTAAAGGATCACCTAATCCAATCCCAAAAACTGTCTTAGGCTCCTCAATGGTCAAATCCTTAACTATTTAGGAGTTCTTCGTGGCATACCTATGGTGATTGGTGATCTCAAGATCTCCTTAGATTTCCATATCTTTGACCTTCCTGCACTTTCCTTCCATCTCATCTTTATAGGAAGGCCAATCATGCAAAACTTGGAGAATGCTTTAGAAAAGGAGAAGCTTGGTCATAGAATAGGTGAAGAGTATCTACCCATTTTGTCCTCCCAATCTCTCAACATGGGGATAGAATCCAAACCTGTTCTTGATCCAAGGGGTGAGCTTATGTCAATCTCGCTAACAACCATGACCCATCCAAGTCTTAGGAGGACTTGGGATGTCATGAGAAAGAAAGGGCTCACCCACTCCTTGAGACGGAAGGTTTCATCAATGAGCATGGAAGTTATTCCCTGATCTTCCCATCAAATCCATGCTCACATGAGAAATCTTCCAGATCCATCCTTCTCTTTGCCATGACCACACACGAGATCTACAACCCCTTCATGCTTCCCATTTCTAAAATCATTGCAAGGATGGTTGTAGATGTGTTTATTTACCATAAATATTGTAAATCTTGTAGTGGTTTGGAAAGAGGTTTTGTAGTTAGGTTCACTGAAGGTTGGCATCAAAAGGGAGACCGCTTCACCAACCTGATGCAATTTGTGCCTAACTATAGTGGAATAAATGAGACTTTTTGGTTCTGTTGGTGTGTTGCCACCATCAGATCCCCTGCACTTGACGTTCTCTCTATTTTTGTGATCCAGCCCTCACTAAGCCAAGTGTGGGGGTGTCAGATGACGCCCCAAGGACACCTTGTCATAGTAATGGACATGTCATGGTGATGTCCATGGCCAGACATAGTTGCACATCAAATTTGGCCCACAAAGGACACTTTTTAGCGTCGGGCGACGTCCCCATGGACACACAACCAGAAAACGCAAGGGCAGAGATACGTCTTCAGAGGTAAGAATACACAGGGAGCCACCGAAGTGGCCAGAGGCTCCAAGGTGGGGTTAGCCGACCCCACCATGGGCGCCTAGGCCCACTAGTTAGCATCCACCCCATGCTAACATACTCCTTGACTGGTTTGTCACGTCTCCTCCCTCTCTTTTGGTGCATTTCTTTTACATTTGTTTTTAAAATAAAAATAAAATAATAAAACAAACAAACAAAAAAATGCTTATTTTAGTCCATCCAGGTTCTTGTCTCTATTTGAATGGATCTTGTCTATGCCTTCATGCTTCCTTTTCTACACTAGTATCCTTTGGTTTAGGGTGTTCTGATATATCAAACTCCCTATAGGCTTTCTAAATTTAGCATGGTGCTTCGGTTAAATAGCCTTCCTTAATCAAATAAGACATAGTGTCTACTTTGATTATTGAATCAAGATATACTTGTATAGAATTTGGTCGTACTTTTGGACTAACCCCTTGCAAAAAAATCCCAAATTTTGGTGGGTAAGTCATGAGATCATTCAGTGGAGACAAATCAAGGTTTGAGGCACTCTTAAATAATTTTATTTGCCATAACCTTGTTTAAGCTTTGAAGTCTTGGTGAACAATGACGGAACATTATGGGATAAGTGTTCTGTGCTAGCTAAAACGAACTCTTGATTATCATAGAAAAAGGACCACTAGCCATATGGCAAACACTACCCTTGCTTCAAAATCTGTATGTATCCCTTCGGGTATGTGTTGTCTACTAATCTCTTTCAGAAATGAAACAATGAATGGAGTAAAAAGGTCTGAACATGAAGCCATGAAAAGAGATGGCATGAGAATTCAACCCATGAGACAAGGTCCTCATGTTCCACCCAAGGGTCAAGCTATCTGGTAGTGGAAAACTTAGAAGCAAGTGGGAACAGCCATTCCTCATCATCAACACTGAAACACCTGGAGCCATCATGCTTCAGGATGACGATAGCAACGTCCTTAAGGTAAATGGCATTCATCTTAAAGTTTTCCATGAGCATAGCATTCCGGAACAAGAAATTAACATGGTAGAACTCATCATTAATCCTGATTTAACTTAAACTAAAACCTACATGTCTTAACTCTTTGATCATGTCCATATTTTGTTCTTAGTTCTAGGATGCACATAGCTAGGCCAACCTCCACACCAGATTTGGTCCAGTTAGCCACCATTTGGGCATCAAGCGGACGTCCAATGGTGGCCAACCAGACCCTTTTTTGGTAACCACCTAGTAAAGATGTAGGAGAGCTCTAAACCACGTCCCGTTGGACCCAAACCCACAAAAGAGCATCAGGCGACCTGGAAGTTGGAGTCAGTCGACCTAACCTGATCGTCCTGAGTGTTGACCAATGTTCACATCCTACCCTTGGTTGCAATCCTCACCAAAAGAGGGGTTGTTATAGTTGGCGCGAGTCCTTTAGTCTCTCCTCCCCTTCTTCCTTTCACCAACAACATCTCTTTCTTCTTTGAGCCACCAAGCCACCAAGGGACTCTCCTCTATGGTCCCAACTTGTGACAATAGCAAGGTGCTCACCGTCCCTTTTGGGGAAGGCTTTTCCAACCCTTCCATGGCCCTTCGTGAAACCCAAACTGCTGTCATGACCGCAAATATCCTTGAAGTCGAGCCTCTAGCCGTGATCCCACATACCGTAGGCTAGCCAGGCACCACGAGAGCAGTTGGGTGACCCTGCCTCTGTTCTCCAGCTGGCCACATTTTGCTCCTCGGTCCCTATATCCATGCAGCCATCTTCTTGGGTAGCAGCACCCAAGAGGCCATAGGAATAGAGAATCTCTTGTCTCCACCCTCTCCTTGAGCACATCAAGGCCTTTCACAATAGTTAGGCACTTAGCTTTGTTTTAAGTACATTCATCACTATAACTTGTGCCTAAAAAGTTGAAACCAATGAATTTTTGGTTCTGCTAGTGTATTGCCACCAGCAGGGCCCCTGCACTTGATGTTCCTCTATTTTCTATGTTTAGCACATTTTGGACAAAGTGTGGGGGGTCGATCGACCCCTAAGTTTATCATCTCAACATTTTGAATATATCATGGAGCTCCACACTACAACACAATCTAACACATCAAAGTTGGGCTCCAAAGGCTACATTATGGCGTCGGGCGACGGACCGATGATCACTCAAACTGAAAAGCATCAGCACTAGAAAGACGTCTTTGGAAGAAACACACTTGGCAGCAACAGTGTTGCCTGAGGCCTCAAAGTGGGTTGGCCGACCCCACTAAGGACCTCTAGACCACCAGTCAGCCTCTGTTCCACTCCTATACACATGTTGACTGGTTTGCCACATTTCTTCCCCTTTTGGTGCATTTACTTTTAATTTCTATCTTTTTCCCCTTATAAAATAAAACAAGAACCACATCTGATAATAAATTTTGAAAAGTGACATGATTTATGACATCTGAAAGGTAGAAGCGTCATAAAGTTTAAGGTTGGTTGGATCCAAGGGCAAGGAGGAGATGTCATTTGGATCGCTGACCTGGCACTACCCCTTACTCTAGCTATAAATACCCCTTAGGCCTTCACTCTCATTCATGACACATTAGAGTAAACCAATCTCTAGTAGCTTTTAGTGAAGCTCTGCTATAGTGCTATGAGATTAGGGAGAGAATGAGGGGAGTGTGGAGAAGAGCCGGGCCTGTCCGGTGTCTTCTCCAAGCTATACCTCGACGGATGCGCTCTTCTTGTAAGTGACTCATCTAGGATCTTGATAGTATTTGGTACTCTATCTTTGCTAGTAGTTATATAAGCCTTGTTACCTGTACACCGCTTTACTTCAGTAGAGTGCTCTACCTTTCTATGGGAACTTAATTGCGTAAGGTTAGAGTAGTAAGTATAGTGTAGACGTGGTGTCTAGACTATATCTTGCATGTGTAGACCGCTTTGTCGCACGGATTGCTCATGGTAGCTAGTAGGTGGTGACAGCCCTGTCTAGCCTTTGCATCCACCACGTGTTGTAGGCAAGTTCTTAAAAGGTTGGGCCCTAGTAACAAGGTAGCCGCTTCGGAAAGGATTTCATCCCCTATTGTCTAGCCTATCGCCTCTTGTAAGCAATGTGGGTGATCTGCCCTTTATAACTACTATCTTTACCAGAAATCATCGCTATCTAGATGCTCTCTACCGAAGTTCCATTGGCTCTTTTGTATCATCATAGGATGGTCTTGATCCTTAGTTAGTTCACTTCATGTTCCCTGTGGAAATACGATAACTGGAATACTCCCGGTGAAGGCCACATTGACTACCGTACGCTTGTGGTTTACCCGTTTGCCACTTTAGGTGTCAACAGTGTGCATTTTGGCTTTCCTCTGTAAGCTTCCTAGAACATGTTGGATCCATCTAAGATTGCAACAGTGGTGGAATGGCCTAGACCAAATAATGTATCGGAGATACGAAGCTTTTTGGGTCTAGCTAGCTATTACCTGCCGTTTTGTAAAGAGTTTCTCTTCCATTGCTAAGCCTTTGACAAAATTGACTCAAAAGGGCCAGAATTTTCTATGGTCAGATGAGTGTGAGTCTAGCTTTCAGGACTTAAAGGTGAGGTTGATTACTGCACCTATCTTAGCATTAGCTGAAGAAGGGAAGAAATTTATTGTATATGCGGATGCCTCATGTTCAGGTTTAGGTTGTGTTCTGATGCAAGGGGATAATGTAGTTTCCTATGCTTCCGGACAGCTTAAGAAACACGAATGCAACTATCCGACTCATGACTTAGAGTTGGTAGCAGTTGTTTTTGCCCTTAACATTTGGCATCACTATCTTTATGGTGAGAAGTGTGATATATTCACAGATCACAAGAGTTTGAAATACTTTCTTACCCAGAAGGAGTTGAACATGAGGCAACGTCGTTAGTTGGAAGCTAATTAAGGACTATGATCTTACTATACACTACCATCCGGGCAAGACTAATGTTGTAGCTGATGCATTAAGTCGAAAAAGGAGTAACAGCCCCCCTATACCTCAACCTGTACAAGAAGAGCTTGCTGATCTAAAGACTACCTTGTGTTACACCCTCACCAGTGAATCCTTGGAGCAGTTTAGTGATTTCTCCTTCCTTATTAGGTTCCTTATTGGAAGCACAAACTTCTGGTTACGAGGTTCGTCACTTTAAGGGTAAAATTATTAAGGCTAAACCACATGGCCAAGAGTTCAATATCAATGAGAGGGGACTATTGTGTTTCTGGGATCGGATTTGGGTTCCTTCTGATTTTGATCTAAAGAAGATTATCTTGCAAGGAAGCACACAAGACACCATACTCTGTCCACCCTGGTGAAACAAAGATGTACAAGGATCTTCATAAGAGGCTTTGGTGGCCAGGAATGAAGAAGGATATCGCTGAATATGTTTCATAGTGTGCTATATGCCAACAAGTAAAAGCTGAAAATAGAAGTCCCGCTGGATTGTTACAACCACTTTAGATTCCTCAATGGAAGTGGGAAGATATTGACATGGATTTTGTTGTTGGCCTCCCAAGAACACCTAGGCGTATGGATTCAATTTGGGTGGTTGTTGATCGATTTACCAAGTGTGCCCATTTTATTCCTATCAAGACCACTTTTTCTGTTGTAGATTATGCTAATATTTACATCAAAGAGATTGTCCGTCTGCATGATATTCCTGAAACCATTGTCTCAGATCATGATGCCAAGTTTGTCTCTTATTTTTGGAGAAGCTTACATCAAGGTCTAAAGACAAAGCTAAATTTTAGTACAGCTTTCCACCCACAAACAGACAGGCAATCTGAAAGGACAGTCTGCACATTAGAGGACATGCTACGTTCCTGTATGCTTGTTTGGAAAGGAACTTGGGAGGAGCACTAACCACTTATTTAGTTCTCTTATAATAATAGTTTTCACTTTAGCATCGGAATGGCTCCCTTGAGGCATTGTATGGTAGACACTGTCGTTCACCCTTGCACTGGGATGTAGTTGGTGAAAAGGACTTACTTGGACCACAACAAGTTCAGGACTGGAGGAGTCAAATTTAGCTGATCAGAAATAATTTGTTAGCAGCTCAAAGTCATCAAAAGAGTTACGCGGATCTATCTCGTCGTGACTTAGAGTTTCAAGTGGGAGATGAAGTTTTATTGACGGTTTCACCCACCAGGGGTGTGGTGAGATTTGGGGCTAAAGGAAAGTTAAATCCTTGATATGTTGGTCCATTCCCAATTCTCGAGAGAATTGGGAAGCTTGCCTACCGTCTTCAGTTGCCTCCTTCACTCTCTGGAGTTCATAATGTCTTTCATATCTCAATGCTACGGAAATACCTTAAGGACCCTGATCAAATTTTAGAGTTGCCAGACTTGCAAGTTAGAGAGGATTTGAGACTTGCAAGTTAGAGAGGATTTGACAATTCTGTCTCATCCAATTCGCATAGTGGAGCATTCAGAGTGACAATTAAGAAACAAGACTATTCCTTCTGTCAAAGTAGTATGGTCTCATCAGACTGAGCGTGAAGCCACATGGGAGTTGGAGTCCAGGATGCGTGAGAAATATCCTAATCTGTTCGTCTAAGGTAATCAGTTTGCCACACTTCTCTTTTCGAACATATATTGCATCGATTTGAGGACGAATCATTTCTAAGCAGGGAGAACTGTAACACCCTGAATTTTCATAATTTCTGTATTAGGATTTAAACACCCTAATAACCCCTGAAATTCCAATTTCCACTCATGCAAGATTTAAGGAAGTTTAGTCTCCCGAAGTGCTCACATTAAACAGATAAGAAACTGCCATATTTATTCTCTCTCTCTCCTTTCTTCTCCCGTGAGCCAATACTGGAATTTAGAGGGACAATTGAGTGCCAATCTCTTACACCGTCTACACCTTGTCCCTGCAAACCATGGAAGTCTAATTATGAGGACTACTTGATTTGTGGCAAGGCTGCAACCAGGCCGCAGGGGAGATCACAGGATTGACATGTTTGACGTCTCCAATTCAGATCATCATGCGGCAGGACTGCTCCGTACCTGTCAGGCAAGTTACCACACAGAAATCCTGTACTGTCTTCAGTAATTAGATTGGATCAAGACAGTAGTACTCGATAGATAGCCTTGGCTGTCATGCGTCACTTGGAATCAGGAATATATAAATATTTTGGTGACTGTTTCTTGTTAACAATGGGTAGTGACGTACTTAGACTTTGATGGCAGATCAGGTTGTTGGTTTATATCAGATAAATGTGATGCTCTGTGTTTCAGAAATCTTGATCTGTATGCAATAGTTCTGATGGCTAGAAATCAACATAGGTGTAATTGCCAGGAAAATCCAAGGTCACCAGGAATACCGAGAAAGCTTGAAGCAGAATTCTGGACAATAAAATTTATAAATCTGTACCTTCCAACGTGTCATCTTATAGCTGAACCATATTTCTAATTCTTTGATCCTACAGAAGAGTATAGACACTTTAATAACTATTATCTTGACCTCTGAACTCGAGGTTCCAATGTGAACTCTATTTTATCAATTAGACAGTATGAGCTTCCTTTATCGGATGTCTCATGTATATCTTCGCATATATGGGTAACACCTCACAACCAGCAACGTACGGGGGCTGTACATTCTCGTTGTTGGAACAAACTAACACCCAAACACATGAATGCGGTCGAGGTGGGTGACCTGACCATTCTCGTATCTCCTGGTATGCGGCTTATTCCTACAGGTTCAGACTTGCTCCATGATCCTATTAACGATTATTTCTTTTGCATCTCAAGCGTCGGATCATAGCCACAATTGGCCGTGGCTGCCTGGAACCCTTGATAACCTATTCTTGTCCCTTTGTTACAATATATAATTTCTCTGTGTTGTTGGTATACTTGCTAGATTATTCCGTCTCACACTTGTTTTTCTGTACCAGGTAATAAGATTGTGCAGTAGAAGCATGAGCATGGATCATGGGTGGCACACATTTTACCAGCACTGTGTTTTGTCATTTGAGTTGGAGTCATCTATTTCTTTTCCTTCAAAGGGGACCGGTCCAGTGTGTTAAACATTTTATTTCTTCTTGCTTCCACTTATGATTGTTTTATGCGATCTTTGAAGATTATAATATGAAGAAACACTTGGACTTTCTTATTTGTTGTTGTTTAATTATTTGCAATGACGCTCCACGTGGTAGCACATCTGTTATATGCAGGTTACTACAGCGGCGCGGTTACCCAAATTAATACCATGGATACGAAGGGGTGAGGGCAAACCGTTATAAAGCCCACCCCACCCGCAGCGTGGAGCACTCCTCCACTCCAAAGTAGCAGTTGCACAGTTCCTCCACCCTCTTCCTCGAATAGCCGCGTTTGTGCCGTCGCCACTGTTTCTAGGGTTCCACTATGTCCTCTGCTGCCCACATTCATGCTCACTGTTGGAGCAAATCGAGCGCTGCGAGTCCTCAGATCTAGATCTGAGTCCATGGCGCCGAAGAGAAACTACGGAGGTGCAAAGAAGGCAGCTCGCGGGGTGAACCACGATGAGGAGTGGGTGCGGTTGACTAGCAGCTAAGCAGCACTCAACAACTTGGTGGTGCACGGCGTCCTTCCCGATAGGGCGACTGTGGGGCGGCGTCCGGCGGCTGGTGAGGATTTTCTGACACCCCACACCAACGAGTTGGTCGTGTTTGAAGATTATTTCGTCCGTGGCTTTGGTGTTCCAATTCATCCCTTCCTTTGCGGTCTGATTGCCTATTATGGCATCAGTCTCTACAATCTTATCCCTAACTCTATCTTGCATGTCACCATCTTCATCAATCTTTGTGAGTCGTACCTTGGAATCCTCCCCCATTTCGATCTTTTTTGCCATTTCTTCTGCCTCAAAGTGAAAGGGGGAACTGGGTCCCGGGTGGTCGGTGGTGCCTATCTATAGTTGCGGGACGAGATGGCAAGTCAATACATCTCTGTCCCCCTCAACACCAACTGTGAAATACTAGAACTCTAGGTGTTTCTACATCAGGCAAGTGGAGCCATATGTGCAATGTGATGTGGATCAGATCTCGGTGAGCAATGCGAGGTGGTCGGAGAGACCCAACTTAGATGGCATGGAGCAGGTGAAGGAGCTTCTAGCCTTGCTGAACTGCAAAAGGCTAGATGGTGTCATTGTGGCGACGAACTTCATATTTCGGCGAATTCAGCCCTATAAGGAGAGGGCGCATCCTGGAATATGAGTTTAGGAGGAAAACTGACGGTACTCGTGAAGTCCCTAAAGAAATTGATAGGGATGAGGTCAACCATCGCATCGTGATGTTGTTTAACCTTGCGGTGTACACTACCATCAGGGATCGGCAGAGGGCCTACAACATCATGAGCCTGCCTATGGCGGTAATCGTTTGTTCAGCATGTAACCATCTTTTCACAGTTGATCGACATATTTATCCGTGCCCTTGAAGATTCATGGACAGGATCGGGCGGTGTACTTTTCCATCGTGTCGTCTGATGACTGGCCAACCGCGATTGATGGTCCGATCGAGCAGTCCCCAGCATCAATCCAGCCCAAGGTTGATGAGGAGAGGTCGGATAGCCTTAGAGGTGGAGAGGATGGCGAGTAGACCGCCTATGTCCGTGAGAAGCTTCGAGGGAAGAGACCAGTTGAGGACAAGCCACCCCTAAAGAGGAAAAAGACATCGAGATCCTCCCACTATGATGAGGGAGGAGTTAACATTTGAGGCCCTGCCCCTCATCGAAGGCAGAAGATGGTGGTGTCAGACTCGTCTAACGACAATGGGGTGGCAATTCCCCCATCTTCGACCACCAGGACGTCCCCACCGGCTACGCGCACTGAGGTAGAGATGAGAGAGATGCAGCGAGCTTGAGAGGTTGTGACCCTAGTCCCCGAGGTTGCTCGAGCATCCCCAACAGTGACAGCTGGGGCTACCAGGCAAGTCCCCAAGCCTACTCGTGCCACTCTGATGGTGGTATCCGAGGCCACCAGCCCAAGAACTGCTGAGACGTTGGTGGGGTCTGATGCTAGATAGGGTGGCTCTAGAAGGGTGTGCCATTTCAGAATAGCTCGATGAGAATCAGAGTTGTAAGTTATCTTTATTCACAATTTGTTTGTAGTTTTTGTTGAAAGCTTGATGAGGTAGTTCCTTGATGCAGTGTGGAGTCAGCCGAGGACTTGCACCACCAAGTGCCACTGACGACTAGCATGAGGCGAAGCCAGTGGCAGCGAGTGCTAAGCAGCCCCAAGCGGGGGTAGACCCGGTCGCCTCGACTAGAGAGGAGCCAGTGGCTAGTGCGGCCGACCACTGAGGGTGTTGAGGCCAATGGAGAGGAGAGGCCTAGCGAGCATGCCAACCAATGTGGAGACATCGGCAATGATAGACGTGTCGACTACTACTAGAGATGTTGACAGTGATGGATGTCCCTACCGCTTTGGGGGCGCCAGCCACAGCAGACATGTCGGATCATCCCCATTGGGGGGGAAGCTAGAACTATAGGGGGAGCATAGGTAACTCCTACACCCACAAGGCAGGCAACAGTCCTAGGTGGTGGGACTAGTGGAGCTAGGCCTCGGAGGCCCTATGTGGCCATAGGGTCATCCAAGGAGGTCGCCTTCGAGGCCTGCTATTGAAGAGGTGGAGGAAATTCAATGGGAGCCAGCGAATGCTGCCCCTCAAGTCTTTCACCTGGTTATCTACTATGGAGACAAGTTTGACATGCTAGAGGAAGATGTGGCCACTATGGAGGTGAAGGCACTGAGAGCCAACCTAGTAGCGATGATGTATCACATTGAGGTAAGCTGAGAACAATGTTGTTGCTAAACCCCTTTAAGGAGCAATTAACGACCATTGTTACTGTAGATGGTGATGGAGACGTCCAAGCGCCATCGGCGGCAACCGGATGAAATGGCTCTTGTTCTTGTGGAGAATAAGAGGCTGCAGTCGTTGGTGAACGACCTTGATGCAAGTGTGACCAGAGCATGCCACCAAGAGGAGCATTTGGAGATGAAGGTCCTAGCATTGTTGAAGGAACATGAGATGCTAGAGGTGGAAACCCGAACACTGACCGAGCAGCTCAGCCACCGAACCGACCACCAGAAAGGTATGACCTTAGGTCTTGCTCTGTTAATGCTCAGCGTCGTAAGTTGTCAGCATATGTAGCCTTTCTTTCGCTGACCTAGAGATGGATCTCGGTCTTTCCTACGAGGCCATTGCTCGACTCCAAAAGGAGAAGGGGGAGGCGGAAGAAAAGGCTAAGAAATTCACCGTAGATCTTGAACGTAAGAATGCCTTTTTGTAGAATTCATCCTTTGCAGTGTCAGGGTCATGATTAACATGTTGCTGCTAGTGTTGCAGAGTACCGCTACAAATCCTAGGCATAGTTCAAAGTGTTAGAGATTACATGAAGGCCTAGGAGGAGAAGCTAGAGGCAGTGGTTGTCGGGATAAAACCTATGCTAGACTACATCAGCTTTGAGCTGCCTGAGGGAACATCGTAGCTACCTAGCGACATGCCTCCTCAACTAATCCTCAATTAGTGCAAGGGGTCATGGAGTGACTTCAAGGAGTTCACTCACTCCACCTTCCATTCTATCATCGTTCACGCACTCGTGGTGCTCCGATCGCACTATCCTTCGGTAAGGCCCGAGGTGATAATGGACTGACTTCACCCGAGGGACTAGTGCAGAGAAGATCACGAGGCTAGAGGATGAGGCAGAGGAGGCAGCGGGGAAGCTTGCTAGAGACTGTCGACCTATTCGATGAGGAAGGGAACAATACCTAGTAGGTTAGGAGAAAAAACACTTGTATGGAAATGCTATGTAAAGCTGCATAGCAGTTGGCGTAAACACTAAGTGTTATTTTTGGAGTTTGTTTTAATTCATATGTTAAATATGATCTAGTTGCTTTCTAGTTAGTTTTGTACCATGTCACCAGCCCTGGCTAGCCCCCGAGCTCTATAGTGCAGATTGGCTGGCACCCATGTACGCATAAGAGAAGAGAGCGTCACCAAGGAGCCATTGCTGACTGTCCACAGTGTAGAGCGTGGCTCATGCACATGTAGGAGGAAGTCGAGGCCAGGGCCACTTTTGGATGGCATGGGTAAAAACATGGAGTGGAGAGTATGTTGGTGATGATATGCATAAAGATTTGGTGAATAACGCATTATGGAGACGTTTAGTTATGTAGATTAATCAAAGAATTTAATTATGGAGAAACGTGGTGACAAACTAGAGAAAACACACTCGGCAAAATACTAGAGAACACAATTGGAGAAATCAGAGCAATGTTTATTGAATCATCAAATATGGAGAAATACATATCTTTATCTAGAGCATTTCAAGGCTAGAAATGCCTAAGGAGGTCGATGTGCCAGGAGTTGAGGACGTCAATCCCCTCAGAGTCACAGAGCCGATAAGACCCTCGTTGGGTGACTTCCTTCATGATGAATGGCCCTTCCCTAATGCAATGAGAGCTTGTGCAAAGCCTTAGGTCTTCTGCTTTCGACATAGTACTAGGTCACCGACCACAAAGGATCGCTTATGGATGTTGCGGTTGTAATATCTCCGTAGGCCTTCTAGATATTTGGTTGTACGAACATATGTAACTAGGCTCTCTTCTTTGAGGCGATAAACATCTTCTAGTCGAGTGGTAGCCGAGTTC
Source organism: Miscanthus floridulus (assembly GCF_019320115.1). Classification (NCBI taxonomy): domain Eukaryota; kingdom Viridiplantae; phylum Streptophyta; class Magnoliopsida; order Poales; family Poaceae; genus Miscanthus; species Miscanthus floridulus. The sequence continues at coordinate 86,756,220 of NC_089581.1, read as the reverse complement.
TCTTCATCGAAGTTCTCAACCCTTGGTGCTCGGAAGGCGATACTAGTTGGTAAAATGGCCTCCAAGCCATAAACCAAGTAATATGGAGAGACACCGGTGTTACAACTAGTCTGGGTCCAGGAGTCCCTAGACTATGGCTGGCAATTCCTTCAACCACCTACCCATATGCTTCTCATCTTTCTTATATAATCTCTTTTTGAGGGCAACTAAGATCATGCCATTTGCCCGTTCAACCTAGCCATTAGCTCAAGGGTGGGTGACCAAGACGTATTTGACAGAGATGCACCGGTGTTCACAAAAATCCTAGAAGTCATTGCTAGTGAATGTAGAACCCAGATCGGTTATAATGCTATTTGGCAGGGCGAAAGAGGTGCATAATGTCATCAGACAACTCGGCTGCCTTCTTCAGCGGTTGCGGTGATGAGGGGCTTGTACTTGATCCACTTGGAGAACTTATCAATGGTGACATATACATATTTAAAACCTCCTGAAGCTGGTTTCAAGGGCCCAATCATGTCTAGTCCCCAGCATGCAAAGGGCCTAAGATGTGGGGATGGTTTGAAGGGCTTGTGCTAGCACATGTATCTACTTAGTGAAAAATTGACAGCCCTTGCAGTGCTGAACGAATGCCTCAGCGTCTGCCACCATAGATGGCTAGTAAAAACTAGCTCGGACAGCCTTGCTGACCAGATTTCTAGGAGGCTGCATGGTTGCCACATGAGCCAGCATGGATCTAGAGTAGTAACTTTTCACCCTCCTCAGTGAGAGCTGCCTCGTATTCGGCGGCAGTTGCTGGAGGCCAGAAAATGGATCCGGAGCACAGTAGCAGAGCTTGTCCCTAGAGAGGGTGGTAAACAACACGCCTGCACTGACACCTTCAATGTTGAGCGCACCATCAAAGTACATCTTCTAATGCTTAGGGTAGTCGAACCGGTATGGGCTCTTGGACCTTGGTCCACTCGGCGATGAAATCTGCCAAAACTTGCGACTTGATAGTCGGTCAACTCCTGAACTCGATAGAGTAGGTGCTGAGCTCGACTGCCCATTTGATGATACTACTACTGGCTTCTTTGTTGCAGAGAATATTGTCAAGGGGGAATTCAGGGGACTACGACAATCTTGTAGTACTCCAAATAATGACAGAGCTTGCGGGATGTGATTAGGACTGCGTATAACAGCTTCTGGACCTAAGGATACCGAGTCTTGGACTCAGTTTAGGACCTCTATGATGAAGTAAATAGGTTGCTAGACCTTGTACTGCATGCCCATCCACCTTGCGCTTGATGATGATAGCCATGCTAACAACCTAGGGGGTCATGGTGATGTAGATCAGAAAACTCTCACTGGATTGAGGCACAGTCATAATTGGAGGCGAAGTTCAGGAACTATTTGAGCTCGGTGAAAGCCTTGTTGGCCTTCTCCGACCACTTGAACCACTCACTAGCCTTTAGAAGATTGAAGAAGGGGAGACCTTTCTCACCCTAGTCGCGATATGAAGCTGGCTCAGAGCCGCTATGCATCCCATAAGCTTTTGGATGTCTTTCACACTAGGTTCAGCCGCTTCATTCTAGTGATGGATGAAACTTTCTCGGGGTTTGGCTCTGTAACACCCTAGGTGTTTGTCACCCATTAAGCAGTGGGTTTGAGCTCAAACATGGCATGTTAAGTGATAATCAAGAGCTTTAGTTCCTTATCTCTGAAGTGGTGATGAAGGTGTTGAGGTCAAATCTATGAAATTGAGTCCCAACTTGAACTTGGACAATACACCTTGCTTACATGTTGACCCTTTTCAAATGTAGGCTTGAGTAATGTGGAAGGTGCCCCTTTTCATGTGCCTCACATCTATTTCCATCTACATTGACTATTGGGTAAGTTTCATGAAGTTTGGATCTAAAAAGTCACATGAAATAATAAGTTATATTTTGGTTAAATTGCTTCATTAAGCAAATGGAAACATGGGATGTCGACCAAACCTTGCAACCTTTCTCAATCAATTCTAATTCTACTCACGAACAAAAGTCATAAAGGGTTTGTGTTGAGAAAATGTCAAGAAAATGCATCAATCGGCTTAAAACTCTGATTTAGGGTTTATCGTGATGCTACTTTGACCAAGATGAACCAATGATTTCGGTACTAGTGGTGAAGTTTAGGCCTTTAATAAAAGTTAAATATTGAGTAGAGTACAACAAACTTTATTTTTGTACTAAGCCCTAATTCAACTCTTAACTGACTCAAAAAGTGTCCTCAATTTTGAATGTAGTGCTCCTTTGGGGCTCTCACAAATCTGTCCCTGATCGGCAACCGTGAGTTGACATGTTGTGACATTTTTATTTTTAAAATTCATATGGTAACTCATCTGGATTCGTTAATATGAGTTGAAGTACACTTTGTGATGGAAACAACAAACTAAGTCTCAATAGATTTGGAGCTCATTTGGTCATTCAAAGGTTCTCTCAAAAATGACAAGTTCACTGAATTCGGTCACACTTTACTGAAACTCTAAAATCTGAATTTCAGTTTCATCTACCTATCTTTGGAGATTTGTATCTTCCTAACCAAGCTGAACTAGTCCATGATCCTTTAAGCAAAGTTGCAGAGCAAGATGTGTACAACAAACTTTGTTCAATGACTCAATCCTAAATCACCATCTAAGTTTGTCAAATGGAGGCTCAAAGATTGAATCTCTGGCTATTTTCATACTTAGAATTATTCTAAGTCTAGGATTAGTAACCACTTAATTGACATGCCACGTTCTCATGTTTTTGTTAAGCAACTCAAGTTGAGCCAAATATCAAAGTTGGACTATATGTTTTGGGGAAGAGCATGCAAAAAGATGGCACCAGTTTGACTTCGTTTTGACCATCAATTTGGATTTTTGCTCATCGCTGTCAATGCGCTGATGTTATCATGTTGGGGCATTAATTACCCATTAATCTGTTACTCTAATGGCCAAGCACCCTAAATATGAGTTGGAGAGCATCAAGAAAGGAACTATTTTGCTTTAAGGCCTGAGGCCCAGATCAGAAGGTAAACTGCCCAAAATCATGCCCCAAGCCGGTCACTTTGTCACCCGCCACCTGTTCATTGAAATAGGCACATGGCCACCATGTAGGGTAGCCACTGCCCCACATCCTTGCCGCATGGTCGCGCCCCTGCTCCTCTATGAGTGGATGCCTGAGCCCTTCCTCGGACTCCCTTACTCGCTCTCGCTCTCCCTGGCTCTCCCTCTCGCTCTATGGTGCGTGCGCACGGGCACATTCGAGCTCCGCCATGGCCGCCATCAAGCAGAGCTCGCTAGCCCTACTCACTCCTCCCACCACCAGCCACCCACATGTTCCACGCCTAGTTAAAGCCACTGCTGGCTTCGTTGTCGCCTCCTCCCTCGTCCCACACCGCTTTGGTGATCATGCCACTACTCACAGCCAGTCGTCGAAGCCATGTCCATCATCGCCACCTGCTGCCATGGCCAAGCAGCTACTGGCTGCAGCTATCCAAGGCTAGGGCTAGGCTTGGCCATGGTTGGCCAAGGCCAAAGCCCAGGCAACCCCCTTCCTTGTCGCCGTCAGCCTTTCCACAGGCCGAAAATCCTGAAGCCTATGGCCGCCCGCTCTGCTCTGTTCTTCGATAGAAGAAGAAGAAGGACCTCGCACAAAAATTCAAAACAAGGTAAGGGCCTATCTGCAAGGTCTGTGCTCATATGAATAGTTCCTAGAAGGACCTGTTCACTAGAATCAGAATTTGAGGAAAGTTCAGGGTCTCCGATGCAAAAGTGTTTCTCCTTTATTGCTTTTAATTTAGCTAAAACTTTGGAAAATCATAATAAATCAAAGAAAAATCATAAAATAGCAAATAAAGACTTTTTCGAATTCTTGAAAATAGATCTATGCAGTAGAGTCATAATATGATATGTGTTAGTAGAAAGTTTCTGCTGTTTTTATTTATTCTTGAAAAGTGCTTTTAAAAATGCTTTTAAGTTGGACAGATGCATATCTTGAGTCATAAAAGTCCAAAAATGGTAATTCTAGTTGTTTTAATCTTTCGATTACATGCTCTAGCTAATTAAAATATTAAACATGCTAATTGTGTACTGTTTTGATAATGTTTTGACTTAATCTTATTAAATAGGCAATTTTAGCTTGTTTTGCTTGTTATTCTCATATCTAAAGTTCTATTGCTCCAAATGGCATGAAATTTTAATTGTAGGATATTTATCTGATGCATTGAGGTCTGGTTAAAATGTCATGATTTTTGGTGCATGTATGACTAGGTTATTAATTTATCTTGCTAGGTGCTTGATAAGTAATTGTAAATGCTTGATAAATATTATAAAGGTGTAAAAAATGGAAAATGTTGTTCCATTGCCTTTCCATGGTGTGGTGGTAACCTAAGCAAACCTAATTTTATCATGTGTTTATAGAAAATGTGGTGGTTCAGATTTGTCTTGCTCTTACATGCTTATTTGCAATTAAAACTTGTTTTGCATGTAATATTTATAAAACTTGAGCATGTAAAATTTGTACAGTAGCCATGCTTTGTTATCATATCTCTCTCATAAAAACCTAGGCTCCAAATTAGAATGTTTGCAACATCACCTTTTTATTAGTTTCATGTTAATTTAACTTTGTAGGAGCATGTGCTTTTCTTATTAGATGTTTATACATGTTTCTTGTGATGCTAATGTCATGTGTTGGTTTGAGATGAGGTTGTATGGGTTCCTCATGATGGCTTAGATCTATGTGTTCGATGTGCTTTTATGTCACCTTGTTATAGAATCAAGTGAAAATCCAGTTTTGCTTATGTGTTGAAAATGGGTGCAAGTATAGTTTCTATGGTGGTGATATTTTCGTAATGCAAATGATGTTTTCTATAGATATGTTGAATACAAAAGTTTTATATAATTTCCTTATCTTGCTTGTCCTAAAATTTCATTAGGAGTTATAGATTTTATAAGTTTGCTGTCAGGTTTTGCATGCTCTCTGTGCAGATCTAAATGATTGTGTTGTTTGGCATAGCTAAGTTTTGAATCACCTTCTGGTGATGTTAGAAGAGTTGTATTGATTCTCATAAGCCTTCTAAATTGTCTTAGATTATTGATTTTGGTGGTCTAGAACTCTAGTTATTGCTGTTCAAAGTAGAATGATAGATTCTGTCCAAATCTAGATAGAGATGCCTTCTTTATGTTGTTTAGCCCTTTTTGCTGTGAAATCACCCTTATATGATAATAACAAAGTTGTATCTAACTTAATAAGCTTTCTAAAAAGTTAAGAACCACATTTGTTCGATGGATAGAACTCTGGATATGCATTTATGAAGTTCATGTTAGTTTTCTATCCTAGTTTGAGCAGATCGGCTTGTTAGGGTTTTTCACCCTTGTTAACCTTTGAATCAGCTCTAGGTGTAAATAACAAAGTTGTAGAAAATTTCCTAAGATTTCCAAAAATTCAAAGATCACTTTTATTGAATGCTTGTAACTCCTATTATGGCTACAATGAGTGACTGCTAGTGCTGCTGTCTAGATTTCTAGTACATGGGCTAGGTGATTGCTTTAGCTTACTCTTGTTTGGCTAAACTTGTTAGTTAGTTCTTGATTGATAAATATTTGCAATAGCTGAACTTAAGTTAACGGGTTTGTCATGCTTGGTATGCTAGCTATATCCACCTGTTGTGCTTGGTTGATGTTTAGTTAAATAACTCTAAGTGCATGTCTTGAGGTGTAACCTTATACTTGTCTTGAATGCTTTTATATGATGCATCTCATGTTACTATTCTTTGCATTCATACACTTGCATTGTTGCATCTCATCTAGGTACTGCTAGATGTACAACACTTGGATGTGAAGCACATGATAATGGAGTCGAACTAGAAGACGGTGTTGGTGGACCTATCCCGAAGATAGAAGGACCCCTAGAGTGCATGCCTATAGTGGAAGATGTTCCCTAAGATGGTGCAAGCTAACTAAACTAACTTTGTGTTGGATCCTAAGCAAGCCCCGGAGCATTCTAAGCCTCCTATGTTTTTACAAATATCACTTGCGTCTTTTATATTTGATGCATTAGGTTATAGGAGTTGATTGGAAACACTTGATGCATATAACTTCCTTGTCCAGAAATATACCTTAAACCCTATGTAGGTCTAGGATCGAGTATATGCTTAGCCATGCTTAGCTCGGTAGAAGTCAGATGATTTCCTATCACCTACGAGATATAGGTGGATACTGGAGCATGGTTGGCTATATTTGCTATCATGGAAAAGAACCATGGGATAATGTAACTAGAGGCCGGGCGGAGTCTATGTGTTGGTTGACTCATGTGATTCCTTCTGTGCCAATTAAGGACCGCATCGTTGGAGGTCCTCTTGTCATTTTGAACGCATGCCTCTCACTTAGCTGGCCGGATAACTCATTCTAACCATGAAACTGAGTAGCTCAACTCAGGTCGGGCCTCATTCTGTCAAAGTGCACACTCTAGATGGTAATAAGGATGTGCGGGGAGCCAGACGTGAGCCCAAGGGTAGGGTAGTCCTAATTGTCCTGATAGCTGGTTGTCCTTGGTTGTGCGGTGCTGATCCAACCTGCGAAATATGTACTTGAGTTGTACCAAAGGTGACCTAAGACTACCTTGGCGCATGTATGTCTGGGTTTGTGTTAGGAATAAATTCCCAGCTGGTGGCAATCGATTCGAATCACCATCTCTCCCAGATAGTGAGAAACTTGATGGAGCTACTTCATCGTAGTAATTGGATTATGGAATATGATGGTTTTGATGAATATGAAAATCTTACATAGGCTATGGTTACTATTGTTATGCTACTAAATGATATAGCCACATGTTTGGCATAGGTTAGTTGTTAATCTAGAGATGAATAGCTATAATTAACTTGGTTGCCGAATTATAAAATGTATAGCTCAACTAGTGGCTTTTATGCAAAATGTTGTCAAGCTAGCTCCACTTATATAGCCTTACATGATCATTAGTGTCACTTTATTTTTGGTTTATGATGGGTAAGTCTAGCTGAGTACATTCGAATACTCAGGGTTTATCCCACCATGTTACAGGTGAAGTTCTTGGCCTGCTGAAGATGGTGGCTAACCGCTAGTGGGCTCGGTGACTCTATATAGTGTTCTTATCTATATGATTTTGTCAGATGATGTCACATGTGCTAGCAATGTATTTGGAACTTATATTATTTTAATCATTTGAAAAGCTATGTTGTTTTCACTAATCGGTTTTGAAACCCAAACTTGTATTATTATTGTGAACTCATTGTAAACATTATTTCCAATTATTTCCAATGCAACTCCATGTATATGATGTGTATTTACTTAATCGTGCGATCTTGGTTGTTATGTTGATTTACTGAGATCCTTCGTGACACTTTACGGACTACCGGGTTTATATAAGTGAAAGTATGTGCACGTCAACGTGTTATATGGGGGTAGCCATACTTGTGCTTGTATGAATTGGGCGGTTCTATCATAGCTAGTATCAGAGCAAGATTAAGCATAATACTGTCATGTATGTAGTTTTAAAAACAAAGTTTTGTTTTTAAAAGCCTGTTTGGACTAAAACCTTAGCTACAGGTAAATTTGTCAAAACTAATTTGCAAAACTATGCTAGCGACAACCTCTAGTTAAGCCCAATTAATGACTACTAGGTGGCTAAGTAAACTAATACTAACTATGGGGGATTTACTTAATTGCAATTTTTATTTCGTCGTCCATATGGCGTGCTATTGTATGGATGCTATTCGTTTGAATGGTAATGTATGGATCCATATACCTCTATGCCTAGGTAAGTTGGTGAGTGGCATGACCGCAAGATGTGAGCGTGCGGTCTAAAGGGAGAGATAGTTGTGATACTGAAATATATATATTTCATATATATATGGAGGTATTTAATTGTGGGTTAGTTTTGATATGGCTGTATATGCATATTTATATGCATGTATAGATGTATTTACATATGGGTAACTTTGATATAGAAGTATATATATATATATATATATATATATATATATATATATATATATATATATATATATTTTATATATATATGGAAGTATTTAGAATGAAACCTAGAGACCAGATTTTCATTTCTGCATACATATAATTTTGGGGTTGGGCTAAAATGGAATCTTCTATGGGTACGCTAACCACGAATGCATAGATTGAATGTAGCTGACGACTAGCTATATATCAAGAGAGTACGTATTATGCCACCGACATAGAACGTGATTGCCACCTTAGGCTGGCAATTTTGTGAGGGCGAATAGGATGGTCATGCATCATGATTGTGCTTGTGCATAAATATGCTTCCCTCACTTTGTTCTAATACTAAGTAACTTGTGATCAATGTGATGTTACTATCTTCCCTATGTAAAGCTAGGCAAAATACCTTGTTCCATGCTGTTGGAATAGCTATGCTTGAAGATAGTGTGATTAGCTTTGCCTTGTATGTTTGCTTCCAAAGGAAATAGATGACAAGTTAGTAGTTAGCAAAAACTTCACCCTTTTGAAAACTAAAACTGGTAGTGATACCTTGTTAGAAGCCTACACATGCTTTTCTTTTAAATATAATGTTAGGTTCTTCCTTTCAAGTTATCTTCACATTAGTTCTTTAGACGTGTGGTTGCTTGCTTTCTAGGTATTACCATGATGTATGTGTGAATGTGTTGTGATCTAGGTGGTACCATAGTTGTCACCCTTTTTGTCTTCAGTAAGCATATGAGTGTAGAAGAGCCTTATCCTAGGAATAGCACTAAAGTTATGTTAAATCTCATGGTTGTCTCCAAGTAGATTCCCTTGCTTACGAGCTTGAGCCTATGTGTGTCATTATTAGCCCTTGAATGTTTGTGTATCCATGCTATTGCTTGACTCATGAGTCTAAGCTTGGTTCCCTTAAATGCTTGCATATGTCAGTGGATGTCTTGCTCCTATGTGTGAAGACCCTACCCAAAAATCCTTGTCGAACATCTCTACCCTTATCCTAAAGGTGATTTGGTGCAATGCTAACCTCTCACTGCCTGAACCTCAGTGTCCTTTTCCTTGCAAATCATTTTGTTGCTTTATCAACTTGAATCTCTGAGTAGTGTATCGGCTCTGTCCCTCGAATCTCGCTTATTTAATCTCCAACTCTCTCAAGTCTTAGAATGTTTATCAGTCTTGATCTCATGTTGCTACCCAACTAAGACCAAATCCCATGTAAATCTTTTGTCTAGAGATCTCTATTGGTGGAAGATAGATATGCGTGAAAATTTAAGCAAGAGTCTCATGCTTAGTTGTTTGTATTAGTTAATCTATGTTTCTCCTGTGCCATGTCTTTACCTTGGACCACCCCTTGTTGACTCCAAACCTTGTGACTATCTTTGCTTGCTTATATTGCTTATTCTTACAACCCTAATCTATGCCACTTGAAATTTCACTTTGGTTGCATGATCGGTAATGGTGTTATGAGTAGCAACTAACGGTGCCATGACAAAACCGAGAGCCTCCTGTGGTGGCCGACACAAGGCTGTGCTACTCGGCACGCGCTAGTATCGATGTTTCTAGTCATGATCCATTGCAGAACTACACTGATGTGTTATTTTCACATGAGCTCTTCATTGGTTATCTCTCCATATCTAATCGGAAGATCCCTATATCAGACAAAAAGTAGTAAAGCTTCCTTCTAAAGTTGCAAAGAAGATAACCTTTGAAGAATAGGTCACCGACATAAACATTAACAGACTACAAGAGGTGGTAGATGAGTGATTCTACTTGGCTATCCCTATAATGATGTCGATCATCTAGTGAGCAAGTTATGTCATCCCCATTGGATCAAAAGGGCACACAACACTTAATGTTGTACTGAGTTATTAGTCGCATAAGGATCGATCAGTCACATTGTGCTTATGACCTGGCTATCCAAGTCTTAATCTCTATGTGCAAGATGATCACATAGTCGAAATCAACCATCTCTAGTGTGACCCTTGTTTGCTGACTTCAATGGCGACCATCTGTTTATGCATCAACCACAATCCTTGTTGTCAAGAGTGAAGATTTGGAACCTTTTTAGTGTTGAGAGATAACTGATTAGTTACCTAGTAGGAAGGTTAATCTCTAGCTAGGTAATGACTCTTTGGTAGCTATGAAGGCTATGTCTCACAGAACAATGACCAACAAGGAGTTGATCAACTAGCCAACATGGCCTTAGTGGCACTCTATCTTTCAAAGCCGTTGTGAGCAAGTCAATTACATCTTGAACCATCACATTGATAGTGCAAAATGCTATATCAACTAAGTAAAGAACTAGAGAAAGCATGTCCCTAGTTTCAGGTCAGCATCATTATGCATCTAGGTGCCACAAAAAGGAATTTGTTTAGGACTCTATTGGATGAAGCCTAGGGGGTTGTTCAGAAATGGTTCCTTATTTTTGTAGGACTGTCCCTCCACGTGGAGTATGCATTGTGCCCCACAAAAACAAACCACAAATCAAGTGCTTGTGCATCGTCGAGTTGGTGTCTAAATCAACGGTTGAAGTTGTTTCCTAAGAAGCATGTAAGGAAAAACCCTAGCCTATCTCCTTAGTGGGAAAGCTGTTGCTTCTGTATGAAGAGTTAGAAGTGTGGAACACACTCCACAATGTGTGATGCAAAGAAAAAGAAGAATGGGAAATCTGTCTAGATTTCATGGCACCAAACCAGTTATCTTTAAGCCGGTGATTAGAAGCTCAAACATGGTTGGATTGTCACAAAACTTGGCGAGCTCATTCTTCACTTGGGGTACTTCGATGTCTAAAGTTGGTTTGAGCATTGGTTGAGTAAATCATTGGAGTTGAGAGATGTTTTGTCAGTTTGGGGTCACTACAAATTTCAGAATAGAGCAGTTTTGGTAGATGGTTCGTTTGGATAGTCAAACAGTGTCCGTTTGAGCTGAATTTTGGTCAGTAGTTAAAGGACTTTTGGATCTATATGCCTACAAAAATTCATACACAATAGAGTAGTAGTTTGTAGGATATGAACTGATTACCGAGAGGTACATAATCTATGATTTCTTTACTGACTACTATCATCCCTCATATTAGAAGGTTGTGTTTGTAGTTCAGGTCATGTTGGCAATGTGATGATTGTTAATCCTTTAGATGCCCTAGAGAAGACTCCTTTCACCCCTTTGTGCCTTGCTTTTGCCCTCTCATATCAACAATGCTTGAGCAGTCAAGGTGTTCTATAAGTCAATTTGTGCCATTGCGAGTCAAAAACAAATTAAAAAGTGTCAAACAACAGATTTCATATTATGATTTTGAGTTGTTGATTGACATTAAAAAGGAAGATTCAGTGTCAAATGTAGTCCAACAAAGCTAGTTTTGCTATAGTGCAAGTCAACCCAACTTACTGTGCAACTACACCATGAAGGAAATTGTACTCAACCTGTTTGGTAGCGTATTGTTTCTCTAGTTTGGTGATTACTTGCAACCTTGTTGTCCTCCAGGCCTCGCTATCATCCTTCTGCAGCAATGATTTCCAATGTGGACTTTTCCTTTGGTATGTTTCATGTGTTTTTACCCAAGAGGTTGTATCATATTCAACCCAGATAACTGTTGCCGCTTGGATACGAGGATCCCCTTAACTGATGATCATTGAAATCATTGAGCTGATAGAGTCAGCTACCACATTCACCTGCTCTCTCAACAGACTCAGATAACACCATGTTATCATTAAAGAAAGAGAACTGCACACATGGAATATTATGTAGCTTTCTATCAGTTGGCATCTAATGTGATTAAACTAGTTACGACCGGCATAGACTTTGTCTATTTGTTAGTCAGTTTCTCACAGCCTCAAAGGATGTTTACCCCATTTATGATCTCATCTCACCCCTCTTGGAAAGTTGTACATGTCCATTTTCCCTAGAGAAACAAATACTTGTGAGTAGTTAGTTTATGCTCCAGTAACAATCTCCGTATCCCGGGAACAAAGTATAGTGCTATCTTGGATTCAACCCAAAGTAACAATGCTTCTTGGGAGTCAATGAAGGAAATTCTTCATACAAAAATTTACTACAAAGTGCAAGTTTTAGAAAGTTATATTAACCAAATTAGCCTCTCTGATGCTCGACTGCTAAGTAGCCTAATGCTATCATTGGTGTTGGAAAATGGATGACATGCTTCTCTTCCCTTAAAAGTCTTTCGCAACGAATCTCGGGGTGAGATTCTTGTAAGGGGGAGGGCTATAACACCCTAGGTGTTTGTCACCCATTAAGTAGTGGGTTTGAGCTCAAATATGGCATGTTAAGTGATAATCAAGAGCTTTAGTTCCTTATCTCTGAAGTGGTGATGAAGGTGTTGAGGTCAAATCTATGAAATTGAGTCCCAACTTGAACTTGGACAATACACCTTGCTTACATGTGGACCCTTTTCAAATGTAGGCTTGAGTAATGTGGAAGGTGACCATTTTCATGTGCCTCACATCTATTTCCATCTACATTGACTATTGGGTAAGTTTCATGAAGTTTGGAGCCAAAAAGTCATATGAAATGATAAGTTACATTTTGCTTAAATTGCTTCATTAAGCAAATGGAAACATGGGATGTTGACCAAACCTTGCAACCTTGCTCAATCAGTTCTAATTCAACTTACGAACAAAAGTCATGAAGGGTTTGTGTTGAGCAAATGTCAAGAAAATGCCTCAATCGGCCCAAAACTCTAATTTAGGGTTTATCGTGATGCTGCTTTGACCAAGATGAACTAATGATTTTGGTACTAGTGATGAAGTTTGACATTTAATAAAAGTTAAAGTTTGAGTAGAGTACAACAAACTTTATTTTTAGACTGAGCCCTGATTCAACTCTTAAGTGACTCAAACAGTGGCCTCAATTTTGAATGCAGTGCTCCTTTGGGGCTCTCAGAAATCTTTCTAGTCCCTGATCAGCAACTGCGAGTTGACATGTTGTGACATTTGTATCTTTAAAATTCATATGGTAACTCATCTGGATTTCTTAATATGAGTTGAAGTACACTTTGTGAAGGAAGCAACAAAATAAGTCTTAGCAGATTTGGAGCTCATTTGGTCATTCAAAGGTTCTCTCCAAAATGGCAAGTTCATTGAATTCGGACACACTGCTGAAACTCTAAAATCTGAATTTCAGTTTCATCTACCTATCTTTGGAGATTTTTATCTTCCTAACCAAGCTAAACTAGTTCATAATCCTTTAAGCAATGTTGTAGAGCAAGATGTGTTGTTTGTCAAACGGAGGCTCAAAGTTTGAATCTGCGATTGTTTTAGACTTAGAAATATTCTAAGTTCGGGATTAGTAACCACTTAATTGACATTTGGCGTTCTCATGTTTTTGTTAAGCAACTCAAGTTGAGCCAAATATAAAAGTTGGACAATATGTTTTGGGGAAGAGCATGCAAAAAGATGGCACCAGTTTGACTTCGTTTGGACCATCAATTTGGATTTTTGCTCATCGCTGTCAATGCGCTAACATTATCATGTTTGGGCACTAATTCCCCACTAATATGTTACTCTAATGGCTGAGCACCCTAAATATGAGTTGGAGAGCATTAGGAAAGGAACAATTTTGCTTTAAGGCTTGAGGCCCAAATCAGACGGTAAGCAGCCCAAAATCGCTCCCCAAGCCGGTCACTTCAGTCGCCCGCCACCTAGTTCATTGAAATGGGCACGTGGCCACCATGTAGGGCAGTAGCGCCCCACCTCCTTGCTACATGGTCATGCCCCTACGCCTCTATGAGCGAACACCTGAGCCCTCCATAGGACTCCCTCACTCACTCTCGCTCTCCCTGGCTCTCCCCCTCGCTCTATGGCGCGTGCGTATGGGCACGCTCGAGCTCCACCATGGCCTCCATCGAGCAAAGCTCGCCTGACCCTGCTTGCTCCTCCCACCGCCAGCCACCCTCATGCAGCCACGCCTAGTTAAGGCCACTACCGGCTCCACCATTGCCTCCTCCATCGTCCCGTGCCGCCTTGCCAACCGCGCCACTACTCACAGCCGCCACCGAAGCCATGTCCATCACCGCCGTCTTCTGCCAAGGCTGAGCAGTTGCTAGCTATAGCTAGCCAAGGCCTAGGGCCAGGCTTGGCCATGGCTAGCCACAGCCTAGAGCTCGGCCACCCCTTCCTCACGGGTTGTCGGCCTTTCCACAGGCCGGAATCCCAAAGCCACGATCACCCGCTCTGCTTTGTTCTTCGATAGAAGAAGGACCTCGTGCAAGAATTTGAAAAAAGGTAAGCACCTATCTGCAAGGTCTGTGACTCATATGAATAGTGCCTAGAAGGACCTGTTCACTAGAATCGGTATTTGAGGAAAGTTCAGGGTCTCTGATGCAAATGTGTTTCTCCTTTATTGCTTTTAATTTAGCTGAAAATTTGGAAAATCATAATAAATCATAGAAAAATCAGAAAATAGCAAATTAAGACATTTTGGAATCCTTGGAAGTATATCTATGCAGTAGAGTCATAATATGATATGTGTTAGTAGAAAGTTTCTACTGTTTTTATTTATTCTTGTAAATAGATTTTAAAAATGCTTTTAAGTTGGACAGATGCATATGTTGAGTTATAGAAGTCCAAAAATGGTAATTCTAGTGTTATTAATCTTGTGATTACATTCTCTAGCCAATAAAAATATTAAACATGCTAATTGTGTACTGTTTTTATAATGTTTTGACTTAATCTTGTTAAATAGTCAATTTTAGCTTATTTTGCTTGTTATTCTCATACCTCAAGTTGTAGTGCTCGAAAATGGTATGAAATTTTAATTGTAGAATATCTATGTGATCCATGAGTTCTAGTTAAAATGTCATGATTTTTGGTGCATGTATGACTGAGTTATTAATTTATCTTTCTAGGTGCTTGATAAGTAGTTGCAAATGCTTGATAAATATCATAAAAGTGTAAAAAATGGAAAATGTTGTTCCATTGCCTTTGCATGTTGTGGTGATAACCTAATCAAACTTAATTTGGTCATGTGTTTATAGAAAATGTGGAGGTTCAAATTTGTCTTGCTCTCACATGCTTATTTGCAATTAAACTTGTTTTGCATGTAATAATTAATTTGTAAAACTTGAGCATGTAAAATTTGTATAGTATCCTTGCTTTGTTATCATATCTCTCTCATAAAAACCTAAGCTCTAAATTAGAATGTTTGCAACATCACCTTTTTATTAGTTGCATGTTAATTAAACTTTGTAGGAGCATGTGCTTTTCTTATTAGATGTTTATACATGGTTCTTGTGATGCTAATGTCATGTGTTGGTTTGAGATGAGGTTGTATGGGTTCCTCATGATGGCTTAGAGCTATGTGTTGGATGTGCTTTTATGTCACCTTGTTATAGAATCAAGTGAAAATCTATTTTTGCTTATGTGCTGAAAATGGCTGCATGTATAGTTTCTATGGTGGTGATATTTTCATGATGCAAATTATGTTTTCTGTAGATATGTTGAATACAAAAGTTGTAGATAATTTCCTTATATTGCTTGTCCTAAAATTCTCTGATTTTAGGCCTGCTAGTTTAGGAGTTATAGATTTTACAATTTTGCTATCAGGTTTTGCATGCTCTCTATGCAGAGCTGAATGATTGTGTTGTTTGGCATAGCTAAGTTTTGAATCACCTTCTAATGATGTTAGAAGAGTTGTAGTGATTCTAATAAGCCTTCTAAAATGTCTAAGATCACCGCTTTTGGTTGTCTAGAACTCTAGTTATTGCTGTTCAAAGTAGAATGGTCGATTCTGTCCAAATCTGGACAGAGATGCCTTCTTTGTGTTGTTTAACACTTTTTTCCTATGAAATCACCCTTAGATGATAATAAAAAATTTGTAGTAACTTAATAAGTTTTCTAAAAAGTTAAGAACCACAATTGTTGGATGGATAGAACTCTGGATATGCATTTCTGAAGTTCATGTTAGTTTTCTGTTCTAGTTTGAGCAGATCGGCTTGGTAGTGTTTTTTCACCATTTTAAACCTTTGAATCAGCTCTAGATGTAAATAACAAAGTTGTAGAAAATTTCCTAAGATTTCCAGAAAGTCTAGGATCACTTTTATTGAATGCTTGTAACTCCAATTTTGTCTATAATGAGTGAATGTGGTGCTGCTGTCCAGATTTGTGTACATGGGCTAGGTGATTGCTTTAGCCTACTCTTGTTTGCCTAAACTTATTAGTTAGTTCTTGATTGATAAATGTTTGCAATAGCTGAACTTAAGTTAGCGGGTATTTCATGCTTGATATGCTAGCTATATCCTGCTTGGTTGATGTTTAGTTAAATAACTCTAAGTGCATATGTCTTGAGGTGTAACCTTATACTTGTCTTGAATGCTTTTATATGATGCATCTCATGTTACCATTCTTCGCATTCATACACTTGCATTATTGCATCTCATCTAGGTACGCTAGATGCACAACGCGTGGATGTGAAGCACGTGATAACGGAGTCAAACCAGAAGACGGTGTTGGTGGACCTATCCCGAAGATCGAGGGACCCCTAGAGTGCATGCCTAGAGTGGAAGATGTTCTCCAAAATGGTGCAAGGTAACTAAACTGACTTTGTGTTGGATCCTAGGCAAGCCCCGGAGCATTCCAAGCTTCTTATGTTTTTACAAATATCACTTGTGTCCTTTATGTTTGATGCATTAGATTATAGTAGTTGATTGGAAACACTTGATGCATATAACTTTCTTGTCTAGAAATATACCTTAAACCATGTGTAGGTCCGAGATCAAGTATATGCTTAGTCATGCTTAGCTCGGTAGAAGTTGGGTGATTTCCTATCACCTGCGAGATATAGGTGGATACCGGAGCACGGTTGGCTATATTTGCTATCGTGGAAAAGAACCATGGGATAATGTAACTGGAGGCTAGGCGAAGTCTATGTATAGGTTGACTCATGTGATTCCGTCTGTGCCAATTAAGGACCACATCGTTGGAGGCCCTCTTGTCATTTTGAATGCATGCCTCTCACTTAGCTGGTCGGATAACTCGTTTCGATCATGAAACCTAGTAGGTCAACTCAGGCCAGGCCTCGTTCTATCAAAGTGTGCACTCTGGATGGTAATAAGGATGTGTGGGGAGCCAGACATGAGCCCAAGGGTAGGGTAGTCCTAATTGTTCAGCAGTTGGTTGTGTGGTGCTGATTGAACTCGTGAAATGTGTAGCTAAGTTGTACCAAAGGTGACCTAAGACAACCTTGGCTCAGGTATGTCTGGGTTTGTGTTAGGAATCGCCGTCTCTCCTAGATAGTGAGAAACTTGACGGAGCCGCTTCATCGTGGTAATTGGATTATGGAATATGATGGTTTTGATGAATATAAAAATCTTGCACAGGCTATGGTTACTATTGTTATGCTACTAAATGATATACCACATGTTTGGCATAGGTTAGTTGTTAATCTAGAGATGAATAGCTATAATTAACTTGGTTGCTGAATTATAAAATGTATAGCTCAACTAGTGGCTTTTATGCAAAATGTTGTCAAGCTAGCTCCACTTATATAGCCTTGCATGATCCTTGGTGTCACTTTATTTTTGGTTTATGATGGATAAGTCTAGCTGAGTACATTTGAGTACTCAGGGTTTATCCCACTAAGTTGCAGGTGAAGTTCTTGGCTTGCTGAAGATGGTGGCTAACCGCTGGTGGGCTCGGCGACTCTATATAGTGTTCTTATCTATATGCTTTTGTCAAAGGATGTCACGTGTGCTAGCAATGTATTTGGAACTTATATTATTGTAATCATTTGAAAGCTATGTTTTTTACTAATCAGTTTTGAAACCCAAACTTGTATTATTATTATGAACTCATTGTAAACATTGTTTCTGCTGTAACTCTGTGTATATGATGTGTATTTTCTTAATCGTGCGATCTTAGTTGTGATGTTGATTTATTGAGGTCCTTCATGACCCTCAGTGTGTTAAACAGGGGCAGCCATACTTGTGCTTGTATGAATTGGGTGGTTCTATCATAGCCTCATTCCCCCTAGAGCTAACAATATAGCCCAGAAGGATACCGGATGGAACATCGAATACGCACTTGGTGGGATTCAGTTTCCACCTGTATTTCTTGAGGGCTTTGAATGTTTTCTCAAGGTTAACGATGAGGTTGTCGACAGTTTTGGACTTAACCACTACATCATCGATGTTGGCCTCAACGTTGTGCCCTATTTGATCTTTAAGGCAACGTTGGATGGCTCTCTGATATGTTGCACTAGCATTTTTGAGTCTGAAGGAATGTTGTGTAACTGTAGGTGCCATATGGCATGATGAAGGATGTTTTGATGTTGGCCTCCTCCTTTAAGGAGATCTGGTTATAACTAGAATAGCAATCTAGGAAAGAAAGCAATTTCCAACCGACAGTGGAATCTATGACCTCATCGATGCGAGGCAGACTAAAGGGGTCTTTAGGGCAGTGTTTGTTGAGATTGGTGTAATCAACGCACATTCTCCATTCTTTATTCTTCTTTTGAACGAGCACTGGGTTAGCCAGCCACTCAAGATGATACACCTCTTTGATAAATCTAGCTACTAAAAGCCGATTTAACTCTACCCTAATAGCCTCCTTGTCCTACATGAATCATTGGAGCTTCTACTTGATCGGCTTGGTGGTAGCGAGACATGTAGGGAGTGCTCAATCAACTTCCTTGGTACCCCAGGCATATCGGTAGGTTTCCATGCAAACACATTCGTGTTGGTACACATGAAGCTGACGAGCGTGTCTTCCTATTTGGGGTCCAGATGGGCCTCGGTCTTCATAGCCTTGGCTAGATCGGCGAGGCCAAGGCTCACCTCCTTGGTTTCTTTGGCCTTCGTAGCTTCGCGGGGTGCCTGCTTCATCGAGATCTCATGATCATCTTTAGGTACCTTCTAGGATTCGGCGAGGTAGGCCTCCATGCGCGTGGAGAGGTTGAAGTCTTCGGTGAGGGCGATGCTTTCCTTCTCGCAATCGTAGGCGATGGCGAGGTTGGCCCGCAGGGAGAGGACTCCTCTAGGTGTTGGCATTTTGAGCACTAGATAAGAATAGTGCAGTATGGCCATAAACTTAGTTAGAGCTGAACGACCAAGAATGGAGTGGTAGGCGGTGTCAAAATTGGCCACCAGGAAGGTGATGTACTCAATGCAGAACATCTCGATGGTACTGAACTGCATCAGTAGCATGATCTCAGCGAGGGGTTGAGAGGCCCTACTAGGAACAAATCCCCCAGAATGGAGAGTCGACAGCGGTGAGGTCTTGCTTAGATAGGCCTAACTCCTTGAGGGCACTGGCGAAGAGGATGTTGAGGGCACTCGCTCCATTGATGAGGACCTTCGTGAAGTGCACCTTCTAGATGATGGTGTCCAGAATGAGCGGAAAGCGTCTAGAGTAAGGAATCTCTACCCACTAGTCAGCCTTGGTGATTGTGATGGGCTGATCAAACCAGGGGAGGAATCTGGGATCAGTGATGGTCTCCGTGGTCCTGATGGCTAGGACCCATCGGGTGGTGAGCTTCTAGTCGTGCCTATTCTTGGAGGCTACACGGCCCTCAAAGATCATGTGAACAGTCTTGCTAGGGTCTTGGAAAGCGGTGCCCGCATCCTTGGGAGGCTCACGATCCTTGCCTACATCATCGTCATGATCATCGCGCTTCTTGTTCTGCTCTTCAAATAAGGCCTTGGCAAGGCCCATGTAGTACCTCATGGTATGTTTCATGCCCTTATGGACTGGGCATGGGCCATCGAGCATCTTGTCAAACTATGTGTTGTAGTTGCGCTTGGCATGGGGCTACTTGATAGAGCCGATGAAGTTGCCAAGTCAATGATGTCATAGCTGCCCTTGTCTAGAGCCCTCTAATCTATTGCGGTGGTTGCGTTTGTCGGAACAGTGTTCACGGTCATGGTGGTGGTGGTCGTGGACGTGAAGGCATTGGTCGTCATGGCAATCATCATCTGGCGTGCTAGGCAATTGGTCCAGGGAGCCTGACTGACTTCTTCTTTATGGTGCTGATCGACCTCTTCGGCATTGGCATACGAGTTGGCCATTTGGAGCATCTCACCGATCATTGCCGGTGGCTTCCTATTGAACTTCCTATGGAGGATGTTAGGAATCAGATTCCTTACTTCCAAGAAGCCATGGATGTAGCTTCAAAGGAGCTCTCTTGTCCTCTGGTAGATCTTGGCTAGGTCATGCATTGTAGCTGGCCGTTCATAGGTTGCCTTATAGTTCTCAATGAACATATTCTTTAGGTCATCCCAAGAGTCAATGATGTTGGGCTAAACGCTTGTGAGCCAATTCATTGTGGTAGGTTGGAGCATGACTAGTAGGAAATTTGCCATTACGTCGGGGTGGCCACCACTAGCTTTCATGGCAATGGCATAGCTTATCAGCCATTGCTTAGGATTGGCATGGCCATCGTATGGCTGGATCCCATAGATTTTGAAGTTGGCGGTGCACTATAGGGCATGGATCCTTGTCATGAAAGCTCGAGGGCCATTGACGTCATCGATGATAATGGCTTGAGAGGAGGCTCCTGTGGCACATGGAGTGGTGGTGGCAGCGCCAGTAGCTGGTTGGATGACATTGCTAGTGGTAGGCTGAGCGACATTGCCGGAATTAGCTGGCTTAATCGGTTGAAGGGCAGTGTCAGGGTTGCCCCATTCTTGGTCATACTCTTATCGGCGGACAATCTCACTTGCATGGCAAGAGTTGCGACTCCTGTTAATGCAGCAGTGAACATCATGGAGCTGGTTGAGATGGCCCTAAACATCCCCGCTAGGTTGGTTGACCTCCTGGTTGGCATTAGGGTTAGCGTAGCATGGCGGTTGACTAGGGTTGACAATGTATTTTCCTCTTGACCCCCTTGAAGATAGGGGCCACCAGCATGGAAGTGACTTCCACCTAGACGATTGAAGCGAGCTCACCTTGACCTTCTAGATTGGTTCAACCCAATGGATTGAGATGGAGATTGATTTTCATGAATCTCAATGACTTGAACTGCCACTACTTTAAGCATGGCAGTGGCCTTTTTGAGCTTGGGAGTCTGATAGAGCCTGCCTAGCTCGATCATGGCCATGGCAAGGTTGGCACTCAGCATGGCTAGACTTCATGCCTGTCGACTTGGAGAAATTCATCAGTGAGGTTGTGGGCAAGGTGATGCCCTCCTTGCTAGTCAGCATCACCGCCACCAATGGCTGCACCACCATCGGTTGCTACTGCGGTAGCGGTTGTGCCTTCCACCGTTCAGCACCTGGTGTAGTTGACATTCTTATTTTCCTGAACGATGAGCTGGGAATTGGTTTCCCCATCTCGAGGGGGGCTATCGTAGCTGATCATGAAAAGCTCCCTAGGGAAACGCCTGGGTGGTGGTGGAGTCTTAGTGAGGGTGTCGGTGTTAGTCTTCTTGACGGTCTTGGTGGAGCCCTCTGATTCCACCTCTGGATCATCCTCCAAGATGGGGTGTATGGAGTCATCGTTTAGTTGGTGAATCTACACCATGTTGATCGCTGGTGCAAACTAGTTATCGATGGGTAGATGGGGCTCAGAGAGCATGTGTACATGGCCGATCTTGTCAGCATATAGATCACGCAAGGCGTCATGGTAGGCGGCGGTCGAGTTGATCAACCCATAGGGTTGGGGGGCCATAAAACTTTGCACTAGGGCTTCTTGCCTAGCCATAGGTGGACTGAATCTAGAGAGAGGTCGGTGCTACACTGTGCACCCTTCTAAAGTCACCATGATGGTCAGATCTGTATCTTGCCACTTCAGGCAGTGTGATCGAGCAGAATGCCTGGTGCAAACCAGTGTAAAGTGCTAGAGTGGTAGGAACTCATCATCATTAGGACACTGATCCATGACCGACTCGACAAGCGACAAGCACTTAGCTAGCTTTTTGTCAACCCAATCTATAGAGGAGATTAGATTGTCCTGCTGCACAAGTTTCCTCAATTGGCGTGGCACCAAAGAGTGAGCTATCGGAGAGGAAGGCGATCTTAGGAGAGATCCCAAGATCAGATCAGCTAGTGCAGATGCTGGAGCAATTGGTGTAGGGTTAGCTTGTGCCAGCTAAATGAATTTCCTATCGCCATTGGCATTGATGACCCAGGTGATAGATCTGACTGTGAAGGATTGCCCGGGCCTAGGAGCGAACAGAGAGCTTGGGAGATGTACCATCTGGCTCACCATGGGATCAAGCACACACCCCTACCTAGCATTCCAACTGTCGACTAAAGATGCTCGGTAGTTCACCTAGGGGGCTACCCACGATGGTAGATTGATCGGAGAGGTGAACGAGATTAGGAGCGAGATAGTGACAAGACACAAGATTTATACAGGTTTAGGCCATCAGCTTGATGTAATACCTTAATCTTGCGTCCATTAGTTTATATTGGCTATCGTATATGATTGCACGTGTTTTGAGGGGGTCCCCTACCTGCCTTATATAACTTAGGGGGTAGGGTTACATGCCGATGACGTCTACAACTAATTAGGTAACCAATAAGATTTACACAGAATATTACATTCGGCATATCCTAATAGATTCTATGATATCTCTAGGATGTCACCGAGATGTCTTGCGGCGTGCGCCAAGTTATGCCGCGAGCCATAATCCTTGTTCTTATGGGCTAGACCACCCCTTATAGTGCAACCCATGTAGTCCGCCATGGATACCTAGGGTTAGACCCCCCACAAGAGGTCACCAACAGGCTCCCCACACATAAATGAACCTACCTATGCTATCAGTTGAATGAATTAGGGCACGCATAACATCCTAGATGTTAAAAAGCAATTAAAACATGATCATGAGCATCATTGAGCATAATCAACAAGTAATGAGTTATAAATGCATTCCATGTTTCAAGTATTGCATGTCCATGTTGCATATGTTGTGTTTCATATGTTACATGAAATGTTAGTAATAATCTTGATTAAGGTTCTTTGTGCAATTTTGGTGTGAAAACTTCCTAAACACTTAAAATTTTGCCTTAGTAAACTTTGAAGTGCTAAGTTTATACTTTATATTAGTGACAAGGTTGGGTAATATTAACATATGAAACATGTTTTTATTTAGGCTCCAAAATTGAATTAAGCATTGAATTCTAGATAGCCAATTTTTGACTAAGCCTCTTAATTTCAGTTTTAAATTCAAATCTTTGGGGATTTATTAAAATATATTTCATATATAAACATATGTGCAACCTTAGTACTATTTCAAAGTATGAAGTTTGTACTTTGAAGTAATAACCTTGTTTGTGTTAATAGATCAGTAATTTGTCCTTAATTAAATGCTAAAGTAGCTTAATGAAAACTGCTTTTCAAAACCTGAAACTGAACCTGAAGCCTGGTTTGAATCTCAAAATCTTCAAAACTATCAAGTTTTTTGGGTAGATCCATAAAGCAAAGTTGTAGACCACATGTAGTTGAAAAAGTTTGATTTGCTATTTGGAAAAATGGAGAAAAGGAGAGAAGTTAGGTTCCATCGCCAGCAGCAGGTAGGCAATCTACTCGTCGGAGTTGGTGGCCGCCGCCCTCATTAGCCACCTACGTGCGTGAACATGCAGCTATTTGCGTGGCCATGCTCAAGTAGGAGCTAGATGCTGAGGTGCTTCGCTCGCACCTGTTATAACACGATGGCACCAGCCATCTCTCCCTTTCCTTCGTGCCGCCACCGCCAATCCTTGCTTCATCGGTAAAATTGGTCGCCATCGATGCATCCCAGCCCAATAGCTCACGCCCGTAGCTTCGCATCACCCTTGCGCATCACCTGAGCCTGCTCATGCTAGCCCGCTCTACCAAAATTTCCATTGGCACTGTTTTCCGCCATAATGACCCACCATAGCCGTCATGCATCACCTCGCTAGGGCTAGGCTTAATCAAAGCAGCTCTCGCCTCCTCTATTGATGTTGTAGCCTCCTTGCAAACCAATAATGCTCATTGGCTTCTTGTTTTAATCTCTATCGCATAGGTCGCTCTAGAACACCATCATGACACCGGTTCATGCTGCCACCATCGCCCCCAACACCGGTAGCCGCATCAGCACCACCTCCATTTCAACCGTCTAGTTGATTAGGTCAAGGTGAGCACCATGGTGTAGTTCCTTATCATAGCTGTGTCGATTAGGGGTCATAGCCACTAGTCTGTCGCCGCGCCACATTACCGCCATGGTCGGAGGCGAGCTTGCTACGAAGTCCAAGACGACCAACCGGTACCCTAGACGAGTGCGTGAGGTTGAGAGGAAACCATTAGTGCCGTTCCTATCACTGGAGATCTTGCCATCGGCAAGTTTTGCCATGCCGAAGAGCCACAGACCGCTGTTGTCGCTGCCGTGCCTACCGCGGTGCTCTAGGTGCTTGTCCAGTGCTATAGGGGTGTGTGTGGGACAGGGAGGAGTCCACCACGGTGTTTCTTATCGCCAGCAAGAACCCACCGGTCAGCCGATCGGGCGCCTTGGTCAATGTGGCCATGCCACACTATTGACTAGGCCCCTGCTGTCAGTGGCTGGGGGTAGTAAAAAATGATTTATTCCTTTTTTGTTTTTTAGAAAATGTTAATGTGTTGAATATTGTATTGTTCATAACTAAATAATTAGAGCTAATAAATTATGAAAAATTTTGTGTAGACTTGTTATGACGTGCTTAATCATGAAAAATATGAATTGGTCATTTTGATTAGTTTTGGTATGCTTAAAAATTTTGTCTTTTAATTGAAAAATGTTCCTTATATGATTTTTATAAATAAAGATATTAATCATGTGATACTAAAACTTTTTGTGTAAATGTCATGTGTTAATATCTACCTCCACAAAAAGTTTGGTACTATTTTGATAATTCTAAATTGGTTAATTAATTTAAGTGTGTAAATATGCCTTTTCTTTAATTAATAAATGCTAAAATAAATTAGGAAAAAATGTTTAGTTAACTTTAGTGAGTTTTATACTTTGATTATAAACCTTGGAACACCCAAACCCCTATTGTTCCTTGGCAACCTAATTTCTTTGTTTGATATGCTTTTAATCAACTTGTTTATATAATTAAAAGGACTTTATTAAATAAATAGTTTTATGAGTTCTTAATAATGATCATGAGTTAAGATAAATGCTAATCTTGTTGGTCCATGTTAAATTGATTCTTTTATGATAAGCAACTAAATCAACTTGTGGTAAATAAATGAAAATGCTTTTATTGTACAAACCCTGGTTCTTTGGTGAAGGAAGTTATACTCCACTTTCTTAACTTTGTTTAACTTCTGTTATGCACTTGAAAGTCTCTCATCATGCATCATGGCAAGTAGATCATCATGTTAAGCATACATCATTTATTATGTGTAGTACACGAGAGTGAGAAGATTCATGTTGATCAAGTTTTGGAGAAGGATCATCCATGTGGTGTTGGTGCCAAGTCTGACCCTTGTGAACCCTTGTGGAATCTAACCTTCTCTACAACGCCTGCGAGCCCTGGAGCACAAACCCTTCTTTAGCTTTTACAAATCTTTTTTACACTTTATGACTTGGGAGATGTGCATTAAGTAATTAGGAGTTCATCGAATACCATTGCTACATGATTACCTTGTTGTTCGGGTATCCTTAGTTCTAAAATGTTAGTATGAATAGGTCGATATCTCTAATGCTTAGTAATACTTAGACTTTGATAGAAGCCGAATGATGGTTTTATTGTTCGCAAGAAATATGTTTTACCATTGTTCTTCTCGGCTCTATTTCTGGGTTGTGACAATACTATGATAATGATAATGTTAAATGGAGACCAGGCGGGACTCAATGTTATGATAAGTGTTCTTGGGCAGATAGATTTGCCTGGTCATGCTCATCCTATCTATGTCGATTAAGGACCAATCGTTGTAGGTCCACTTGTGATCATGACTTGTAGTAGTGGCCACATACTCCGATAAGCCTCATAGCTCAGCTATTCCATTATGGGAATAGACAACCACGCACTAGGAGTGGAGAGATGGTGAGCGTAGCGTGTACACATCCTATGAATCCATCAAGGATGAACGACGCAGGGAGGTGGAGTACTATACTCTCAGGTAGCTCCAAACCCATTCATGTTTTGGAGGATCCGAGTAAAGGTTGATATATGTAGGTCTAGGACCTGCATATGTTGTGTGGTAAGAAAACCCCTGCTGGGCCAAATCAATTCGAATTGCTATTTTCTCTATGGTAACTAAAGACACGATCAACTAAACTACATCGTAGTTAATCAACGGAACATGGTTACTTATGGTACGAGGTGAAATGAGGAGATGTTGATGAAGTGATTGAATTAGATCAGGTGCTCACTGGAAACCGATGATAACATAATATGAAGCTAAAACATTGAAAGTAATGACCCATTTATAGTAAGCTTTTCTACAAAAGTTATTCTTGCCTTAGACTTTTCTTTAAGCCTGCATACCCTTGGAGTCTTTTCTTTTAGACATGTAACACTTGTTGAGTACCCTCAAGTACTCAGGGTTCGTTAACCTCTGTTGCAAGTTTTGACTAGTGTTGCTAATCGAGGTCATGTCGGTGGGCTCGACATGATTTGGTCGTCTTGCTTTACCTAAGTCGCTTCCACTATTCTACTCATCTATTGGAACTTAAGTCTACCTAAACATGTTTTGTAACCTAAATGTTATAAGATGTAAGATATTTTTGTACGAAATGTTCTAATGTTTTGGTAACTCTATGTTGATCATATATGAGTTGTAAAATGCAGATGATTCAACATACATGTCACACAAGTCTACCTAAACATGTTTTGTAACCTAAATGTTATAAGTCTTTCGCACTCTAATGTAAGATATTTTTGTACCAAATGTTGTAATGTTGTGGTAACTCCATGTTGATCATGTATGAGTTGTAAAATGCAGATGATTCAACATACATGTCACACGTTACATAAAAGTTCACAAATATAGTTCATCCATCAGAGTACGAATTAAGGTTATTACAAACCACATTCAGGTAAGATAGTAGCAGAAGCAAATTAAAAGTTTGAAATCAACATCTGCAACATTGTTTAAATATAGTGCCAGCTCATGATCACACTTCCATAAAAGCATAAGAGAGGGATTAATAAGAGATGCCTGCCCAGGGCTTACTCTTCGTCCATGGTGGGACAGAAACAGTTCTTGCAATAGCCAGGATAAACTATACCATCTGCAACAATGGGAATAATACCCTGAGCACGAGAAGGTACATAGCTAGACTTACCCATCATAAACCAAAAATAAAGTGACTCCAAGGATTATGCAAGGCTTTATAAGTGGAGCTAGCTTGACAATATTTTGTATAAAAAGCTTACCAATTCAAGTATACAGTTATAATTTGGTCATCAAGTTAATTATATCTGTTCATCTCTAGATTAGCAACTAACCTATGTCAAGCATGTGGTATATCTTTTAGTAGCATGCAGTAGTAACCATAGCCGGTATAATAATTCATGTTCATCATAACCAGCATATTCCATAATACAATTATTATAATGTTGGAGCTAGCCAAGTTTCTCACTATCTAGGAGAGACGGCGATTCAAATCAATTTCAACCAGTTGGGAATTTATTCCTAACACAAACCTAGGCAGACCAGATCAACGATCACCTTAGGTCACCTTTGGTACAACCCAGTGCCACATAATCAGGGACAACCAGCTGCTAGGATGTTCAGGCCTAGCCTACCCTTGGGCACACGTTTGGCTCCCCGCACATCCTTACTACCATCTAGAGTGTGCACTCTAACAGAATAGGGCCCGTCCTGAGTTGAGCTACTTAGTTTCGCAATCAGAATGAGTTATCCGGCTAGCTAAGTAAGAGGCATGCGTTCAATCTTGTCAGAAGTGCCAACAACGGTACGGTCCTTAATAGGCACAAATGGAATCACATGAGTCAACCTAGATATAGACTTCGCCCGGCCTCCAGTTACATTACCCCATGGTTCTGTTCCACAATAGCAAATATAGCCAACCGTGCTTCGGTATCCACCTATATCTCGCAGGTGATAGGAAATCACCCGACTTCTACCGGTCTAATAATGGCTAAGCATATATTTGATTCTGGACCTACATAGGGTTAAAGGTATATATATGGACAAGGTAGTTCTATGCATCAAGTGTTTCCAATCAACTCTTATAACCTAATGCATCAAACATAAAGGACTCAAGTGATATTTTGTAAAACATGGGAGGCTTAAAATACTCCAGGGCTTGCCTTTGAGGAAAGAGGTTGGCCTATGATCTAGGCACTTAGGGAGGTCCTCAAGAGTTTGCTCCTCTCCTTCTAGAGCTATGGCCTAAGGTGTCTCCTACTGTTCCTCCTCTTCTTCTTCGTTGAACTCCAAAAGAGTTATCCCCTCGGACGATCCTATATGCATGATCAAGAAATAAGATATCGTGGATGCATATATAACAACATGTATAATGTGATATGATGTGATGAATGTATCCTCATAAGTGTTCTCAGCAACATTGCATTAAGGTGATAACAAGTTATATTTTCTTTTACTGAGTAGGTTCATATCTATTATTTAGTAACTCAAACAAACACTTATGTAAATCCTTTTCTAGACTACAAGACAACAGCCACTTGTTTTGAACATAACTGGAGTTATACACATCAAAATAATATGGTTGTGGACATTATAGAAAGCTTATGAAATTTCCTACAACTTTGTTTTAATCTTATTAATGTGATTTAGCAGTTATCTAAGTCCAACAATTCAATATTTCAGATCTACCTAGAGAGCAAGTATTTCTAGTAGTAGAATTCTAACAGCTATAATTCTTAAACCATAAAGTCTATGACTATAAAAATTAACACAAGGTAGATAAGTAAGTTATCTACAACTTTGTTATTAACCATCTTTACAAAAAAGATCATTATCATCATGGAATCGTCATCACAACAAAAACTACACATGTAGTCATCTAGTTGAATTATAATGTAATAATTAACTAGTTACATACAACCAATTACTTCTAAGCCTAACTAATAGCATCAAAATATCATATGCATCACAAGTACCACAGAAAACATCATGGTTAAGCCTAACTAATTTATTTATATTCATTTATTAATTTCCTTAGATAATAAGATGCTTTAAAGGATAAATATTTCTAGTGCTCAATAAATTCCGAGAAAACTACATTAGGCTACAAATGACCCTAATAGTCTATTGTATGAATTTCATGCCATTTGGATAAGTATAGCTACCTCTACCAAAATGACAAGTTACATATGCTTATTTTAGCAAAAATAGTTTAGCATAGTGAAAAGTGTCAAGCAACATATTTAATATTTTTATTACTTTCTTCCTAGCATGAGAATACTATGTAAAAATTTGCATGATCATATGTTATGTATTTTTACCCCCATTTAATTTCACTAGAAACTAGCAATTAATTAGGATTAAATATGTAGACCATATTACAAGTATTCTACTGTAGGTTTAATATTTTCCTAGCTAGAGCATGTCAACACAAGATCTACAAAATTGGTATCACAATTTTATCACCTTCCTAGCTCAAGTTATGCAATTTATAAGCTAGAAACTATTTTAAAAGCACTTATCTTGTTCAATTTAATTCTCCTAGAAAATTACCCTAAATAGTATATTTTATATTTTTATCAAATAGTACACTTCATAACAAATCTAAAAAAATTTGGTTCACCCCAATTGGACACTCCTAGCTCTAGATATGAATTTTTGAAGTTTGTAACTAAATCTAAAAAAATTAATAAAGAAAATCAAATTTCAAATTGGGCGCTACAGCTAGGTGCACCCGGTGTATACACCTCGCTATGACTAACGACTAGGCCCCATGGTCAACTCGGCTCCACACGACAAAGAGACAGAGCAGAGCACTAGCTTGACCGACAAAAAGCTCACTAATGGCGAGGTCACCGGCGACGAGTTCAGCACCAACGTGTTCCCCATCCTATTCTGCACCTACAAGTATCCTTGGTTGGCCCAGTGGATCACTAGAGTGGCCTCGTAGGCAATCATGGTGGCTCAGTGATGGAGCGTGGTGGCGGACTCATTATCTCCGGTGACGGCATGTCTAGGCGAGTGTGGCTACAACGTCAACAAGTCCAAGCGGAGCTCTAGGGTTAGGTTAGGGCAACGATGGAGCGGTGGTGAAGCTAGGCCGCATGCATGGCGGCGCGAGCACGGTGGCGGCATAGTGATGTTTTGACAGGAAAGGTGATGCAAGCGTGCATACATATTTCCCACGAGCTTTGCCGTCCTAAGGCAAAACCCTAACGCCTAACTACAAGAGATTATGGTGACCAAACAGGCATGGCCACGGTGACGTGCATGGCAGCGACGCTCTCAGCTGACAGCGGTACGGCTCACGTCCTAGCATCGGTGACATGGTAACAGCTCAATGAGCTATGGCTATAGCTTCTAAGACCTACAACGAAGATGAATCAAGAGAGAGATTATAGGGGCATTGGATAGGGCTGGCCACGATGAGCTCAGAGCTCAGTGGTGCTCGGTGGCCATGGTGGCGATGGCGACGCGCAATGCGGCCTTACCCTTACTCGAATGGAGGTGCTAGTGACTCAGTGAGGTGAAGCACGTCAAAGTGGAGCTATAGGTGAGATGGATTGGATGGTGGTGTGGTGTGGTTGGCGTGCGAGCACGACTAAGGCGCACAACAGCGATGGTGGCTTGCTCTGCTAGGCTTTGAGCGAGGGAGCGAGGCAAGGTGAGGTAGAGAGTGAGAGTGCGTTGAGAGCAAGCGGGGACGTGGCTGCCTTTGTTGTCCACCCCAACTTGACACGCGGGCCCGATACCATGGTATGGCATCCATGCAGCAGACACGGCCTGTGGCTGATCGGCCATGATGTCATGCTATCCCGGCTGGTTTCATGCCTGCAACAGATGACTGACAGAGCAAGTTCATGTACATGTAACTCCCAAACGAGCTCAATTCAGTGAAAACTTCCCTAATACGAATTGTAGAGCTATCGGAGATCTACAACTTTGCTTAAATGAGTTTGGCCTAATTTGAGCTGGTTTACAAGTTACAATGCTCCAAAGTGGTGCACATTGAAACCGAAATCAGCTTGTGACTTTGCAAAGTTTACTAAGTCTAGAAACAACATTTTGTTGATTATTGTGAGCCCTATTTGACTAAGTTAGACACTAAATTAGCTCATGACCCTTAAATAAAGTTTGTTACTCATGACAAGAACTACAACTTTTATTTAGGTCACACATCCATGCAAGCCCTCTAAACTACTGTTCAACTTTAGTCAAACTAGCATCATGAAAATGACATTTCAAAGTAAACCAGCACAAAAGCAAAATTGGCATAAGTCATGAATATAAACATTGTTCCATTTATCATCCTAGATGTTTTAAGGTGTTTTCATGACCTCACAACCATTTCATACATTGGTCATACATGATTACAAGCATATGTAAGTATATAAGCAACATCACAAGTGATAAAGAGAAGGTAAATGAAATGAAACTTCATATGCTCATGCTCATGAATGCTTGGATGATGCTTGTGCTCATGAAATACAAATGCCAAATGTAATGCTTAACACTGGGGTGTTACATGGAATAGCTTGAAATAGATCGCTATCTTCCTTCAGTCAAGTCAATTGGAGAAACATTTTAAGATTTTTGAAAACAAAACATTGCTTACCTTCTCTTTTTGTGGTACTCTCAAATCACTCTACATATGTAGTATTTTTGGATCCTTACCAAGGCATTGATGACTTTGCCTTCTTTTTGCCTACTTCTAAAAAGCTTATGCGGAGCTTAGGTAGGGATAAATATGAAAACATAATTGCATTGCATATATTGTAAAGTCAAAATAAGGATCTGAGGAGAAAGATATCATACTCTTAGATCAAGATGTGCATGTGCATGAACATGTATATGGTGGCTAATCTAATTCTACAATGCTCCTTGAAACATATCTCTCCTGTTGAAACTTTGAAATACTTCTGTAAGAAAACATGGGCTATCTTATTCATCTTTCTCTGTTTTTTCAGGCAGGCATCTGAGTGCCCATTGTTTTAGATATCTTAGACACTTATCCATTTTTTTCATTACTTCTCTTTTTTTCATGAATAACTCTTGCATAGCCCTCGCCTCTTTTTCTGCTATTGGAAATTTTCAAGAGGTATTTACAAGAGCTTGGAGCATTTATCCTAACAAACATATTTTTGTGTCTATTCCTAGTGTAGGAGTAGAACATTTTTGGGTGGATGGAAAACATGTTGTTGCGTACCCCCAGTGTAGGAGTAGCAGATATACGTGGAGTGTACATAACCTTGATCTTGAGAGCATGATAAGTTTCTCAACAAGGGTCACAAGGCTTGACCAAACTCAATACAATGACAAGGAGTAAATGTAGAAGGTATCTTTTTTCTAGTCTATCATATCATATTTAGCTCTAGAGGGACATTGCTTACCACAAAGGAGAGATGCAGCCATTTTTTTAGAGTTTTGAAATAAATTTCTCCAATAGCGAGACATCAAGAATCAAATTCTAATTATTCTACTATATCTTATTCCACAACAACTTAAGTATCATGGGGTCCCTAATAATAAGTTCCCAATAGTAGCAGGACTTCCAAGGAAAGTGTTATGTGAGTCTATCCTTAAGTCATGACTAAAATAATCTTTTTCTTAGTTTTAAAGTTGTTTATCATAGGATTTTCAATTTGATTTGAAACAGGAAGCGAGACATGTAAAATAGATCATAAGGGCCACAAACCTGATTGTGGATTTAGCACAAGGCGAGGCGGAGCTAGGGTAGGCCGACTGGCACATGTAGGAGGCTGAGCGGCCCACTCTCGGGTCTGTTTTGGCCCAACTTTTTGAATTTCGTGATTTTTGCGACCGAATTCTGTTTTATCGTCGAGGTGTGCTTTCCCCCACACTTGTTTCATGTTTACCTTTATGCACAACATGTGAAAAAAACATATCCAAAAAGAAATAGAGAACAGGTAATAACAAAATTTATTGATAGGGCACTCTATTACACAATCCAACTTAACATGAACTTTTAACTAACAAACTTCAATCACTCTAACAATCTGAGCTAAGCAAATGACCTAAACTTTGACCTAATGGTGCCCTATTGATTCACAACCTAACTCTTAACTCTCATGCTTCTCTTTGTTGATGACATAGCGACTTAAGATACTAAGCTCCTACTCTAAGTTCTTGCGATAAACGTGCTCCTTATCTATCCTAAACTACAGAGTGTGGATATAATCGGTAAGGGTTTTGATCTTGTCATGCAGCATGGTAACGATTGGATGCTGGCACTTCTCATCATTCTTTGGAACAGAGGGTGGCACCCTCTTCTTCTTTTCTTTTGGTGGAACAACCTTCACTTGTTCAGGCGTAGCGTGAACTCCATCTATGCTCAAGCGAGGGTGACCGACTTGTACTTCGCACATGTGACATCTCCAAACTTGTTGGTCTTCACCCTGGTCAGTGCCTCATTCGCCCTTGGAGGAAGGAGGTTTATCTCCTTTAGCACCTTGATCGTCGGTGGCGCATCAGGTTGACATGGCTTATCTTTGAGAAGTAGATGCAGCAGCGACAGAGCAAGGACCGGATGATAGATGGCATGGGCGAAGTAAGATTGGTTGGAGAAAATAGGAGCTACTCCTCGTGGCAGGATGATGCTTAGCGGTATGGGTTCGTCAACTCCATAGGGAATGATCTCTCTTCTGGCCATTGGAACTAGAGAGATGGAGAGCTTTGGTGTTGCTAGAGATGGAAGGCTTTGATGGAATGGCTATGTAGGCAGGCAGGGGCTCATTTACATAGGGAGGAAAAACATGTAGTAGGGGTCAAGATCTTATCCTATTAGGGTTTCATAATGAATGTGATGGAAAACTATGGAATAGTGGAGGAGAAGACTAGAACATATGAGAGAATTGACCGGAAGTGAGGTGGCTGACAGGTGGGCCGGCCGGCCAAGAGGTGGGGCTAACTGGCCCCACACGTCATCTCCTTGCACGAGTTTTTCTCTTAGTGGTTTCTAATGCCTAACTAATCCTAAAAAAGATATTTTCATGTTACAAAATATAAAGAGGAGGGTAGTGGCGTAAATCTATGGTAAGATAAGAAAATCTACCTCATCCAAATCCTTAGGTGGTTGTTTAGGTTCTAGAAAGATCTTGAGACGGTGATCATTTTCCTTGAATAATGTACCTTCTTCATTTCAAAGTGTTACCACTCCATGCAACAAAGTGTTTATAACCTTAAATGGTCCTTCCCATTTGCTTCAAAGTTTTCTGTGCCCAAACAATTTGACCCTGGAATTAAAAAGTAATACCTTATCTCCTTGGGCAAACTCCTTCTTGATCCTCTTGTCATGCCATCTCTTGGCTCTCTCCTTAAATATCTTGGTGTTATGATATGCTTTTTCATGCCATTCATCAAGCTCAGAAAGTTGCATCTTCCTCTTGGTTCCTGTAGCTTCAAAGTCCATGTTCCATCACTTGATAACCCAATGAGCCTTGAATTCTAGCTCAACAGGTAGATGACAAGTCTTTCCATAGACAAGTTGGTATGGTCACATCCCAAGTGGTGTTTTAAAGGTTGTTCTTTGTAACACCCCAATGTTAAGCTTTGCATTTGGCACTTGCATTTCATGAGCACAAGCATCATCCATTCATTCATGAACATGAGCATATGAAATTTCATCTCATTCTTATACCTTATCACATGAAATGTTGATTTTATATATATGCTTATGCTTGTAATTATATGTGACCAATGCGTGAGATGGTTGTGAGGTCACCAAAATACCTTAGACACATCTAGAATGACATATGGAACAACTTTTGTATTCACGACATAGACCAAATTTGCTTCTAAGTGTTGGTTTCATTTGAAATGCCATTTTCATGATACTAGTTTGACTAAAGTTGAATAGTAGCTTAGATTGTTTGCATGGCTGTGTGACCTATATAAAAGTTGTAGTTCTTGTCATGGGTAACAAACTTTATTTAAGGGTCATCAGCTGAATTAGTGTCTAACTTGGTCAAATATAGCTCACAAGTATTAACAAAATGTTGTTTTTAAAACTAGAAATTTCGCTGTCTTTAACTGAATTTTAGTTTCAATGTAGCCCACTTTGGAGCAATGCAGTTTGAAAACCAATTCGAATTAGACCAAGATCATTAAAGCAAAGTTGTAGTACTCACATAGCTCTACAATTTCTATTAAAGAAGTTTTTGCTAACTCGAACTGGATTAGGAGATATAGAGGCACAAAGTAGCGCTATCAGTCAACTGGATCAGCACTTATCTGATTCAAATCACCGCGCATCATAGCCGACCTACATAGGTCATGCTCGCCATGTGGCTGCTATTTGCCAGGGGTCGCCTGCCCTACCGTGCCAAAAGGGAGAGCACCCGGCTCTCCATGCACCCACGCGCTCACTCTCGCCCGTGCGCCGCTCTAGAGCAGAGCGACACAGCAGCAGTGTTGCCATCATGCATCTGCCAGCAGTGCTCACTATCCACGTAGGCCCGCTGCTCAATCCCTCACAACCATAGCTCCACCGTGCCTTGCTTCACTTTGCCGACTCGCCATTGCCAACTCCCATGCCGAGGTGAGGGCCATCAGGCCGCTACGTCACCGCAACCACCATTGCCGCCGCCGAGCTCGAGCCCGCTCGTGGCCAGACCCAACCAGTGCCTCTTAGACCTCTCTCTCTTGGTTCATCTTCAACGTAGGTCCTAGAAGCTACAGACATAGCTCCTTGAGCCGCTACCACATCATTAGTGCCGGAATGTGAGCCACACCGCCATGAGCTGAGAGCGCCACCGCCATGCACGTCACCATGGCCACGCCTCTCCGGTTGCTGTTCTCTCTCGCAGTTAGGCGTTAGGGTTTAGCCTTAGGATGGCGAAGCTCGTGGGGAAGACGGGTGCATGCTTGCGTCACGTTTCCCACTGGAACACCACTGTGCTGCCACCGTGCTCACGGCGTCGTGCCGCCATGCATGCGACCAAGCTTCACCACCAGTTCACCTTGACCTAATCCATGCCGTAGAGCTCTGCTGGGGTTCATAGAAGTCATAGGCATGCTTGTTTGGTCACATCTTCACTAGAGATGACGAGTCTACCACCATGTGCTGCCACCGAGCCGGCATGCTCGCCGCGTGAGGTTGCTCTGGTGGGCCACCAGGCCAACCTAGGTTACTAGTAGGTGTGCAAGGGTGTGGGGAGCACAACGGAGGTGACCTCATCGCTGATGACCTCATCGTCAGCAAGCTTTTTGCCGATCAAGCCATGCCCCTACTCTGTGTGTCACTGACATGTGGGTCCTGTTGACCCACGGGTCCTAGCTGTCAGTCAGTATTTGAAATGTTTTCTTGATTTATTTTCACATATTTGAATGCAAACTTAAAAAATTTATAACTAGAGCTAGGAATGTCCAAATTGAATGAACCAAATTTTGTTAGATTCATCATGAAGTGTACTAGTTGATAAAAATATGAAATCTACTGTTTAAGGTATTTTTCTAGGAGAATTAAATTGAGTAAGATAAGTGCTTTTAAAATAGTTTCTATCTTGTAAATTGTATAACTTTAGCTAGGAAGGTGATAAAATTGTGATTCCAATTTTGCTAGTCTTGTGTTGACATGCTCTAGGTATGAAAAATACTAAACCGACATTAGGCATACTTGAAATATGGTCTTCATATTTAATCCTAATTAATTGCTAGTTTCTAGTGAAATTAATTGGGGTAAAAATAGATAACATATGATCATACAAATTTTTACACAGTATTCTTATGCTAGGATGAAAGTAAGAAAAATATTAAATCTATTGCTTGACACTTTTCACCTTGCTAAACTATTTTTGCTAAAATAAGCATATGTAACTTGTCATTTTTGTATAGGTAGGTAGCTATACCCATCCAAATGGCATGAAATTTGTAAAGTAGACTATTAGGGTCATTTGTAGGCTACTGTAATTTTATCAAAATTGATTGAGCACTGGAAATATTTACTCTGTAAATCACCTTATTATCTAAGGAAATTAATAAATCAATATAGATAAATTAGTTAGCCTTAATGATGATGTTTTCTATGGTGTGTGTGATGCTTATAATCTATTGATACTATTAGTGAGGCTTAGAAGTATTTGTTTATAGGTAGCTAGTTAATTATTGCCTTATAATTCAACTAGATGGCTGCATATATAGTTTATGTTGTGGTAATAATTTCATGATGATAATTACCTTTTCTGTGGAACTTGTTAATAACAAAGTTGTTGATAACTTACTTATCTACTGGGTGTTAAATTTTCATAGTCATAGGCCTTATAGTTTGAGAATTATGGCTATTAGAAGTCTGCTGTCAGAAATGCCTGCTCTCTAGATAGATCTAAAAGATTGATTTGTTTGACCTAGATAACTACTGAATCACATTAAGATGATTAAAAGAAAGTAGTACGAAATTTCATAAGATTTCCAAAAGGCAACATATCAGGTGCAAACCAACCAACCTATGCAAATTTGGAAACTACCAATCAGGACCACAAGATGCTGACCCAATGGATGGGATGAGGGGGCTTAAGCGCAAAAAAGGCCGGTGGGTGGGGGGCTTAAGCACAAAAAAATCCCACCCCTCACCCCATCCATTGGATCAGCATCTAGTGGTCCTGATTGATGGTTTCCAAGTTTGTATAGGTTGGTTGGTTTGCACCTGATACGTTGCCTTTCCAGAATGTCCACAACCATATTATTTTGATGTGTGTAACTCCAGTTATGGTCAAAATAAGTGGCTACTATCTTGCAGTCTAGAAAATTGCTTAGATGAGAATTTGTTTAGTTACTAGAGAAGAGATATGAACCTACTCAGTAAAATAAAATGTAACTTGTTATCACCTTAATACAATGCTGTTGAAAACACTTATGATGATGCATTCATCACATCATATCATATTATACATGTCATTATATATGCATCAACGATATCTTATTCCATGATCATGCATATAGGATCGTCCAAGCGGATAACTCTTTGGGAGTTCAACAAAGAAGAAGAGGAGGAACAGCAGGAGACACCTTAGGCCATAGCTCTAGAAGGAGAGGAGCAAACTCTTGAGGACCTCCCTGAGTGCCTGGATCATAGGCCAACCCCTTTCCTCAAGGGCAAGCCCTAGAGCATTCTAAGTCTCCTATGTTTTATAAAAACTTCACTTGAGTCCTTTTATGTTTGATGCATTAGGTGATAAAAGTTGAATTGAAACCACTCGATGCATAGAACTACCTTGTCCAGATATATATACCTTTAACCCTGTGTAGGTCTAGGATTGAATATATGCTTAGCCATGCTTAGACTGGTAGAAGTCAGGTGATTTCCTATCACCTGTGAAATATAGGTGGATACCGAAGCACGGTTGGCTATATTTGCTATCATGAAAAAGAACCATGGGGTAATGTAAATGGAGGCTAGATGGAGTCTATGTGTGGATTGACTCATGTGATTCCATCTATGCCACTTAAGGACCGTACCGTTGTTGGCAACTCTGTCGAGATTGAATGCATGCCTCTCACTTAGCTGGCCAGATAACTCATTCCGACCACAAAGCTGAGTAGCTCAACTCAGGCCAGGCCATGTTTTATAAAAGTGTGCACTGTGGATGGTAGTAAGGATGTGCGGGGAGCCAGCCGCGAGCCCAAGGGTAAGCCAGGACTAAACGCCCTGGTAGCTGGTTGTTCTTGATTGTGCGGTGCTAGGCGAACCCACAAAATGTGGACCTGAGTTGTACCAAAGGTGACCTAAGACTACCTTGGCACAGGTATGTCTGGGTTTGTGTGAGGAATAAATTCCTAGCTGGTTTAAATTGATTCAAATCGCCGTCTCTCTCGGATAGTGAGAAACTCTGACTCACACCAACATTGTAGTAACTATGTTATGGAATATGATGGTTTGGATGAACATGGAATTATTATACCGGCTATGTTAATATTATATGATACTAAATGATATACCACATATTTGGCACAGGTTAGTTGCTAATCTAGAGATGAATAGCTATAATTAACTTAATGACTGAATTATAAGTGTATACTTGAATTGGTAAGCTTTTTATGCAAAATGTTGTCAAGCTAGGTGCACTTATAAAGCCTTGCATAATCCTTGGAGTCACTTTATTTTTGGTTTATGACGGGTAAGTCTAGCTGAGTACGTTCTTGTACTCAGGGTTTTATTCCCATTATTGTAGATGGTACAGTTTATCATGGCTATTGCAAGAACTGCTTCTGTCCTACCATAGACAAGGAGTAAGCCGTAGGCAGGCATCTTTTATTAATGCCTCTCTTATGCTGGAAGTGTGATCGTGAACTAGCACTATATTTAAACAAAGTTGCAGATGTTGGTTTCAAACTTTTAATTTGCTTCCGCTACTATCTTACCTAAATGTGGTTTGTAATAACTGTAATTCATACTCTGATGGATAAACTGTATTTGTGAACTTTATGTAACATGTGACATGTATGTTGAATCATCTACGATCTTGGTTGTATGTTGATGGTTAATCAAGACCCTTTGTGGTACTCGATGAACTATCGGGTTTATATGGGCTCAAGTATGATAGTATGACCGCTTGCGAGCTGCTATTATAGTTGTGCTCTTATAAATTGGACGGTTATGCTATAGCTGGCATTAGAGCAAGATTCAACATTAATTGCCACTTGTGTATTTAAAAAAAGGTTTTTGTTTTCCAAAACCAATTTCTACCAACTTATAGCTATATATAGGTGTTTAACACCTAAAGTTTGAATCTAAAGTGTGCTAGTGATCACTTCCTTTATGCCAAGTTAAGGATTTCAGGTGGCTAATTAAGTACTAACTTGGGGGTTTTATTTTCGTCATCCATATGATGTGCTATTGTATGGATGCCATTAACTTGAATGGTAATGCATGGATCAAATGCCTCTACACCCGAGGTAAGATGCCACTCATCATCACAATGGCATGATCGCAAGATGTGAGCGTGCGCTCTAATGAGGAGAGTTAGCTTTGATACTAAAGTATATATATGTCTCATATATATACGAAAGTATTTAATTGTGGGTTAGCTTTGATACGACTATATATGCATATTTATATGTATATATGGGACATATTTACTTTTGGGTAGCTTTGATATGGAAGTATATATATTGGTATATATATGGAAGTATTTAGCTTATAACCTAGAGCCTAGATTTTCATTTCTGCATATATACTCGTGGGGTTGGGCTAAAATGAAATTCTTGTGTAGGTACACTAACAGCGAAACACGTAGCCTAACTAGCTACGTTATATATGAGAGTGCATGTATGCCACCTTGTATGTCGTTAGAAGTTTAATTTTCCTATGTTTGTGAGGATGTACAAAAGGTACATGCATCATGATCAATCATTCATTACACACTTGCATTGTTCCTCCCCTTATAAGTCTCTTATTCTTATTCGGTTAAGTAACTCTTTTCTATTATAACATTGTTCTCACGAGAGTTGCACCATTTTATTGGAATAGATGGCAACATTAGCTAGGAGTGAGACTTTTCTAGAAATGTTTGGTACCCTTGTCCTACTTTGGAGGGTCCTGCATTATGCGGGATATACCGAACTGCCTCTCTATTTCTGGAATGAGGTATACCTAGAAGGACAGCCATGGTATGAGGTGCAGCTAACCATACATGCTCGTACCCAAGCACCCCTATGGCAGGAGTGGAAGGCAGATTCCAAAGGGAAAACTCCTTGGAAGCTGCTCAAGTAGTTGCTTTTGAGGTGCTGAGCCAGATATGTTAGCAACACGGGGATGATGCTATATTTGACCTCGACAGCGAACACGCTGAAGAGTAGAGCAGTCTAGTGACTAGTTCAATGCGCTGGATATATTCCTACTATCTTTGGAACAGACTTGTAGTTTGAACTTCAGTACTCATGACGTAACTTTGATGTAATATTGGTACTTTGCATGTTAATCCATGATGGGTTGAACTTTGATAAAATTCTAGTTTGTTTTACTAGTGAAAAATGACATGCATATTAATGTGTTGCGAGTATGATAAGTGATCTAATTAGTAATGTCATGTTGTGAGGATGGATGATTATGCCTCTGTTTTATTGTATGAATCTAAGATTCTCTCTAGTAATTTTAGTTTAGCATAATTACACATTTCATCTGCAATCTATTAACATCGTCCAATAATCACTTATTATTGCAATTTTGTAGATGACTCGCACTCGTGCTGGAGTAGGCACCAGCTAGGGTGGCAAGGAGGGTGACTTACCACCACCACCGCTACCATGTGCGAATGAGTTTTTCACATAGTTCTTGGGAACTCAAAGATCTGTGCAGGATACACTGTGCCTCATTGCGCAAAACACTGCTCATGCCCGCCTGCAACATCAAGGGCCAAAACCAAATTAGTATAGTACATTCAAGGACTTTTTGGAGACTAAGCCTCCTATCTTCAAAGAGGCCAAAGAACCACTCCAAGCAGATGTGTGGCAAAACACGATCGAGTAGAAGTTCTGCCTGTTGAGGGTTACTAAGCATCAGAAGGCCGAATATGTGTCCCATCAACTACAGGGACCGATAGGGATATGGTGGACTCATTTCCTATGTTCTCTACCTACAAATGCATAGGTCACATGGGATCAGTTCAAGCTAGCCTTTAGGGGACATCACATTCCCCCAGGGCTGATGTGCATGAAAGCTATCGAGTTCATGAGACTCACCCAAGGGACCAAGACGCTTACTGAGTACCTGCATGCCTTCAACAATCTGTCTAGATATGTCCTAGAGTTTGTCAACATAGAGGGAATGAAGATAGAGAGCTTTAAGAGAGGCCTTGGCACCAAATTGATGAAGACCATGGCCAACTCGAGGTGTGCCACTTGTAATGAGTTTGTTAGTGATGCCTTAACCTAGGTGAATCAAAACAACTTGCATGCAGCAGCAAAGTGCTGTAAGAGAGCAGCTGAGCCAGGTGCCTCAGGATCATCTTAGTCTAGAGCTCCAATGGCAGCTAGGCCACAATTTCATCCACCGGCACCTAAGTATAGGCCTCCTCAGCCAAAAGCTCAAGCCAATCACCCTTAGAAGACATTTCATATAGCATTCACCATTGCCATACCTAAGAGCAATGTAGGCTAGGGAAGCTCAGTAGGACCAAGGAATAACCAGCCATGCTTCAACTGCAATCAGTTGGGTCATTGGGCCAAGGAGTGCCCCCATCCCAAGAAGAATAGTAATCAAAACTAGGGTAATCAGAAATAGGCCAATCCAAAAGCACATCCTGGATATGTGTAGTATACAGCTGTGGAAGAAATTCTCGTGGGAGAAGTTGTCATCGCCGGTATGTTTCTTATTAACAAACATCCCACCATTGTTTTGTTTGATTCTAGAGCTTCTCATTCATTTATGAGCCAAGCATTTGCATCTAAGTATGATCAAAAAATAATTGAGGTAAACAAGGGTGGTTATAGTATAAGTTCAGTTGGGGCTACTATCTCTACAAATCAAATAGTTAGAGATGTACTCATCTCTATACAAGAGAGGGAGTACATAGTGGATCTGATAGTATTGCTTGGATTAGCCATAGATGTGATCTTAGACATGAAATGGATGAGCAATCATGGGGTTCTCATTAACACTAGCACTAGAACAATTATGTTGAGAGAACCAAGGGGGGTAATGCTTTTCTAGTACCACTTCCTGAAGTTTTGATCTTCAAAACTTATCTTGTGCTATCTAAACCACTACTCTCTGTGATATTCCAGTAGTTTGTGAATTTCTAGATGTGTTCCTAGATGAGTTGCCTAGTTTACCGCCTGATAGAGATGTGGAATTTAAGATCGAGTTAGTGCTAGGTATGGCACCTATCTCAAGAAGACCCTATCGGATGCAACCAAATGAGTTAGATGAACTTAAAATTCAGTTACAAGAATTGTTGGACAAAGGTCTCATTCAACCTAGTTCATCTCCATAGGGATGTCTAGCTTTATTTGTAAAGAAGAAGGACAAATCCTTGAGAATGTGTGTGGATTATAGGCCGCTTAATGCTGTGACCATTAAGAATAAGTATCCTTTGCCTTGCATCAATATCATGTTCGATCAACTAGAAAAAGCAAAGGTATTCTCTAAGATTGACTTGAGGTCAGGTGTAACACCCTAGGTGTTAGCCTTGTATAAATTGACTTGCATTGCATGAGCATGAGCATCATGCATTCATATTTAAGCTTTTACAATTGAAACATTTGATCGAAACATATGCAACATTGCTTGTTATTTCATGTTTCCTTATATCTATGCAATGATCATGAGTGAATACATGTAAATGATGAACGTGAGTCACTAAAACTTATTAGCTACACTTATGATGACTAGTGGAACAATGTTCATGAAGATCATATTGTCTAATCAAGTACTTAAGTGGTGCTGTGTTGAACTGAGAAGCTCTATGTGTAACCAATTCATGAAATGATTGTGTGACCTTATAGATAGCTTAAACATGTTTAGAAGATCATTATGAACAACTTTGGTATTCATGGTTAGGGCTAAACTGGTCACTAAGTCATAGATCATGAATAAGCCATCTTTTGAATGTAGCATGTTTGACCAAGTTTGAACTATGTGCTAGAGACCTTGCATCGAAGTGGTCACTAAAGCAAAGTTGTAGTATTTGGCAAGAGGAACAACTTTTATTTTGGGTTATTGGCTGGTTTAGCTCCTAACATGCTTGAATTAGGCTCACAAGAATCATCAAATCCTTGTTTTCAGCACTTAGCAATTTTTTCTAAGTTTTAAACCCTGATAGTGCTGATGAGCTTACTTTGGGATGTAATAACTTGGTCTTGGTTGAGAGTTGGCACATGATCCTTTAAGAATAATTGAAGCTGGTACATAGAGCTACAAGTTTGATTTAGATCGTTGGCGCTAATTCCTCTTGGTTTAGGAGATCAAGCACTACCAATTCGCGTTGTCATGGTTACATCGGGACGCTCATGTCTGAACCCGCCCGTTCTTTGGTGGCCGACTGACTTTAGAAGCTGGCCGCCACGTGGATGTGAGGATGGCCATGCATCACCGGCATCCTACCTAGCGTGGCTGTGTCGGGCCCAAGCGTGCCTTATCACCCCTAGTGCTCGCCCGTGTCGCCCACACTCCCATTTTGCCTTGCATTGCTTCCTCTTTCGCCTTTCACCATAGCGTAGCCTCGCCACTGAGCACGGCATCACCTCCGCTATCACCATTACAAGGCCAAGCTCACCCGTGTTGCTCCTTTGCCACCATAGAAGCTTCACCACCATCCTACCATCTCACCGCACCCGCCTGTGCTCGCTAGCTGTGCCGGTAAGGCCTCAGCACCGCGCACAACCTCGCCGGAGCTTCGCCGCCAAGCCCGTCGCTGTGGCCACACCATTTTCGTCCACCATTCTTGGTGTTTTCTTGTGTGCTAGGTTCTACATGGTCAGTAGATGCTTGTACAAGCATTAGATTGGCCCGCCATGGTCACCACCGGCGTAGCGCTGTCGACCCACACCTCCGCGCCGCCATGGCCACCGCCGTAGTCCTTCGCGTGGATAATCCGTCCACCTAGATGCCTTGGTGTGTGCACAAGGTCGAGGAGATCACAGTAGAGTAGGTGCCATCGTCGGCGACAAGCCGTGGCCGGACCGCGTCGAAGCAGCGTCGCTGCCCTGTTTCGGTTTTGCTGACTTGTGGGGCCGACTGACCAGCGGGTCCAGGTTGTTAGTGACTGTGAAGTTATAGGATAGCTTAGTTATTTCAGTTTTTCATGTTAACTTAGAAAAATGATAAGTGGTGTTATGGATGTCCAAATCTTGTGAACCAAATTTTGTTGTGTTCCTTAGGAAGTGTAGT
The DNA here is from genome assembly GCF_019320115.1 of Miscanthus floridulus. Taxonomy (NCBI): domain Eukaryota; kingdom Viridiplantae; phylum Streptophyta; class Magnoliopsida; order Poales; family Poaceae; genus Miscanthus; species Miscanthus floridulus. The sequence continues at coordinate 86,711,387 of NC_089581.1, read as the reverse complement.
ATTTAGGAAAAATACAATATTAGCAATTGTAGTAAAGTTTCTAGAAGATTTAAAATGAAACTTGAAATGTGTTTTTAAATGTAAGTAAACTTGTTTAATTTATATCTAGAGTTCATGTGCTTCAAAAATTATGCAATTTATGTGGTGAGCTATTATTGACAAGTGTAGGCTCTGGTAAAAATTTGAGGGTCAGTGCATGAATAGATTTTTAGTTATAGATTTTCCTTTTATAATTTGGTGATCCTTGTATGATTTTTTATAAATTATCTATGAGTCTAATATTCATGAAATTTATTGGAGGTTGTCCTAGAATCATATTGATGCTAAGAAAAATATAAAATCTGTTGCTTGACACTTTTCACTAGGGTTTTCCATTTATGCTATTTTAAGCCTTTGTGCTTTGTCATTTTTTCATAGGATGTTTTACTTGGTAAAATGGCATGAAACTTTTGTACTTGTCTATTGGTAGCACTAGTAAGCCACTGTAAATTTTATAGAATTTATGATGCAACTTTGGTATATGTTTATTATTTACCCTAATTATTTAATTAAATTAAGAAAGGCAATTAAATGATTAGATTGTGATTAAGCATAATGTTTTCTATGGTTCTTATGTTGCATAGTAATTGTTGATGTCAATAGTAAGGCTTAGAAGCCATAGATTGTATACAAATGACTAATTATCGCTTTATCATTCAAGTACAAGACTCCATGTACAGTTTTGATTCTGTGGATGATTTCATATGGATAATGGTCTCTACTGTAAAACTTGTTAATAAGAAAGTTGTAGGTAACTTAGTAATCCACCTTGTGTTAAATTTTCACAGCCATAGGACATAGGGTGTTTGAGTTCTAGCTGTTACAATTTTGCTGTCCGAAAGGTTTACTTTCTGGACAGATTTAATTTAATGATTTGTTTGCCCAATTTAACTCTTGAATCACAGTGAGAGTATTAAAGGAAAGTTGTAGACAATTTTATAAGCTTTCCAGAAAGTCCAAGATTACCACATTTGGATAAGTAGAACTTCAGTTATGAGTAAAACAAGTAGCTGCTGTTTTGTGATATAGTCAATGAATTGTTGAAATAGTTGATTTAATAATCAAGAAGAGATATGCACATACTCAGTAGAACGTGATGCACTTATTATTACTTTAACACCATGCTATTAAGAATACTTACAAGAATGCATTCATCATGTATCATCATATTATACTTGTCGGCATGTATGCATTCGCAATATCTTATGCCATACTCATGCATCTAGGATCGACAGAGGAGATAACGTTGCTGGAGTTCAACGAAGGAGAGGAAGGGGACCAGCAGGAGATTCCTCGAGCTGCAGTTCCCAAAGAAGAGGAGCAGAACCCAGAAGAGCTTCTGGAGTGCCCTGATCACTGCCCCACTTCCTTTCTGAAAGGCAAGCCCCGGAGCATTCTAAGTCTCCCAGTATTTTACAAAATATTACTCAAGTCCTTATGATTGATGCATTAGGTTATAAGAGTTGATTGGAACCACTGATGCATATAAATTCCTTGTCCAGAAAAGTACCTTTAACCCTATATAGGTCCAGGATCGAATATATGCTTAGCCATGCTTAGACTGGTAGAAGTCGGGTGATTTCTTGTCACTTGCAAGATATAGGTGGATATCGAAGCATGTTTGGCTATATTTGCTATCGTGGAAAACAACCATGGGGTAAAAAGTAAATCAAGGTCGGGCAGAGTCTATGGTGGGTTGACTCATGTGATTCCGTCTGTGCCGATTAAGGACCGTACCGCTGTTGGCACTTCTGACAAGATTGAAAGCATGCCTATCACTTAGCTGGCTAAATAACTCGTTCCGACCACAAAGCCAAGTAGCTCAACTCAGGTCGGGTCCTGCTCTGTAAAAGTGCACACTCTAGGAGGTAGTAAGGATGTGCAGGGAGCTAGACTGAGCCCAAGGGTAGGCTGGGCCTGAACGTCCTGGCATTTGGTTGTCCCTAATTGTGCGGTGCTGGTCGAACCCACAAAATGTGTACTTGAGTTGTACCAAAGGTGACCTAAGGTGACCATTGATCTGGTTTACCTAGGTTTGTGTTAGGAATAAATTACCAGCTAGTTGAAATCAATTTGAATCACCGTCTCTCCTGGATAGTGAGAAACTTGGCTAGCCCCAACATCATAGTAATTGTACTATGGAATATGATGGTTCAAATGAACATGGAATTTCAATACCTGCTATGGTTACTATTGTATGCTCTTAAAATGATATACCATAGGTTTGGCATAGGATAGTTGCTAATTTAGAGATGGATAGTCATAATTAACTTGATAACAGAATTATAACTGTATAACTGAGTTAATCGCCTTTTATGCAAAATGTTGTCAAGCTACATCCACTTATACAGCCTTGCATGATCCTTGGAGTCATTTTATTTCTTGTTTATGATGGGTAAGTCTAGCTGAGTACCTTCTCATACTCAGGGTTTATTTTCCCATTGTTGCAGATGGCACTGTGTATCATGGTTATTTTAAGAGTTGCTTCTATCCCGCTGTGGATGAGGAGTAAGCCTTGGGCAAGCTTCTTTATTAATCCCTCTGCATGCTTTTGTGGACTCTGATCATATGTTGGCACTGTATCAAACTATGTTGGCAAATGCTACTTTCAAACTTAATTTGCTTCCGCTTTTATTTATCAAACTTGGTTTGTAATAACTTTGTTTCATACTCTGATGATGGAAATATATCTATGAACTTTATGTAATATGTGACATGTATGTTGAATCATGTACGATCTTGGTTGTTGTAAATTGTTTATCGAGACCCGTCATGGTACTCAATGGACTACCGGGTTTATATGGGTTCAAGTATGACAGTGCGATTGCTTGCAGGCTGCCATTATACTTGTACTCTTATAAATTGGTTGGTTATGCGACAGCTGGCATCAGAGCAAGATTCAACATTAATTGTCACATGTGTACCTAAAACAAAAGTTTTTGTTTTCCAAAACCCTTTCTAGCAACTGATAGCTATATAAATAGGTATTTAAAATCTAAAGTGTGCTAGTGATCACTTTCCTTATGCCCAAGTTAAGGACTATTAGGTGGCTATTTAAGTACTAACATGGGGCTTTTTACTTTCGTTGTCCATACGACGTGGTATTGTATGGATGCCATTCATTTGAATGGTAATGTATGGATCAAATGCCTCTACGCTAAGGTAAGTTGATGAGTGGCATGACCACAAGATGTGAGCATGTGGTCGGGGAGAGTTAGCTTTGGTACAACTATGTATGCATGCTTGCATGTGTATGTGGTGCGTATTTAATTGTGGGTATAAACTGTTATCAGGTAGCTTTGATACGGAAGTATATGTATGGGTATACATATATGGAAGTATTTAGATTTACATTCTGCATATTTAATTATGGGTTTGGGCTGAAACAAAACTCTTATGCAGGTACACTAACAACAAAATGTGTAGCTCGACTAGTTACACTATATATGAGAGAACGTATGTATGCCATCGTATATGTCATTAGAAATAATTTTTCCCTAAGTTTGTGAGGACGTATAGAACGAGCATGCATCATGATATTTATCATTCAAATAATTACATTGTTCCTCCCCTTATAAATTTCTTACTCGGTTATGTAACTCTTATCCATTATGGCCTTATCTCACACAAAGTTGTACATGTTGATGGTATAGATGGCAGCACCAGCTAGATGTGAGAATTTCCTGATGGTTTTTGGAACACCTACCCTACTGTGGAGAGTTTTGCACTTTGTGGGGTACCATGAACCGCCCCTTTATCATTGGAATGAAGAGTACTTAGAGGGACAGCCATGGTACGAGGTGCGGCTAACTATACCAGCCCGCACCCAAGCACCCTTCTAGCAGGAATGGAAGGTGGAATCAGAAGGGAAAACTCCTTGGGAGGCTGCCCAAGTAGTGGCCTTTGAGGTTTTGAGTCAAATCTGCCACCAGCATGGGGATGCACTTACTGGCAGTGTAGTGAGTATGTTTCCTTGGGTGGATCCGTCCACCACAATATGGGAACAATGCAACCAAAATGAATTGATCCGAGATCGGGATGAGTGGGCAGACAACTCTAGTCCTGCTATGAGTGCCATGTTTGCGGTGATGAAGATGTTTTGTGCATGCCAAGACACCAGGGATTTCTGATAGGAATCATACACCACTTGCATGGACAAGCTCATGAGAGCTGAAGCCACACAATGCAAGCTCAAGAAGTGTGTGCACAAGCAAAAGAAAGCCACAAGTAAAGCCCAATGGGAATCTGACTAAACCTATGCAGCTTTGGGCACTCTCCATGCCCAAATGGAGCAAGTGGATCAATAGAGAGTAGTAGCCCAAGAAGCAAGAGCTAATGATCAAGCATTGCTTGTAGGACTATGGGAGCAGTTGGAAGCCGCCCGTGCTGAGGTGTCTATAGCTAGATGCTAGCGAGATGCAGCAAAAAACCATGCCGTTGTAGTAAGGATAAAACAGGATAGGCACCATGACATGAGTAATGCCTAGGACCATGCCAAAAGGGGCTTACGTCAGCAGCTTGCATAGGCTAAACTTCAAGTGATGAACCTTCAGCATGAAGTGCACTATTTGAACAACTAGCTAAACCCAATCCTTGATGGGGAAGAAGATGGTCCAAATATGGAGGAAGATGAGGACAAGGAAGAGGAAGAAGTGGAGCCTGAGGAAGGAGATGATCCCATCTCTGACTTTGATTGTGATCATGATGAGGATTAGATCGCCTAGTGCTTAGTAGAAATGCTTAATGTATCATCATTGGTTATGTAATGGACTTGTAGTTTGAATTTGGTGTTGGTGATTGGACTATAATATAATATTGTTATTTGCATGACTATAGCACGTTTGGTTAAGCACTAATGCAAATTCTAGTTGATTAGTCAGTGATCATGATTTGATTGTTAACGGGCGATGAGTCCGATAGGTGATCAAATTGATGGTGTCATGTTGCGAGAACGAATTATTATGCCTCTATTTTTATTGTACAAAATTGAGATTTGTCTCCAGTAATTTTAGTTTGGCATGATTATAAATTCATCTGCAATCTTTTGACATCAACCAATAATTGCTTATTGTTGCAACTTCACAGATGACTCGCACTCGTGCAGGAGCTAGTAGCAGCCATGATGGCAATAGCGATGACTTACCACTACTGCCACCACCGTCTACTCAGGAGTTCTTTGCCCAATTCTTGGGAAGCCAAAGGACAATGGAGGAAGCTCTGTGCCTCATCGCATAGAACACCGCTCATGCCCACCCACAGCAACAAGGGCCCAAACCTAATCAGCATAGTACCTTCAAGGAATTTCTAGATACAAAGCCTCCTATCTTCAAGGTGGCAGAGGAACCACTATAGGTGGACGAGTGGCTCAACACCATTGAGCAGAAGTTTCATCTGCTAAGAGTCACCGAGCACCTAAAGGCTAAGTATGCGTCCCATCAGTTGTAGGGACCAGCAGGGATCTAGTGGACACATTTCTTGTCCTCTCTGCCTGCTAATGCACGAGTAACATGGGAGTAGTTCAAGTTGGCTTTTCGGGGCATCACATTCCCCTAGGCCTAATGCGCATGAAGGCGGCTGAATTTATGAGGCTCACCCAAGGGACAAAGACCCTTACAGAATATATGCATGTGTTCAACAACCTATCCAGATATGCTCCAAGTTTTGTTGATACCAAAGAGAAGTAGATAGAGGGCTTCAAGCAGGGTCTAGGCACAAAACTGATGAAGACCATGGCAAATTCCAAGTGCACCACCTATAACGAGTTTATTAGTGATGCTCTAACCCAGGAAAATCATAACAACATGCATGCGACAGCTAAGGGTCACAAGAGGGCATTTGAGGCAGGTGCCTCTAGATCTTCATAGTCCTGAGCTCCTATCATAGCTAGGCCATAGTTCCATCCACCTGCACCCAAGTTTAGGCCTCCACCCCCAAAAGCTCAGAACGGCAGGCCTCAGAAAGCATTCCATAAGGCATTCACTATTGCCTTACCCAAAGGAAATGGTGGTCAGGGAAGCTCCATAGGACCTAGGAGTAATCAACCCTGTTTCAACTACAATCAAGTGGGTCATTGGGCCAAGGAATGCCCCCACCCCAAGAAGAATGGCAACCAGAATCAGAACAATCAGAGGCAGGCAAACTTGAGGGCACGTCCTGGATATGTGCATTATACTGCTGTTGAGGAAGTGTCCGCTGGAGAAGTTGTCATGGCTGGTATGTTTCTTGTTAACAAACATCCTGCTGTTGTTTTATTTGATTTGGGAGCTTCTCATTCATTTATGAGCCAAGCATTTGCATCTAGACATGATTAGAAAATAATTGAACTAAGCAAGGGTGGTTATAATATAAGTTTAGTAGGGGCTACTATTTCTACAATTAAGATAGTCAGAAATATGCTCATCTCTATCCAAGAGAGGGAGTATAACACGGATTTGATAGTATTACTTGGGTTATCCATAAGTGTAATCTTAGGCATGAAATGGATGAGCGATCATGGTGTTCTCATTGACACTGGCACTCATACTATTATGTTGAGAGAACCCCAGGGAGGGAATGCTTTCCTAGTACCACTCTCCTGAAATTTTGAACTCCAACACTTAGCTTGTGCTATACAAACTACTACCCTTTTGTGATATCCCAGTGGTTTGTGAGTTTCCTAATGTATTCCCAGAGGAGTTACTAAGCTTACCACCTAATAGGGATGTGGAATTTAAGATTGAGTTAGTGCTAGGTATGGCACCCATATCAAGAAGGCCCTATAGAATGCCACTAAATGAGTTAGTAGAACTTAAGATTCAGTTACATGATCTATTGGACAAGGGTCTCATTCAACCTAGTTCATCTCCATGGGGATGCCCAGCATTGTTTGTAAAGAAGAAAGACAAGTCCATGAGAATGTGTGTAGATTACAGACCACTCTATGCTATGACCATCAAGAACAAGTACCTGTTGCCCCGCATCGACATCTTGTTTGATCAGTTGGCAAAGGCAAAGGTATTCTCCAAGATTGACTTTAGATTAGGCTATCATTAGATAAAGATTAGGCCAGAGGATATACCTAAAACTGCTTTCTCCACTCGGTACGGCTTATATGAGTATTTAGTTATGTCTTTTGGACTAATGAATGCTCTTGCCTACTTCATGTACCTGATGAATTCGGTATTCATGCCTGAGCTTGACAAGTTTGTGGTCGTGTTTATTGATGATATATTGAATTATTCAGAAAATGAGGTAGATCATGAAGAGCATTTGAGGATTGTTCTATCTAGATTGAGGGAGCATAAGCTATATGCAAAATTGAGGAAGTGCGAATTTTGGTTGAGCAAAGTACCTTTCTTAGGTCATATCTTATCAAGAGATGAAATCTCTGTAGACCCTTCAAAAGTACAAGAGGTTATGGATTGGAAGGCCCCGACTTTGGTTCATGAAGTTCAGAGTTTTCTAGGGTTAGCAGGATATTATCGTCGTTTCATTCTGGATTTCTCCAAAATAGCAAAGCCCATGACTAGGCTACTTCAAAAAGATGAAAAGTTCAATTAGACACAAGAATGTGAAGCAGCTTTTCACACCCTCAGGACTCTGTTAACTATAGATCCTGTCTTAGCACAACCCGACATTGAGAAGCCTTTCGATGTATTTTGTGATGCATCAGGTATATGTTTGGGGTGTGTGCTTATGCAAGAAGGAAGAGTTATTGCATATGCTTCTTGGCAGTTGAGAAAACATGAAGTCAACTACCCCATGCATGATTTAGAACTTGCAGCAGTTGTTCATGCATTAAAGATATGGAGACATTTTTTGTTGGGCAATATATGTCATATATATACTGGCCACAAAAGTCTCAAGTATATCTTTACCCAACCAGAACTGAACATGAGACAATGAAGATGGCTAGAGCTGATTAAGGACTACAATTTGGAAGTGCATTACCATCCTGGGAAAGCCAATGTTGTAGCCGATGCACTTAGTTGGAAGTCTCATTGCAACACTATGGAAGCATTGTTGGAAGATGGCTTCAATTTGTTACATCCTGCTATACTGCACAATATCACTATCAGTTGTTCACTTGAGAGCAAAATCATAGAGCTACAACAGAGAGATGTAGGTATAAGTCACATCAAGAGAAAAATGCAAGAGCAAGAAACCAAACATTTTGGATTAGATGAAAAGGGTGTACTATGGTTTGAGGACCGACTTGTGGTACCAAAAGACCATGAGCTTAGAATCAAATTCTAGACGAAGCTCATTCGTCCAAATTGTCTATCCATCTGAGTAGTAGTAAGATGTACCAAGATTTGAAAACCTGTTTTTGGTGGACTAAGATGAAGAAAGAGATCGCAGCCTATGTCGCTAGGTGTGACAACTACAGCTGAGTAAAAGCTATTCATATGAAATCTACCGGATTACTTCAGCCATTGCCTATTCCAGGTTGGAAATGGGAAGAAATTAGTATGGACTTTATCATAGGCCTTCCAATGACACCGCAAAGTCATGATTCAATATGGGTCATCGTAGATCGTCTCACCAAGTCAGCACATTTTATACCTATGAACATAAGGTATCATGTGGGGAAGTACATTGAGCTATATGTTTCTTAGATTGTGAGACTACATGGAGTACCCAGGACCACAATCTCAGATTGAGGACCATAGTTCATAGCTCATTTCTGGGAACACTTGCACTAGGTTTTGGGAACTAAGCTAATCAGAAGTTCAGCATAGCATCCGCAAACTTTAGGACAGACAGAGCGAGTGAACCAAATCTTAGAAGATTTGCTGAGAGCATGTGTCATATCTTCCAAAGGTTCATGGGAGAAATGGTTACCTTTAGCCAAGTTCTTGTACAACAACAGTTATCAAGCAAGCATCAAGATGGCTCCGTTTGAAGCCTTGTATGGCAGAAAATGTAGAACTCTATTGAATTGGATTGAGCCCGGTGAAAGGAGATACTTTGGTATTGACTTTGTCAATGAAGCTGAAGAGCAAGTGCATATTGTCCAACAGCATATGAAGGCAGCTCAATTGAGACAAAAGAGTTATGCTGATAAAAGAAGAAGACCACTGACTTTTGAAGTGGGTGACTATGTATACTTGAAAGTATCACCCATGAAAGGGGTGAAGAGATTTGGAATGAAAAAGAAGGTTGCGCCTAGATATGTAGGGCCATACAAGATCATGGAACAAAAAGGGAATGTTGCCTATAAGTTACAACTTCCACCAGAGATGAGTGCAATATTTGATGTCTTCCATGATTCTCAGTTGAAGAAATGTCTTCGTGTACCGAAAGAAGTTATTGCACCCACCAACATAAAGCTTCAGTTGGATTTGACCTATGAAGAAAAACCAATCCAAGTGTTAGAAGAAATGGAAAGAGTAACATGGAGTAAGATCATTAAGTTCTATAAGGTGGTGTGGAACAATCATAGTGAACAAGATGCTACGTGGGAACGAGAGGATTATTTACGGGAGGTTTATCCTACCTTTTTCCAAGAATGGTAGGTCTTGCAAATCTCGGGATGAGATTTTTATAAGGGGGAGGGGCTGAAACACCCTAGGTGTTAGCCTTGCATAAATTGACTTGCATTGCATGAGCATGAGCATCATGCATTCATATTTAAGCTTTTATAATTGAAACATTTAATCGAAACATACGCAACATTGCTTGCTATTTCATGTCTCCTTGTATCTATGCAATGATCATGAGTGAATACATGTAAATGATGAATGTGAGTCACTAAAACATAATAGCTACACTTATGATGACTAGTGGAACAATGTTCATGAAGATCATATAGTCTAATCAAGTACTTAAGTGATGCTATGTGTGTTGAACTAAGAAGCTCTATGTGTAACCAATTCATGAAATGATTGTGTGACCTTATAGATAGCTTAAACATGTTTAGAAGATCATTATGAACAACTTTGGTATTCATGGTTAGGGCTAAAATGGTCACTAAGTCACAGTTCATGAATAAGCCATCTTTTGAATGTAGCATGTTTGACCAAGTTTGAACTATGTGCTAGAGACCTTGCATGGAAGTGGTCACTAAAGCAAAGTTGTAGTATTTGGCAAGAGGAACAACTTTTATTTTTGGGTCATTGACTGGTTTAGCCCCTAACATGCTTGAATTAGGCTCACAAGAATCATCAAACCTTGTTTTCAGCACTTAGCAATTTTTTCTAAGTTTTAAACCCTGACAGTGCTGACGAGCTTACTTTGGGATGTAATAACTTGGTCTCGGTTGAGAGTTGGCACATGATCCTTTAAGAATAATTGAAGCTGGTACATAGAGCTACAAGTTTGATTTAGATCATTGGCGCTAATTCCTCTTGGTTTAGCAGATCAAGCACTACCAATTCACGCTGTCATGGTTACATCGAGACGCTGATGTCTGAACCCGCCCGTTCTTTGGTGGCCGACCGACTTTAGAAGCTGGCCACCACGTGGATGTGAGGATGGCCATGTGTCGTCGGCGTCCTACCCAGCGCGGCTGTGTCGGGCCCAAGCGTGCCTTATCACCCCCAATGCTCGCCCGTGTCGCCCACACTCCCATTTTGCCTTGCACCCCTAGTGCACAACCTCGCCGGAGCTCCGTCACCGAGCTCGTCGCTGTGGCCACACCATTTCCGTCCATCATTCTTGGTGTTTTCTTATGTGCTAGGTTCTACATGGTCAGTAGATGCTCATACAAGCTTTAGATTGCGCCGCCATGGTCACCACTGGCGTAGCGCCATCGACCCGCACCACCGTGCCGCCATGGCCGCCACCATAGTCCTTCACGTGGATAATCTATCCACCTAGATGTCTTGGTGTGTGCGTAGGGTCGAGGAGATCATAGTAGAGTAGGTGCCATCTCCGGCGAGCTCACCAGTGACGAGCCATGGTTGGACCATGTCGAAGCAGCGCCGCTGCCCTGTTTTAGTTTCACTGACTTGTGGGGCCGACTGACCAGCGGGTCCGGGTTGTCAGTGACTGTGAAGTTATAGGATAGCTCAGTTATTTCAGTTTTTCATGCTAACTTGGAAAAATGATAAGTGGTGTTGTAGATGTCCAAATCTTATGAACCAAATTTTGTTGTGTTCCTTAGGAAGTGTAGTATTTAGGAAAATTACAATATTAGCAATTGTAGTAAAGTTTCTAGAAGATTTAAAATGAAACTTGAAATGTGTTTTTAAATATATGTAAACTTGTTTAATTTATATCTAGAGTTCCTGTGCTCCAAAAATTATCCAATTTATGTGGTGAGCTATTCTTGACAAGTATAGGCTCTAGTAAAAATTTGAGGGTCAGTGCATGAATAGATTTTTAGTTATAGATTTTCCTTTTATAATTAGGTGATCCTTGTATAATTTTTTATAAATTATCTATGAATCCAATATTCATTAAATTTATTGGAGGTTGTCCTAGTACCATATAGATGCTAAGAAAAATATAAAATCTGTTGCTTGACACGTTTCACTAGGGTTTTTCATTTATGCTATTTTAAGCCTTTGTGCCTTATCATTTTTGCATAGGATGTTTTACTTAGTAAAATAGCATGAAACTTTTGCAGTAGTCTATTGGTAGCACTAGTAAGCCACTGTAAATTTTTGAGAATTTATGATGCAACTTTGGTATATGTTTATTATTTACCCTAATTATTTAATTAAATTAAGAAAGGCAATTAAATGAGTAGATTGTGATTAAGCATAATGTTTTCTATGGTTCTTATGTTGCATAGTAACTGTTGATATCAATGGTAAGGCTTAGAAGCCATTGATTGTATACAAATGACTAATTATCGCTTTATCTTTCAAGTACAAGACTGCATGTATAGTTTTGATTGTGTGGATGATTTCATATGAATAATGGTCTCTACTGTAAAACTTGTTAATAAGAAAGTTGTAGGTAACTTACTAATCCACCTTGTGTTAAATTTTCACAGCCATAGGACATAGGGTTTTTGAGTTCTAGCTGTTACAATTTTGCTGTCCGAAAGGTTTACTTTCTGGATAGATTTGATTTAATGATTTGTTTGCCCAATTTAACTCTTGAATCACAGTGAGAGTATTAAAGGAAAGTTGTAGATAATTTTATAAGCTTTCCAGAAAGTCCAAGATCACCACATTTGGATAAGTACAAGTTCAGTTATGTGTAAAACAATTAGCTGCTGTTTTGTGGTATAGTCAATGAATTGTTGAAATAGTTGATTTAATAATCAAGAAGAGATATGCACATACTCAGTAGAACATGATGCACTTGTTATTACTTTAACACCATGCTGTTAAGAATACTTACAAGAATGCATTCATCATGTATCATCATATTATACTTGTTGGCATGTATGCATTCACAATATCTTATGCCATACTCATGCATCTAGGATCGACAGAGGAGATAACGTTGCTAGAGTTCAACGAAGGAGAGAAAGGGGATCAGCGGGAGATTCCTCAAGCCATAGTTCCCGAAGAAGAGGAGCAGAACCCAGAAGAGCTTCCGAAGTGCCATGATCACTGCCCCACTTCCTTTTTGAAAGGCAAGCCTCGGAGCATTCTAAGTCTCCTAGTATTTTACAAAATATTACTCAAGTCCTTATGATTGATGCATTAGGTTATGAGAGTTGATTGGAACCACTGATGCATATAAATTCCTTGTCCATAAAAGTACCTTTAACCCTGTATAGGTCTAGGTTCGAATATATGCTTAGCCATGCTTAGATCGGTAGAAGTCGGGTGATTTTCTATCACCTGCGAGATATAGGTGGATACCGAAGCACGGTTGGCTATATTTGCTATCATGGAAAAGAACCATGGGGTAAAAAGTAAATCAAGGTTGGGCGGAGTCTATGGTGGGTTGACTCATGTGATTCCGTCTGTGCCGATTAAGGACCGTATCATTGTTGGCACTTTTGACAAGATTGAACGCATGCCTATCACTTAGCTGGCCAGATAACTCATTCTAACCATGGAGCCGAGTAGCTCAACTCAGGCCGGGCCCCGCTCTATAAAAGTGCACACTCTGGGTGGTAGTAAGGATGTGTGGGGAGCTAGACTAAGCCCAAGGGTAGGCTAGGCCTGAACGTCCTGGCATTTGGTTGTCCCTGATTGTGTGGCGCTGGGCGAACCCACGAAATGTGTACTTGAGTTGTACCAATGGTGACCTAAGGTGACCATTGATCTGGTCTGCCTGGGTTTGTGTTAGGAATAAATTACCAGCTGGTTGAAATCGATTTGAATTGCCATCTCTCCCAGATAGTGATAAACTTGGCTAGCCCCAACATCGTAGTAATTGTACTATGGAATATGATGGTTCAAATGAATATGGAATTACAATACCTGCTATGGTTACTATTGTATGCTCTTAAAATGATATACCATAGGTTTGGCATAGGATAGTTGCTAATTTAGAGATGGATAGTCATAATTAACTTGATAACAGAATTATAATTGTATAACTGAGTTAATCGCCTTTTATGCAAAATGTTGTCAAGCTACATCCACTTATACAGCCTTGCATGATCCTTGGAGTTATTTTATTTCTAGTTTATGATGTGTAAGTCTAGCTGAGTACCTTCTCGTACTTAGGGTTTATTTTCCCATTGTTGCAGATGGCACTGTGTATCATGATTATTGCAAGAGTTGCTTCTATCCAGCTGTGGATGAGGAGTAAGCCTTGGGCAGGCTTCTTTATTAATCCCTCTACATGCTTTTGTGGACTATGATCGTATGTTGGCACTATATCAAACTATGTTGGCAAATGCTACTTTCAAACTTAATTTGCTTCCACTTTTGTTTATCAAACTTGGTTTGTAATAACTTTGTTTTATACTCTGATGATGGAAATGTATCTGTGAACTTTATGTAATATGTGACATGTATGTTGAATCATGTATGATCTTGGTTGTTGTAAATCGTTTATCGAGACCTGTCGTGGTACTCGACGGACTACCGGGTTTATATGGGTTTAAGTATGATAGTGCGACCGCTTGCGGGCTACCATTGTACTTGTACTCTTATAAATTGGTTGGTTCTGTGACATCAGGTTATCATCAGATTAAGATCAGGCCAAAGGATGTACCTAAAATAGCTTTCTCCACTAGGTATGGCTTGTATGAGTATTTGGTCATGTCTTTTGGACTGACAAATGCTCCTACCTACTTCATGTACTTGATGAATTCAGTATTCATGCCCGAGCTCGACAAGTTCGTGGTTGTGTTTATCGATGATATGTTGATTTACTCAAAGAATGAGATAGATAATGCAGAGCATCTGAGGATTGTCTTATCTAGATTGAGGGAGCATAAATTATACGCCAAGTTTAGCAAATGTGAATTCTGGTTGAAGAAAGTACCTTTCTTGGGTCACATCTTATCAGCAGATGGAATTTCTATAAACCCATCTACAGAGGTCATGGATTGGAAGGCCCCGATTTCGGTTCATCAAGTTTGGAGTTTTCTAGGGTTAGCAGGCTACTATTGTTGTTTCATTCTAAATTTTTCCAAGATAGCTAAGTCCATGACCAGACTACTCTAGAAGGATGAAAAGTTCAATTGGACGCTAGAGTGTGAAGCTGCTTTTCACACCTTAAGAACTTTCCTAACTACAGCTCCTGTTTTAGCACAACCCGACATTGAGAAGCCTTTTGATGTGTTCTGTGATGCATCGGGTATATGTTTGGGGTGTGTCCTCATGCAAGAAGGCTGAGTTATTGCCTATGCTTCTTAGCAATTGAGAAAGCATGAAGTCAACTATCCTACACATGATTTAGAGCTTGCCACAGTTGTCCACGCTTTGAAGATATGGAGACATTACTTGTTGGGAAACATATGTCACATATATACTGACCACAAAAGTCTCAAATATATCTTCACTCAACCTGAGCTAAACATGAGACAGCGAAGATGGTTAGAGCTGATCAAGGACTATAATTTGGAAGTGCACTACCATCCAAGAAAAGCTAATGTTGTAGCAGATGCACTTAGTCAGAAATCTCATTGTAACACCTTGGAAGCCATGTTGGAAGATGGATTTAATTTGTTACATCCTGTTGTGCTGCACAATATCACTGTCAGTTGCTCACTTGAGAGCAAAATCATAGAACTACAGAAGATAGATGTAGGTGTATTTCACATTAAGAGGAGGATGAAAGAATAGGAAACCAAGCATTTTAGGTTGGATGAAGGTGGTGTGCTATGGTTTGAGGACCGACTTGTGGTACCAAAAGACCAAGAACTTAGAAATCAAATTTTAGATGATGCTCATTCATCCAAGTTATCTATCCATCTAGGTAGTTGTAAAATGTATCAAGATTTAAAAACCCATTTTTGGTGGACCAAGATGAAGAAAGAGATCACCGCCTATGTCGCTAGGTGTGATAATTGTAGTAGAGTCAAGGTCATTCATTTGAAATGGGCTAGATTACTTCAACTGTTGCCTATTCTAGGCTGGAAATGGGAGGAAATAAGTATGGACTTCATTACAGGGCTCCTGCTGACACAACAAGGTCATGATTCCATATGGGTCATTGTAGATCGCCTCACCAAGTCAGCATATTTTATACCGATTAAAACGAAGTATCAAGCTGGGAGGTACGCTGAGCTATATGTTTCTCAGATCATGAGGCTACAAGGAGTACCAAGGACCATAATCTCATATCAGGGCCCATAGTTTATAGCTCATTTTTTGGAACACTTGCACTAGGCTTTGGGAACTAAACTAATCAGAAGTTCAGCATATCATCCACAAACTTCTGGACAGACTGAGCGAGTGAATCAAATTTTAAAAGACATGTTGAGAGCTTGTGTTATATCTTCCAAGGGTTCATGGAAAAAATGGATACCTTTAGCCAAGTTTTCCTATAACAATAGTTATCAAGAGAGCATCAAGATGGCTCCTTTTGAAGCCTTGTATGGTCGGAAGTGTAGAACTCCCTTGAATTGGATTGAGCCCAAAGAAAGAAGATATTATGGCATTGACTTTATCGCCGAAGCTAAAGAGCAAATATGCATTATCCAACAACATATGAAAGTAGCTCAGTTTAGATAAA
This sequence comes from Miscanthus floridulus, assembly GCF_019320115.1. Classification (NCBI taxonomy): domain Eukaryota; kingdom Viridiplantae; phylum Streptophyta; class Magnoliopsida; order Poales; family Poaceae; genus Miscanthus; species Miscanthus floridulus. The sequence continues at coordinate 86,695,325 of NC_089581.1, read as the reverse complement.
AGAGTTATGCTAATAAAAGAAGAAGACCACTAACCTTCGAAGTGGGAGACTACGTGTACTTAAAAGTTTTGCCCATGAGGGGAGTGCAGAGATTTGGAGTAAAAAGGAAGCTTGCACCTAGATATGTAGGCCCATACCAGATTATTGAATGGAAGCGAAGTGTCACCTACAAGTTACAACTTCCTCCAGAGATGAGTACCATATTCAATGTCTTCCATGTTTCTCAGTTAAAAAGATGCCTCCGCATACCTAATGAAGATATTGCACCTACCAACATTAAGCTCTAATCGGATTTGACTTATGAAGAGAATCCAATCTGAGTGCTAGAAGAAATGCAGAGAGTAATGCGGAGCAAGGTCATTAAGTTCTACAAGGTGGTGTGGAATAACCATAGTGAACAAGACACCACGTGGGAACGGGAGAATAATTTACGTGAGGTTTATCCTGCCTTTTATGAGGAATGGTAAGTCTTTCAAATCTTGGGACAAGATTTCTATAAGGGGGAGGGGTTGTAACACCCCAGTGTTAAGCTTTGCATTTGGCACATTCATTCATGAACATGAGCATATGAAATTTCATCTCATTCTTCTACCTTATCACATGAAATGTTGATTTTATATATATGTTTATGCTTGTAATCATATGTGACCAATGTGTGAGATGGTTGTGAGGTCACCAAAACACCTTAGACACATCTAGCATGATATATGGAACACCTTTTGTATTCATGACATAGACTAAATTTGCTTCTAAGTGTTGGTTTCATTTGAAATGCCATTTTCATGATACTAGTTTGACTAAAGTTGAACAGTAGCTTAGAGTGTTTGCATGGCTATGTGACCTAAATAAAAGTTGTAGTTCTTCTCATGGGTAACAAACTTTATTTAACAGTCATCAGCTAAATCAGTGTCTAACTTGGTCAAATATAGCTCACAAGGATCAATAAAATGTTGTTTTCAAAACTAAAAATTTCGATGTCTTCAACTGAATTTTAGTTTTAATGTAGCCCAATTTGGAGCAATGTAGTTTGAAAACCAGTTCGAATTAGAATAGGATCATTAGACCAAAGTTGTAGTACTCACATAGCTCTACAATTTCTATTAAAGAAGTTTTTGCTAACTCGAACTAGATTAGGAGATATAGAGGCACAAAGTAGCGCTGTCAGTCAACTGGATCAGCACTTAGCCAATTCAAATCACCGCGCATCATGGCCGATCGATGCAGGTTGCACGCGTCACATGGTGGCTATCCACCGGCACCGGCCCATCGATGCCAACCTACCCTACCATGCCAAAAGGGAGAGCATCCAGCTCTCCACGCACCAACGCACTCACTCTTGCTCTCGCTTCCTCAATCTCCCATGCACCACTCTAGAGCGGAGCGACACAGCGGCAACATTGCCATTGCACCTCCATCTGTAGTGCTCACTGTCCATGTAGCCCCACTGCTCAATCCCTCGCACTCATAGCTCCATCATGCCTTGCTCCACCTCACCGACCCGCCGTTGCCAACTCCTATGCCGAGGTGAGGACCATTAGGCCGCTACGTCACTGCGACCACCATTGCTGCTGCCAAGGTCAAGCTTGCTCATGGCCAGCCCCAACCAGTGCCTCTTAGACCTCTCTCTCTTGGTTCATCTTTGTCGTAGGTCCTAGAAGCTATAGCTACGGCTCCTTGAGCCGCTACCGCATCGTCGGTGCCAGAACGTGAGCCACACTACCATGAGCCGAGAGCGCCGCCGCCATGCACGTCACCATGGCCGCGCCTGTCCAGTCGTCGTTCTCTCGTAGTTAGGCATTAGGGTTTAGACTTAGGACGACGCCGTGCATGCTTGCGTCACCTTTCTCATCGGAACACCACCGTGCCGCCGCCGTGCCGCCATGCATGTGGCCAAGCTCGAGCTCCACTAGGGTTCATAGAAGTCATAGACATGCTTGTTTGGTCACATCTTCACTAGAGATGGCAAGTCTACCACCATGCATCGCCGCCGAGCCACCATGCTCGCTGGTGAGGTTGCTCCGGTGAGCCGCCGGGCCAACCTAGGGTACTAGTAGGTGCACAAGGGTGTGGGGAGCACAACGGTGGTGACCTCATCGTCGGTGAGCTTTTTGCTGGTCAAGCCATGCCCCTGCTCTATGTGTCACTGACATGTGGGGTCCCGTTGACCCACAGGTCCCAGCTGTCAGTCAGTATTTGAAATGTTTTTCTTGATTTATTTTCACAGATTTCAATGCAAAACTTTAAAAATTTATAATTAGTGCTAGGAATGTCCAAATTGAATGAACCAAATTTTGTTAGATTCATCATGAAGTGTACTATTTGATAAAAATATGAAATCTACTGTTTAAGGTATTTTTCTAGGAGAATTAAATTGAGCAAGATAAGTGCTTTTATAATAGTTTCTATCTTGTAAATTGCATAATTTGAGCTAGGAAGGTGATAAAATTGTGATTCTAATTTTTCTGATCTTGTGTTGACATGCTCCATCTAGGAAACATACTAAACCTATAGTTGGAATAATTGAAATATGGTCTTCATATTTAATCCTAATTAATTGCTAGTTTCTAGTGAAATTAATTGGGGTAAAAATACATAATATATGATTATACAAATTTTTGCACAGTATACTTATGCTTGGATGAAAGTAATAAGAATATTAAATCTGTTGCTTGACACTTTTCACTATACTAAACTATTTTTGCTAAAATAAGCAGATGTAACTTGTCATTTTTGTATAGGTAGCTATACCTATACAAATGGTATGAAATTTGTATAGTAGACTATTAGGGTCATTTGTAAGCTACTGTAATTTCATAAGAATTTATTGAGTATTGGAAATATTTACTTTGTAAATCACCTTATTATCAAAGCAAATTAATAAATGAATATAGATAAATTAGTTAGACTTAACCATGATGTTTTCTATGGTGTGTGTGATGCCTATAATTTGTTGATACTATTAGTGAGGCTTAGAAATATTTGTTTATAGGCAGCTAGTTAATTATTGCCTTATAATTTAGCTAGATGGCTGCATGTATAGTTTATGTTGTGGTGATAATTTCACGATTGATAATTACCATTTTTGTGGAACTTATTAATAACAAAGTTGTAGATAACTTACTTATATACCTGGTTTTAAATTTTCATAGTCATAGGCCTTATGGTTTGAGAATTATGGCTATTAGAAGTCAGCAGTCAGAAATGCTTGCTCTCTAGACAGATCTAAATGATTGATTTGTTTTACCTTGATAACTACTGAATCACATTAAGATGATTAAAAGAAACTTGTAGGTAATTTCATAAGCTTTCCAGAATGTCCTCAACCATATTATTTTGATGTGTATAACTCCAGTTATGGTCAAAACAATTGGCTACTATCTTGTAGTCTAGAAAATTGTTTAGATGAGAATTTATTTAGTTACTAGAGAAGAGATATGCACCTACTCGGTAAAATAAAATATAACTTGTTATCACCTTAATACAATGCTGTTGAAAACACTTATGAGGATGGATTCATCACATCATATCATGTTCTATATGTCATTATATATGCATCCACGATATCTTATTCCATGATCATGCATATAGGATCGTCCAAGGGGATAACTCTTTGGGAGTTCAACGAAGAAGAAGAGGAGAAACAACAGGAGACACCTCAGGCCATAGCTCTAGAAGGAGAGGAGCAAACTCTTGAGGACCTCCCTAAGTGCCTAGATCATAGGCCAACCTCTTTCCTCAAAGGCAAGCCCCAGAGCATTCTAGGTCTCCTATGTTTTATAAATCTTCACTTGAGTCCTTTTATGTTTGATGCTTTAGGTGATAAGAGTTGAATTGAAATCACTCGATGCATAGAATTACCTTGTCCAGATATATATACCTTTAACCCTTTGTAGGTCCAAGATCGAATATATGCTTAGCCAAGCTTAGACCGGTAGAAGTCGGGTGATTTCCTGTCACCTGCGAGATATAAGTGGATACCGAAGCATGGTTGGCTATATTTGCTTTCATGGAAAAAAAAACAATGGGGTAAAGTAAATGGAGGCCAGGTGGAGTCTATGTGTGGGTTGACTCATGTGATTCCATCTATGCCACTTAAGGACCATCCATTGTTGGTGACTCTATCAAGATTGAACGCATGCCTCTCACTTAGCTGGCCGGATAACTTGTTTCGACCATGAAGCCGAGTAGCTCAACTTAGGCCAGGCCCCATTCTATAAAAGTGCACACTCTAGATGGTAGTAAGGATGTGCGGGGAGCCAAAAATGAGCCTAAGGGCTGGCCGAGCCTGAATGTCCTGGCAGTTGGTTGTCCCTGATTATGCGGCGCTGGGCAAACCCGCGAAATATGGAACTAAGTTATACCAAAGGTGACCTAAGACTACATTGGCATAGGTATGTCTATATTTGAATTCCCAGCTGGTTGAAATCGATTCGAATCACCATCTCTCCTAGATAGTGAGAAACTCTAAGTCACACCAACATTGTAGTAATTGTGTTATGGAATACGATGGTTCTAATGAACTTGGAATTATTATACTGGTTGTTGTTACTACTGTATGATACTAAATGATATACCACATGTTTGGCAAAATGTTGTCAAGCTAGCTCCACTTATAAAGCCTTGCATAATCTTTGTGATGAGGACATCAACACCAACGATACCTCCACACCGACACGAGTACCAGTTTCTGGTCCTATTACTCGCGCCCGTGCTCGTCACATTAGTCATCAAGTAAGTTCACTCTTGAGTTCCTGTCCATCATATTTAGACCATGGAGACATATGCACTCTTGTTTTGGTTAGGAACCAAGGAGAGGACCGAAAGGGACAAGGATTCACGGAGGCTGAATTCGGACTCCAGGACAGCTCCAACTTGTGATGGTCACCACGGTCGCATACGGACTCGGATTGGGGCGTTCAAGTACTTCATGGAATCCTTATGAAGTCTATTTTCATATGGATCTAGAATCAAGTCCATATCTGTTTTGAGGCGGCCGCAATGACTGAATTAATACTGAGAGCTTGTCTGTCCAAAGGTGCTGCGTCACCTTAGTTTGGTCCAATGGGCCGTGTATCAAGTTGGGTCCATTAGGGATGCGTCCTAGGGTTGGAGAACGACCCCAACACCCCCCTGGTCGTCCTTACATGTTCATATACTCCTTAGCCACCACCAAGAATAGTCGGGTTTTGTTTAGATCAAGTTTAGCTCTCTCTACTTGCTTATAAGCGCGCGTGCTGGATTAGCCGCCCATCTTCTTGTCTTCAGAACCCCACCTTAATTGAGATTGAGTTTGAAACTTTCATCTACATCTAGTAATTCAGTACTTGCTATACTTGTTCTTGCTAGTTCTTCGATTGCTTGTAGGACGAGTGCCCTAGTGGTCGGGTGACGCGCTCCACAAGATCGCGGCAGCCATTGGAGGTGGTGTATCGGTTGCTAAGGCACAAGCTTGGAAGGCTATAGTCGGGCTATGAACATCGTCTCCACCCATCAATCGAGTTATCCCACACCTCTCATCGAAAGATCGGGGACAAACCCTAGCGGGTTCATATTAGTTGGTATCAGAGAAAGGTTTATCGGTGAGAGTCTTCCAATCCTTCATTTTTCTAATTTTTCCTATAGTCCAGAAAAGCCAAAAAAATAGTAGATTAGTTTTACCGCGATCCTATAAACCCTTTGAGCCTTTGCTAGCACTGCTTAGTTAGGGCTTGTTGAGTCGTCGGCTACATCAATTGTGTCAAGTTGCTGGTCTTAGTTTTTGTCCTTTAGAGTTTCAAGTTCTTGTCACGTTCTAGTCACAGCCGTGTGCTAACATATAAACCTTCTGTTGGCTGAATCCAAATACATCCTTGTGTTCAAGACCGAGTAGGAATCTGAGTTGGAGACCGAATCCCATGTGGTGTTGAGTTCGAGTTGGAATCAGTTTTTAGTCTGAATTGATAGCTACCTGGTTGCTATTGTGAGTCTGAATCTGAGTACATCTTTGTGCAGCAGTAGTCCTACTTATACTCAAACACTCCACGTCCTGCATATATATATGTTTTGGCTCGGTTGTTTTTCTCTAGAGAGAGAGAGAGAGAGGTGTGTGACTCCTGTGAAGTCTTTTTGTTTATATAATCAGTTTTGAGGATCCCTAGAAAAAAAAGAAAAAAAAGAAAAAAAAGAAAAAAAAGAAAAAAAAAGAAAAAAAAAGAAAAAGAAGAAGAAGAAAAAAAAACAGAAAAAGGGGGGCTGTTTGTTGTGCTTCTCCATTGTTTCCGGTGGTGTGTTGTGACCTCCTTTGTGCCCAAGTTCGCGTCTCTAGCATGGTCTAGACTAGGACCAGCACAGTACCACCGTTGAACGATTATTTAGCTTGCTTCTATGACTAACGTGGTGCTAGTATTTCCTTGCTTCAGCCCACCTATAGCTCCACATATTTTGACTATAGCTTGACAGGTGTTGTTGTTGCGGCACCGATACACTTCATTCCACGGTTGCAGACTTGTTGGTTGTCGTTCCCTCCTGTTGAGCAAGGTAAGAATTGGTAAGAGCTTTTGTAACAGGTTGAGAGTGAGCGCCTTGCAGTAGCTACATCCTAGTAGTTGTAGGGCTTTTATTTCTTCACCTGTTTTTCTTGTTGCCCTTGTCTTTTAAACCATGTCAGGATCAGAGGATGTTAACAAGAGGCCACAATCTCCTCGCACCAAGGGCATCATTCAACATTTTACAAGGCAAGTGCAGCAGTATACAGAAGGACTTGATCAAGATTTACAGGTGACCAATGACAAGATTGGGCAACTAGAGGCCACCCAACTTGCCTCCACCACCAAGCTTACCGGATTGGAGGCATCTGTTGCCCACATGGACAGAAGCCTTGCTGCTCTTCTGAAGCGTTTTGATGACTTCCACACGAAAGATAAAGAGCAGCATAATGAAGACAACAAGGACGAAGAGCGATTCGAAGATAATTATGATGATGATTATACTGCTGATACTGAACATGATGCTCATGCCACTCATGACCGGCGTCGCCTATGCCATAATCGTAGAGGTATGGGTGGTCACCACCGATGTGAGGTACCTAATAATAATGATGCTTTCAGTAAGATAAAATTTAAGACACCTCCTTTTGATGGTAAATATGATCCTGATGCATACATTACTTGGGAAATTGTTGTTGATCAAAAGTTTGCATGTCATGAATTTCCTGAGAATACACGTGTTAGGGCTGCTACTAGTGAGTTTACTGATTTTGCTACTGTTTGGTGGATAGAGTATGGCAAGAAAAATCCTAATAACATACCACGAACTTGGAATGCTTTGAAACGAATCATGAGGGCTAGATTTGTTCCTTCTTACTATGCACGTGATTTGTTAAATAAATTGCAACAACTAAGACAGGGTGCTAAAGTGTAGAAGAATATTATTAAGAATTGCAAATGGGTATGTTGCGTTGTAATTTAGATGAGGATGAGGAACCTGCTATGGCAAGATTTTTGGGTGGGTTAAATTGTGAAATTCGGGACATCCTTGATTATAAAGAATACACTAATGTAACCCGTTTGTTTCATCTTGCTTGTAAAGTTGAAAGGGAAGTGCAGGGGCGACGTGCCAGTGCCAAGAATAATATTTCTATAGGGAAAACTAATTCATGGCAGCCCCGCACGACTACTACTCCAACCACTCGTGCTCCTATGCCAACATCTAGCGACAAACCTCATGCTACTTCCGCAAATTCAGTGGCGAAGATGACCCAGAAGCCTGCTGCGAGTGCTTCATCCATGGCATTTACAGGTAGAACAAGAGACATTCAGTGTCACCGGTGCAAGGGATATGGACATGTGATGCGTGACTGTCCAAGCAAGTGTGTTATGGTCGTCAAAGATGATGGTGAGTATTCCTCTGCTAGTGATTTTGATGAAGATACACTTGCTTTGCTTGCTGCTGACCATGTAGGAAGTGAGGAACAACTAGAAGAGCAGATTGGAGCAGAGGATGCAGATCATTATGAGAGCCTCATTGTGCAGCGTGTGCTTAGCGCACGAATAGAGAAGGCAGAGCAAAATCAGTGGCATACACTGTTCCAAACAAAGTATGTCATTAAAGAGCATTTGTGCTGTTTGATAATTGATGGAGGTAGCTGCAACAACTTGGCTAGCAGCGATATGGTAGAGAAGCTTACACTTACAACCAAACCACACCCACATCCATATCACATTTGATGGCTCAACAATAGTGGTAAGGTTAAGGTAACGAGATTGGTACGAATTCATTTTGCTATTGGATCATATCATGATGTTGTTGACTGTGATGTTGTGCCTATGGAAGCTTGTCATATTCTGCTAGGTAGACCATGGCAATTTGATACAGATTGTATGCATCATGGTAGATCAAATATGTATTCTCTCATACACCATGATAAGAAAATTGTTTTGCTCCCTATGTCTCCTGAAGCCATTGTGCGTGATGATGTTGCTAAAGCTAAGAAAACTAAATCTGAGATCGATAAAAATGTCAAATCTGTTAGTAGTAACAAAGGTGAGATAAGATTGAAAGGACATTGCTTGCTTGCTACTAAATCTGATATTAATGAATTGGTTGCTTCCACTTCTGTTGTCTATGCTTTGGTATGCAAGGGTGCTTTGATTTCAGTTCACGATATGCAGCATTCTTTGCCCCCTGCTGTTGCTAACATTTTGTAGGAGTTTTTGGATGTTTTTCCAAGTGAGATACCAGCGGGGCTGCCACCAATACGAGGGATTGAGCACCAAATTGATCTTATTCCTGGTGCATCTTTTCCAAACTGTGCGCCATATAGGACTAATCTAGAAGAAACGAAGGAAATTCAACGACAAGTGCAAGAACTACTTGATAAAGGTTATGTGTGTGAGTCCCTTAGTCCTTGTGCTGTTCCTGTCATTTTAGTGCCTAAGAAAGATAGAACATGGCGTATGTGTGTTGATTGTAGAGCTATTAATAATATCATCATTCGATATCGACACCCTATTCCATGATTAGATGATATGCTTGATGAACTAAGTGGTGCTAATGTGTTTTCCAAAGTTGATTTGCGAAGTGGGTACCACCAGATTCGTATGAAATTGGGAGATGAATGGAAAACTGCTTTCAAAACTAAATTTGGTTTATATGAGTGGTTAGTCATGCCTTTTGGGTTAACTAATGCACCTAGTACCTTCATGAGGTTAATGAACGAGGTTCTACGTGCTTTCATTGGAAAATTTGTTGTAGTCTACTTTGATGATATATTGATTTACAACAAATCTATGGATGAACATCTTAATCACTTACGTGCTGTTTTTAATGCTTTACGAGATGCACGTTTATTTGGTAACCTTGAGAAGTGCACCTTTTGCACCGATCGAGTGTCTTTTCTTGGCTATGTTGTGACTCCACAGGGAATTGAGGTTGATCAAGCCAAGGTAGAAGCTATACAGGGATGGCCTATACCAAAGACTATCACACAAGTGTGGAGTTTCCTAGGACTTGCTGGTTTCTATCGCCGATTTGTGAAGGACTTCAGTACCATTGCTGCACCTTTGAATGAGCTTACAAAGAAGGGAGTGCCTTTTAGTTGGGGCAAAGTACAAGAGAACTCCTTCAATATGCTAAAAGATAAGTTGACACATGCACCTCTCCTCCAACTTTCTGATTTTAATAAGACTTTTGAGCTTGAAGGGCAATGGAAAATGGTCTTTATTTGTTGCCTTGTTAAGTTTTTGGTAGTCAATACACATCTACCATCTAGTGACGGTTCTTTGAGGGATTAATTCATTCTTTTCATTTTTAACAATAGTCATGCCTCCCTTTTTAGGCACAACCTAAACAGGGCTTACCCACTCACTGTATGGAACAGGATAAATGATCCCGATGTGCAGGAGTTTCAAAACCTCTTTCTTATCAACCTCTCTCATCGCATTGTTAAGCCTACATTGTAGCTCCCTAAAAGGTATAGAGTTAGTATCTATAGGGATGCAATGGGTGCAAAGAGCAAGGCTAATTCCCTTAAGGTCTTGGAGCGAGTAGCCAAAAGCAGAACGATGCTTTTCTAAGATAGTTAGCAAGCATAGGTATTTTTCCTGAGAAAGTTTATCACTTATAATCATAGGAGAATCCTAATCATTATTGAGAAAAGCATATCTAAGACCAGAAGGTAGGGGTTTAAGCTCAATGGTGGGCTTAGGTGGTTCTAGCAGTTCATCTAGAAGTTTAGAATCTATAGGATTTTCCTCTTCCTCTTCCTCGACGAAGAACTGGGCATCATCTTCAAGGTTTGGTTCGATCAAATCATCATGAGATGCAACCTTAACCTTTTCCATTGGGTCTTCCTTAGGAATTGACTCAGCATCAGTATTTAGAAAATGAGTGATGGGTATAGAAAGCTTAAAGTTTTTCCCAAGACTTATCTTCAACTTCCTTGTTTGTCCTTCTTGGATAAGTCTTTCAATTGGTTGCCCTATCAACAGGTCAAACTCCATGATATCATAGATATAAAAGCTCAAATGAACCATGGTTCCTTTTATCTGGATAGGTAGGACATACAATATCCCCAAACATGGGAGAATGTGTCCTGAAAGACTTTTCAATAACTTTGTTGTTGGGGTTAATGGCATGTGTTTCAATAAATCATGAGCAAAAGATGTAGACATGATATTAACACCTTCAACTGGATTATAAAGAGCATCAAAAGGAGCTTTGTTGATTTGGCAATGAATAGAAATAGAAGGTGAATCTAGACAAATCACATCAGAGGATAGCTCTAATTCTTCTAACCATTGATTGCTTATAATAGACACTAGCTATTTCATAGTCTTCTTAACAAAAGCTTCCTTAGGAGGGTCTAGATTTTCTTCATGGAATGATGATTTCCTAGCCTTCTGAGGTCTCCTCATGGTATGATAATTCAAGATATCTTCGTATTCATCAAAAAGTTCATCCTTGAATTCAAACATGAAATCTGAAATTGGAGTTTCCTCCTTTTCCTGTGGTTTGGGATTTGGGACAACTCAAGTTGGTGATGGTTTAGGCAAAAGTTCTAGTTTAGCTATCTGGGGTTCCTCCTTGAAAGGCCTCTCTTCTACTCCTTCAGGGCTGTTCTCTAGGATTTTAGTAACAATGCTTCTCCCTGAATTAGCAAAAACATGGAGGAACGAGCCTCCTAAGGCCGTATCAAGATGTTTTGAGTTTTTCCTATCAAGACTCATATAAAAAGTGTTGAAGAAGAATGGGGTCTTGAATGGCAAGGTTAGAGCCAGTATTAATGAGAGCATTAAAATGTTCCCAAGCCATGCATAGAGATTCTTTTTCTTCTTGTTTAAAAGATAGAACCTCTGAATGAAGGCTGACTACTCTGGAGATGGGAAAGAAATGTAAGCAAAAGCTAGAGCACAAGGCTTCCTAATCTCCTTGTCTACTCCCTATGGTGAGCTTGTACCGACATTTGGCTTTTCCCATCAAAGAGAAAGGAAAGAGCTTCCATCGTAAGGTTTCGTCTGACATGCCTGCCATGCGTTGGCATGCACAGGTCTGCTCAAACTCATTTAGCTAGGAATAGGGATTTTCATCATCTTCACCCAAAAAGGATTGATCTTGACCCATATTGATTAAACACGGGTGCAACTCATAGCCAGGTGTTAGGATAGGCTTTGCAGATTCTAGTGGTTGTAGGCGTGCGCTCGTAGGTGCAGCGTATTGGTAGATAGGGGTGGATTATGGATCCATGATAAAAAGAACAGAATAGAAAGATAATAGATAAAAGAATAATGATACAAGGATAAGCTAAATTCAAAGTTAACTCAACAACTGTTTCCCCGGTAATGGTACTAGAAATGTTTGTTGGTATAAATTAACGCACACAGAATAACCCGCAAGCGCACGGATATTATACTGATGTAGCACTTCATCGAGAGTACCTAGTTTTATATCAAACTCGAGGAAACGTGTCTAAGACTAACTAAATCTAACTTAACCCAACTTCACAATCAAGGCTAGATAATAGGAGTGTAGAGGAGATCGCACGGGTCTTCTAGTTCCAACTTTGGTAAGCTTTGTCTTCTATTGTTCAATTCAGGGGGAAATTACTAAAGAAAACATAGGCAGAATATGTTTCCTATAGTAACAAAATCCTGCTAGGCCTACTAACGGGAGGTGGACTACAAAGGATTCAACAAGGCTATAAGAGTCACCCTTGCGAGCTACCACTGATCTAGAAAATAGGGTATATCCTCAAGCAACCAAGTCTAAGCACCATGCTTACACTATGAATACTACTTTAACCTAGGAGCTACAAGGATTAAAGGACTCAAAAAGTGTCGCAAACTTGAAGAACAATATGAACAAGATGCTTACTTGAATTAGAAGTCGATTATCAGAGAAATCTCAGAAGCAAGCTCAAGAAGAACTTGATTTTGCCAGGGTACAAGCTGTAGAGAGAGCACCGACAGGTCAGCACTTCCTCCAAACTCTTCCCTCACACTCTATCTCTCTATTGCTAATATAAAGACTAGATCCTACTAAGGACTAATCTTCTGTTGATTGCTAGCTCTGATCCTGGTGGACATATGAATTAGGGTTTTTGATCCTTAGGCTCTCTAGGATCAAATGCATTGATTCTTCTCCTGGGAGGGGGTATAGGCAGATATATATATGGCCCTTCAAGCATCCTAGACACTCAGATCAAACCGACTTAAAAGGACGACGTAGATGCAAACCCTAAAGTGGTGGAGAACTAACATAGCAATGGGAGGCTGACATGGGGGGCGCATAGGCCAACTAGCTTGATAGTGGGGCTGGCTGGCCCCACATGTCATGGACACATGGCATGCTTTGGTGATTTGCCTTTTGGAGTCTTCTAGAGTCTTCCCACATTGATCTCGCTATGAAATTCCGTGATTTCCTTTGACGAATAGGTCCTCCTTATTAGTTTTCTGATTAAATCCTACTAGAAACACAGATTCACCAAAACTCATAGAAATTGTCAATTAAAACCCCTAAGTCTATGTTGGTGATCCATTTTAGTCTTTTATGCAAGGTATATTAATGGTTTTGTGATGAATGTTAACTACCGTCAATAGCCGCTGAGCATGGAGCCCCCGGCGCCCCCGAGCACCACCCGTCGCCAATACTTCCAAACTTCATCCTTTCATGACAAGACTATGAGCCATCCAGTGGCCTGCAAGTTTCAAGATCTTTTGGGTAGACACATATGATGGCAAAGCCAATCTCAAGCAGTGGTTGACGCTCTACGAGATTGCCGTGCCCGCTGCCATCGGAAGCGACAATGTGATGACGAATTATCTGCCTATCACGCTCAACCAATCTACAAACAACTAGCTCCTTAGCCTAAAGGTAGACTCTATTGAATCTTGGGATGATCTCAAGCAGGTCTTCATTGAGAACTACATGGCCATGTGTTAGGTACCGGGCACTAAGTATGACCTAGAGAACCTTCACCAAACCTCTAGGGAACCTCTACGCAGTTTCATTAGGTGTTTCTCAAAGACAAGGAACTCAATCCCCAACATCAGCGACAGCGAGGCTATCTTTGTGTTTAGTAGAGGACTCCACTACAATGAGTAGCTCTGCTCCAATTTATATTACAAGAGACCAACAACCATTGGTGAGCTATTGTAGACAGCAAACGCTTAAGCCGATGCCGAGGAAGCTGATCGCCAATATAAGGATGACATCACTCGAGTTTCCCACCCTAAGTGGAAGCAGCATTGCAACAATGTCTGCCATGAAGAAAGCCACTATGATGATTGCGACTGCCGCTATGACAAGCATGACCATTGTTACGACGATCGCGACCACCAAAGCGATGATAGGCCAGAAGGCTTAAGAGGCAGATATCCCCACGTGATGTAGACCAGACAATTCTATTAATGCCATAAACGCTCATGCTAGGTGCAGCTATGATGTCGACTATGAGAAGCTCCTTAATGGTCCTTGCCCTATTCATAAAGGAAGCAAGCATACCAAGTGCGAGTGCAAAGGCATGCCCAAGGCATTCCACGATGAAGATAGGAAGAGGCCACAGCATAAGGACGATGAAACCAATGATGGCCTAGAGGAGGGTTGTGACAAGGACGCTCGCCCTACCTTCTAGGATCCCACCAATACTATTACCTCAATCTTCAGTGGAAGGGCTGTCATTGAGACCAAGCAAGAGCAGAAGCTCACCGCCTAGCAAATTATGTATGTCACCACCTATGACGACACCATCGCAGACCCCAAATATCTAGACTGGTCGGAGTACCCTATCACCTTGTCTAGGGCTAACTAGTGGGCTAATATCCCATACCTAGGTCATTTTCTACTTGTCCTTATATCTGCAATCTACCACATTACCCAAAGTGTAGAATGCATCCATAGGCAAACAATATCTAAGCACCATACTTACATAATGTTGATAACTTAACTCACTCGAGTACTGAGCTAGGAGCTTTGCGAACATATGCATAAATTCATCATCAATCATAACTATATGAAGCATATAACTAGGGCAAACTATGAACATAATAATAGCAACATAATATTGAAGTAGCACAAAGTCATAAATATAGAGATACAATGGCTATACCAGTCTCTAGATGGCAAATCTGGAATCCTGAGCAATAGCCTACACTCTACTTGAACCTTGCTAGCTAGCCAATACTAGAAACTTGAAGAATTGGAGCTCTATTCTCTTCTCTCTAGAAACCCTATTTTTTGGTCTAAACTTGACTTATGGTAGTGTGCTCTAGAGGGGGGTAGGGGATGGTTATATAAGCCAGAGCATCCAACGTGAGCCCTTGGATCAAACCGACTTAAAGAACGGTGGAGATGCAATCCTTAAGCCGGTGGGGAACCAACAAAACAATGAGGCTAACAAGTGGGACCCCCAGGGGTCGGGCAGCCTCCAGGTGGGGCCAGGTGGCCCCACCTATCACCCTTTCATCCTCTGCTTTGGTGACATGGCTTCTAGAGTCCTCTAGAACCTTCTAGAGTTGGTTTCATCACGGATAAGCGTGTTTTTATTTGACATTTTGATCCCCCTTGATGGTTTTCTAAAATAACCCTGTTGAAAACATGGATTCACCAAAACTCATGGAAATTGTTAGTTTAAATCCATAAGTCTATGTTGGTGATCATTTTCATGCATTATTTCAAGTTATATTGAAGTTTATATTGTAAGTTAACTACCATCAACAAACTCCCCCAAGATTAACCTTTGCTAGTCCCTAAGCAAAGCTAAACTTATCAATGGATCAAGAATTTAGGATATTTGAGAACCTTGTAGCAACTCCTCAAAAGTACACATGCATTCAAATAAGAATTCTCCTCCAGATTAGAACAAACTAATCTGCCTCTCAAACTTACCCATATTACCTTCAACTATGGGGCTTGTAGCCTTCACTTCAATCTTGAGTAATTGAAAGACATAATAAATAAGTCAAGCACTATGTCTCATGTTCTTTATTCAACCATTATTCCAGAGTTTTTGCATGTTCTCAAAATAAAACTAAGAGATTCCATTGTATGACACTCTTAAATCTTTCAAAATATGTGGTATTTGTGTATCCTCACCAAGGCAATAGTAATGATATGCCTTTCTTTTCCTACAACTAAGGCTTATGTGGAGCTCATAGGAATAGTGATAGCATGAAAGAGTATACTTGCAATACATATATTGTAAAGTCAAACTTTGGATCTGTCGACACAGAATTTTTGCCTCCATGCCGAGGACACACACAGTAAGCCAGAAGGGTCCACTCGATGGAGCATATCTGCTTGGCTTCAGCGCAAGGGTGGTCGATCCTACGCAATCCTCCTGAGACGTGCCAGTCAATTTGACCCTGCAATTGATAAGGAGGGAAAGCTTATTAGTAATTAAGGGCAGAACATGCCGGTATTGCCAGACAGTCCCGAATGTGCGGCTCTGAGAGCTGATATGAGAGGAAATTGATTAAATAGCCGATCCCAACATGTTCACAAGAATGAATCGATTAAAGCTCATGGGGTTATATAAGAAGGATCGGTTATCATTCAGGATAAATGTTATTTAAGGAAATATTAATCAATGGCAATAAGATATCAATGATGATTGGTTTATACTGAGCCAATGATTACAAGTAACCAAACTCCTTTTATTTAAAGAAACAACTCAACACCTCTTAACCATTTAATAAAGATAAATCTAATGAACATGTTAGATCTCATCTATCTCCATGACCAGTGGGGCATGAGGCAGAATCATGCAGGCCGTAGAAACAACAATAGACTCGATGACCCTAACTCATTACTAATATCAGTGGGGCATGAGGTAGAATCATGCAGGCTGTAATACCATAACAAGATCATGGGGCTAATGCATCTTTCAACTTATCTCTACTTCGATGATCTCATAATGTGAACTGTTTGTGAAAGCATTCGATATCGGCTAAATAGCCGATTCAGGCATAGCGCACAGTTAAGGTCATGCCTTCTCAGGAACGGGTCTACTAACTAACAATCCCCACTCCACGGTGCCAATAGTGGGGTGAGAGGCAAAATCCCACAGGCTGTGATGACGGGCCATGGAATGGTTTTCATTAACTAATAGATCTACTCAAGATCGAACATGCCTTAATCGCACGCTATGCACGATTAAGATTGAAGCAAAACAGCCGATAAAAAACATAACTCATCACTTAAGATGTAGATTAGATCGGTTTTAGATTAGCAAATGATGAGTTAAACAAGATATAAGGCCGATCTAGATCAATCTCAATCGGACAGAGTGATATTGCTGTAATTAGATAAACAATGAAAGCAATAAACAATATTGGTAACTTAATGAATCTACCAAAGATTGCCATACTAAGGTAGAGCCGATAACTTGACCTTGATCTAATTCAAGCAGTGGGGTGTGAGGTAGAATCACACAGGCCATACTTGAATTAGACAAGGATCGATAACTAGCCTATACCCGAGTTGTAGTGGGGGTCGACTAGATCGATGCAGCCATATGAACAGAGGTATAAACCATGACGGTACTTATAGACAAGCAGTGGAGGTCGACCAGATCAATGTAGCCATACTCGCTGAAGAACTCACCGAGATCTACTCTACTCCTACTCCTAAGGGGTGGCTGAAGCCAAAAAAAGTCATTGACTTTGTATTTGATTGATTGTTCTTCTACAATAGCCGGGGTTTGGTATTTATACCCAGAGTCTAAACATGAATCCTACTCAAGTCTGATTTGTTACAATCTTTGGGATAAAATGATAATATTCCTAATTTAAGATAACTTGGACTCTAATCTTTCCCTTTTTGTAGAGTCCAGCATGTCTCATCCCAGCGCCAATCATAGCCTCTATCATTATCTGCAGGCGCTATTTGAAGAAAGTCGATTCTAGTGCTGCATCCAAATTAGCTGGTTCCAATCCACATGCAATCGATTCCTTAGTGACATGATTTTGGGAGTTCTCGAGCTCTTGAGATTTTCCTTCCAAATTCTGGTGTAAACACATGCCCTCCAATTTTGGGATAAAAGTAATTTTATTCCAAAATTATCCTGTCTGCATCCTTGATTGGTCCACAGTCACAGGTAGAAAACCTTGATCTAGGGTCCACCGTTTGTCGCCGCTTACATCCATTCACGAGCCCATGCCTCAAAACCTTTGCAAGAGCACCACTATTTCACAAGCATTTGGATTCACCTTCCCAGACCAGCTATAAAATGCTCGTCTGACCCTAGAGAGAGCAACTCAACACTTCAGCCATGTTTTTCTTCTGTCTGTCTTTTTGAGTGCTCCCAACCCTGCTAGACCCTCCATGGCCTATCTCTTTGCGATAAAGATCTTGAGTGGTTAGAAGAATTCTTGTGCATAGGGTGATTGTGTCGCCCATTCTAGCACCTTGTCAAGCAAGAGGATCAGCTGCTATGACTAGAAGAAGTCTTGTGATCCACCTATGTCTTCTCACCATGCTCGCAGAGTTGTTCTAGTGTTTGCAAGGGCTAGAATGTGTGGACACTTCTCCCTTGTTCGTTCCATCAAATGCCTATCGGGAGAACTACAAGCTTCTTTCCAATGGCTTCCCCAGTCACCCAGAAACTTGTGGGTATTTGCTAGTCAGGCGGCCTTTCCTTTTCTTTTGCATAATCTTATTAATGGGCTGATGTGACTTGGTTTATGATGATCCTTAGCCTTGTGGGGATCTGGACTTCCTTCAATCCAAAGGAAGCCTTGGTGGGTTGACCTTTGGTCCATGTAAATTCTTTGTATCCATCCCATGATGCTCCGTAACTTGGGGGACTAATAAGTCCGAATCTATTACCTTTCTGTTATCTATCCCCTGAATTCCTATTGTGTTGATCCATTTCCGTCTCTTACTTCAATTTCATATCTCTGGCAAAACTAATTTTGCCTTCCCGGGCTATATATATACGGGCCACGGCTGAAGGCTGAGCAACAATCCACTTTGTCTCAATCTCTTCGCATCCTCAATATAGTCCCTATTTTTTCTGTAAGCTTGAGATCATGGAAATCAGCAAGAAGTCTGCTGAGGGCGCTCTCGATGGATCTGTAACATCGCACCAGTGCCTTCATCATTGAGAGGGTGCAGCCCATGATGCACCCACCGCCTCAGGTCATAGGGCCAACTCCGTTCGACCTCTAGGGTCTTCCTTGTCAATAGCTTATCGCCAGCTTCCTTGATACCTAGGGCGGCAGATCGACAATGATGACCTGCTCGCCACCATTGACAACCATGGCCAGAGTCTTGCCGAATGTCTTTCTCTCGTAGAATCAACCCTGACCATGGCTCGATGCCGATCATCCCTCATGGTTGATTCAGTGTATGATAAATTGGCCAAAGCCGAGGCCAGAATCATAGGTGAAATGTCATAACCTTTGTTTCCTTTCAACTTCACCTTTAGGATTCTGACCATCTCCCTTTTGAACTTTTCAGATTTGTCCGCTCAACTAGAGAGCCTTCAACTAGCTGTGGAGACGCAACAGGATTTGTCAATGCCAGAGGTGCCATCCCAATAGTTTGCCTATATGACATCCCAAATCATGTCAGGGAGGTCGCTCTTCATGGCATCCGTCATGGTGCTGCCATGACGTCGGCTTCCGCATAGGCCCGTTCTGGCCACAATCTTTGGCTTCTTCCTCATGGTTTTTGGATGCGGTGCACCCTAGGGATCATGAGCGTTTGACTAAGGATTTCCTTAGCGCCACCGACTCCATGACCTTCAACACCCTGGCCAATGATATAATAGGCAAAGTGTCTTCCAGCCCATAACTTGTAATAGGTGGTATTTAGGAAACAATTTCTTCGTCTTGAGTGATTTCTCCTTTGTTTTGTACCCCACATTACATGCATCATTTTGTCAGCATAATCGATATGCATTGTACTGGCTTTCACCCCTTCGGACGTACTTTCTAGCTAGCAACAATACCCCTCCGGTATCGGCTACTAAAACTGATGACCAAGCAAATTGGTTGTTTAGTATCAATCCAAATGCTAGGGTAATATTCCTTCAAATATTTCCCATTTGATTGTTCTGCTGAATTTTCCTTCTCTTCTCAGTATCTACAAGTATCGCCAGGCACATAACATTTGATCCAATAAGGTTCTTCCCAGTTGGCTAACCTTCCGCCGAACCTACCGTTCCCTGACTTGATCGGTGACTTTATTTTCTAGACCAAGTCTTCTTTAGAAAATTGCTGGATCTTGACCTTTTAATCATAATACCTTGCAATCCTCAGTTTATTGGTTTTAGTATTTTTTCAAGAGTGCAGCCGAAGGCACCTCAAGTCTTTAAAGTCATCCATCACAAAATTCTAGTATACTTCGGCTTGATAAATCATTTTACAACGTAGCACGCCTTGATCCAGTTTGAACTTCCCAAAGAAAGACTGCATTGTATTTATGCACAAGTCCATAAGGCAGTCACATTAGCTCCTCTACTCTTGGTCATCAAGGACAACCTATTCTTAGCCTTCCCAGAGTCTTGTCTCCCTTTTACATTTTTAAAGATCAGGTCCTAAAGGTCAAACAGGTTCAGAGGAGTTTGTTTGACCACAAAACCCCTTTGGCCAATGGCATTTGAAAAGGTGGGAGGTTTAAAGAATCACTACAGTCGACTGATCACCTCTGCTTTGGCTAAAGAGCCGATTCTTTAGCAAAATAATAGATTCTAGACTCCCAATCTCAATCCCACTTAGGTCTGAAAACACGGCTTTTGTTAAGAGAGCCCTCCAATCTCCTATCCTCAGTTATATAGCACTGTATTTCGATATTTGTGGAGTGGTGTTTCACCTTCTATTAATTGTAGTTGCCTTTTGCGCGTCTTGAGGCATCCACCTATTCGCTTCATGTCTTCAAATACAAATCGAGGGCTTTGGCTTCAAATGCCTCTTTATCTGCAATTGTTCCTTCACTTCCTTCCATCTGCCAAAACATTGCAGCGGTTCCATTCCTTTTTTCTGCAGATTCAATCATTCTTCATGGCTGGTGAAGGTAATCGAGGTAAGCATGTGGTAGAGGAGATCCCCGGTAGAAGACATGCCGATGAACTAGCGTCTCTGGTGCATAAGGTAAGATTGGCAACCCCTATTCATGATGATGATCTATTTCGACTTGCCTATAAGCTCATTGTGAATGACAGCCTTCACCCTTTTCCCAGGACTAACAATCCTGCCAATGCTACATCCTCCGCACTAGCTTCATTGTCAGGTTCTTCCAACTCGTATGACGGTGATGATGCCCGACGCTTCTTCCGAGAATGGAGGGCGGCCGAGGCCACTATTCCAAGGAGATTCAGAACAACAACTAACTAGAGATTCATCTAGGAGTCTTTTAGGCTGCTCTTAATGCGGCGCAGGAGGAGACCAACGTCATTCAAGCGCGGCTAGCAGAGTCTGATGCTGTAGTAGCAGGTAAAATGAGCCCCATGAATGTTTCCATTCTATTTTCCGTTGCTTTCGTCTTGATATTCTTCTGCAATTGCCAGCCCAAACGGTGCAACTAGAGTCTCTTCAATTAGCGGCGAATGCGACCACGGATGCCATCAATGCTAGGGGTTCCCTTATTAACACTTTTCTCCAAGACATCTCGGTTCGTGTCTAGGAGATTGCCCTTTACGTCATTCATCACGGTGCATCGGTGGCGCTAGCTGCGGCGCTAGTCCAAACTAGGCATCCACACCATGGAGGTTGGCTTCCTGACCGACGATGGCCCTGAGGGACATGAAGATCTAATAGAAGATTTCACCATAGTGGCAGAGGCCATCATGGACATCACACTCGCTCAGGATGTGGTGAACAAGGTTTTTGACTAGTTTGTATTTAGGATAAGCAGATGAATGAAGACTCCTATTCCTTTATGATTGTGCTTCAGTGTGACATCCTTGCGTATGATTGTTTTTGCTTTTTGTTTTTGCTCTATAGGCGATACATATCGTATCGGCTTTTACTATCTTTGAAGATTTTTACTTTTTGAACTAGAGGTGATACCCTCCTGGTGTCGGCTTTTGGAGCCAAGAACAAATCTGCTATAAAATTCAGATGTCAGAATAACATCTCTTCATGCATTTTTCATTCCAAAGACCAAACGATCGATCAATCCAAGTCAAGCATCCTATTAAGCAAAATAGAAATTCTCTTAAGAAATCCATTAACTCTGAATCACACTTACACTTTAATTCAGCATTCACATACGTCGGCCTAAACCCATTTCCAAGACTTAATGTTTATTTTCCCTTAACTCAATGGCCGACGTGACACCATGATTACTGATTAAAACAAACTTTTAGAGCTGATTGCTTGAAATGGCTATTGGCCTTCATTATTAATCCTGATGAAGCCTCCTTCCCAAGTTTTGTCAGAAAGGCATTCGAAGTCTCCTAATTCCCAAAACACTGGATCGGCTGTTGTGATGCTCATAGACTCATCAGCGCGAACCACCTCAACATCATCCCCATGCAATTGAATCAAACATTGATGCATGGTTGATGGCACGCAATAGTTGTGTGAATCTAGTCACGACCGAGGAGTAAACTATATGAGCCTTTTCCATCGATGACAAAGAACGTGGTGAGCAGAGTTTTACTCCTGATTGTTAACTCGACGTTTATTTTCCCCTGAGTCTTAGATGTATTCCCTCCAAAGTCTCTAAGCATCATGTCGGTCTCAAGCAAATCTCCTGGTCCCTTGCCAAGCTTATGAAAAGTAGTGTAAGGCATAAGATTGATAGAAGCACCTCTGTCTGCTAACATTTTGTTCATTGGCTTCCCATCAACAAAACCTTTCATGTATAAAGCCTTCAAGTGCCGATGTTTGACTTGCTTATCAAATATCGCTTGGTGTGTAACCGTCAACTTGGCAACTATCTCTTCATACTCTAATTCATCAAAGTCTGAGTAAACTTCCTGATCCGCCAGAGCTTTGAATTTGGATGGCAACAAAAAAACCATTTGGATATTAGCCGATGGTTGCTTCTTATCAGCTATTTGCTTGGTACGCCACACTTGAGTTTTACCGGATGGCTGAGCCTCTTCCATCTCCTTATTCCTTAGGCGTTGCACTCTTCTCTTCTGGCTTCTTGTTAAACCTCTGGGGCACCATTAGCCTTCCTACCAAACATGTTCCTTCTAGTTGTTTCCTTCTTCATGATCAGCCCAGTCTTGGTCAACAACTCTCTTTCCCAACCGATCATGAATACTTTTATTTTTAAGCGTTAATCCATGTTATTATGATGATATGCATTCTAGGAATGGATAGACCGATGGTTGATTTGAGATTGCCTAAACTCCCAATATTGATTACTACATTTCAGACAGTCATGTCTGGTAGGCAATTTCAAACCTTCGTTCTAGTAGTATCTGAAGAAAGGACAATTCCAGTGCGATTCAGCTTGCTTCCTTTCATACCTTTCTTCTTCTAGTTGAAGCTAGTATTATTGATCCTCTAACCATTGCTGATGATCTTTTTTCTTCTATCACCGCCACTTATTCAATAGGATCTAAGATGTGACTCACGGGCTCATAGCTCCATCCTTTGATGTTCCCCCCTACTCATATTGGCTCTTCTACTAATCATGATGTTTTTTAACCTCTCTGTATTCATCAGCCGATATTTGCATCTTGGGATCGACTATTCCATCTTTTCTTGATTTGGCCAATTTTAGGACCTTAGTTTTTCCTTTGAATATCCCAACATCAACCATATTTTGATCTCCTAGGAAAGGATTATCATCAACTTTCATCTTCCGAGGCATATTGAACTTGAGTCTCCCTTGCTGAATAGCCCTTTGTACATGCTGCCGAAAAATTTTGCACTCATTAGTGGAATGAGAAGTAGCATTATGGAACTTGTAGAACTTCTTATTCTTCAACTATTCAGGGGGCAACATAACATGATTGTCAGGCAATTTGATCTGACCCTTCTCAAGTCGTAGCTCTCCTCGACTCTTCTTCCCCAAAGATTTGGCACCATTACTGTCTTCTTGCCCTAATTCCATTCAGTTGCAACAACCTCCTCTTCTTCATCTTCATAGCCGTCATCTGCTGAGTATGGATCATAAGCTTTGGCTATGGTGGTACTCTTCTGGAATCGGGTGTCTCTATGCATACTCTAGAATTGGCTGTTGAGCGCTGCTACTCATTGAGCCAATTGACCCAAGTTGTCAAATTCTTGTCCTAGCAGCTTTTCCTTCCATATTGGCAGCATTCCTTGGACAGCTAAAGCAGCTAGCTAATCATCAACCAAACTCAATGAGAATCACAAATTCCTTGTCTCTCGAAATCTCTGAAGAAACTTAGTGCCTAATTCATTAGTCCTTTGTCTCATGGTCATTAGATCGGTGATCTTCTTTTCTCTAGTCCTA
The DNA here is from genome assembly GCF_019320115.1 of Miscanthus floridulus. Lineage (NCBI taxonomy): Eukaryota > Viridiplantae > Streptophyta > Magnoliopsida > Poales > Poaceae > Miscanthus > Miscanthus floridulus. Next base: position 86,671,469 of record NC_089581.1, on the reverse strand, counting down.
GTGTAAAAATATGTATGAAACTTCTTCTCTAGGTCAGCCCAATTGGCAATGAAGTTGACTGGTAGTGATGAGAACCAAGTGAAGGCTGGCCCTAACAGGGATAAGGAGAAGAAACGAACCCGATGGGCATCCTCAACTGATGCTTCACCCAATTGTGTAAGATACTAACTGATATGTTCTATTATGCTTGTACTATCTTGACCAGTGAACTTGGCGAACTCTAGGAGCCTATAATTTGTAGGAAGTGTGACCAAATCATACCATTCTAGATATGGATATTTGTATGAAAAGGTCAGCCCTTTCAGCTTTAGACCAAACTGATTCTTCATCATCTCGGTCACCTTTAGCAACAACTCACCAACTTGCAGATTTGGATTTCTCGGTACTTGCTGACCTATCTATGGATTGAAATCTCATGTGCCTTGATATCCTAGATTTGGCATCATGTGGAGGGTGTTATAATCCATGCCATAGTGATAGCCTTGTGGAATCTCAATCTGTTGGGCCCTTTGCTGGCTTGCTACTTGAAGTCTCTGATTATAGACATAAGGATCTATATCTCTATGGATCTTTTGAATTGATAGTGCTATTTTTTGAGCTGACGATGGTATGTGGCCTGATGTGCCAAAATTGATCATCTGGTTCTAACTTTGTCCCATCAGCTATTGTACATGCTGTATTGACGGTCTAGGATTGTACTGTACCTAAATCATAGCAATACCTAGAGTTTGTTTAGATAAACCTTGAAGTGTCTAGACATCACCATTACCAGCTAGTACTGCTTCTTGATGGCTGGTACTGACTTGATTAGTCCCTTAAGTCAACGGATCTAGAATGTTGTAACAAGTCAATCCAACCTGACCAACTGGAATCCCATGAGTCGCCTCTTTCATGACATTATGAAATGCATTAACGAAAGCTTCATTGCGGCTTGATATGGCATCATGAACAGATTTGTCTTTGGCTTCTATAAAGAAACGCCTATCTATAGCCTCAACTGTATCTGTCTGTCCATATAGTAGAACTCTTGGTAGTGGAAAATTCTGAATAATTATGCTGTCACGTGTTTTGGTGTAGGACAACAAACACTTCTTCTGAAATTCTTCTGTCACCTTGCCAATGGTATCCTTATCCTCAATAGGTAGGTCTTCATAGTGTACCATAAGGATGTTGTTGTTGTTGTGAGCCGCCATGATGATTGTGGTGTCCCACCGGGCGTGCCAAAAACGTGTGTCGGCACAGAATTTTTGCCTCCATGCCAAGGACACACGCAGCAAGCCAGAAGGGTCCGCTCGATGGAGCAGATCCACCTGGCTTTAGCACAAGGGTGGTTGATCCTGTGCAATCCTCCTGAGATGTGCCAGTCAATTTGACCCTACAATTGACAAGGAGGGAAAGCTTATCAGTAATTAAGGGCGAAATGTGCTGGTGTTGCCAAACAGTCCCGAATGTGCGGCTCTAAGAACCGATATGAGAGGAAATCGACTAAATAGCTGATCCCAACATGTTCACAAGAATGAATTGATTAAAGCTCATGGGGTTGTATAAGAAGGATCAGTTATCATTCAGGATAAATGTTATTTAAGCAAATATTAATCAATAGCAATAAGATATCAATGATGATTGGTTTATACTGAGCTAATAATTACAAGTAACCGAACTCCTTTTATTTAAAGAAACAACTCAACACCTCTTAACCATTTAATAAAGGTAAATCTAATGAACATGTTATATCTCATCTATCGCCATGACTAGTGGGGCATGAGGCAGAATCATGCAGGCCGTAGAAACAACAATAGACTCGATGACCCTAACTCATTACTAATATCAATAGGGCATGAGGCAGAATCATGCAGGCCATAATACCATAACAAGATCATGGGGTTAATGTATCTTTCAACTTATCTCTACTTCAATGATCTCATAATGTGAACTATTCGTGAAAGCATTCAATATCGGCTAAATAGTCAATTCAAGCTTAGCACATAGTTAAGGTCATGCCTTCTCAGGAACGGGTCTACTAACTAACGATCCCCACTCCATGGTGCCAACAGTGGGGTGAGAGGTAGAATCCCACAGGCGTGATGATGGGCCATGGAACGGTTTTGATTAACTAATAGATCTACTCGAGATCGGACATGTCTTAACCGCACGCTATGCATGATTAAGATTGACGCAAAATAGCCGATAAAAAACATAACTCATCGCTTAAGATGTAGATTAGATCAGTTTTAGATTAGCAAATGATGAGTTAAACAAGATATAATGTCAATCCAGATCAATCTCAATCAGGCACCAAAGATTGTCATACTAAGGTAGAGCCGATAACTTGACCTTGATCTAATTCAAGTAGTAGGGTGTGAGGCAGAATCACACATGCCGTACTTGAATTTGACAAGGATCAATAATTAGCCTATACCAGAGTCACAGTGGGGGTCAATCGGATCGATGCGGCCATACGAATAGAGGTATAAACCATGATGGTACTTACAGACAAGTAGTGGAGGTTGACCGGATCGATGCAGCCGTACTCGCTAAAGAACTCACCGAGATCTACTCTACTCCTACTCCTAAGGGGTGGTCGGAGCCAAAAAAAATAATTGACTTTATATTTGATTGATTGTTCTTCTACAATAGCCAGGGTTTGGTATTTATACCCAGAGTCTAAACATGAATCCTACTCAAGTATGATTTGTTACAACCTTTGATATAAAATTAAAATATTCCTAATTTAAGATAACTTGGACTCTAATCTTTCCCTTTTTGTAGAGTCCAACATGTCTTATCCTAGCACCAATCATAGCCTCTGTCGTTATCTGCTGGCGCTATTTGAAGAAAGCCGATTCTAGTGCTGCATCCGAATCAGCTGGTTCTGATCCACATGCAATCGATTCCTTGCTGACATGATTTTGGGAGTTCTCGAGCTCTTGAGATCCTCCCAAATTCTGGTGTAAACAGGATCCAAAGAGAGTTGGGTCATACAATCAAATCAAGATGTGCATGTGTGTGGAATATATGGTGGATATATATGGTGGCTAACCTAATTCTACTATGCTCCTTTAAATCATATCTTTGATACTTGGAAATATTTGCAAGAAAACATGGGCTATCTTATTCATCTCTTTCTTTTTTTAGGCGGGCATCTAAGTACCCATTTTTTAATACTTCAAACACTTGTCCATTTTTTCTCGACTCTTTTTTATGAATAACTTTTGCATAGCCCATGCTTCTTTTCTATATAGCAATTGTTGGAGAGATAGTAACAAGAACTTGGGGAATTTATGTGGTGAAAACCTATGAAGCAAATTTTTGGTGTTTTTCTCCTAGTGTAGGAGTAAAATATTTTTGGGTGGATCTAGATGAAAAGCATGTTTTTGCACCTACTCCCAGTGTAGGAATAGTGCATATGTGGGTGGTGTGTACGTGATCTTGATTTTAAGAGCATGACAAACCTCTCATAAGGGTCAACGAAGCTTGACTAAACTCAATACAAAACAAGTAATGTATGAGTGAAAGTTTTCCTAGCCTAAATATAAACATGTTTGGCCCTAGTAGGAATTCAAGCTTTGTCATACAGGATCTCATCATGTAGAATTTTTATATTTTTCAAAAGATAAATCTCTAGAACTTTAGTATAATTTGGAACAAGATAAATAGTAGCTTAGACCTTCTCATATCATATCTGTCAATTACCTAGAGTTAGATCAAGCATTGCTACCCACGAGTTTCAAGCTCAAAGCAAATTCTCATGTCAAATCAATTCTATCCAAAACTCGGGAGAATTCAAGGATGAAAACTAGGTACTTGAAAGGAATTATAACAGAGCATCTATTCATCATTTCTATCATGTGAGATCATCATAAAGTTCTTTTTTTCATTGGCACTTAAAAACAAGAAACTAAAGCACACCTTAAGCAAATTAAACTTAAAGCAAACTATACACACTCTTTTTGTTTGGTTTTTTTCATATATTTTTAGATCAATCCATTGTAATATATGTATAAGATAAAGATAAATTTTTATTTTGTTTTGTTGGTTATGCATTTTTTATAGAAATTAAATAAACTAAAGAAAATAATACCAGAAAGAAAAATTACCTAAAGTAATGGGGGCTCCTCCCCCAAGTTGGTTGTTGCTGCGGTCCCTCAAAAGGGCGGGTCTATGTTGAGACCCTAGAATAAGTATGACCAATTCTGGTTCTCCTGCTCTAGGTGTTGCTGGATGGCGGCAAGGCATTGTCCTACTTCTTCTTGCACTGGGAATGTTGTGCAAAGTGTTCTAAATCTCATGTTGGTCCTCAATGGTGGTGAGCCTGGTGTCAAAGCGAGCATGTTCCATTTGCTGCTCATGGTAACCCATGGCCGGCGGATGGTGGCCCATGTGATGGTCATGGAAGCCATGAGCAGAAAAAGACATATGTCGTCCTTGATAGACGCTGGAGACCTCCTCATAGGACTGCTGCTAGTAATAGTCAAAATTGTTGTCCTGCCATTGCCCACTTGAGCCCTGTTGCTAGGAACTCTCTGAATGATGCGAAGTAGGTTGGTCCCACCTAGCATGTCCAGGTTCATGCATATGGGAAGATCCCAGCTAGTCCCAACTTGCATGTACAGGATGGTCCACCTAGGAAGGTCCTACTTGATAAAATCTTGTGTAGTTGATGAAAGCAAGGCCTTCTGGAATGGGGTCATCTCCATGGTACCGAGTCTATAGGTTGCAAGTGATTCTCGCAGAGGCACTCCTGCGAGGTGCTTCCTCCTTCCTCTATAAATCGAAGACAAATGAATCCACTGCATACAAACTAGGGTTCTAGTTTGGTATAGGAACTCGGTTGTTTAATCTACATACATCATGACAAGTTTCCTGTCTCTTCCCTTTTTAACATATGTGCATGATTAAAGTAATCATAATCAATAAGCCAACGGGGAACGTCAATGTAAGTAACAGAAGCATCTTCTAGCAGGCCCAAATTTTTAGCTATACGGGTGACCAAAGAAGTGCACCCAACATCTCCCTTAAGACCAAGAATTTCTATCCAATGATTCATCATGAATTTTATGGGTGAGACCTTTTTCCTTTTAATCATGGCATAAAGCAGTTTTAGTTCATCATTTCTAATTGTGCGAAAATCACTTCTAGGAAATAAGGAAAAACCCAACCATTTGTGCAGGAATCGCAAAGTAGGATGGTGAATTTCATTGGTGCGAGGGCGGTAGCAAACAATTTCTTTTGAAATCTCCCTCCAAAACTTATTCCGCTCAAAGTCTTGTATGGCGAAGCCTACATCAATTATGCACTGAGAGTGAAATCCAAGAAGTTCACTCAAATTTTTCAATGGAATAGAAAATTCTTTCCCAAAAAGTCTAAATGAAACTTCCAAATCAGTAGGTTGCAAAGTGCACAAGAATTCAATAGTCAAGAGCTTACACCCCGGCTCATCAATTCCCCAAGCATCCTCCCATCCTATGGTCCTAAAAATAAGTTCAAATTCAGCAAGCATACCTATGGCTTGGAGTAGGACTAGATCATAGGCATGAGTGAGGATGAAGTCCTGGGTCTTCAACTTTTTGTAGATGTTCTTCTCCCTAGAGCTTGAGCTGCTTCTCTTGTAGAAGAATGTTCCTCTCCACAGGGGCTGATCGGGATGATACTCCAATAGTGGGAGACGGCGGATCAACCTCCATGTCGGTGCTTGCTCAGGATGAAGAACTCCTTGTTGAATGGAACGACATCGCCCGCTTGAGCTTGTTGGCGATCTTGCTCATTTTCCTACAAAATAGAGAAAAACCACACAACTCGTGGAACGGGATTAGGAGATGAAAATGTTAGTGGTTAGCCATCTAGAGTCAGTAGTCCAAGGGTTAGTCATCCGATATTGCTTGATGAATATTCTAATCAAGATTTTAGCATGAATTCTTTCTTAATTCCCTGTCTTGATTTGGACAACTCTACCACTCTTCAACTCTATTTTTTCAAATTTTAGCAGCACCTCTCTCTCTCTCTTTCTCAAGATTTTAACACTACTTTCACACCCAAACTTCCTCATAGTCTTTCTTACTCCAACACTACTTCTACCAAGGAAAATTCAACTACAAAATTTTGATCTGAAATTTCAAACTTAGGAGCTGGAATTGTGTTGTGTTGGAGGCCGAGAGTAGCAAGGAAGGAGTGGGATTTATAGAAGGGAGGTAGCAGGCCTGCTGCCCAAGTGGTCTCTCCATTTTTCTGGTGGATCTTTGCTTCATGGTTAAGTAAATGGGGTGCTCCTTTTGGTGGATATTTGCTCTAGATGGTGCAGAATGGAGATAAGTGGAGATCTGGTGAAGATATGGAGGTGATGGTGGAGGTTGAGTTGAGATGGAGGTGATGGGTGGCGGTTGAGTGGGTCCCATGTGTCTCCCGTATTTCTACCATATACATACGTATATATATATACGCAATGCAAAAATATTTTATGATACTATGAAATATAACAAGATGAATGATGGTATTTTTAAATTTTTATGCCTCCACGGTAAATATTTCTTACGGGTTTTTACTCCATAAAAATATTTACATGGGGCTTAAGTTTTTATAATGCCATGATGAGAATTTTTTTTGATGGTGCAGGTGATGAAAGTAAAATGATTAATGCAGTATGAAAAACTAAATATCGATAACTACCGATTTACCTCCTAGTGAGGGATCAGAACTTTGAGTCCACCGAACCAGACTTATCCATTTGGGTTTATACTTCGGTTGCATCAGTCGGTCCTAGAGATGGAGACCTTGATACTCACTTCTCATGCCACTCCAGATTAGAGCATTGTTCCGGTCTTGGCTTGAAAGAGAATCGCTCTTCCTTCCCATTGATATGGAATTTAATTTCTCCGGCTCCAACATCATTGTGAGCATTTGTGGTGCTTAGGAAGGGTCTCCCAAGAATGAGGGGTATCTTCATGTCTTCCTACAAGTCAAGTACTACAAAATCTATGGGAACAAAAAAGTTTCATATTTTTACTAGAATGTTTTCAGCGATTCCTGCTGGGTAGGGGACCGATTGGTCGGCTAGTTGCAAGAACATTGATGTTGGCATGAGGGTTGAATAGTTGAGCTTGTCGAAGACCTTTTTGGGCTTGACACTGACACTTGCTCCAAGATCGCATAACTCATTCTCAAAGTTCTAGCTCTTGATCGAACAGTTGATAGTGGGGCATCCTGGATCCTTCTTCTTGATAGGTCAAGTGTTTAGGATGGCTGCACTACACTCCTCCATTAACTTGATTACCTCAGTGGAAGGCAGTGGTCTTTTGTTGTTGAGGATGTCTCTGAGATACTTCACGTAGGTAGGTACCTATATGGCATCTAGCATGGAATATTGATATACAACTTTTGAATTACCTCTATGAACTTACCAAACTACTCATCCATTTTGTCTTTCTGATATCTACATGGAAACAGTAGGAAGGTCATGTCATGAAAATCTTGATGTAACTCTCTCTCTTGTGGCCCAACTTCTTCAACTTCATTGGTTCTCTTCTCCTCTTCCTACACTACCACTGGTGTCTTATTTGTCATTGTCGGATATGGTGGATCACGAGTAGACTTACCACCTCTTATGGTTATAGCGTTTACCTTCTCAAGGTTAGTGGCAAAAGGCAGAGTAGAAGCCAGCTGGGCTAATTGTAATTCTATCTTTTATTATAGCTAAGTTGGTCTTTTATGGCAAAAGAAAAACTATCCATTTTAGTATTTATACTTTCTAGGACCTTATCAATAAAAGCAAGCTTCTTAGAAATATTCTCATTAATCCTAGCTTGTTCGAAGATCAAGTCTCTTAAGGATGTTTGTTTAGAAGTATTATAGTAATTACCTGGGTACTTACCTTGGTAAGTCGACCATTGTTGTTGATTCCACCCTTGTCTCTGTTGTTGTGCAGCTGAATTGTTGATGACGATGTTTGCATCCTCTTGATATTCATGGAATTCAACCCCAAGTATTCTCCATAGGTGTTTTGAGCATTGAATGCATCTTGAATGGCCTGACGATCTTTCTTGTAATTGGCTCACTATTCAAGCCAATTCAACAGTACGTCCATCTTGGTTGACAGTGCACACACCTCTTCTGGTACTTCTTCACTCTTATTGCATGATTGAATATTGCATTGAGACCAGCCTTGATTAGAGACTATCTTCTCCATAAGAGTTTCAACTTTTCCAAGGGTGAGTGACATAAATGATCCTCTAGTAGTTGCATCTAGTTGTTCATGAGCTTTCTGAGTTAATCCATTGTAAAAGCCTTGCATGAGCAACCAATCTTTCATCCCATGATGAGGATAATATAAAATATATTCTTGGAGACGTTCCCATGCTTTTGGAAAGGTTTCTCCCGTCTACTGCTAGACAAACAAGGGTAAGCCTACTAAAGAAGAGGTTATGATATCATCAATAAGTGTGTATTTGGTCAATTCTCTTTAGCCACATGCCCCTCTCCGGCAATGGCGCCATAAATGCTTGTTGACATTTCTTAGCATCACTCTTTACTAAGTTGTCATCCCTAGCATGATGCTAGAAATGCGTTGTTGGTAATTATTGAGAACACATGTAAATTTATACATATACTAAGTAATACGCAAGCGCACAGATAATGTACCATTGTAGCATTTCACCCGGGAGTATACCAGGTATCGTTATTTATATTTTATCCATAGGGAGGAGCTATGGAGTTGTGTTGGCATAGAGATATTAACAAATATATATACTTATGATAAAATCACTCTCATGCTATGGTAGGGGTAAGTCAAGGGATAAATAAATGATAAGTGTAAGGTAATAATAGTATTCCAAATATAGAAATAGAGACTTATAAAATGTAGTATGGCTAAGTAGGAGATTCGTTAAGAGCAAAAGATTCCTAAGTCATTCCTTATTTACTAAGTCTTTTGTACACCCAAGTATATACAATCTCATCTATAGTAAAACTAACTTTGGATCTATGCATAAGGAACATTACTAAGGAAGATCAAGAACAGAGCTTGTCTCCCTTCACAACCGCGTTCTACTTGCTCTACAAATGGGGACTAGACTACAAAGGACTCAATGGGAGTGCCACATCCATGATCTACCACATGACCCAAAGTGCATAATGCATCCGTAGGCAAACAATATCTATGCACCATGCTTACATAATCTCGACCACTTAACTCACTCGAGTACTGAGCTAAGAGCTTTGCAAACATATGCATAAATTCATCATCAATCATAACTATATCAAGCATATAACTAGAGCAAACTAGGAACATAATATTAAAGTAGCACAAAGTCATAAATATAGAGATACAATGGCTATACCAGTCTCTAGACGGTAGATCTAGAATCCTGGGCAATAGCCCACACTCTACTTGAACCTTGCTAGCTAGCCTATACTAGAAACTTGAAGAATTGGAGATCTATTCTCTTCTCTTTGGAAACCCTAATTTCTGGTCTAAACTTGACTTATGGCAGCATGCTCTAGAGGGGGGGCAGGGGCTGGTTATATAGGCCAGAGCATCCAATGTGAGCCCTTGGATCAAACTGACTTCAAGAACAGCGGAGATGCAATCCTTAAGGTGGTGGGGAACTGTGGGGGTATGACCCCCAATGTAACACCCTAGGTGTTAGCCTTGCATAAATTGACTTGCATTGCATGAGCATGAGCATCAAGCATTCATATTTAAGCTTTTATAAGTGAAATATTTGATTGAAACATATGCAACATTGCTTGTTAGTTTATGTTTCTTTGTATATATGCATATGATCATGAGTGAAAACATGTAATTGGTTTATGTGAGTCACTAAAACATATTAGCTACACTTAGGTTAACAAATGGAACATTGTTCATGAAAGTCACCTTTCATGATCATGTACTTAAGTGATGTTATGTGTTGACCTGCATAGCCCTATGTGTGACCAATGCATGAAATGAGTGTGTGAACTTGCAAATAGATTAAACATGTTTAGAAGATCATGATGAACAACTTTGGTATTCATGGTTAAGGGTAATTTGGTCACTAAGCCAAAGTTTAAGTGTATACCATCATTTGAATGTAGAATGTTTGACCAAGTTTGAACTATGTGATAGAGACCTTGCATGGAGGTGGTCACTAAAGCAAAGTTGTAGTATTTGGTAAGAGGAACAACTTTTATTTTTGGGTCATTGACTGGTTTAGCTCCTAACATGCTTGAATTAGGCTCACAAGAATCACCAAATCCTTGTCCTCAGCACTTAGCAATTTTTTTTCTAAGTTTTTAACCCGGATAGTGTTGATAGCCCGACTTTGAGATGATATAACTCGAGTTTGGTTGAGATTCAAGGCTTGAGTTTTAAACAAGATTTGGAGCTAGTATGTAGGGCTACGACTTTGGTATAGATTGTGTGCGCTAATTCATCATGGATTCAAAGATCGAGCTTCACAAAATCGTGCTGTCAGGCGTTTGATCGGGCACAAAGAACTGAATCGCCTGTTCTTCGGTGGCCAATCGTCGTAGAGCATGCGCACTGTGTGGACACGAGGATGGCCACGCGTCGCCGGCGCCCTGCCTAGCGCGGCCATGACGGGCTAGAGCGCACTACAACAAGCCCCGCGCTCGCCCGCACTGCCCCGCGCTCCCATTTTTGTTTCTAGCTTTCTCCTTCACCCTAGCATAGCCATTGCAGCAGCCGCCATCGCCATTGCCGTCGTAGCTGCTCCATCGAGCTCACCTTCGCTCACCGCCGCCCCATTCTCCAATCGGTCGCGTTCGCAGCTCTGCCTCACCCTTCTCCACCGTTTCCACCTTGCAGCGCCCGCAATTGTGCCTTAGGTAAGCCGCCGCTCGCATTGTGCCATCGTGGGTATGCCTTCGCCGGAGCTCCGCCATGGCCGCTACCGTGGTCGTGCTTCGTCGGACCGCCTCCAACCGCCTAAGTCACCTAGATATAGTTGCTTGGTCGTCGTGATGCTGTTGTGCGCTTCACCGGGCTTCGCCGTGGCCAGTGATGGCCAGCACACCGTAGAGCAGTGCCGCCGTGCCGCCATGGCCGGCGCCGAGCCCATAGGAAAAATATAATATTAGCATTTGTAGTAGAATTTCTGGAAGATTTAAAATGTATGTAAACTTGTTTATCTTTTTTAAATGTATGTAAACTTGTTTATCTTATATCTAGAGTTCCTATGCTCCAAAAATTATGAAATTTATGTGGTGAACTATTCTTGACAAGTGTAAGCTCTGGTAAAAATTTGAGGGTCAGTGCATACATGGATTTGTAGTTATAGATTTTCCTTTTATAATTAGGTGATCCTTGTATGAATTTTTATAAATTATTTATGAATCCAATATTCATGAAATTTGTTGGAGGTTGTCCTAGTACCATATGGATGCTAAGAAAAATATAAAATCTGTTGCTTGACACTTTTTAGAAGGGTTTTCTATTTTTGCTATTTCAAGCCTTTCTACCTTGTCATTTTTGCATAGGATGTTTTGCTTGGTAAAATGGCATGAAACATTTATAGTAGTCTATTGGTAGCACTAGTAATCCACTATAAATTTGTGAGAATTTATGATGCACATTTGGTATATGTTTATTATTTACCCTAATTATTTAATTAAAATAAGAAAGGCATTGAAATAATTAGATTGTGATTAAGCATGATGTTTTCTATGGTTCTTATGATGCATAGTAACTGTTGATGTCAATGGTAAAGTTTAGAAGCCATTGGTTGTATACAAATAACTAACTATCGCTTTATCATTCAAATACAGGACTGCATATATAGTTTTGATTGTGTAGATGATTTCATATGGATAATGGTCCCTACTGTAAAACTTGTTCATAACAAAGTTGTAGATGACCTACTAATCTACCTTGTGTTAAATTTTCACAGCCATAGAACTTAGGGTTTTTGAGTTCTAGCTGTTACAATTTTGCTGTCCGAAAGGTTTACTTTCTGGACAGGTTTGATTGAATAATTTGTTTGCCCAATTTAACTCTTGAATCACAGTGAGAGTATTAAAGGAAAGTTGTAGATAATTTTATAAGCTTTCTAGAAAGTCCAAGATAATAGCATTTGGACATGTAGAACTTCTGTTATGAGTAAAATGAGTAGATGCTGTTTTGTGATATAGTAGATGCATTGTTGAAGTAGTTAATTAAATAATCAAGAAGAGATATGCACATACTCAGTAGAACATGAAGCACTTGTTATTAATTCAGCACCATGATGTTAAGAATATGTACAAGAATGCATTCATCATGTATCATCATATTATACTTGTCAGCATGTATGCATTCGCAATATCTTATGCCATACTTATGCATCTAGGATCGACAGAGGAGATAACATTGCTGGAGTGCAACGAAGGAGAGGAAGGGGACCAGCAGGAGACTCCTCAAGCCACAGCTCCCAAAGAAGAGGAGCAGAACCCAAAAGAGCTTCTGGAGTGCCCTGATCACCGCCCCACTTCCTTTCTAAAAGGCAAGCCCTGGAGCATTCTAAGTCTCCTAGTATTTTATAAAATATTACTCAAGTCCTTATGATTGATGCATTAGGTTATAAGAGTTGATTGGAACCACTTGATGCATATAAATTCCTTGTCCAGATATATACACCTTTAACCCTATGTAGGTCTAGGATCGAATATATGCTTAGCCATGCTTAGACCGGTAGAAGTCGGGTGATTTCCTGTCACCTACGAGATATAGGTGGATACCGAAGCACGGTTGGCTATATTTGCTATCGTGGAAAAGAACCATGGGGTAATATAAATCGGGGCCGGGCGGAGTCTATGTGTAGGTTGACTCATGTGATTCCGTCTATGTCGATCAAGGACCGTACCGTTGTTGGAACTTCTGACAAGATTGAACGCATGCCTATCACTTAGCTAGCTGGATAACTCGTTCTGACCACAAAGCCAAGTAGCTCAACTCAGGCTAGGCCCCATTCTATTGTGCGCTCCTTGCAAGGAGCCAGACTAAGCCCAAGGGCAGGCAAGGCCTGAACGTCCGGGCATTTGGTGTCCTTGATTGTGCGGCGTGGTACGAACCCATGAAATGTGTACCTAAGATTGTACCAAAGGTGACCTAAGGCGACTAATGATCTGGTCTGTCTGGGTTTGTGTTAGGAATAAATTCCCAACTGGTTGAAATTGATTCGAATCGCCGTCTCTCTTAAATAGTGAGAAACTTGGCTAGCTCCAGCATTGTAGTAACTGTATTGTGGAACATGATGGTTCGAATGATTATGAAATTACAATACCTGCTATGGTTACTAGTGTATGCTCTTAAAATGATATACCACATGTTTGGCACAGGATAGTTGCTAATTTAGAGATGGATAGTCATAATTAACTTGATAACAGGATTATAATTGTATAATTGAGTTAATTGCTTTTTATGCAAAATGTTGCCAAGCTATCTCCACTTATATAGCCTTACATGATCCTTGGAGTCATTTTATTTCTGGTTTATGATGGGTAAGTCTAGCTGAGTACCTTCTCGTACTTAGGGTTTATTTCCCATTGTTGCAGATGGCACTGTTTATCATGGTTATTGCAAGAGTTGCTTCTATCCCGCTGTGGATGAGGAGTAAGCCTTGGGCAGGCTTCTTTATTAATCCCTCTACATGCTTTTGTGGTTTGTGATCGTATATTGGCACTGTATTAAACTATGTTGGAAACTTTACTTTCAAACTTAATTTGCTTCAGCTTTTATCCATTAAACTTGGTTTGTAATAACTTTGTTTCATACTCTGATGATGGAAATGTATCTGTGAACTTTATGTAATATGTGACATATATGTTGAATCATGTACGATCTTGGTTGTTGTAAATTGTTTATCGAGACTCATCGTGGTACTCGACGGACTACCAGGTTTATATGGGTTCAAGTATGACAGTGCGACCGCTTGCGGGCTGCCATTATACTTGTACTCTTATAAATTGGTCGGTTCTGCGATAGCTAGCATCAGAGCAAGGTTCAACGTTAATTGTCACATGTGTATTTAAAACAAAAGTTTTTGTTTTCCCAAAACCTTTTCTAGCAACTGATAGCTATATAAATAGGTATTTGAAATCTAAAGTGTGCTAGTGATCACTTTCCTTATGCCCAAATTAAGGACTATTAGGTGGCTATTTAAGTACTAACATGGGGGTTTTTACTTTTGTCATCCATACGGCATGCTATTGTATGGATGCCATTCATTTGAATGGTAATGTATGGACCAAATGCCTCTACACCAAGGTAAGATAATGAGTGGCATGACCGCAAGATGTGAGCGTGCAGTCAGGGAGAGTTAGCTTTGGTACGACTTTGTATGCATGCCTGTATGTGTATGTGGGGCGTATTTAATTGTGGGTATAAACTGTTATCGGGTAGCTTTGATACGGAAGTATATGTATGGGTATACATATATGGAAGTATTTAGATTTACATTCTGCATATTTAATTATAGGTTTAGGCTGAAATAAAACTCTTATGTAGGTACACTAACAACGAAATGTGTAGCTTGACTAGTTACACTATATATGAGAGAACGTATGTATGCCACCGTGTCTACCGTTAGAAATAATTTTTCCTGAGTTTGTGAGGACGTATGGAACGAGCATGCATCATGATAATTATCATTCAAATAATTACATTGTTCCTCCCCTTATAAATTTCTTACTCGGTTATGTAACTCTTATCCATTATGGCCTTATCTCACACAAAGTTGTACATGTTCATGGTACAGATGGCAGCACCAACTGGATGTGAGAATTTCCTAATGGTTTTCAGAACGCCTACACTACTGTGGAGAGTTTTGCACTTTGCGGGGTACCATGAACCGCCCCTTTATCATTGGGATGAAGAGTACTTGGAGGGATAGCCATGGTATGAGGTATGGCTAACTATACCAGCTCACACAGAGGCACCCTTCTGGCAGGTGTGGAAGGCAAAATCAGAAGGGAAAACTCCTTGGGAGGCTGTCCAAGTTGTGGCCTTTGAGGTTTTGAGTCAAATCTGCCAGCAGCATGAGGATGCACTTACCGGCAGTGCAGCGAGTATGTTTCCTTGGGTGGATTCATCCACCATAGTATGGGAACAACACAACCAAAATGCATTGATCCGAGATCAAGATGAGCGGGCAAACAGCTCTAGTCCTACTATGAGTGCCATGTTTGCGGTGATGAAGATGTTTTGTGCACGCCAGAACACCAGTGATTTCTGGCAGGAATCATACACCACTTGCATGGACAAGCTCATGGGAGCTGAAGCCGTACAATGCAAGCTCAAGAAGTGTGTGTGCAAGCAAAAGAAAGCCACAAGTAAAGCCTAATGGGAATCTGACCAAGCCTATGCAGCCTTGGGCACTCTCCATGCCTAAATGGAGCAAGTGGATCAACAGAGAGCAGCAGCCCAAGAAGCAAGAGCTAATGATCAAGCATTGCTTGCAGGACTACGGGAGCAGTTGGAGGCCGCCCATGCTGAGGTGTCCATAGCTAGATGCTAGCGAGATGTAGCAGAAAACCATGTCGCTGCAATAAGGATAGAATAGGATAGGCACTGTGACATGAGTAATGCCTAGGACTGTGCTGAAAGGGGCTTACATCAATAGCTTGCACAGGCTCAACTTCAAGTGATGAACCTTCAGCGTGAAGTGCACTATTTGAACAACCAGCTAAACCTAATCCTTGATGGGGAAGAAGATGGTCCGAATATGGAGGAAGATGAGGACAAGGAAGATGAAGAAGTGGAGCCTGAGGAAGGAGATGATCCTATCTCCAACCTCGATAGTGATCATGATGAGGATTAGATCGCTTAGTACTTAGTAGAAGTGCTTAATGTATCATTGTTGGTTATGTAATGGACCTGTAGTTTGAATTTGGTGTTGGTGAATTGGACTATCATGTAATATTGTTATTTGCATGACTATCGCACATTTGGTTAAACGCTAATTCAAATTCTAGTCGATTTATCAGTGATCATGATTTGAATATTAACGTGCTATGAGTCCGATAAGGGTTCGAATTGGTGGTGTCATGTTGTGAGAATGAATTATTATGCCTCTGTTTTTATTGTATGAATTTGAGATTGTCTCTAGTAATTTTAGTTTGGCATGATTATAAATTCATCTGCAATCTTTCGACATCAACCAATAATCGCTTATTATTGCAACTTCACAGATGACTCGCACCCATGCAGGAGCTAGTAGCAGCCAAGATGGCAACGGCGATGACTTACCACTATCACCGTCTGCTCAGGAGTTCTTTGCCCAATTCTTGGGGAGCCAAAGGACAATGGAGGAAGCTCTGTGCCTCATCACGCAGAACACCGCTCGTGGCCACCCACAGCAATAAGGGCTCGAGCCAAATCAACACAGTACATTCAAGGAATTTCTAGATACAAAGCCTCCTAACTTCAAGGTGGTAGAGGAGCCACTACAGGTGGACAAGTGGCTCAACACCATTGAGTAGAAGTTTCATCTGCTAAGAGTCATTGAGCACCTGAAGGCTGAGTATGCTTCTCACCAGTTGTAGGGACCGGCAGGGATTTGGTGGACACATTTCTTGTCCTCTCTACCTGCTAATGCGTGAGTAACATGGGAGCAGTTCAAGTTGGCTTTTTGGGGACATCATATTCCCCCAGGCCTAATGCCCATGAAGGTGGCTGAATTTATGAGGCTCACATAGGGGATAAAGACCCTCACAGAATATATGCACGCATTCAACAACCTGTCCAGTTATGCTCCAGGTTTTGTGGATACAGAGGAGAAAAAGATAGAGAGCTTCAAGTGGGGTCTAGGCACAAAGCTGATGAAGACCATGGCCAACTCCAAGTGCACCACTTACAACAAGTTTATTAGTGATGCTTTGACCCAGGAAAATCACAATAACATGCACGTGGCAGCTAAGGGTCGCAAGAGGGCATTTGAGGTAGGTGCCTCCGGATCTTCACAGTCCAGAGCTCCTATAACAGCTAGGCCACAGTTCTGTCCACCCGAACCCAAGTTTAGGCCTACACCCCTAAAAGCTTAGAACGGCAGGCCTTAGAAAGCGTTTCATAAGGCATTCACTATTGCCTTACCTAAAGGAAATGGCGGTTAGGGAAGCTCCACAGGACCAAGGTGTAATCAACCATGTTTCAACTGCAATCAAGTGGGGCATTGGGCCAAACAATGCCCCCACCCCAAGAAGAATGGCAACCAGAATCAGAACAATCAGAGGCAGGCAAACATAAGGGCACGTCCTAGATACGTGCAATATACCGCTATTGAGGAAGTGCCCGCAGGAGAAGTTGTCACGGCTGGTATGTTTCTTGTCAACAAGCATCTCGCTATTGTTTTATTTGATTCGGGAGCTTCTCATTCATTTATGAGTCAAGCATTTGCATCTAGACATGATCAGAAAATAATTGAAGTAAGCAAGGGTGGTTATAATATAAGTTCAGCGGGGGCTACTATTTCTACAAATAAGATAGTCAAAAATGTGCTCATCTCTATATAAGGGAGGGAGTACACAATGGATTTGATAATATTGCCTGGGATATCAATAAGTGTAATCTTAGGCATGAATTTGATGAAGGATCATGGTGTTCTCATTAACACTAGCACTCGTACTATTATGTTGAGAGAACCAAAGGGGGGATAATGCTTTTCTAGTACCACTCTCCCAAAATTTTGAACTCCAACATTTAGCTTGTGCTATCCAAACCACTACCCTTTGTGATATCCCCATAGTTTGTGAGTTTTTAGATGTATTTCTAGAGGAGTTACCAGGTTTACCACCTAATAGGGATGTGGAATTTAAGATTGAGTTAGTGCCAGGTACGGCACCTATCTCAAGAAGGCCGTATAGAATGTCACCAAATGAGTTAGCAGAACTTAAGATTTAGTTACAGGATCTATTGGACAAGGGTCTTATTCAACTTAGTTCATCTCCATGGGGCTGTCCAGCACTGTTTGTGAAAAAGAAGGACAAGTCACTAAGAATGTGTGTAGATTACAGACCACTCAATGCTGTGACCATCAAGAATAAGTACCCATTGCCTCGTATCGACATCTTGTTTGATCAGTTGGCAAAAGCAAAGGTATTCTCCAAGATTGACTTGAGATCAGGCTATCATCAGATAAAGATTAGGCTAGGGGATATACCTAAGACTGCTTTCTCCACTAGGTACGGCTTATATGAGTATTTGGTTATGTCTTTCGGACTAACAAATGCTCTTGCCTACTTCCTGTACTTGATGAATTCAGTATTCATGCCCGACCTTGACAAGTTCGTGGTCATGTTTATCGATGATATATTGATTTATTTGGAAAACGAGACAGATCGTGAAGAGCATCTAAGGATTGTTCTATCCAGATTGAGGGAGCATAAGCTATATGCAAAATTTAGCAAGTGTGAATTTTGGTTGAGCAAAGTACATTTCTTAGGCCATATCTTATCAAGAGATGGAATCTCTGTAGACCCATCAAAAGTACAGGAGGTCATGGATTGGAAGGCCACGACTTCAGTTCATGAAGTTTGGAGTTTTCTAGTGTTAGCAGGATATTATCATCGTTTTATTCTAGATTTCTCAAAGATAGCTAAGCCCATGACTAGACTACTTTAGAAAGATGAGAAGTACAAATGGACATCAAAATGTGAAACAACTTTTCACACCCTCAGAACTCTATTAACTATAGCGCCTATCTTAGCACAACCTAACATTGAGAAGCCTTTCGATGTATTTTGTGATGCATCAGGAATAGGTTTGGGGTGTGTGCTTATGCAAGAAGGAAGAGTTATTGCATATGCTTCTCAGCAATTGAGAAAACATGAAGTCAACTACCCTACACATGATTTGGAACTCATAGCAGTTGTTCATGCATTAAAGATATGGAGACATTACTTGTTGGGCAATGTATGTCATATATATACCAACCACAAAAGTCTCAAGTATATCTTTACCCAACTAGAGCTAAACATGAGACAGCGAAGATGGTTAGAATTGATTAAGGACTACAATTTAGAAGTGCATTACCATTCGGGGAAAGCCATTGTAGTAGCCGATGCACTTAGTCGGAAGTCTCATTGCAACACTTTGGAAGCATTGTTGGAAGATGGCTTCAATTTGTTACATCCTGCAGTACTGCACAATATCACTATCAGTTGTTCACTTGAGAGCAAAATCATAGAGCTACAACAAATGGATGTAGGTATAAGTCACATCAAAAGAAAGATGCAAGAGCAAGAAACCAAGCATTTAGATTGGACAAAAAGGGTGTATTATGGTTTGAGGACCGACTTGTACCAAAAGACCGTGAGCTTAGAAATCAAATTTTAGCTAAAGCTCATTCATCCAAATTGTCTATCCATCCGGGTAGTAGCAAGATGTACCAAGATTTGAAAACCCATTTTTGGTGGACTAAGATGAAGAAAGAGATTGCAACCTATGTCGCTAGGTGCGACAACTATAGTAGAGTAAAAGTTGTTCATATGAAATCTGCCAGATTACAGCAGCCATTGCCTATTCTAGGTTGAAAATGGGAAGAAATCAGTATGGACTTTATCACAGGCCTTCCAATGACACCGCAAGGTCATGATTCAATATGGGTTGTTGTAGATCGTCTCACCAAGTCAACACATTTTATACCAGTTCACACAATATATCACATGGGGAAGTACGCTGAGTTGTACATTTCTTAGATTGTGAGACTACATGGAGTACCCAGGACCATAATCTCAGATCGAGGACCATAGTTTATAGATCGTTTCTAGGAACACTTACACCAGGCTTTGGGAACTAAGCTAATTAGAAGTTCGGCATACCATCCGCAAACTTCAGGACAGACAGAGCAAGTGAACCAAATCTTAGAAGATTTGCTAAGAGCTTGTGTTATATCTTCCAAGGGTTCATAGGAGAAATGGTTACCTTTAGCTGAGTTCTTCTACAACAACAGTTATCAAGCAAGCATCAAGATGGCTCCATTTGAAGCCTTGTACGGTAGAAAATGTAGAACTCTGTTGAATTGGATTGAGCCCGGTGAAAGGAGATACTTTGGTATTGACTTGGTTAATGAAGCTGAAGAGCAAGTGCGTATTATCCAGTAGCATATGAAGGCAGCTCAATCAAGACAAAAGAGTTATGCTGATAAAAGAAGAAGACCATTGACTTTTGAAGTGGGTGACTATGTATACTTGAAAGTATCACCCATGAAAGGGGTGAAGAGATTTGGAATGAAAAAGAAGCTTGCGCCTAGATATGTAGGACCATACAAGATTTTGGAATGGAAAGGAAATGTTGCTTATAAGTTACAACTTCCACCAGAGATGAGCGCAATATTTGATGTCTTCCATGTTTCTCAGTTAAAGAAATGTCTTCGTGTACCTAAAGAAGCTATTGCACCCACCAACATGAAGCTTCAATCGGATTTGACCTATGAAGAAAAACCAATCCGAGTGTTAGAAGAGATGGAAAGAATAACACGGAGTAAGATCATTAAGTTCTATAAGGTGGTGTGGAACAATCATAGTGAACAAGATGCTATGTGGGAACGAGAGGATTATTTATGAGAGATTTATCCCGCCTTTTCTAAGAATGGTAGGTCTTGCAAATCTCGGGACGAGATTTTTATAAGGGGGAGGGGCTGTAACACCTTATGTAACACCCCAGGTGTTTGGCTTCCACATTTGCACTTGCATTTCATGAACATGAGCATCATTCATCCATTCATGAGCTTTTTATTGCATGAAACATGTTTTCGAAACATTGCAACATATTGTTATATTTCATGTGTGTTTGTTTTATGAAATGAATAGTGTGTAACACTCAAGTGCAATATGTGCAACTCACTTTAGTGAAACATGGTTAGTTAGTACTATGCAACAAAATCATGAAACATGTGAAACATGACTTTGAAACAAAGGTAACATTTCACTTGTTTTTCCTTGTTTCAATGCATGTGATGCTTGATTTTGGTGTGACCAATGTGTGGTGTGGATAATTATCCTCTAAAGCAACTTAGTTATACTTGGAATGTCATTAGGAACAATGTTCATGTTGATCATTTTGCCTAATTAGGTTTCCAAGTCATGGTTTGACCATTATGGACCCCTAGAGCTCCTGAGTTTGACTGTTTAAAAAGTGTAGCTTAGATTGTTTGCATGTCTGAGCAACCTAAAGCAAAGTTGTAGTAAATTTTATAAGGAACAAACTTTGTTTAGAAGCCAAGTCATGAAAATGTGCACAACATGCTCAAAAAGGTCCCATAAGTCAGTTTTGGGGTTGTATTCAACACTTAGAAATTTTCTAAGTGTGAAGACTAGATTTCAATTTCATGTACCCGACTTGTTCACATTGTAGCTCCCTAACCAAGCCGAACTAGCTTGAGCTCCAATTGGCAAAGTTGAAGATCTCACTTAGTACTACAACTTTGTCAACTACATCATGAGCTGAATCATCACGGTTTAGGGGATATGGAGTAATGAACTTGCTCTATCAGTTGGCACAATGGAGCACTGAATCGGGAATTTTAGACTGGCACAGTGGCCGACCGGTCACAGGCTGTTTCCACCGCATGGCCGCCATGCGCTCGGCTGGCCCTAACCACGCTACGCGCTGGCCAGCATGAAGAGGAGGATGCCTACTGCCTCTCCGCTCGCTCTCAGTCGTTTCCTCCCTTGCGTGCGTCCATAGCACGGAGAAAAACAAGCTGCCGCCGTCGCCATTGCCCTGCCAAGCTTGCGCTTGCTCGCCGTCGCGTCTTACCTCGCTCCAGCTAGCCCAAAGCTTTGCTAGCACCCCATGTACCTCGCCATCACCCTCGCTGAGCTAGATGAGCCGTAGGTAAGGGCCTTTGGCCATTTCCACCACCGTCGCCCTTGCGGTCACCTCGCCGGAGTGGCGCTCGCCGTGGCCAGCACTGCATGGTTTCCCCCTTTCCTTCCCTAGCCTCCGTCTTAGCTTCATCGTCACTCACCATTGCTCATGTGATGATGTAGCCAACTCTGCCAGTCCGGTTAGGCCGAAATGTGGCCGCGCACCGCCGTGCGCCATGGGCCGAGCCGCCGTGCTCCATGGCCAGAGTACTAGAGGTTCGGTAGAGAGCGCGATTAGGGCACCAATCCACACGGGAGGTTGAGGTAGTCATGGAGGTACCCTCCTCATCACCGGTGAAATCCACCATCGGCGAGCTTCGCCACTTGCCGCATCATGGTTCAAGATAGTTTTGTCTAATTATATGTTTGCAACATAAGTTAATAATTATTTTTCTGCATTGTCTTTTGGGACAGTTCTAGGATCTTTACAAAGTTCCCCATGATAATTTGGTTTGCTGGGAATGAGGTTGAATACAAAAGTTGTAGATAACTTATGTATCTAGCTCCTGTAAAATTTGGTGGCACTTGGCCTAGTAGTTAGGAGCTACAGCTATTCAAAGTTAGATTCTAGAGTTGCTTTTTCTCTATCTTGTTTGGGCCTAATCATGTAATTCTGCAAATTTGACCTGGTAAAGGTTGGAATCATGCCTTGAGGTTAAAAATTAATTGTAGGTGGATTTCATAAGCTTTCCAATATCTTGGGTGCATGTCCATTTGGAATTGTAGATCTTCAGTTATGGTCAGTTTATCGTACCGCTATATAGTCTCTGTTTCGCTGAAATATGAATGGTTGTGTGCATGCTTTGTTGCAATGTTCTTGTTGATTGTTTAGGTGCTAGACTAACTTGAGAACATGCTTAGGTGCAGGTGCTAGGTCCTTAACTAAAGATGAGCAATTGTACATTAGATTGTATAAACTTGGTAAGTAAAGTGATTTGAATAGAGCCTAAGTCGGAAAATGTGGACTGTCATAAGCATGTGCATTCCCCGAGCATCCCTAACTTTGTTCATGTGCATCCATGATAATTATCTTATGCATTCATGCAATAGGGTGTTCGGAGGGAGTGACACTACTGGAGTTTGAGGAGCAAGCCAGGAGGACGAGCCCGAGGTGCAGGAAATCGTGAAGCAGCCGCCGAGGAGGAGTTGCCTGAGTGCCCTGACCACCGTCCTTCCTCTTTCCTGAAAGGCAGCCCCAAAGCATATTAAGTCTCCCATGTTTTTACAAATACCTTGAGTATTTTATTCATTGATGATGCATTAAGCATAGGAATTGGTTGAAACCAATTGTTGCATTATATATCCATCCTTGTCAGATATCGTACTGGAATCCTACTTAAGTTTAGGAACGGGTTAAATGCTTAGCCATGCTTAGTGCGGTAGAAGTCAGGTGATTTCCTGTCACCTACGAGCTTTAGGATGAGGTGGATCATGGTTGGCTATATTTGCTATCATGGAAAAGAACCATGTTAATAATGAATTAAGACCGGGCGGAGTCTCATGCAGGGTTGGGCATAGTGACTCTGTCTGTGTCATTTAAGGACCGATACACTGTATGTCCTCATGTCATGTTGAACGCAGCCTAACACTTAGCTGGCCAGATAAGTCATTCCGACCATGAAGCCTAGTAGCTCGACTCAGGCCAGGGATGCGAGCAGTGGCGTGCATTCTGGAGGTAGTAAGAATGTGCAGAGAGCCATTGGCTTAAGTCCAAGGCAAGTGAGAGTCCCGAGCAACCTTGGTAGAGTGGTTCTCTAAGAATGTCGATCTGTTTGGACTCATGACTCCTGAATCGTACCAAAGGTGACTTATTTGCGACCCTGACGGGGGAAGCAGGGTTTGTGTTTAGGAATACCCCTCCAGCTAGATAGGAATCGATTCGAATCACCATCTCTCCCGGATAGTGAGAACTTAACTGAGCAGTGGCAACGTAGATTCAATTAATTTAATGATATGGTTAAATAGGTGATGATGATAATGTTGCCATAATTTATACCTGCTATGGTTATTACTGTTTGCATCTTAATCAAATGATTGCTTAGTACAGGTGCACTATGATGATGCGACTACCGCTATGACAGCATGACCATCGTTACGACGATCGCGACCACCAAAGCGATGATAGGCCAGAAGGCTTAAGAGGCAGATATCCCCACGCATGTAGACCAGACAATTCTATTAATGCCATAAACGCTCATGCTAGGTGCAGCTATGATGTCGACTATGAGAAGCTCCTTGACGGTCCTTGCCCTATTCATAAAGGAAGCAAGCATACCAAGTGCGAGTGCAAAGGCATGCCCAAGGCATTCCACGATGAAGATAGGAAGAGGCCACGCATAAGGACGATGAAACCAATGATGGCCTGAGGAGGGTTGTGACAAGGACGCTCGCCCTACCTTCTAGGATCCCACCAATACTATTGCCTCAATCTTCGGTGGAAGGGCTGTCAGAGACCAAGCAAGAGTAGAAGCTCACCACCTAGCAAATTATGTATGTCACCACCTATGACGACACCATCGCAGACCCCAAATATCTAGACTGGTCGGAGTACCCTATCACCTTGTCTAGGGCTACCAGTGGGCTGATATCCCATACCCAGGTCATTTTCTACTTGTCCTTATATCTGCAATCTACCACATTACCCAAAGTGTAGAATGCATCCGTAGGCAAACAATATCTAAGCACCATACTTACATATGTCGATAACTTAACTCACTCGAGTACTGAGCTAGGAGCTTTGCGAACATATGCATAAATTCATCATCAATCATAACTATATGAAGCATATAACTAGGGCAAACTATGAACATAATAATAGCAACATAATATTGAAGTAGCACAAAGTCATAAATATAGAGATACAATGGCTATACCAGTCTCTAGATGGCAAATCTGGAATCCTGAGCAATAGCCTACACTCTACTTGAACCTTGCTAGCTAGCCAATACTAGAAACTTGAAGAATTGGAGCTTTATTCTCTTCTCTCTGGAAACCCTATTTTCTGGTCTAAACTTGACTTATGGTAGTGTGCTCTAGAGGGGGGTAGGGGCTGGTTATATAAGCTAGAGCATCCAACGTGAGCCCTTGGATCAAACCGACTAAAAGAATGGTGGAGATGCAATCCTTAAGCCGGTGGGGAACCGACAAAACAACGAGGCTGACAAGTGGGACCCCTAGGGGCCGGGCAGCCTCCAGGTGGGGCCAGGTGGCCCCACCTATCACCCTTTCATCCTCTGCTTTGGTGACATGGCTTCTAGAGTCCTCTAGAACCTTCTAGAGTTGGTTTCGTCACGGATAAGCGTGTTTTTATTTGACATTTTGATCCCCCTTGATGGTTTTCTAAAATAACCCTGTTGAAAACATGGATTCACCAAAACTCATGGAAATTGTCAGTTTAAACCCATAAGTCTATGTTGGTGATCATTTTCATGCATTATTTCAAGTTATATTGAAGTTTATATTGTAAGTTAACTACCATCAACAAACTCCCCCAAGATTAACCTTTGCTAGTCCCTAAGCAAAGCTAAACTTATCAATGGATCAAGAATTTAGGATATTTGAGAACCTTGTAGCAACTCCTCAAAAGTACACATGCATTCAAATAAGAATTCTCCTCCAGATTAGAACAAACTGATCTGTCTCTCAAACTTACCCATATTACCTTCAACTACGGGGCTTGTAGCCTTCACTTCAATCTTGAGTAATTGAAAGACATAATAAATAAGTCAAGCACTATGTCTCATGTTCTTTATTCAACCATTATTCTAGAGTTTTTGCATGTTCTCAAAATAAAACTCAGAGATTCCATTGTATGACACTCTTAAATCTTTCAAAATATGTGGTATTTGTGTATCCTCACCAAGGCAATAGTAATGATATGCCTTTCTTTCCTACAACTAAGGCTTATGTGGAGCTCATAGGAATAGTGATAGCATGAAAGAGTATACTTGCAATACATATATTGTAAAGTCAAACTTTGGATCTGTCGACACAGAATTTTTGCCTCCATGCCGAGGACACACACAGTAAGTCGGAAGGGTCCGCTCGATGGAGCATATCTGCCTGGCTTCAGCGCAAGGGTGGTTGATCCTATGCAATCCTCCTGAGACGTGCCAGTCAATTTGACCCTGTAATTGACAAGGAGGGAAAGCTTATCAGTAATTAAGGGCGGAACATGCCGGGTATTGCCAGACAGTCCTGAATGTGTGGCTCTGAGAGCTGATATGAGAGGAAAATTGACTAAATAGCCGATCCCAACATGTTCACAAGAATGAATCGATTAAAGCTCATGGGGTTATATAAGAAGGATCGGTTATCATTTAGGATAAATGTTATTTAAGCAAATATTAATCAATGGCAATAAGATATCAATGATGATTGGTTTATACTGAGCCAATGATTACAAGTAACCGAACTCCTTTTATTTAAAGAAAACAACTCAACACCTCTTAACCATTTAATAAAGATAAATCTAATGAACATGTTAGATCTCATCTATCTCCATGACCAGTGGGGCATGAGGCAGAATCATGCAGGCCGTAGAAACAACAATAGACTCGACGACCCTAACTCATTACTAATATCAATGGGGCATGAGGCAGAATCATGCAGGCCATAATACCATAACAAGATCATGGGGCTAACGCATCTTTCAACTTATCTCTACTTCAATGATCTCATAATGTGAACTGTTTGTGAAAGCATTCGATATCAGCTAAACAGCCGATTCAGGCATAGCGCACAGTTAAGGTCATGCCTTCTCAGGAATGGTCTACTAACTAACGATCCCCACTCCACGGTGCCAATAGTGGGGTGAGAGGCAAAATCCCACAGGCTGTGATGATGGGCCATGGAACGATTTTCATTAACTAATAGATCTACTCTAGATCGAACATGCCTTAATCGCACGCTATGCACGATTAAGATTGAAGCAAAAGCAAGCCGATAAAAAACATAACTCATCGCTTAAGATGTAGATTAGATCAGTTTTAGATTAGCAAACGATGAGTTAAACAAGATATAAGGCCGATCCAGATCAATCTCAATCGGACAGAGTGATATTGCTGTAATTAGATAAACAATGAAAGCAATAAGCAATATTGATAACTTAATGAATCTACCAAAGATTGCCATACTAAGGTAGAGCCGATAACTTGACCTTGATCTAATTCAAGCAGTGGGGTGTGAGGTAGAATCACACAGGCCATACTTGAATTAGACAAGGATCGATAACTAGCCTATACCCGAGTCGTAGTGGGGGTCGACTAGATCGATATAGCCATATGAACAGAGGTATAAACCATGATGGTACTTATAGACAAGCAGTGGAGGTCGACCGGATCGATGCAGCCATACTCGCTGAAGAACTCACCGAGATCTACTCTACTCCTACTCCTAAGGGGTGGCCGAAGCCAAAAAAGTCATTGACTTTATATTTGATTGATTGTTCTTCTACAATAGCCGAGGTTTGGTATTTATACCCAGAGTCTAAACATGAATCCTACTCAAGTATGATTTGTTACAATCTTTGGGATAAAATGATAATATTCCTAATTTAAGATAACTTGGACTCTAATCTTTCCCTTTTTGTAGAGTCCAGCATGTCTCGTCCCAGCGCCAATCATAGCCTCTATCATTATCTGTTGGCGCTATTTGAAGAAAGTCGATTCTAGTGCTGCATCCAAATCAGCTGGTTCCGATCCACACGCAATCGATTCCTTAGTGACATGATTTTGGGAGTTCTCGAGCTCTTGAGATTTTCCTTCCAAATTCTGGTGTAAACACATGCCCTCTAATTTTGGGATAAAAGTGATTTTATTCCAAAATTATCCTGTCTGTATCCTTGATTGGTCCACAGTCATAGGTAGAAAACCTTGATCTAGGGTCCACCGTTTGTCGCCGCTTACATCCATTCACGAGCCCATGCCTCAAAACCTTTGCAAGAGCACCACTGTTTCACGAGCATTTGGATTCACTTTCCCGGACCGGCTATAAAATGCTCGTCTAACCCTAGAGAGAGCAACTCGACACTTCAGCCATGTTTTTCTTCTGTCTGTCTTTTTGAGTGCTCCCAACCCCGCTAGACCCTCCATGGCCTATCTCTTTGCGATAAAGATCTTGAGCGGTTAGAAGAATTCTTGTGCATAGGGTGATTGTGTCGCCCATTCTAGCACCTTGTCGAGCAAGAGGATCAGCTGCTATGACTAGAAGAAGTCTTGTAACGCACCTATGTCTTCTCACCATGCTCACAGAGCTGTTCTAGTGTTTGCAAGGGCTAGAATGTGTGGACACTTCTCCCTTGTTCGTTCCATCAAATGCCTATCGGGAGAACTACAAGCTTCTTTCCAACGGCTTCCCTAGTCACCCAAAAACTTGTGGGTATTTGCTAGTCAGGCGGCCTTTCCTTTTCTTTTGCATAATCTTATTAATGGGCTAATGTGACTTGGTTTATGATGATCTTTAGCCTTGTGGGGATCTGGACTTCCTTCAATCCAAGGAAGCCTTGGTGGGTTGACCTTTGGTCCATGTAAATTCTTTGTATCCATCCCATGATGCTCCGTAACTTGGGGGACTGATAAGTCCGAATCTGTTACCTTTCTATTATCTATCCCCTGAATTCCTGTTGTGTTTGATCCATTTCCGTCTCTTACTTCAATTTCATATCTCCGGCGAAACTAATTTTGCCTTCCCGGGCTATATATATACGGGCCACGGCTGAAGGCTGAGCAACAATCCACTTCGTCTCAATCCCTTCGCATCCTCAATATAGTCCCTGTTTTTTCTGTAAGCTTGAGATCATGGAAATCAGCAAGAAGTCTGCTGAGGGCGCTCTCGATGGATCTGTAACATCGCACCAGCGCCTTCATCATTGAGAGGGTGCAGCCCATGATGCACCCACCGCCTCAGGTCATAGGGCCGACTCCGTTCGACCTCTAGGGTCTTCCTTATCAACAACTTATCGCCAGCTTCCTTGCTACCCAGGGCGGCAGATCGACAATGATGACCTGCTCGCCACCATTGATAGCCATGGCCAGAGTCTTGCCAAATGTCTTTCTCTCGTAGAATCAACCCTGACCATGGCTCGATGCCGATCATCCCCCGTGGTTGATTCAGTGTATGATAAATTGGCCAAAGCCGAGGCCAGAATCATAGGTGAAATGTCATAACCTTTGTTTCCTTTCAACTTCACCTTTAGGATTCTGACCATCTCCCTTTTGAACTTTTCAGATTTGTCCGCTCAACTGGAGAGCCTTCAACTAGCTACGGATACGCAATAGGATTTGTCAATGCCAGAGGTGCCATCCCAATAGTTCGCCTATATGACATCCCAAATCATGTCAGGGAGGTCGCTCTTCATGGCGTCCATCATGGTGCTGCCACGACGTCGGCTTCCGCATAGGCCCATTCTGGCCATAATCTTTGGCTTCTTCCTCATGGTTTCTGGATGCAGTGCACCCTAGGGATCATGAGCGTTTGACTAAGGATTTCCTTAGCGCCGCTGACTCTGTGGCCTTCAACACCCTGGCCGATGATATAGTAGGCAAAGTGTCTTCCGGCCCATAACTTGTAATAGGTGGTATTTAGGAAACAATTTCTTCGTCTTGAGTGATTTCTCCTTTGTTTTGTACCCCACATTACATGCATCATTTTGTCAGCATAATCGATATGCATCGTACTGGCTTTCACCCCTTCAGACGTACTTTCTAGCTAGCAACAATACCCCTCCGGTACCGGCTACTAAAACTGACGACCAAGCAAATCGGTTGTTTAGTATCAATCCAAATGCTAGGGTAATATTCCTTCAAATATTTCCCATTTGATTGTTCTGCTGAATTTTCCTTCTCTTCTCAGTATCTACAAGTATCGCCAGGCGCATAACATTTGATCCAATAAGGTTCTTCCTAGTTGGCTAACCTTCCGCCGAACCTACCGTTCCTTGACTTGATCAGTGACTTTATTTTCTAGACCAAGTCTTCTTCAGAAAATTGCTGGATCTTGACCTTTTAATCATAATACCTTGCAATCCTCAGTTTATTGGTTTCAGTATTTTTTCAAGAGTGCAGCTGAAGGCACCTCAAGTCTTTAAAGTCATCCATCACAAAATTCTAGTAGACTTCGGCTTGATAAATCATTTTACAACGTAGCACGCCTTGATCCAGTTTGAACTTCCCAAAGAAAGACTGCATTGTATTTATGCACAAGTCCATAAGGCGGTCACATTAGCTCCTCTACTCTTGGTCATCAAGGACAACCTATTCTTAGCCTTCCCCAGAGTCTTGTCTCCCTTTTACATTTTTGAAGATCAGGTCCTAAAGGTGAAACAGGTTCAGAGGAGTTTGTTTGACCACAAAACCCCTTTGGCCAAGGGCATTTGAAAAGGTGGGAGGTTTAAAGAATCACTACAGTCGACTGATCACCTCTGCTTTGGCTAAAGAGCCGATTCTTTAGCAAAATAACAGATTCTAGACTCCCAATCTCAATCCCACTTAGGTCTGAAAACACGGCTTTTGTCAAGAGAGCCCTCCAATCTCCTATCCTCAGTTATATAGCGCTGTATTTCAATATTTGTGGAGTGGTGTTTCACCTTCTATTAATTGTAGTTGCCTTTTGCGTGTCTTGAGGTGTCCACCTATTCGCTTCATGTCTTCAAATACAAATCGAGGGCTTTGGCTTCAAATGCCTCTTTATCTACAATTGTTCCTTCGCTTCCTTCCGTCTGCCAAAACATTGCAGCGGTTCCATTCCTTTTTTCTACAGATTCAATCATTCTTCATGGCCGGTGAAGGTAATCGAGGTAAGCGCGTGGCAGAGGAGATCCCCGGCAGAAGACATGCCAATGAACCAGCGTCTCTGGTGCATAAGGTAAGATTGGCAACCCCTGTTCATGATGATGATCTGTTTTGACTTGCCTATAAGCTCATTGTGAATGACAGCCTTCACCCTTTTCCCAGGACTAACAATCCTGCCGATGCTACATCCTCCGCGCTGGCTTTATTGTCAGGTTCTTCCAACTCGTATGACGGTGATGATGCCCGACGCTTCTTCCGAGAATGGAGGGCGGCCGAGGACCACTATTCCAAGGAGATTCAGAACAACGACCAACTAGAGATTCATCTAGGAGTCTTTTAGGTTGCTCTTAATGCGGCGCAGGAGGAGACCAATGTCATTCAAGCACGGCTAGTGGAGTTTGATGCCGCGGTAGCAGGTAAAATGAGCCCCATGAATGTTTCCATTCTATTTTCCGTTGCTTTCATCTTGATATTCTTCTGCAATCGCTAGCCCAAATGGTGCAACTGGAGTCTCTTCAATTAGCGGCGAACGCGACCACGGATGCCATCAATGCTAGGGGTTCCCTTATTAACACTTGTCTCCAAGACATCTTGGTTTGTGTCTAGGAGATTGCCCTTTACGTCATTCATCATGGTGCATCGGTGGCGCTAGCTGCGGCGCTGGTCCAAACTAGGCATCCACACCATGGAGGTTGGCTTCCCGACCAACGATGGCCCTGAGGGACATGAAGATCTGATAGAAGATTTCACCATAGCGGCAGAGGCCATCATGGACATCACACTCGCTCAGGATGTGGTGAACAAGGTTTTTGACTAGTTTGTATTTAGGATAAGCAGATGAATGAAGACTCCTGTTCCTTTATGATTGTGCTTCAGTGTGACATCCTTGCATATGATTGTTTTTGCTTTTTGTTTTTGCTCTGTAGGCGATACATATTGTATCGGCTTTTACTATCTTTGAAGATTTTTACTTTTTGAACTAGAGGTGATACCCTCCTGGTGTCGGCTTTTGGAGCCAAGAACGAATCTGCTATAAAATTCAGATGTTAGAATAACATCTCTTCATGCATTTTTCATTCCAAAGACCAAACGATCGATCAATCCAAGTCAAGCATCCTATTAAGCAAAATAGAAATTCTCTTAAGAAATCCATTAACTCTGAATCACACTTACACTTTAATTCAGCATTCACATACATCGGCCTAAACCCATTTCCAAGACTTAATGTTTATTTTCCCTTAACTCAATGGCCGACGCAACGCCATGATTACTGATTAAAACAAACTTTTAGAGCTGATTGCTTGAACCGGCTGTTGGCCTTCATTATTAATCCTAATGAAGCCTCCTTCCCATGTTTTGTCAGAAAGGCATTCGAAGTCTCCTAATTCCCAAAACACTGGATCGGCTGTTGCGATGCTCATAGACTCATCAGCGCGAACCACCTCAACATCATCCCCATGCAATTGAATCAAACATTGATGCATGGTTGATGACACGCAATAGTTGTGTGAATCTAGTCACGACCGAGGATTAAACTGTATGAGCCTTTTCCATCGATGACAAAGAACGTGGTGAGCAGAGTTTTACTCCCGATTGTTAACTCGACGTTTATTTTCCCCTGAGTCTTAGATGTATTCCCTCCAAAGTCTCTAAGCATCATGTTGGTCTCAAGCAAATCTCCTAGTCCCTTGCCAAGCTTATGAAAAGTAGTGTAGGGCATAAGATTGATAGAAGCACCTCCGTCCGCTAACATTTTGTTCATTGGCTTCCCATCAACAAAACCTTTCATGTATAAAGCCTTCAAGTGCCGATGTTTGACTTGCTTATCAAATATCACTTGGTGTGTAACCATCAACTTGGCAACTATCTCTTCATACTCTGATTCATCAAAGTCTGAGTAAACTTCCTGATCCGCCAGAGCTTTGAATTTGGATGGCAACAAAAAAACCATTTGGATATTAGCCGATGGTTGCTTCTTATCAGCTATTTGCTTGGTATGCCACACTTGAGTTTTACCAGATGGCTGAGCCTCTTCCATCTCCTTATTCCTTAGGCGTTGCACTCTTCTCTTCTGGCTTCTTGTTAAACCTCTAGGGCACCATTAGCCTTCCTGCCAAACATGTTCCTTCTGGTTGTTTCCTTCTTCATGATTAGCCCAGTCTTGGTCAACAACTCTCTTTCCCAATAGATCATGAATACTTTTATTTTTAAGCGTTAATCCATGTTATTATGATGATATGCATTCTAGGAATGGATAGACCGGTGGTTGATTTGAGATTGCCTAAACTCCCAATATTGATTACTGCATTTCGGACAGTCATGTCTGGTAGGCAATTTCAAACCTTCGTTCTAGTAGTATCTGAAGAAAGGACAATTCCAGTGCGATTCAGCTTGCTTCCTTTCATACCTTTCTTCTTCTAGTTGAAGCTAGTATTATTGATCCTCTAACCATTGCTGATGATCTTTTTCCTTCTATCACCGCCACTTATTCAATAGGATATGAGATGTGACTCGCGGGCTCATAGCTTCATCCTTTGATGTTCCCCCCTACTCGTATTGGCTCTTCTGCTAATCACGATGTTTTTTAACCTCTCTATATTCATCAGCCGATATTTGCATCTTGGGATCGACTATTCCATCTTTTCTTGATTTGGCCAATTTTAGGACCTTAGTTTTTCCTTTGAATATCCCAACATCAACCATATTTTGATCTCCTGGGAAAGGATTATCATCAACTTTCATCTTCCGAGGCATATCGAACTTGAGTCTCCCTTGCTGAATAGCCCTTTGTATATGCTGCCAAAATTTTTTGCACTCATTAGTGGAATGAGAAGTAGCATTATGGAACTTGCAGAACTTCTTATTCTTCAACTGTTCAGGGGGCAACATAACATGATTGTCAGGCAATTTGATCTGACCCTTCTCAAGTAAAAAGTCAAAGAGCTTATCCAATTTCATGACATCAAAGTCGTAGCTCTCCTCGACTCTTCTTCCCCAAGGATTTGGCACCATTACTGTTTTCTTGCCCTAATTCCATTCAGTTGCAGCAACCTCCTCTTCTTCATCTTCATAGCCATCATCTGCTGAGTATGGATCATAAGCTTTGGCTATGGTGGTACTCTTCTGGAATCGGGTGTCTCTATACATACTCTAGAATTGGCTGTTGAGCGCTGCTACTCGTTGAGCCAATTGACCCAAGTTGTCAAATTTTTGTCCTAGCAGCTTTTCCTTCCACATTAGCAGCATTCCTTGGACAGCTAAAGCAGCTAGCTAATCATCAACCAAACTCAATGAGAATCACAAATTCCTAGTCTCTCAAAATCTCTGAAGGAACTCAGTGCCTAATTCATTAGTCCTCTGTCTCATGGTCATCAGATCGGTGATCTTCTTTTCTCTAGTCCTAGTGTAAAAATATGTATGAAACTTCTTCTCTAGGTCAGCCCAATTGGCAATGAAGTTGACTGGTAGTGATGAGAACCAAGTGAAGGCTGTCCCTAACAGGGATAAGGAGAAGAAACAAACCTGATGGGCATCCTCAACTGATGCTTCACCCAATTGTGTAAGATACTAACTGACATGTTCTATTATGCTTGTACTGTCTTGACCAGTGAACTTGGTGAACTCTAGGAGCCTGTAATTTGTAGGAAGTGCGACCAAATCATACCATTCTGGATATGGATATTTGTATGAAAAGGTCAGCCCTTTCAGCTTTAGACTGAACTGATTCTTCATCATCTCGATCACCTTTAGCAGCAACTCACCAACTTGTAGATTTGGATTTCTCGGTACTTGCTGACCTATCTATGGATTGAAATCTCATGTGCCTTGATATCCTAGATTTGGCATCATGTGGAGGGTGTTATAATCCATGCCATAGTGATAGCCTTGTGGAATCTCAATCTGTTGGGCCCTTTGCTGGCTTGCTGCTTGAAGTCTCCGATTATAGACATAAGGATCTATATCTCTATGGATCTTTTGAATTGATAGTGCTATTTTTTGAGCTGACGATGGTATGTGGCCTGATGTGCCAAAATTGATCATCTGGTTCTAACTTTGTCCCATCGGCTATTGTACATGCTGTATTGACGGTCTAGGATTGTACTGTACCTAAATCGTAGCAATACCTAGAGTTTGTTCAGATGAACCTTGAAGTGTCTGGACATCACCATTACCAGCTGGTACTGCTTCTTGATGGCTGGTACTGACTTGATTAGTCCCTTGAGTCGACGGATCTAGAATGTTGTAACAAGTCGATCCAACCTGACCAACTGGAATCCCATGAATCGCCTCTTTCATGACATTATGAAATGCGTTAACGAAAGCTTCATTGCAGCTTGATATGGCATCATGAACAGATTTGTCTTTGGCTTCTATAAAGAAACGCCTATCTATAGCTTCAACTGTTCTATCTGTCTGTGTAGTAGAACTCTTGGTAGTGGAAAATTCTGAATAATTATGCCGTCACGTGTTTTGGTGTAGGACAACAAACACTTCTTCTGAAATTCTTCTGTCACCTTGCCAATGGTATCCTTATCCTCAATAGGTAGGTCTTCATAGTGTACCATAAGGATGTTGTTGTTGTTGTGAGCCACCATGATGATTGTGGTGTCCCACCGGGCGTGCCAGAAACATGTGTCGGCACAGAATTTTTGCCTCCATGCCAAGGACACACGCAACAAGCCAGAAGGGTCCGCTCGATGGAGCAGATCCACCTAGCTTTAGCGCAAGGGTGGTTGATCCTGTGCAATCCTCCTGAGATGTGCTAGTCAATTTGACCCTGCAATTGACAAGGAGGGAAAGCTTATCAGTAATTAAGGGCGAAATGTGCTAGTGTTGCCAAATAGTCCCGAATGTGCGGCTCTAAGAACCGATATGAGAGGAAATCGACTAAATAGCTGATCCCAACATGTTCACAAGAATGAATTGATTAAAGCTCATGGGGTTGTATAAGAAGGATCAGTTATCATTCAGGATAAATGTTATTTAAGCAAATATTAATCAATGGCAATAAGATATCAATGATGATTGGTTTATACTGAGCCAATAATTACAAGTAACCGAACTCCTTTTATTTAAAGAAATAACTCAACACCTCTTAACCATTTAATAAAGGTAAATCTAATGAACATGTTACATCTCATCTATCGCCATGACCAGTGGGGCATAAGGCAGAATCATGCAGGCCGTAGAAACAACAATAGACTCGATGACCCTAACTCATTACTAATATCAATGGGGCATGAGGCAGAATCATGCAGGCCATAATACCATAACAAGATCATGGGGTTAACGCATCTTTCAACTTATCTCTACTTCAATGATCTCATAATGTGAACTATTCGTGAAAGCATTCAATATCGGCTAAACAGTCAATTCAAGCTTAGCACATAGTTAAGGTCATGCCTTCTCAGGAACGGGTCTACTAACTAACGATCCCCACTCCATGGTGCCAACAGTGGGGTGAGAGGTAGAATCCCACAAGCCATGATGACGGGCCATGGAACGGTTTTGATTAACTAATAGATCTACTCGAGATCGGACATGTCTTAACCGCACGCTATGCATGATTAAGATTGACGCAAAATAGCCGATAAAAAACATAACTCATCGCTTAAGATGTAGATTAGATCAGTTTTAGATTAGCAAACAATGAGTTAAAAAAGATATAATGTCGATCCAGATCAATCTCAATCGGGCACCAAAGATTGTCATACTAAGGTAGAGCCGATAACTTGACCTTGATCTAATTCAAGTAGTAGGGTGTGAGGCAGAATCACACATGCCGTACTTGAATTAGACAAGGATCAATAATTAGCCTATACTAGAGTCGCAGTGGGGGTCAACCGGATCGATGCGGCCATACGAACAGAGGTATAAACCATGATGGTACTTACAGACAAGCAGTGGAGGTCGACCGGATCGATGCAGCTGTACTCGCTGAAGAACTCACCGAGATCTACTCTACTCCTACTCCTAAGGGGTGGTCGGAGCCAAAAAAAATAATTGACTTTGTATTTGATTGATTGTTCTTCTACAATAGCCAAGGTTTGGTATTTATACCCGGAGTCTAAACATGAATCCTACTCAAGTATGATTTGTTACAACCTTTGATATAAAATTAAAATATTCCTAATTTAAGATAACTTGGACTCTAATCTTTCCCTTTTGTAGAGTCCAACATGTCTCATCCTAGCACCAATCATAGCCTCTGTCGTTATCTGCTGGCGCTATTTGAAGAAAGCCGATTCTAGTGCTGCATTCGAATCAGCTGGTTCCGATCCGCATGCAATCGATTCCTTGCTAACATGATTTTGGGAGTTCTCGAGCTCTTGAGATCCTCCCAAATTCTGGTGTAAACAGGATCCAAAGAGAGTTGGGTCATACAATCAAATCAAGATGTGCATGTGTGTGGAATATATGGTGGATATATATGGTGGCTAACCTAATTCTACTATGCTCCTTTAAATCATATCTTTGATACTTGGAAATATTTGCAAGAAAACATGGGCTATCTTATTCATCTCTTTCTTTTTTTAGGCGGGCATCTAAGTACCCATTTTTTAATACTTCGAACACTTGTCCATTTTTTTCTCGACTCTTTTTTATGAATAACTTTTGCATAGCCCATGCTTCTTTTCTATATAGCAATTGTTGGAGAGATAGTAACAAGAACTTGGGGAATTTATGTGGTGAAAACCTATGAAGCAAATTTTTGGTGTTTTTCTCCTAGTGTAGGAGTAAAACATTTTTGGGTGGATCTAGATGAAAAGCATGTTTTTGCACCTACTCCCAGTGTAGGAATAGTGCATATGTGGGTGGTGTGTACGTGATCTTGATTTTAAGAGCATGACAAACCTCTCATAAGGGTCAACGAAGCTTGACTAAACTCAATACAAAACAAGTAATATATGAGTGAAAGTTTTCCTAGCCTAAATATAAACATGTTTGGCCCTGGTAGGAATTCAAGCTTTGTCATACAGGATCTCATCATGTAGAATTTTTATATTTTTCAAAAGATAAATCTCTAGAACTTTAGTATAATTTGGAATAAGATAAATAGCAGCTCAGACCTTCTCATATCATATCTATCAATTACCTAGAGTTAGATCAAGCATTGCTACCCACGAGTTTCAAGCTCAAAGCAAATTCTCATGTCAAATCAATTCTATCCAAAACTCGGGAGAATTCAAGGATGAAAACTAGGTACTTGAAAGGAATTATAACAGAGCATCTATTCATCATTTCTATCATGTGAGATCATCGTAAAGTTCTTTTTTTCATTGGCACTTAAAAACAAGAAACTAAAGCACACCTTAAGCAAATTAAACTTAAAGCAAACTATACACACTCTTTTTGTTTGGTTTTTTTCATATATTTTTAGATCAATCCATTGTAATATATGTATAAGATAAAGATAAATTTTTATTTTGTTTTGTTGGTTATGCATTTTTTATAGAAATTAAATAAACTAAAGAAAATAATACCAGAAAGAAAAATTACCTAAAGTAATGGGGGCTCCTCCCCCAAGTTGGTTGTTGCTACGGTCCCTCAAAAGGGCGGGTCTATGTTGAGACCCTAGAATAAGTATGACCAATTCTGGTTCTCCTGCTCTAGGTGTTGCTGGATGGCGGCAAGGCATTGTCCTACTTCTTCTTGCACTGGGAATGTTGTGCAAAGTGTTCTAAATCTCATGTTGGTCCTCAATGGTGGTGAGCCTGGTGTCAAAGCGAGCATGTTCCATTTGCTGCTCATGGTAACCCATGGCCGGCGGATGGTGGCCCATGTGATGGTCATGGAAGCCACGAGCAGAAAAAGACATACGTCGTCCTTGATAGCCGCTGGAGACCTCCTCATAGGACTGCTGCTAGTAATAGTCAAAATTGTTGTCCTGCCATTGCCCACTTGAGCCCTGTTGCTAGGAACTCTCTGAATGATGCGAAGTAGGTTGCTCCCACCTAGCATGTCTAGGTTCATGCATATGGGAAGATCCCGGCTGGTCCCAACTTGCATGTACAGGATGGTCCACCTAGGAAGGTCCTACTTGATCAAATCTTGTGTAGCCGATGAAAGCAAGGCCTTCTGGAATGGGGTCGTCTCCATGGTACCGAGTCTATAGGTTGCAAGTGATTCTCGCAGAGGCACTCCTGCAAGGTGCTTCCTCCTTCCTCTATAAATCAAAGACAAACGAATCCACTGCATACAAACCAGGGTTCTAGTTTGGTACAAGAACTCGGTTGTTTAATCTACATACATCATGACAAGTTTCCTATCTCTTCCCTTTTTAACATATGTGCATGATTAAAGTAATCATAATCAATAAGCCAATGGGGAACATCAATGTAAGTAACAGAAGCATCTTCTAGCAGGCCCAAATTTTTAGCTATACGGGTGACCAAAGAAGTGCACCCAACATCTCCCTTAAGACTAAGAATTTCTATCCAATGATTCATCATGAATTTTATGGGTGAGACCTTTTTCCTTTTAATCATGGCATAAAGCAATTTTAGTTCGTCATTTCTAATTGTGCGAAAATCACTTCTAGGAAATAAGGAAAAACCCAACCATTTGTGCATGAATCGCAAAGTAGGATGGTGAATTTCATTGGTGCGAGGGCAGTAGCAAACAATTTCTTTTGAAATCTCCCTCCAAAACTTATTCCGCTCAAAGTCTTGTATGGCGAAGCCTACATCAATTATGCACTAAGAGTGAAATCCAAGAAGTTCACTCAAATTTTTCAATGGAATAGAAAATTCTTTCCCAAAAAGTCTAAATGAAACTTCCAAATTAGTAGGTTGCAAAGTGCACAAGAATTCAATAGTCAAGAGCTTACACCCCGGCTCATCAATTCCCCAAGCATCCTCCCATCCTATGGTCCTAAAAATAAGTTCAAATTCAGCGAGCATACCTATGGCTTGGAGTAGGACTAGATCATAGGCATGAGTGAGGATGAAGTCCTGGGTCTTCAACTTTTTGTAGATGTTCTTCTCCCTAGAGCTTGAGCTGCTTCTCTTGTAGAAGAATGTTCCTCTCCACAGGGGCTGATCGGGATGATACTCCAATAGTGGGAGACGGCGGATCAACCTCCATGTCGGTGCTTGCTCAGGATGAAGAACTCCTTGTTGAATGGAATGACATCGCCCGCTTGAGCTTGTTGGCGATCTTGCTCATTTTCCTGCAAAATAGAGAAAAACCACACAACTCGTGGAACAGGATTAGGAGATGAAAATGTTAGTGGTTAGCCATCTAGAGTCAGTAGTCCGAGGGTTAGTCATCCGATATTGCTTGATGAATATTCTAATCAAGATTTTAGCATGAATTCTTTCTTAATTCCCTGTCTTGATTTGGACAACTCTACCACTCTTCAACTCTATTTTTTCAAATTTTAGCAGCACCTCTCTCTCTCTCTTTCTCAAGATTTTAACACTACTTTCACACCCAAACTTCCTCATAGTCTTTCTTACTCCAACACTACTTCTACCAAGGAAAATTCAACTACAAAATTTTGATCTGAAATTTCAAACTTAGGAGCTAGAATTGTGTTGTGTTGGAGGCCGAGAGTAGCAAGGAAGGAGTGGGATTTATAGAAGGGGAGGTAGCAGACCAGCTGCCCAAGTGGTCTCTCCATTTTTCTGGTGGATCTTTGCTTCATGGTTAAGTAAATGGGGTGCTCCTTTTGGTGGATATTTGCTCTAGATGGTGCAGAATGGAGATAAGTGGAGATCTGGTGAAGATATGGAGGTGATGGTGGAGGTTGAGTTGAGATGGAGGTGATGGGTGGCGGTTGAGTGGGTCCCATGTGTCTCCCGTATTTCTACCATATACATACGTATATATATATACGCAATGCAAAAATATTTTATGATACTATGAAATATAACAAGATGAATGATGGTATTTTTAAATTTTTATGCCTCCACGGTAAATATTTCTTACGGGTTTTTACTCCATAAAAAATATTTACATGGGGCTTAAGTTTTTATAATGCCATGATGAGAATTTTTTTTGATGGTGCAGGTGATGAAAGTAAAATGATTAATGCAGTATGAAAAACTAAATATCGATAACTACCGATTTACCTCCTAGTGAGGGATCAGAACTTTGAGTCCACCGAACTAGACTTATCCATTTGGGTTTATACTTTGGTTGCATCAGTCGGTCCTAGAGATGGAGACCTTGATACTCACTTCTCATGCCACTCCAGATTAGAGCATTGTTCCGGTCTTGGCTTGAAAGAGAATCGCTCTTCCTTCCCATTGATATGGAATTTAATTTCTCCGGCTCCAACATCATTGTGAGCATTTGTGGTGCTTAGGAAGGGTCTCCCAAGAATGAGGGGTATCTTCATGTCTTCCTACAAGTCAAGTACTACAAAATCTATGGGAACAAAAAAGTTTCATATTTTTACCAGAATGTTTTCAGCGATTCCTGCTGGGTAGGGGACCGATTGGTCGGCTAGTTGCAAGAACATTGATGTTGGCATGAGGGTTGAATAGTTGAGCTTGTCGAAGACCTTTTTGGGCTTGACACTGACACTTGCTCCAAGATCGCATAACTCATTCTCAAAGTTCTAGCTCCCGATCGAACAGTTGATAGTGGGGCATCCTGGATCCTTCTTCTTGACAGGTGAAGTGTTTAGGATGGCCGCACTACACTCCTCCATTAACTTGATTACCTCAGTGGAAGGCAGTGGTCTTTTGTTGTTGAGGATGTCTCTGAGATACTTCACGTAGGTAGGTACCTATATGGCATCTAGCATGGAATATTGATATACAACTTTTGAATTACCTCTATGAACTTACCAAACTGTTCATCCATTTTGTCTTTCTGATATCTACATGGAAACAGTAGGAAGATCATGTCATGAAAATCTTGATGTAACTCTCTCTCTTGTGGCCCAACTTCTTCAACTTCATTGGTTCTCTTCTCCTCTTCCTACACTACCACTGGTGTCTTATTTGTCATTGTCGGATATGGTGGATCATGAGTAGACTTACCACCTCTTATGGTTATAGCGTTTACCTTCTCAAGGTTAGTGGCAAAAGGTAGAGTAGCAGCCAGCTGGGCTAATTGTAATTCTATCTTTTATTATAGCTAAGTTGGTCTTTTATGGCAAAAGAAAAACTATCCATTTTAGTATTTATACTTTCTAGGACCTTATCAATAAAAGCAAGCTTCTTAGAAATATTCTCATTAATCCTAGCTTGTTCGAAGATCAGGTCTCTTAAGGATGTTTGTTTAGAAGTATTATAGTAATTACCTGGGTACTTACCTTGGTAAGTCGACCATTGTTGTTGATTCCACCCTTGTCTCTGTTGTTGTGCAGCTGAATTGTTGATGACGATGTTTGCATCCTCTTGATATTCATGGAATTCAACCCCAAGTATTCTCCATAGGTGTTTTGAGCATTGAATGCATCTTGAATGGCCTGACGATCTTTCTTGTAATTGGCTCGCTGTTCAAGCCAATTCAATAGTACGTCCATCTTGGTTGACAGTGCACACACCTCTTCTGGTACTTCTTCACTCTTATTGCATGATTGAATATTGCATTGAGACCAGCCTTGATTAGAGACTATCTTCTCCATAAGAGTTTCAGCTTTTCCAAGGGTGAGTGACATAAATGATCCTCTAGTAGTTGCATCTAGTTGTTCATGAGCTTTCTGAGTTAATCCATTATAAAAGCCTTGCATGAGCAACCAATCTTTCATCTCATGATGAGGACAATATAAAATATATTCTTGGAGATGTTCCCATGCTTTTGGAAAGGTTTCTCCCATCTACTGCTAGACAAACAAGGGTAAGCCTACTAAAGAAGAGGTTATGATATCATCAATAAGTGTGTATTTGGTCAATTCTCTTTAGCCACATGCCCCTCCCCGGCAACGGCGCCATAAATGCTTGTTGACATTTCTTAGCATCACTCTTTACTAAGTTGTCATCCCTAGCATGATGCTAGAAATGCGTTGTTGGTAATTATTGAGAACACATGTAAATTTATACATATACTAAGTAATACGCAAGCGCACAGATAATGTACCATTGTAGCATTTCACCCGGGAGTATACCAGGTATCGTTATTTATATTTTATCCATAGGGAGGAGCTATGGAGTTGTGTTGGCATAGAGATATTAACAAATATATATACTTATGATAAAATCACTCTCATGCTATGGTAGGGGTAAGTCAAGGGATAAATAAATGATAAGTGTAAGGTAATAATAGTATTCCAAATATAGAAATAGAGACTTATAAAATGTAGTATGGCTAAGTAGGAGATTCGTTAAGAGCAAAAGATTCCTAAGTCATTCCTTATTTACTAAGTCTTTTGTACACCCAAGTATATACAATCTCATCTATAGTAAAACTAACTTTGGATCTATGCATAAGGAACATTACTAAGGAAGATCAAGAACAAAGCTTGTCTCCCTTCACAACCGCGTTCTACTTGCTCTACAAATGGGGACTGGACTACAAAGGACTCAATGGGAGTGCCACATCCACGATCTACCATATGACCCAAAGTGCATAATGCATCTGTAGGCAAACAATATCTATGTACCATGCTTACATAATCTCGACCACTTAACTCACTCGAGTACTGAGCTAAGAGCTTTGCAAACATATGCATAAATTCATCATCAATCATAACTATATCAAGCATATAACTAGAGCAAACTAGGAACATAATATTAAAGTAGCACAAAGTCATAAATATAGAGATACAATGGCTATACCAGTCTCTAGACGGTAGATCTAGAATCCTGAGCAATAGCCCACACTCTACTTGAACCTTGCTAGCTAGCCTATACTAGAAACTTGAAGAATTGGAGCTCTATTCTCTTCTCTTTGGAAACCCTAATTTCTGGTCTAAACTTGACTTATGGCAGCATGCTCTAGAGGGGGGGCAGG
Source organism: Miscanthus floridulus (assembly GCF_019320115.1). Classification (NCBI taxonomy): domain Eukaryota; kingdom Viridiplantae; phylum Streptophyta; class Magnoliopsida; order Poales; family Poaceae; genus Miscanthus; species Miscanthus floridulus. The sequence continues at coordinate 86,627,937 of NC_089581.1, read as the reverse complement.
GGCTGGTTATATAGGCCAGAGCGTCCAATGTGAGCCCTTGGATCAAACTGACTTCAAGAACAGCGGAGATGCAATCCTTAAGGCAATGGGGAACTGTGGGGGTATGACCCCCGATGTAACACCCTAGGTGTTAGCCTTGCATAAATTGACTTGCATTGCATGAGCATGAGCATGAGCATCAAGCATTCATATTTAAGCTTTTACAAGTGAAACATTTGATTGAAACATATGCAACATTGCTTGTTAGTTTATGTTTCTTTGTATATATGCATATGATCATGAGTGAATACATGTAATTGGTTTATGTGAGTCACTAAAACATATTAGCTACACTTAGGTTAACAAATGGAACATTGTTCATGAAAGTCACCTTTCATGATCATGTACTTAAGTGATGTTATATGTGTTGACCTGCATAGCCCTATGTGTGACCAATGCATGAAATGAGTGTGTGAACTTGCAAATAGATTAAACATGTTTAGAAGATCATGATGAACAACTTTGGTATTCATGGTTAAGGGTAATTTGGTCACTAAGCCAAAGTTTAAGTGTATACCATCATTTGAATGTAGAATGTTTGACCAAGTTTGAACTATGTGATAGAGACCTTGCATGGAGGTGGTCACTAAAGCAAAGTTGTAGTATTTGGTAAGAGGAACAACTTTTATTTTTGGGTCATTGACTGGTTTAGCTCCTAACATGCTTGAATTAGGCTCACAAGAATCACCAAATCCTTGTCCTCAGCACTTAGCAATTTTTTTCTAAGTTTTTAACCCGGATAGTGTTGATAGCCCGACTTTGAGATGATATAACTCGAGTTTGGTTGAGATTCCAGGCTTGAGTTTTAAACAAGATTTGGAGCTGGTATGTAGGGCTACGACTTTGGTATAGATTGTGTGCACTAATTCATCACGGATTCAAAGATCGAGCTTCACAAAATCGTGCTGTCAGGCGTTTGATCGGGCACTAACGAACTGAATCGCCTGTTCTTCGGTGGCCGATCGTCGTAGAGCATGCGCATCGTGTGGACGCGAGGATGGCCACGCGTCGCCGGCGCCCTGCCCAGCGTGGCCACGATGGGCTAGAGCGCACTACAACAAGCCCCGCGCTCGCCCGCACTGCCCCGCGCTCCCATTTTTGTTTCTGGCTTTCTCCTTCGCCCTAGCACAGCCATTGCAGCAGCCGCCATCGCCATTGCCGTCGTAGCTGCTCCATCGAGCTCACCTTCGCTCACCGCCACCCCATTCTCCAATCGGTCGCGTTCGCAGCTCTGCCTCACCCTTCTCCACCGTTTCCACCTTGCAGCGCCCGCAATTGTGCCTTAGGTAAGCCGCCGCTCGCATTGTGCCATCGTGGGTATGCCTTCGCCGGAGCTCCGCCATGGCCGCTACCGTGGTCGTGCTTCGTCGGAGCGCCTCCAGCCGCCTAAGTCACCTAGATATAGTCGCTTGGTCGCCGTGATGCTGTTGCGCACTTCGCCGGGCTTCGCCGTGGCCAGTGATGGCCAGCACACCGCAGAGCAGCGCCGCCGTGCCGCCATGGCCGGCGACGAGCCCACAGGAAAAATATAATATTAGCATTTGTAGTAGAATTTCTGGAAGATTTAAAATGAAACTTGAAATGTGTTTTTAAATGTATGTAAACTTGTTTATCTTATATCTAGAGTTCCTATGCTCCAAAAATTATGAAATTTATGTGGTGAACTATTCTTGACAAGTGTAAGCTCTGGTAAAAATTTGAGGGTCAGTGCATACATGGATTTGTAGTTATAGATTTTCCTTTTATAATTAGGTGATCCTTGTATGAATTTTTATAAATTATTTATGAATCCAATATTCATGAAATTTGTTGGAGGTTGTCCTAGTACCATATGGATGCTAAGAAAAATATAAAATCTGTTGCTTGACACTTTTCAGTAGGGTTTTCTATTTTTGCTATTTCAAGCCTTTCTGCCTTGTCATTTTTGCATAGGATGTTTTGCTTGGTAAAATGGCATGAAACATTTACAGTAGTCTATTGGTAGCACTAGTAAGCCACTATAAATTTGTGAGAATTTATGATGCACATTTGGTATATGTTTATTATTTACCCTAATTATTTAATTAAAATAAGAAAGGCATTGAAATAATTAGATTGTGATTAAGCATGATGTTTTCTGTGGTTCTTATGATGCATAGTAACTGTTGATGTCAATGGTAAAGTTTAGAAGCCATTGGTTGTATACAAATAACTAACTATCGCTTTATCATTCAAATACAGGACTGCATATATAGTTTTGATTGTGTAGATGATTTCATATGGATAATGGTCCCTACTGTAAAACTTGTTCATAACAAAGTTGTAGATGACCTACTAATCTACCTTGTGTTAAATTTTCACAGCCATAGAACTTAGGGTTTTTGAGTTCTAGCTGTTACAATTTTGCTGTCCGAAAGGTTTACTTTCTGGACAGATTTGATTGAATAATTTGTTTGCCCAATTTAACTCTTGAATCGCAGTGAGAGTATTAAAGGAAAGTTGTAGATAATTTTATAAGCTTTCTAGAAAGTCCAAGATAATAGCATTTGGACAAGTAGAACTTCTGTTATGAGTAAAATGAGTAGATGTTGTTTTGTGATATAGTAGATGCATTGTTGAAGTAGTTAATTAAATAATCAAGAGGAGATATGCACATACTCAGTAGAACATGAAGCACTTGTTATTAATTCAGCACCATGATGTTAAGAATACGTACAAGAATGCATTCATCATGTATCATCATATTATACTTGTCAGCATGTATGCATTCGCAATATCTTATGCCATACTCATGCATCTAGGATCGACAGAGGAGATAACGTTGCTGGAGTGCAACGAAGGAGAGGAAGGGGATCAGCAGGAGATTCCTCAAGCCACAGCTCCCAAAGAAGAGGAGCAGAACCCAGAAGAGCTTCTGGAGTGCCCTGATCACCGCCCCACTTCCTTTCTAAAAGGCAAGCCCCGGAGCATTCTAAGTCTCCTAGTATTTTATAAAATATTACTCAAGTCCTTATGATTGATGCATTAGGTTATAAGAGTTGATTGGAACCACTTGATGCATATAAATTCCTTGTCCAGATATATACACCTTTAACCCTATGTTGGTCCAGAATCGAATATATGCTTAGCCATGCTTAGACCAGTAGAAGTCGGGTGATTTCCTATCACCTGCGAGATATAGGTGGATACCGAAGCATGGTTGGCTATATTTGCTATCGTGGAAAAGAACCATGGGGTAATATAAATTGGGGCCAGGCGGAGTCTATGTGTAGGTTGACTCATGTGATTCCGTCTATGTCGATCAAGGACCGTACCATTGTTGGAACTTCTGACAAGATTGAACGCATGCCTATCACTTAGCTGGCCGGATAACTTGTTCTGACCACGAAGCCAAGTAGCTCAACTCAGGCTAAGCCCCATTCTATTGTGCGCTCCTTGCAGGGAGCCAGACTAAGCCCAAGGGCAGGCTAGGCCTGAACGTCCGGGCATTTGGTGTCCCCGATTGTGCGGCGCGGTATGAACCCATGAAATGTGTACCTGAGATTGTACCAAAGGTGACCTAAGGCGACTAATGATCTGGTCTGTCTGGGTTTGTGTTAGGAATAAATTCCTAGCTGGTTGAAATTGATTCGAATCGCCGTCTCTCTCGGATAGTGAGAAACTTGGCTAGCTCCAGCATTGTAGTAACTGTATTGTGGAACATGATGGTTCGAATGATTATGAAATTACAATACCTGCTATGGTTACTAGTGTATGCTCTTAAAATGATATACCACATGTTTGGCACAGGATAGTTGCTAATTTAGAGATGGATAGTCATAATTAATTTGATAACAGGATTATAATTGTATAATTGAGTTAATTGCTTTTTATGCAAAATGTTGCCAAGCTATCTCCACTTATATAGCCTTACATGATCCTTGGAGTCATTTTATTTCTAGTTTATGATGGGTAAGTCTAGCTGAGTACCTTCTTGTACTCAGGGTTTATTTCCCATTATTGCAGATGGCACTATTTATCATGGTTATTGCAAGAGTTGCTTCTATCCCGCTGTGGATGAGGAGTAAGCCTTGGGCAGGCTTCTTTATTAATCCCTCTACATGCTTTTGTGGTTTGTAATCGTATATTAGCACTGTATTAAACTATGTTGGAAACTTTACTTTCAAACTTAATTTGCTTCTGCTTTTATCCATTAAACTTGGTTTGTAATAACTTTGTTTCATACTCTGATGATGGAAATGTATCTGTGAACTTTATGTAATATGTGACATGTATGTTGAATCATGTACGATCTTGGTTGTTGTAAATTGTTTATCGAGACTTGTCGTGGTACTCGACGGACTACCAGGTTTATATGGGTTCAAGTATGATAGTGCGACCGCTTGCGGGCTGCCATTATACTTGTACTCTTATAAATTGGTCGGTTCTGCGACAGCTAGCATTAGAGCAAGGTTCAACGTTAATTGTCACATGTGTATTTAAAACAAAAGTTTTTGTTTTCCCAAAACCTTTTCTAGCAACTGATAGCTATATAAATAGGTATTTGAAATCTAAAGTGTGCTAGTGATCACTTTCCTTATGCCCAAATTAAGGACTATTAGGTGGCTATTTAAGTACTAACATGGGGGTTTTTACTTTTGTCGTCCATACGGCATGCTATTGTATGGATGCCATTCATTTGAATGGTAATGTATGGACCAAATGCCTCTACACCAAGGTAAGATAATGAGTGGCATGACCGCAAGATGTGAGCGTGCGGTCAGGGAGAGTTAGCTTTGGTACGACTATGTATGCATGCCTGCATGTGTATGTGGGGTGTATTTAATTGTGGGTATAAACTGTTATCGGGTAGCTTTGATATGGAAGTATATGTATGGGTATACATATATGGAAGTATTTAGATTTACATTCTGCATATTTAATTATGGGTTTGGGCTGAAATGAAACTCTTATGTAGGTACACTAACAACGAAACGTGTAGCTTGACTAGTTACACTATATATGAGAGAACGTATGTATGCCACCGTGTCTACCGTTAGAAATAATTTTTCCTGAGTTTGTGAGGACGTATGGAATGAGCATGCATCATGATAATTATCATTCAAATAATTACATTGTTCCTCCCCTTATAAATTTCTTACTCGGTTATGTAACTCTTATCCATTATGGCCTTATCTCACACAAAGTTGTACATGTTCATGGTACAGATGGCAGCACCAACTGGATGTGAGAATTTCCTAATGGTTTTCAGAACGCCTACACTACTGTGGAGAGTTTTGCACTTTGCGGGGTACCATGAACTGCCCCTTTATCATTGGGATGAAGAGTACTTGGAGGGACAGCCATGGTACGAGGTATGGCTAACTATACTAGCTCACACACAGGCACCCTTCTGGCAGGAGTGGAAGGCAGAATCAGAAGGGAAAACTCCTTGGGAGGCTGCCCAAGTTGTGGCCTTTGAGGTTTTGAGTCAAATCTACCAGTAGCATGAGGATGCACTTACCGGCAGTGCAGTGAGTATGTTTCCTTGGGTGGATTCGTCCACCATAGTATGGGAACAACACAACCAAAATGCATTGATCCGAGATCGAGATGAGCGGGCAAACAGCTCTAGTCCTGCTATGAGTGCCATGTTTGTGGTGATGAAGATGTTTTGTGCATGCCAGAACACCAGTGATTTCTGGCAGGAATCATACACCACTTGCATGGACAAGCTCATGAGAGCTGAAGCCATACAACGCAAGCTCAAGAAGTGTGTGTGCAAGCAAAAGAAAGCCACAAGTAAAGCCCAATGGGAATCTGACCAAGCCTATGCAGCCTTGGGCACTCTCCATGCCTAAATGGAGCAAGTGGATCAACAGAGAGCAGCAGCCCAAGAAGCAAGAGCTAATGATCAAGCATTGCTTGCAGGACTACGGGAGCAGTTGGAGGCCGCCCATGCTGAGGTGTCCACAGCTAGACGCCAGCGAGATGTAGCAGAAAACCATGTCGCTGCAATAAGGATAGAATAGGATAGGCACTGCGACATGAGTAATGCCTAGGACTGTGCTAAAAGGGGCTTACATCAGCAGCTTGCACAGGCTCAACTTCAAGTGATGAACCTTCAGCATGAAGTGCACTATTTGAACAACCAGCTAAACCTAATCCTTGATGGGGAAGAAGATGGTCCGAATATGGAGGAAGATGAGGACAAGGAAGAGGAAGAAGTGGAGCCTGAGGAAGGAGATGATCCTATCTCCAACCTCGATAGTGATCATGATGAGGATTAGATCGCTTAGTACTTAGTAGAAGTGCTTAATGTATCATCGTTGGTTATGTAATGGACCTGTAGTTTGAATTTGGTGTTAGTGAATTGGACTATCATGTAATATTGTTATTTGCATGACTATCGCACATTTGGTTAAACGCTAATTCAAATTCCAGTCGATTTATTAGTGATCGTGATTTGAATATTAACGTGCTATGAGTCCGATAAGGGATCGAATTGGTGGTGTAATGTTGCGAGAATGAATTATTATGCCTCTGTTTTTATTGTATGAATTTGAGATTGTCTCTAGTAATTTTAGTTTGGCATGATTATAAATTCATCTGCAATCTTTCGACATCAACCAATAATCGCTTATTGTTGCAACTTCGCAGATGACTCACACCCGTGCAGGAGCTAGTAGCAGCCAGGATGGCAACGGCGATGACTTACCACCATCGCCGTCTGCTTAGGAGTTCTTTGCCTAATTCTTGGGGAGCCAAAGGACAATGGAGGAAACTCTGCGCCTCATCACGTAGAACACCGCTCGTGGCCACCCACAGCAACAAGGGCTCGAGCCAAATCAACACAGTACATTCAAGGAATTTCTAGATACAAAGCCTCCTAACTTCAAGGTGGTAGAGGAACCACTACAGGTGGACAAGTGGCTCAACACCATTGAGCAGAAGTTTCATCTGCTAAGAGTCATCGAGCACCTAAAGGCTGAGTATGCTTCTCACTAGTTGTAGGGACCGGCAGGGATTTGGTGGACACATTTCTTGTCCTCTCTACCTGCTAATGCGCGAGTAACATGGGAGCAGTTCAAGTTGGCTTTTTGGGGACATCATATTCCCCCAGGCCTAATGCCCATGAAGGTGGCTGAATTTATGAGGCTCACACAGGGGATAAAGACCCTCACAGAATATATGCATGCATTCAACAACCTGTCCAGTTATGCTCCAGGTTTTGTGGATACAGAGGAGAAAAAGATAGAGAGCTTCAAGTGGGGTCTAGGCACAAAGCTGATGAAGACCATGGCCAACTCCAAGTGCACCACTTTCAACGAGTTTATTAGTGACGCTTTGACCCAGGAAAATCACAATAACATGCACGTGGCAGCTAAGGGTCGCAAGAGGGCATTTGAGGTAGGTGCCTCCGGATCTTCACAGTCCAGAGCTCCTATAATAGCTAGGCCACAGTTCTGTCCACCCGAACCCAAGTTTAGGCCTACACCCCTAAAAGCTTAGAACGGCAGGCCTCAGAAAGCGTTTCGTAAGGCATTCACTATTGCCTTACCTAAAGGAAATGGCGGTCAGGGAAGCTCCACAGGACCTAGGTGTAATCAACCATGTTTCAACTGCAATCAAGTGCGGCATTGGGCCAAACAATGCCCCCACCCCAAGAAGAATGGCAACCAGAATCAGAACAATCAGAGGCAGGCAAACATAAGGGCATGTCCTGGATACGTGTAATATACCGCTATTGAGGAAGTGCCCGCAGGAGAAGTTGTCACGGCTGGTATGTTTCTTATCAACAAGCATCTCGCTATTGTTTTATTTGATTCGGGAGCTTCTCATTCATTTATGAGTCAAGCATTTGCATCTAGACATGATCAGAAAATAATTGAAGTAAGCAAGGGTGGTTATAATATAAGTTCAGCGGGGGCTACTATTTCTACAAATAAGATAGTCAAAAACGTGCTCATCTCTATATAAGGGAGGGAGTACACAATGGATTTGATAATATTGCCCGGGTTATCAATAAGTGTAATCTTAGGCATGAATTTGATGAAGGATCATAGTGTTCTCATTAACACTAGCACTCGTACTATTATGTTGAGAGAACCAAAGGGGGATAATGCTTTTCTAGTACCACTCTCCCAAAATTTTGAACTCCAACATTTAGCTTGTGCTATCCAAACCACTACCCTTTGTGATATCCCCATGGTTTGTGAGTTTTTAGATGTATTTCTAGAGGAGTTACCAGGTTTACCACCTAATAGGGATGTGGAATTTAAGATTGAGTTAGTGCCAGGTATGGCACCTATCTCAAGAAGGCCATATAGAATGTCACCAAATGAGTTAGTAGAACTTAAGATTCAGTTACAGGATCTATTGGACAAGGGTCTTATTCAACTTAGTTCATCTCCATGGGGCTGTCCAGCACTGTTTGTGAAAAAGAAGGACAAGTCACTAAGAATGTGTGTAGATTACAGACCACTCAATGCTATGACCATCAAGAATAAGTACCCATTGCCTTGTATCAACATCTTGTTTGATCAGTTGGCAAAAGCAAAGGTATTCTCCAAGATTGACTTGAGATCAGGCTATCATCAGATAAAGATTAGGCTAGGGGATATACCTAAGACTGCTTTCTCCACTAGGTACGGCTTATATGAGTATTTGGTTATGTCATTCAGACTAACAAATGCTCCTGCCTACTTCATGTACTTGATGAATTCAGTATTCATGCCTGAGCTTGACAAGTTCGTGGTCATGTTTATCGATGATATATTGATTTATTTGGAAAACGAGATAGATCGTGAAGAGCATCTGAGGATTGTTCTATCCATATTGAGGGAGCATAAGCTATATGCAAAATTTAGCAAGTGTGAATTTTGGTTGAGCAAAGTACATTTCTTAGGCCATATCTTATCAAGAGATGGAATCTCTATAGACCCATCAAAAGTACAGGAGGTCATGGATTGGAAGGCCCCGACTTCGGTTCATGAAGTTTGGAGTTTTCTAGTGTTAGCAGGATATTATCGTCGTTTCATTCTAGATTTCTCAAAGATAGCTAAGCCCATGACCAGACTACTTTAGAAAGATGAGAAGTACAAATGGACACCAAAATGTGAAACAACTTTTCACACCCTCAGAACTCTGTTAACTATAGCGCCTGTCTTAGCACAACCTAACATTGAGAAGCCTTTCGATGTATTTTGTGATGCATCAGGAATAGGTTTGGGGTGTGTGCTTATGCAAGAAGGAAGAGTTATTGCATATGCTTCTCAGCAATTGAGAAAACATGAAGTCAACTACCCTACACATGATTTGGAACTCATAGCAGTTGTTCATGCATTAAAGATATGGAGACATTACTTGTTGGGTAATGTATGTCATATATATACCAACCACAAAAGTCTCAAGTATATCTTTACCCAACCAGAGCTGAACATGAGACAGCGAAGATGGTTAGAATTGATTAAGGACTACAATTTGGAAGTGCATTACCATTCGGGGAAAGCCAATGTAGTAGCCGATGCACTCAGTCGGAAGTCTCATTGCAACACTTTGGAAGCATTGTTGGAAGATGGCTTCAATTTGTTACATCCTGCAGTACTGCACAATATCACTATCAGTTGTTCACTTGAGAGCAAAATCATAGAGCTACAGCAAATGGATGTAGGTATAAGTCACATCAAAAGAAAGATGCAAGAGCAAGAAACCAAGCATTTCAGATTGGACAAAAGGGTGTATTATGGTTTGAGGACCGACTTGTGGTACCAAAAGACCGTGAGCTTAGAAATCAAATTTTAGCTAAAGCTCATTCGTCCAAATTGTCTATCCATCCAGGTAGTAGCAAGATGTACCAAGATTTGAAAACCCATTTTTGGTGGACTAAGATGAAGAAAGAGATCGCAGCCTATGTCGCTAGGTGCGACAACTACAGTAGAGTAAAAGTTGTTCATATGAAATCTACCGGATTACAGCAGCCATTGCCTATTCTAGGTTGGAAATGGGAAGAAATCAGTATGGACTTTATCACAGGCCTTCCAATGACACCGCAAGGTCATGATTCAATATGGGTTGTTGTAGATCGTCTCACCAAGTCAACACATTTTATACCGGTTCACACAATATATCACGTGGGGAAGTACGCTGAGTTGTACATTTCTCAGATTGTGAGACTACATGGAGTACCTAGGACCATAATCTCAGATCGAGGACCATAGTTTATAGCTCGTTTCTAGGAACACTTACACCAGGCTTTGGGAACTAAGCTAATTAGAAGTTCGGCATACCATCCACAAACTTCAGGATAGACAGAGCAAGTGAACCAAATCTTAGAAGATTTGCTAAGAGCTTGTGTTATATCTTTCAAGGGTTCGTGGGAGAAATGGTTACCTTTAGCTGAGTTCTCCTACAACAACAGTTATCAAGCAAGCATCAAGATGGCTCTGTTTGAAGCCTTGTACGGCAAAAAATGTAGAACTCTGTTGAATTGGATTGAGCCCGGTGAAAGGAGATACTTTGGTATTGACTTGGTTAATGAAGCTGAAGAGCAAGTGCGTATTATCCAGCAGCATATGAAGGCAGCTCAATCAAGACAAAAGAGTTATGCTGATAAAAGAAGAAGACCACTGACTTTTGAAGTGGGTGACTATGTATACTTGAAAGTATCACCCATGAAAGGGGTGAAGAGATTTGGAATGAAAAAGAAGTTTGCACCTAGATATGTAGGACCATACAAGATTTTGGAATGGAAAGGAAATGTTGCTTATAAGTTACAACTTCCACCAGAGATGAGCGCAATATTTGATGTCTTCCATGTTTCTTAGTTGAAGAAATGTCTTCGTGTACCTAAAGAAGCTATTGCACCCACCAACATGAAGCTTCAATCGGATTTGACCTATGAAGAAAAACCAATCCGAGTGTTAGAAGAGATGGAAAGAGTAACACGGAGTAAGATCATTAAGTTCTATAAGGTGGTGTGGAACAATCACAGTGAACAAGATGCTATGTGGGAACGAGAGGATTATTTACGAGAGATTTATCCCGCCTTTTTCTAAGAATGGTAGGTCTTGCAAATCTCGAGACAAGATTTTTATAAGGGGGAGGGGCTGTAACACCCTATGTAACACCCCAGGTGTTTGGCTTCCACATTTGCACTTGCATTCATGAACATGAGCATCATTCATCCATTCATGAGCTTTTTATTGCATGAAACATGTTTTCGAAACATTGCAACATATTGTTATATTTCATGTGTGTTTGTTTTATGAAATGAATAGTGTGCAACACTCAAGTGCAATATGTGCAACTCACTTTAGTGAAACATCGTTAGTTAGTACTATGCAACAAAATCATGAAACATGTGAAACATGACTTTGAAACAAAGGTAACATTTCACTTGTTTTTCCTTGTTTCAATGCATGTGATGCTTGATTTTGGTGTGACCAATGTGTGGTGTGGCTAATTATCCTCTAAAGCAACTTAGTTATACGTGGAATGTCATTAGGAACAATGTTCATGTTGATCATTTTGCCTAATTAGGTTTCCAAGTCATGGTTTGACCATTATGGACCCCTAGAGCTCCTGAGTTTGACTATTTAAAAAGTGTAGCTTAGATTGTTTGCATGTCTGAGCAACCTAAAGCAAAGTTGTAGTAAATTTTATAAGGAACAAACTTTGTTTAGAAGCCAAGTCATGAAAATGTGCACAACATGCTCAAAAAGGTCCCATAAGTCAGTTTTGGGGTTGTATTCAACACTTAGAAATTTTCTAAGTGTGAAGACTGGATTTCAATTTCATGTACCCGACTTGTTCACATTGTAGCTCCCTAACCAAGCCGAACCAGCTCGAGCTCCAATTGGCAAAGTTGAAGATCTCACTTAGTACTACAACTTTGTCAACTACATCATGAGCTGAATCATCACGGTTTAGGGGATATGGAGTAATGAACTTGCTCTATCAGTTGGCACAATGGAGCACTGAATCGGGAATTTCAGACTGGCACAGTGGCCGACCGGTCATAGGCTGTTTCCACTGCATGGCCGCCATGCGCTCGGCTGGCCCTGACCACGCTGCGTGCTGGCCGGCGTGAAGAGGAGGATGCCTGCTGCCTCTCTGCTCGCTCTCAGTCGCTTCCTCCCTCGCGCGCGTCCATAGCACGAAGAAAAACAAGCCGCCGCCGTCGCCATTGCCCTACCGAGCTTGTGCTCACTCACCATCGCGTCTTACCTCGCTCCAGCTAGCCCAAAGCTTTGCTAGCACCCCATGTACCTCGCCATCACCCTCGCTGAGCTAGATGAGCCATAGGTAAGGGCCTTTGGCCATTTCCGCCGTCGTCGCCCTTGCGGTCACCTCGCCGGAGTGGTGCTCGCCGTGGCCAGCACTGCACGGTTCCCCCTTTCCTTCCCTAGCCTCTGTCTTAGCTTCATCGTTACTCACCATTGCTCATGTGATGATGTAGCCAACTCTGCCGGTCCGGTCAGGCCGAAACGTGGCCGCGCACCACTGTGCGCCATGGCCGAGCCGCCGTGCTCCGTGGCCGGAGTACTTAGAGGTCGGTAGAGAGCGCGATTAGGGCACCAATCCACGCGGGAGGTCGAGGCAGTCATGGAGGTACCCTCCTCATCACCGGTGAATCCACCATCGGCGAGCTTCGCCACTGCCACGCCATTGCAGCCGCCTCCCCTGTTTTCCTCTCGCTGACCTGTGGCGTCATCTGACCCAAGGGCCCCACTTGTCAGTGACTGTGTATTGGAAGCCAGTTCAAATATTTCCAATTTTGAATGCTATTTTGTAAAATTTGTATCTCCGGTTTTGTAGATCCAAATTGGGTGATTCCAATTTTTTTAGGATCATAGTGAAGTGTAGTATTTAGGAAAAATATAACATGAACACTTGTAGTGGAAATTTTGGATGAATTAAATAGGAACTTGAAATGTGTTTTTAAATGCATGCAAACTTGTTTAAATTATATCTAGAGTTCCTGTGCTCCAAAAATTATGAAATCTTGTTGGTAAGCTATTCTTGCTTAGTAGAAGCTCTCGTAAAAATTTGAGAGTCATTGCATGTATGGTTTTTGAGTTATAGATTTTCCTTTTATCATTGAATGATCCTTGTGTGAATTTTTGTAATTTATCTAGGAATCCAATGACCATGAAATTTTGTGGGAAGTATACTAGTACCTTAAGGATGCTAGGAAAAATATAAAATCTGTTGCTTGACTGTTTTCACTAGGGTTTCCTAATTATGTCATTTTAAGTCATTATGTCTTATCATTTTTGTGTAGGATGTTATACTTCCTCAAATGATGTGAAATTTTTATAGTGGTCTACTTGGAGCATGTAGTACCTACTGTAATTTTTGTAGATTAAATGGTGTAGTTCTCATATATGTTTGTTATTTCTCTTAATTAATTAAATAAATTAAGAAAGGCATTAAAAGAAATGATGGTGAACACCTTACTTTCTGGTGTTCTTGTGACATGTGTGATGAGTAAGTAAAGTTAGTTTTGTCCAATTATATGTTTGCAACATAAGTTAATAATTATTTTTCTGCATTGTCTTTCGGGATAGTTCTAGGATCTTTACAAAGTTCCCAATGATAATTTGGTTTGCTGGGAATGAGGTGAATACAAAAGTTGTAGATAACTTATGTATCTAGATCCTATAAAATTTGGTGGCACTTGGCCCAGTAGTTTAGGAGCTACAGCTGTTCAAAGTTAGATTCTAGAGTTGCTTTTTCTCTGTCTTGTTTGGACCTAATCATGTAATTCTGCAAATTCGACCTGGTAAAGGTTGGAATCATGCCTTGAGGTTTAAAAATAATTGTAGGTGATTTCATAAGCTTTCCAAATTATCTTGGTGCATGTCATTTGGAATTGTAGATCTTCAGTTATGGTCAGTTTACTGTAACACTGTATAGTCTCTATTTCGCTGAAATATGAATGGTTGTGTGCATGCTTTGTTGCAATGTTCTTGTTGATTGTTTAGCTGCTAGACTAACTTGAGAACATGCTTAGGTGCAAGTGCTAGGTCCTTAACTAAAGATGAGCAATTGTACATTAGATTGTATAAACTTGGTAAGTAAAGTGATTTGAATAGAGCCTAAGTCAGAAAATGCGGACTGCCGTAAGCATGTGCATTCCCCGAGCATCCCTAACTTCGTTCATGTGCATCCATGATAATTATCTTATGCATTCATGCAATAGGTGTTCCGGAGGGAGTGACACTACTGGAGTTCGAGGGAGCAAGCCAGGAGGAGGAGCCTGAGGTGCAGGAAATCGACGAAGCAGCCGCCGAGGAGGAGTTGCCTGAGTGCCCTGACCACCGTCCTTCCTCTTTCCTGAAAGGCAAGCCCCAAAGCATATTAAGTCTCCCATGTTTTTACAAATACCTTGAGTATCTTTTATTCATTGATGATGCATTAAGCATAGGAATTGGTTGAAACCAATTGTTGCATTATATATCCATCCTTGTCCAGATATCGCACTGGAATCCTACTTAAGTTCAGGAACGGGTTAAATGCTTAGCCATGCTTAGTGCAGTAGAAGTCAGGTGATTTCCTGTCACCTACGAGCTTTAGGATGAGGTGGATCATGGTTGGCTATATTTGCTATCATGCAAAAGAACCATGTTAATAATGAATTAAGACCGGGCGGAGTCTTGTGCAGGGTTGGACATAGTGACTCTGTCTGTGTCATTTAAGGACCGATACGCTGTACGTCCTCATGTCATGTTGAACGCAACCTAACACTTAGCTGGCCGGATAAGTCGTTTCGACCACGAAGCCTAGTAGCTCGACTCAGGCCAGGGACACGAGTAGTGGCGTGCATTTAGGAGGTAGTAAGGATGTGCGGAGAGCCATTGGCATAAGTCCAAGGTGGGTTAGAGTCCCGAGCAACCTTGGCAGAGTAGTTCTCTGAGAATGTCGATCTATTCGGACTCGCGACTCCTGAATCGTACCAAAGGTGACTTGTTTGCGACCTTGACGGGGGAAGCAAGGTTTGTGTTTAGGAATAGCCCTCCAGCTGGATAGGAATCGATTTGAATCACTGTCTCTTCCGGATAGTGAGAACTTGACTGAGCAGCGGCAACGTAGATTCAATTAATTTAACGATATGGTTAAATGGGTGATGATGATAATGTTGCCATGATTTATACCTGCTATGGTTATTACTATTTGCATCTTAATCAAATGATTGCATAGTACAGGTGCTAATATGGATGATAGGTTAATGGCTAAAAGTCACTGCTAGTCCAGGTTAAGAGTTGATCATTATTACTTATGCTTTTCCGCAAAAAGAAAGTGTCAGCCAGACCCATTAAATTAAGCTATGCATGATCCTTGGTGTCATTTGTTTTGGTTTTCGATGGGTAAGTATAGCTGAGTACATTCTCGTACTCAGGGTTTATTCCCTCTTGTTGCAGATGACCTTCTATATCAAGGCTTTTGTAAGTATTATCTCCACCCAGCGGGTGATGAAGACTAGATCATGGGCATGATCTCTGTTTCCCTTATTCGAATGCTTTTGCGGGTTGTGATCAGCAAACCAGTATTTGTATTTGAACTCGGGTGTGTAAGTTAAACTATTTGCTTCCGCGTACTTTGCCACACTTGTTTTCTAATAACGATGACTCTGAGGTGTTGTAACCTATTTGCAAACCATCTGTGAAATGATGTAACGTACGATATGTTATGTTGAATTACTGTGATCTTGGTTGTATGCAAGTTGGTTTGAAATCCTTCATGGCTTTTGTTGACTACCGGGTTTATATGGGCTCAAGTGCGAGAATTTGATCATTTCGGCGATTGTTTTTGTACTTGTGCTCTTATAAATTGGTCGGTTCTGTGACACCTGGTATCAGAGCTAGATTCAACATTAAACATGTCATATGGGTATTTAAAACAAAAGCTTTTGTTATGAAAACAATTTTCCAACTTATAGATATATATAAGTGTTAAACATTAAAAAAAAATTATGGTGTACTGGTGATCACATCCCTTGTAGCCCAATTAAGGACTTCTAGGTGGCTTATATATAATTACTAACTTGGGGGAAATTGATTGTTTCTATTTCGTCATCCATGCGGTGTGCTATTGCATGGGTGCCATTCACTTGAATGGTAATGTATGGATCAATTGCATCTACGCTAAGGTAAGTGTGAGTTGTGAGAGCATGACCGTCCAACCGTCAGTCTAGGGGAGAGTTAGTTGTGGTTACTAGAGTATTTACATGTTGCATACATGTATATATGAAGGTACTTAATTGTGGGTACATCTGTCGGGTAGTTTGGATACCTAAGTATATATATCTGGGCATGTATACATGGAGAGTATCTTAGTTACTACTTTTGTTATTAGCATTATATCTTGTTGGGTTGGGCTGCAATGAAGTTTTCTATAGGTACGCTAACAACACACCATGTAGATCGACTAGTTACCGCTAATTGAGAGAATGTGTGTATGCCATCGTATATTCCGCTAAAACTTAAATTTTCTTAGGTTTGTGAGGATGTACGGAACGAGCATGCATCATATGCACTCATGTCATTCATATTGCATTACTCCCTCCCTTATAATTGTTTATCCCAAGTATTAAGTTCAATCTCTCAGCAAAATAATCCTCTCATGAGAGTTGCATCCCTTTTTGATACAGATGGCCGCACCCGTGTTTCCTACTAGTAGCAGCACCTTTTTGGACCAGTTCGGTATGCCCACCTTGCTCTGGAGGGTGCTCAGTTCAGTTGGGTACCCGGAGGCACCCCGCTACACGTGGAGGTAGGTGGTGCCATTGGGAGATGTACCTTGGTACATTGTGACCTTTATAGTACCGCAGAACCCCATGAGACTGTTGTGGCATGGGTGGAGCATTGAGACTGATGGGCAAAGCCTATGGGAAGCCACTCAAGTTGCTGCCCTTGATGTGCTTATGGATATAGCACAGAGCTTTGGGGATGAGTTAGTGGGTGGACCAGCTTCATCCATTCCTCGAGTGGCTCCTACTAAGGCTGAGTGGACTCAAGAAGATGGCTAGGCCTTGGTTCGAGGCCATGGGGAACATGTTCTAAGTGACAATGCTAGAATGAGTGCTATGATGGTCATCTTGAAGCTTTGTTGAGTCAGGCAGGACACCCTTTTCTAGTGTGCTAGAAGAAGCTGGCAAGGCAATGGCAGCCCAACACAAGTTCAGGTTGCGTGCCCACAAGTATCACCATAGGGCAGATGCATGTGGGCGAGCTTAGTAAGAAGTAGATGAGATTCGAGGTATTGCAAATTATTGCCTGCAGCAGTGGGGTCAAACAGCACGCGAGAGAGACGAGCTTCGTAACCAACTGATGAACCTCACTATAGAGAGAGATGAGGCAGCACAGGAGTTGGATCGTGTGACCCGTCATAGAGATGTAGCTTTAGAGTTGGTAGAAGAAAGACGTCAGGGCTAGATCATGTCTAACCATAATGCTTTTCAAAGGGAGCATGAGCTCCAAGAGCAGCTTGAAGAGCTTCAGGTTGAGCACCATCAATTGAACAACCGTTTGTTTCCTATTCCTCACCCCATACCAAGGTATCCTAATGTGGGTGGACCTCAAGTGATTGAGGCCAATGAAGAAGAAGAGGATGTGTAGATGGATGGCAATGCAGCTGAACCTACAAATGAAGAAGAAGAGGAAGATCCGAAAGAAGTCCAAGGCGTCTCCAATGTGGACAGCGATCACTTTGATGAGTAGTTGGTTAGCAAGTCTCACTAGTTTAAGCTTTTGCACTCATTGGTGTAATGGACTTAGTACAATGACTGATGTGGGATGTACCTTTTAATTCGAACTTGGCATATAATGTACTTAAATCCACTCCCTTTGGGATGCGTATCTTGTTGGTTAAGTTTAAAACTTGTCATATTGGAATGCACTGCGTATGGCACTAGTAATCTAATTGATGATGTGGTGATTGGAGAATGAATTATTGCCTCTATTTATTGTATGAAGTTTTCATTCTCTCCAGTAAATTCAGTTTGGCGTAATTACATTGTTCCTCTCCAATGTGCTGACATCACCAATAATTACTGGTTGCGCATTGTTGCAGATGCCTCACACTCGTTCCACTGGTGTGGCTGGTGATGATGATGATCTTCCACCACCACCACCCACACCAACGGAATTGATGGCAATCCTTGTAGAAGGACAGCACACTATGGCTGAGGCTCTCCGCACGATTGCAAATCGTGATGGTCATGGTGCACGCCAAGGACCAAAACTAAATCAGTATAGCGACTTCAAAGATTTCCTTGACATGAAACCCCCGATCTTTAAGGAGGCTAAGGAGCCCCTACAAGCTGATGAGTGGTTGAACACTCTTGAGTAGAAATTCTGTCTGCTTCGCTTGACAGAAGTGCTGAAGACCGAATATGCTTCTCACCAACTGCATGGGCCAGCTGGTATTTGGTGGAGTCATCATCGGTCCACTATGCCCGCTAATGCCCAAATCACTTGGGATCAGTTCAAATCTACTTTTAGGGGAAATTATATTCCTCCTAGTCTCATGGCAATCAAGCAAACGGAGTTCATGAAGCTGACCCAGGGGAACAAGAGCTTGAATGAATACCTGTAGACTTTCAATAACCTTGCAAGGTATGCTACTGAGTTTGTTGACACTGATGCCAAAAAGATCGCTAGTTTCAAGCGAGGACTTAGCCCCAAATTGATGAAGATCATGGGAAATTGCAAGTGTGCTCATTTTAATGAGTTTGTGAGTGATGCTTTATCGCAAGAGAACAACAATGCTGTATATGCTGCTTCGAAGAATTGTAAGAGGGCCTATGAGGTGGGTGCCTCACAATCCAAGGCTCCAGTCACCCAAAGGGCTCCATTCTGCCCTCTAGCATCAGCTACTAAATTCTGCCCACTGCAAAAGAAGAATCCAGGCAGGACTAGATTTCACAAGGCCTTTACAGTTGCTCTTACTAAGGGCACTACCAGCCAAGGTAGTTCCAAGGCTCCTCCAAGCAACATGCCATGCTGGAACTGCAACAAGATAGGCCACTGGGCAAGGGAGTGCCCTTACCCTAAGAAGAATAACTACCAAGGTGGCCATTAGGGATAGGTGAACCACACTAATATTGATGATATTCCTTCAAGAGAGGTAGTAACTGCTGGTAAGTTCCTGGTTGATCAACACCCTGCAGTTGTACTATTTGATTCAGTGCTTCACATTCTTTTATTAGTCCCGCATTTGCATCGATGTTTATGTAGAAAACATACACTGTTGAGGGTGAGGGTTATTGTATTAGGGCTGCCAGTGGTACTTTCCCAACCAAGCTTGTAGTTGGCGACATACAATTTGAGATAGAGGGGCGAAGTTATCAGGTTGATCTGGTAGTTTTACCGGGGCTGGGTATCGATGTGATATTGGGAATGAACTGGATGAGTAGTCATGGAGTGCTTATTGATACATCAACTAGAGTAGTCATGCTCAGAGATCCTGGTAATCAGGAGGGTTTTCTAGTATAGCTACCCAGAGACATCAATCTTTCTTGTACGGCTAATGCGGTGCAAGCAAAGGCTATGGCAGATATCCCTGTCGTGTGTGATTTTTTGGATGTTTTTCTCGATGATTTGCCTAGATTGCCCCTGGATTGAGACATGGAGTTCAAGATAGAGTTGCTACCTGGTACAGCATCCATCTCTAGAAGGCCTTATAGGATGCCTCCCAATGAACTAGCAGAACTTAAGACCTAGTTGAATGAACTTCTAAAGAAAGGCCTTATCCGTCCTAGTTCATCTCCGTGGGGGTGCCCAGCTATGTTTGTAAAGAAGAAGGATCAATCACTATGCATGTGTGTAGATTATAGGCCTTTGAATGCAGTCACCATCAAGAATAAGTACCCTCTGCTACGCATAGATATCTTATTTGATCAGTTATCTAAAGCAAAAGTCTTTTCCAAGATTGTTTTGAGATCTGGTTATCATCAAATCAAAATTTGGCCTGAGGATGTCCCAAAAATAGCATTCTCTACAAGATATAGGTTGTATGAGTACCTTGTTATGTCTTTTGGATTGACCAATGCCCCCGCACACTTCATGTATTTGATGAATTCAGTGTTTATGCCCGAGTTGAACAAATTTATGGTGGTTTATTCTGAGAATGAAGAAGATCATGTTGAACATTTGCGAGTGGTTCTCACTAGATTGCGAGAACACAAGCTTTATGCAAAGTTCAGTAAGTGTGAATTATGGCTTCGTGAGGTACCTTTTCTCGAACACGTGTTGTCCAATGGTGGAATTATGGTGGATCCCACCAAGGTGCAAGAAGTGTTGGACTAGAAGGCTCCAATCTCGGTGCATGAGGTTCAGAGTTTTCTGGGATTGGCTGGCTATTATCGTCGCTTCATCCTAGATTTCTCTAAAATAGCCAAGCCTATGACTCAGTTGCTGCAAAAAGACATGAGGTTTGTCTGGACTTTCGAGTGTGATGCGGCTTTCCACACCCTGTGAACTCTTCTAACTTCGGCTCTGGTTTTGGCGCAACCGGATATCAAGAAACCTTTTGATGTGTTCTACGATGCATCAGGTATAGGTTTAGGAGGTGTTCTTATGCAATAGGGTAGGGTCATTGCTTATACCTCTCGCCAACTTCGGAAGCATGAGGTGAACTATCCGATGCATGACTTAGAACTCACTGCAGTTGTTCATGCTTTGAAGGCCAAGAGACATTATTTGCTCGGCAATGTGTGCAATATCTACACTGATCATAAAAGTCTTAAGTACATCTTCACTCAACCAAAGTTGAATATGTGTAAGAGAAGATGGCTCGAGTTGATCAAGGATTATAACCTCCAAGTGCACTATCACCCTAGCAAGGCAAACATCGTCGCGGATGCCTTAAGTAGGAAATCTCATTGCCACTCTTTGATTGAAAGTGACTTCCATTTGTCAAAACTCCTACATCCTGTAGTCCTTCACAACATCACTGTCAGTTGTACTCTACAGAGTCAAATTATCGAGCTACAGAAGAAAAATCTAGGTGTGTTCCACATCAAGCGTAAGATGAAAGAGCAAGAAACCAAACATTTTTGAGTAGATGAGAATGGCGTGTTATGGTTCAAAGATAGGTTGGTGGTTCCAAAGGATAGAGAGCTTAGAAATCAAATCATATCTGAAGCCCATTCCTCTAAATTATCTATTCATCCTGGTAGTAACAAAATGTATCATGATTTGAAGCCTTGCTTTTGGTGGACCAAGATGAAGGAGATAGCTGCTTATGTGGCTAGGCGTGACACTTGTTGTCGAGTCAAAGTTGTGCACATGAAAGCTGGATTGCTTTAGCCACTCTCTATTCTAGGTTGGAAATGGGAGGAGATAAGTATGGATTTTATTGTTGGACTCCCTACTACTCAGAGGAATTTTAACTCCATTTGGGTGATTGTAGACCGTCTGACTAAGTCTGCACACTTCATTCCTGTCTGCATAGATTTCCGACCAACTAACTATGCAGAGTTGTACTTTAATCAGATAGTCCAACTTCATGGGATACCTCGTACTATTGTCTCTGATAGAGGACCATAGTTCATTGCTCGCTTTTGGGAGCACTTACATAGATTATTAGGAACTAAGTTAGTAAGAAGTTCTGCCTATCATCCGTAAACCAATGGGCAAACTAAACGAGTGAATCAAATCTTAGAAGATATGTTGAGAGCATGTGTCATCTCGGCTAAGGGTTCATGGGAAAAGTGGTTGCCCCTAGCTAAATTCTCGTACAATAATAGTTATCAAGAGAGTATCAAGATGGCACCGTTCGAAGCTTTATACGGTCAGAAGTGTAGAACTCCGATGAATTGGATGGAAGCCGGTGAAAGGAGATATTATGGAATTGATTTTGTTCAAGAAGCCAAAGAACAAGTCCGTACTATCCAAACCCATATGGCCGCAGCTCAAGCTAGGTAGAAAAGTTATGCTGATCGACGTAGAAAACCTATTGAGTTCGAAGTTAGAGACTTCATTTATCTGAAAGTCTCACCCATGAAGAGTGTCCAACGCTTTGGTGTGAAGCGAAAGCTTGCGCCGAGATATGTTGGTCCGTTTGAAATCATTGGACAAAGTGGTAAGGTAGCATACAAGATCCAATTACCTCCTGAGATGAGTGCTATCTTCAATGTCTTTCATGTATCCCAATTGAAGAAATGTCTTCGCATCCCTAAAGAGAGAGTTCCACTATGGGATATCGGGTTAAAATCGGATTTGACCTTTGAAGAGAAACCGATCTAAGTAATTGACACTCGGGAGCGAGTGACTCGGAGTCGGGTGGTCAAGTTTTACAAAGTCATGTGGAGTAATCAGGGTAGTGAACGCGATGCAACGTGGGAAAGAGAAGATTATTTGAGGGACGGTTATAAGGAATTCTATCAACAATGGTATGCTTGTCAAATCTCAGGACGAGATTTTTATAAGGGGGAAGGCTGTAACACCCTAGGTGTTTGGCTTCCACATTTGCACTTGCATTTCATGAACATGAGCATCATTCATCCATTCATGAGCTTTTATTGCATGAAACATGTTTTCGAAACATTGCAACATATTGTTATATTTCATGTGTGTTTGTTTTATGAAATGAATAGTGTGCAACACTCAAGTGCAACATGTGCAACTCACTTTAGTGAAACATGGTTAGTTAGTACTATGCAACAAAATCATGAAACATGTGAAACATGACTTTGAAACAAAGGTAACATTTCACTTGTTTTTCCTTGTTTCAATGCATGTGATGCTTGATTTTGGTGTGACCAATGTGTGGTCTAGCTAATTATCCTCTAAAGCAACTTAGTTATACTTGGAATGTTATTAGGTACAATGTTCATGTTGATAATTTTGCCTAATTAGGTTTCCAAGTCATTGTTTGACCATTATGGACCCCTAGAGCTCCTAAGTTTGATTGTTTAAAAAGTGTAGCTTAGAGTGTTTGCATGTCTGAGCAACCTAAAGCAAAGTTGTAGCAAATTTTATAAGGAACAAACTTTGTTTAGAAGCCAAGTCATCAAAATGTGCACAACATACTCAAAAAGGTCCCACAAGTCAGTTTTGGGGTTGTA
Source organism: Miscanthus floridulus (assembly GCF_019320115.1). Classification (NCBI taxonomy): domain Eukaryota; kingdom Viridiplantae; phylum Streptophyta; class Magnoliopsida; order Poales; family Poaceae; genus Miscanthus; species Miscanthus floridulus. Next base: position 86,604,866 of record NC_089581.1, on the reverse strand, counting down.
TTCAACACTTAGAAATTTTCTAAGTGTGAAGACTGGATTTTAGTTTCATGTACCCGACTTGTTCACGTTGTAGCTCCCTAACCAAGCCAAACCAGCCTCGAGCTCCAATTGGCAAAGTTGAAGATCTCACTTAGTACTACAACTTTGTCAACTACGTCATGAGCTGAATCATCATGGTTTAGGAGATATAGAGTGATGAACTTGCTCTGTCAGTCAGCACCATGGAGCACTGAATCGGCAATTTTAGACCGGCACAGTGGCCGACCGGCCGCAGGCCGTTGCCACTACGTGGCCGCCACACGCTCGGCTGGCCCTGACCATGCTGTGTGCTAGCCAGCGTGAAGAGGAGGACACCTACTGCCTCTCCGCTCGCTCTCAGTCACTTCCTCCCTCTCGCGCTTGTTTGTAGCACGGAGAAAAACAAGCCGCCACCGTTGCCATTGCCCCACCGAGCTCGTGTGCGCTCACCGTCGTGTCTTACCTCACTCTAGCTAGCCCAAAGCTTCGCTAGCACCCTACGTACCTTGCCGTCACCCTCGCTGAGCCAGACAAGCCGTAGGTAAGGGCCTTTGGCCATTTCCGTCATCGTCGCCCTTGCGGTCACCTCGCTGGAGTGGTGCTTGCCGTGGCTAGCACTGCACGGTTCCCCCTTTCCTGGCAAGTGAGAGTCCCGAGCAACCTTGGTAGAGTGGTTCTCTGAGAATGTCGATCTGTTTGGACTCACGACTCCTGAATCATACCAAAGGTGACTTGTTTGCGACCCTGACGGGGGAAGCAGGGTTTGTGTTTAGGAATACCCCTCCAGCTAGATAGGAATCAATTCGAATCACCATCTCTCCCGGATAGTGAGAACTTAACTGAGCAGTGGCAACGTAGATTCAATTAATTTAACGATATGGTTAAATAGGTGATGATGATAATGTTGCCACGATTTATACCTGCTATGGTTATTACTGTTTGCATCTTAATCAAATGATTGCTTAGTACAGGTGCTAATATAGATGACAGGTTAATGGCTAAATGTCACTACTAGTTCAGGTTAAGAGTTGATCATTATTACTTATGCTTTTCCGCAAAAAGAAAGTGTCAGCCAGACCCACTAAATTAAGCTATACATGATCCTTGGTGTCATTTGTTTTGGTTTCTGACGGGTAAGTCTAGCTGAGTACATTCTTGTACTCAGGGTTTATTCCCTCTTATTGTAGATGACCTTCTATATCAGGGCTTCTGTAAGTATTGTCTCCACTCGACGGGTGACAAAGACTAGATCATGGGCATGATCTCTGTTTCCCTTATCTGAATGCTTTTGCGGGTTGTGATCAGCAAACCAGTATTTGTATTTGAAATTGGGTGTGTAAGTTAAACTATTTGCTTCTGCGTACTTTGCCGCACTTGTTTTGTAATAACGATGACTCTGAGGTGTTGTAACCTATTTGCAAACCGTCTGTGAAATGTTGTAACGTACGATATGTTATGTTGAATTACTGTGATCTTGGTTGTATGCAAGTTGGTTTGAAATCCTTCGTGGTTTCGGTTGACTACCGGGTTTATATGGGCTCAAGTGCAAGAATTTGATTGCTTCGGCGATTGTTTTTGTACTTGTGCTCTTATAAATAGGTCAGTTCTATGACACCCTAGGTGTTAGCCTTGCATAAATTGACTTGCATTGCATGAGCATGAGCATCAAGCATTCATATTTAAGCTCTTACAAGTGAAACATTTGATTGAAACCTATGCAACATTGCTTGTTAGTTTATGTTTCTTTGTATATATGCATATGATCATGAGTGAATACATGTAATTGGTTTATGTGAGTCACTAAAACATATTAGCTACACTTAGGTTAACAAATGGAACATTGTTCATGAAAGTCACCTTTCATGATCAAGTACTTAAGTGATGTTATGTGTTGACCTGGATAGCCCTATGTGTGACCAATGCATGAAATGAGTGTGTGACCTTACAAATAGCTTAAACATGTTTAGAAGATCATGATGAACAACTTTGGTATTCATGGTTAAGGGTAATTTGGTCACTAAGCCAAAGTTTAAGTGTATACCATCATTTGAATGTGGCATGTTTGACCATGTTTGAACTATGTGATAGAGACCTTGCATGGAGGTGGTCACTAAAGCAAAGTTGTAGTATTTGGCAAGAGGAACAACTTTTATTTTTGGGTCATTGACTGGTTTAGCTCCTAACATGCTTGAATTAGGCTCACAAGAATCACCAAATCCTTGTTCTCAGCACTTAGCAATTTTTTTCTAAGTTTTTAACCCGGACAGTGCTCACAGCCTGACTTTGAGATGATATAACTCGAGTTTGGTTGAGATTCAAGGCTTGAGTTCTAAACAAGATTTGGAGCTGGTATGTAGGGCTACGACTTTGGTATAGATTGTGTGCGCTAATTCGTCACGGATTCGAAGATCGAGCTTCATGAAATCATGCTATCAGGCATTTGATCGGTCACTGACGAACTGAATAGCCCATTCTTCGGTGGCCGACCGTCGCAGAGCATGCGCACCGTGTGGACATGAGGATGGCTGCGTGTCGCCGGTGCCCTGCCCAGCGCAGCCACGACGGGCCAAAGCGCACTACAACAGGCCCCGTGCTCACCCGCACTGCCTCACACTCCCATTTTCGTTTCTAGCTTTCTCCTTCGCCCCAGCGTAGCCATCGCAGTAGCCGTTGTCGCCATTGCCGTCGCATCTGCTCTGCCGAGCTCACCTGCGCTCATCGCCGCCCCATTCTATAATCGGTTGCGTTCGTAGCTCCGCCTCACCCTTCTCCACCGTTTCCACCTTGCAGCGCCTGCAATCGTGCCTTAGGTAAGCCACCGTTCGTGTTGTGCCACCGCAGGTATGCCTTCACCGGAGCTCCACCATGGCCGCTGCCATGGTCGTGCCTCGTCGGAGCGCCTCCAACCACCTAAGTCGCCTAGATATAGTCGCCTAGTCACTGTGATGCTGTTGCATGCTTCGCTGGGCTTTGCCGTGGCCGGTGACGGCTAGCACACTGTAGAGCAGTGCTGTCGTGCCACCATGGCCGGTGACAAGCTCGCTCCGCCACACCTGCATGGTCACTACCTAGACCATCCGACGCGGTTTGAGTAGTAGATCATGTTGGTGCCCTTGGCTTCACCAGAAAGTTCACCAGCGATCAGCCGTGGCCAACCCGCGTCGAAGCAGCACCACTGCCCTGCTTTGTTTCACTGACGTGTGGGTCCATCTGACCTGTGGGTCCCTGTTGTCAGTGACGGTAGTGTAGAAAGCTAGTGCATTTATTTCCTGTTTTATGTGCATCTTTGAAATTAGATAAGTTGAGCTGTGTAGATTCAAAAATTGTGAACCAAATTTTGTAGTGTTCCTTAGGAACTGTAGTGTTTAGGAAAAATATAATATTAGCATTTGTAGTAGAATTTCTGGAAGATTTAAAATAAAACTTAAAATGTGTTTTTAAATGTATGTAAACTTATTTATCTTATATCTAGAGTTCATGTGCTCCAAAAATTATGAAATTTTTGTGGTGAGCTGTTCTTGACAAGTGTAAGCTCTGGTAAAATTTTGAGGGTTAGTGCATGCATGGATTTATAGTTATAGATTTTCCTTTTATAATTAGGTGATCCTTGTATGAATTTTTATAAATTATTTATGAATCCAATATTCATGAAATTTGTTGGAGGTTGTCCTAGTACCATATAGATGCTAAAAAAATATAAAATTTGTTGCTTGACACTTTTCACTAGGGTTTTCTATTTTTTATATTTCAAGCCTTTCTGCCTTGTCATTTTTGCATAGGATGTTTTACTTAGTAAAATGGCATGAAACTTTTACAGTAGTCTATTGGTAGCACTAGTAAGCCACTATAAATTTGTGAGAGTTTATGATGCACATTTGGTATATGTTTATTATTTACCCTAATTATTTAATTAAAATAAGAAAGGCATTGAAATAATTAGATTGTGATTAAGCATGATGTTTTCTATGGTTCTTATGATGCATGTAACTGTTGATGTCAATGGTAAAGTTTAGAAGCCATTGGTTGTATACAAATAACTAACTATCGCTTTATCATTCAAATATAGGACTGCATGTATAGTTTTGATTGTGTGGATGATTTCATATGGATAATGGTCCCTACTGTAAAACTTGTTCATAACAAAGTTGTAGATGACCTCTAATCTATCTTGTGTTAAATTTTCACAGCCGTAGGACTTAGGGTTTTTGAGTTCTAGCTGTTACAATTTTGCTGTCCGAAAGGTTTACTTTCTAGACAGATTTGATTGAATGATTTGTTTGCCCAATTTAACTCTTGAATCACAGTGAGAGTATTAAAGGAAAGTTGTAGATAAGTTTATAAGATTTCTAGAAAGTCCAAGATCACAGCATTTGGACAAGTAGAACTTCTGTTATGAGTAAAATGAGTAGATGTTGTTTTGTGATATAGTAGATGCATTGTTGAAGTAGTTAATTAAATAATCAAGAAGAGATATGCACATACTCAGTAGAACATGAAGCACTTGTTATTAATTCAGCACCATGATGTTAAGAATACGTACAAGAATGCATTCATCATGTATCATCATATTATACTTGTCAGCATGTATGCATTCGCAATATCTTATGCCATACTCATGCATCTAGGATCGACAGAGGAGATAACGTTGCTGGAGTGCAACGAAGGAGAGGAAGGGGACCAGCAGGAGATTCCTCAAGCCACAGCTCCCAAAGAAGAGGAGCAGAACCCAGAAGAGCTTCTGGAGTGCCCTGATCACCGCCCCACTTCCTTTCTAAAAGGCAAGCCCTGGAGCATTCTAAGTCTCCTAGTATTTTATAAAATATTACTCAAGTCCTTATGATTGATGCATTAGGTTATAAGAGTTGATTGGAACCACTTGATGCATATAAATTCCTTGTCCAGATATATACACCTTTAACCCTATGTTGGTCCAGAATCGAATATATGCTTAGCCATGCTTAGACCAGTAGAAGTCGGGTGATTTCCTATCACCTGCGAGATATAGGTGGATACCGAAGCACGGTTGGCTATATTTGCTATCGTGGAAAAGAACCATGGGGTAATATAAATTGGGGCCGGGCGGAGTCTATGTGTAGGTTGACTCATGTGATTTCGTCTATGTCAATCAAGGACCGTACCATTGTTGGAACTTCTGACAAGATTGAACGCTATCACTTAGCTAGCCGGATAACTCGTTGCGACCGTGAAGCCGAGTAGCTCAACTTAGGTCAGGCCCCGTTCTGTTGTGTGCTCCATGTAGGGAGCCAGACTAAGCCCAAGGACAGGCTAGACCTGAATGTCCTGGCATTTGGTGTCCCCGAGTGCGGCGTGGTACGAACCCGCGAAATGTGTACCTAAGATTGTACCAAAGGTGACCTAAGGCGACTAATGATCTGGTCTACCTGGGTTTGTGTTAGGAAGAAATTCCCAGCTAGATGAAATCGATTCTAATCGTTGTCTCTTCCGGATAGTGAGAAACTTGGCTAGCTCCAGCATTATAGTAACTGTATTGTGGAACATGATGGTTCGAATGATTATGGAATTACAATATCTGCTATGGTTACTAGTGTATGCCCTTAAAATGATATACCAAATGTTTGGCATAGGATAGTTGCTAATTTAGAGATGGATAGTCATAATTAACTTGATAACAGGATTATAATTGTATAATTGAGTTAATTGCTTTTTATGCAAAATGTTGCCAAGCTATCTCCACTTATATAGCCTTACATGATCCTTGGAGTCATTTTATTTCTAGTTTATGATGGGTAAGTCTAGCTGAGTACCTTCTCGTACTCAGGGTTTATTTGCCATTGTTGCAGATGGCACTGTTTATCATAGTTATTGCAAGAGTTGCTTCTATCCCGCTGTGGATGAGGAGTAAGCCTTGGGCAGGCTTCTTTATTAATCCCTCTACCTGCTTTTGTGGTCTGTGATCATATATTGGCACTGTATTAAACTATGTTGGAAACTTTACTTTCAAACTTAATTTGCTTCCACTTTTATCCATTAAACTTGGTTTGTAATAACTTTGTTTCATACTCTAATGATGGAAATGTATCTATGAACTTTATGTAATATGTGACATGTATGTTGAATCATGTACGATCTTAGTTGTTGTAAATCATTTATCAAGACCCATCGTGGTACTCGACGGACTACTGGGTTTATATGGGTTTAAGTATGATAGTGTGACCGCTTGCGGGCTGCCATTATACTTGCACTCTTATAAATTGGTCATTTCTGTGACACCCGATACCCGCAAGGCTCCACGTGGGTTGAGCCACTAGGGGAGTCCCAACCCACAAGACTATGCATGGGTCACACCACTGGTCAAGGCCTAGCTCTCATGACAACACCACGTGAAGTATGCCGTAGGACAACGTGCTTCACAAGGCAACGTGAAGGTACTTCGTGATCTACAAAATGGGCTTGGATATGATAGATATTGTATGATCTATAACTTCCTATCTTGTAAACCGATCAGAATGGGAATAACCAATTTGTAACCCTACCCCCCAAGCTATATAAGGCGGGTAGGGACCCCCCTTGTTTTCATCTGAACACACACAATAGAATCCACAAAGACATAGGGCATAGAGTATTACATCAAGCTGATGGCACAAACCTGCCTAATCATTGTCTCTTGTGTTCTGTGTCACCATCCAGTTTCCTCACGCGCACCTCCACCAATTCATCTACCACCATGGGCATACCCCTCAGTAGACTGTCGACCAAATTTCGTCGATAATGGTGCGCCAGGTAGGGGGTGTGCATGCTGAATCCATGGCAAGCCAGATGGTCACCTTCCCAAGCTCCATGGCCCCCCTTGAGCTAGGATAGATCTTCATGAGCGGATCCATGACCTAGGTTATCAGCCCCGACGGCAATGGGGAGATTGTGGAGGTGGTGCAAGACCACCCTATGCTGATCGCGATAACACTAGCAATGACATCTTCGGTCTTAGTGGCACATCGCTAGATCAGGAGATCCATCAACAATGATGACCTGATCGCATCCATTGATCAGGTCACAGTTCACCTAACAGAATGTCAGCTCCTCGTAGATTCAATCCTAGATCGATCTAGAGCAAGCAACAATTTTCTTGTGCTCCAAGATCACCAAGCCATAGTGATCAAGCAACCTACTCGACCACACTACGCAAGGCAGATAGATTCCGATCTAGTGATCATAGCTACTCTAGAAGGGCGCATGGTGCGGCGCCGACCACTTCCTGCCACCGACCTTCACTTGGATGACTATGAAGCCTTGATGGAGAACCCACCGAGGCCCTACCCCTTTGGGCTATAGGGTGTAGGATCTATGTATCAGAATGTCATCCACCACCTCTTCGCCAACCATGTCGAACGCAATTGTGTCACTGACCTCTACATGATCGACCCAACTAACTCTGGTCAACCCGCGCCCACGGCCAACATGGTGGCCATTCATTAGCTCTTGGAGGATGCTATTCTTCTGACCAAATCTCTTCACCACATCTTCGATGAAAGCATCAATGATTCTTTTGAGGGCTTGACCAAGACCCTATTGAGATGCCCTACTTTCCCTCCAGGGTTCGGGGGCATGATTTTCCACATCAGCCATGATAGTGTTACCAAGGAGGGTGAAACCGCTAAAGAACGCAACGCTCGTCATGAGAAGAACGCCGATTGCTAACATCGTCGAGACGCAGAAGCAGCCCCTAAGGCCAGTGAAGATGGTTGTGGCCTGTCCCACCATCAACGCAATCTGGAAGAGGCATTTGACATGGTTGGCGACCAGCCAGTCTATCAGACTCCAAGTGCCAATCTTGTTGTCACTTTCAATGAGCTCAACAAACTCCCTCACACTCCATAGGTCGAGAAGGTCCATGTGCACATCATAGCTGCACAAGTCTAGGTCAATGAGTTCCATAATGATGTGCCATCTACTCCATCATGTCGGCTCATAGCTGCCGCTCCCACCGTGATGGAGGAGGCCAACATCATGGCACCAATGCCCACCGACCTCAGGCTAGAGGCCCCTACCTCTATAGAGGATCTAGGGGCAACTATGAAGCATATTCACGCCAAGATGCCCACCCACCATGTTCCTAGGGAGGTTAGGGCGGCAATGGCAACTAGGAGGTCAATCAACTCTCTCCTCATGACCTTCATGATCACCTTAATGCCAATGCAGATGCCCATGGCTGCATCAAAAACAGCAGGTCCGCACGCTACGAAGTAGAGATGGAGCATCACTGGTGATTCGACGCTGAACATGAAGGATTTGCTGCTCGCTAAGCACCACTCCCTACCAGCACATTATGACTTCACCCTTTTACAGAGAGGCTCTAAACCGTCCCATGGTTAGTGGGCTTCAAGATCATTGGTGTCAATACCTACGATAGAAAGGACAACCCCGCTTAGTGGCTAACTCTACGAGATCACTGAAAAAGCAATGGGTGAGATGAGGACATCATGGCAAACTACCTTCCTATCATGCTTAACCAATCTACAAATAATTGGCTCCTTAGCTTGCAGGAGAACTCCATCTGATCTTGGGACAACCTCAAGAAAGCCTTCAGCAACAACTACATGGCTACATGCAAGCAGCCTGACACCAAGTATGACTTGGAAAAGCTTCATTAGTCCTTCGAGGAATCACTGATGCTGAGGCCATCGCTGCCTTCACCAATGGGCTCCTACATGAGCAGCTTTGTGGCAAGCTATACCACAAGAGGCTCACCACCATCGGTGAGCTGATACAAACAGCGAATGGATACGCTGACACTAAAGAAGCCGAACGGGTTACCCGCTCTGCTCATTACAAAGACAGATGTTACGATGATCACGATCACCGCCGTGATGGTATTGACCATCGTGATGACCATGATCGCCATCATGATGACTACGACCCCTAGTGTGAGGATCATCTAGAGAGCTCGAGAGGTAGACAAAGCCGTCATTGCTGACCTGATACCTCCATCAACACCATCCACACCCGTGTCAAGCGCACATACGATGTGGATTTTGGCAAGCTACTGGATAGCCCTTGCCCTATCCACAAGGATGCTAAGCACACCATGTGGGAGTGCAGGGGCCTAAAGACTGCTTTTAGGGGAGAACCATCAATGAAGCAGCATCGCAATGATGATGAGACCAAAGATGGTGAAGGTGGAGAGCGAGGCAAGAACAAGGGCCCTACATACCAGGATCCCACCAATACCGTTGCTACCATCTTTGGTGGGAGGGCTATCTCCAAAAACAAGCGAGAGCAGAAGCTTGTAGCCCGACGCATCATGTCGGTCACTACATATGACAACCCCATCTCTAATCTGAAGTATCTTGACTAGTCAGAGCACCCGATCACCTTCTCTAGGACCGATCAGTGGTCGGACATCCCATACCTAGGGCATTTCCCACTCGTCCTGGATCCCATAATCAAGGACGTGCACTTCTAGAAGGTCCTCATCGACGGAGGGAGTGCCCTCAACATTCTTTTCGCTGGATCTCTAAAGGAGCTAGGCCTCAAGAAGAAAGGCCTCACCTCCATTCTAGGGAATCATTCCTGGGAAGGCGTCCCTCCCCTTAGGACAGATTATACTACCTGTCCAGTTCATCACTGTGAAGCACTTCCATGTTGACTATGTCAACTTCCTCATTGCCGACTTTAACATGGCGTACCATGCCATCCTTGACCGACCAGCTCTTGCAAAGTTCATGGCTGTGCCACACTATACATACCTAGTGCTGAAGATGCCAACAGAGTAGGGGTCCTCTCCCTGTGCGCCAACCTTGATGTCGCCTACAACTGTGAGAAGGAAAGCATCGCGCTTGCCGAGGCAACTGACATCTCCATTCGTATGCAAGACTGCATCATGACTTCATAGGTGATCCCTCTAGAGGACCTAGAGATCCCTACCTTAGAGGCCACCCGAGCTTCAACCAAGCCTAGGGAGTTCAAGGAAGTGGTCCTCGTCCCCTGTGACCAGTCCAAGGCTGCTCGGATCAGGGCCAACCTCGATCCTAAATAGGAAGATGTGCTCATCAGCTTCCTATGGGAGCATGTCGACATGTTCGCATGGAAACCTATGGACATGCCCAGTGTGCCAAGGGAGTTGATCGAGCATGCCTTAAACATCTCGGCGACTGTCAAGCCCATTAAGTAGAAGCTTCAACTATTCGCGCTGGACAAAAATGGAGGCTATTAGGGTAGACATAACCCGGCTCTCATCCATTAGATTCATAAAAGAGGTGTACCATCTAGACTGGCTTGCCAACTCGGTTCTTGTAGGAAAAAAAGAATAAAGAACAAAGAATGTGCGTTAATTACACCGATCTCAACAAACATGGCCCTAAAGACCCCTTTGGTTTACCTCGCATCGACGAGGTCATAGATTCTACAGCTGGTTGTGAGCTCCTGTGCTTTCTAGATTGCTACTCTAGTTATCACCAGATCACGCTAAAGGAAGAAGACCAGATCAAGACATCGTTCATCACACGCTTTGGCGCCTACTGCTACATGACCATGTCTTTCGGACTCAAAAACACGACGTGACATATCAAAGAGCCATCCAGTGCTGTCTTAAGGACCAAATAGGAAGAATGTCGAGGCCTATGTCGATGATGTGGTAGTTAAGTCTAGGACTACTGACTCCCACATCGCTGACCTCACCAAAGTTTTTAAAGCATTGAATGTGTACCGATGGAAGCTAAATCCCACCAATTGTATTTTTGCTGTTCCATCCAGTATACTGCTAGGCAACATCGTCAATCGCCATGGCATCGAAGCCAACCCAGAGAAGATAGCGGTGGTGACCAACATGAAGCCACCAACCTACATCAAAGATGTCTAGAAGCTAACAGGGTGCATGGGGCTTTAAGTCATTTCATATCACACCTGGGCGAAAAGGGACTCCCCTTCTTCAAGCTACTTAAAGCTCAAAAGAAATTCATCTGGTCAGAAGATGCTGACAAGGCATTTGCTGAGCTCAAGCGGTTCCTCACCACACCTCCGATCATGATTGCCCCCCAAAAGGATGAGACCCTACTAATCTACATAACAGCGACCAACCGGGTAGTCAACACCGCCATCGTCATTGAGTGAGAAGAGGCTGGCCATGCATACAAACTCCAGCGCTAGTCTACTTCTTTAGCGAGGTCTTAAATGAGTCTAAGACTCACTACCCACAAGTCTAGAAGCTACTATACGCCATCCTTGTCACATCCTAGAAGCTCCATCATTACTTTGATGCCTACCACATAGCGGTAGTCATGGAGTACCATCTCAGTGACATTCTCCACAATAAGGAAGCTAGCTGCCGCATCATCAAATGGGTGGTCGAGCTTAACACCTATACCATCGATTTTAGGCCCTGCCACATGATCAAGTCACAAAGCACTCACCGATTTCATCGCCGAGTGGACTGATATGCAGACTCCTATCATAGTCAACCACCCTGAGCACTAGACCATGTACTTCAATGGATCTCTCAACCTCGACGGTGCTAGGGCTGACATATATTTCATCTCACAATCAGGGGATAAGCTTTGCTATGTCCTTCGCCTACACTTCCTAGCATCCAACAATACCTCTGAATATGAAGCGGCACTTCACAGTCTCCGTACAGCTATCGAGCTTGGTGTTAAACTCCTCTAGGTGTATGGTGACTCCGCACTCGTGATCAATCAGCTCAACAAAGACTGGAATTGCACCAACGAGAAGTTGGATGCTTACTATTGGAGTATAACCCCAGGTACCCATGGCAATGGACATGGGCCACATCACCAGAGGAGATCTAGCCCATAAGATCAAGGCCTACGGTGCTCAGCTCTGGTCGGCGTGCACCGCAAGGCAATCAAAAGACATCTTGGCGATGAAGGAAGATCTATTCAAATATGATAGATATCGCATTCCTTGTAAATACTTACCATATAGCTAAATAGATCTAGACCTAAACCGACTTGTAACCCTACCCCCCAAACTATATAAGGCGGGTAGGGACCCCCCTCGAATTTATCTCATATTCAATACAATCAACCAAAGACACATGACGTAGGGTATTACGTCGATCAGACGGCCTAAACTAGTCTAAACCGCTGTCTCTGCGCCCATGTCACCATTCGGTTCCTATTACGTGCACCTCCACCGATCATCTACTACCATGGGTATACCCCTCGGTAGACTGTCGACTAGATTTTATCGACACTTACTGTACCGTGATAAGAAAGTTAGAAGACAAGTTCTATGGCATCAAATACCACCATGTGGTTCAGGCCAATAATCAAGCAGCTGATGAGCTATTAAAGATAGGATCAACCTAGATCGATGTTCTAGCTGGAGTGTTCATCTAGGACCATGTGGCTCCTTCCATCAAGCAAGAACAAGAAGTCATTGAAGAAAAATCACCCGCCGAGCAGATAGTCGCAGCGGTCCTTGGTCCTAGTTGCGATTGGAGACAACCTTTCATCAAGTATCTAACCACTATAGATGTCCTAGATGAGAACATAGAGAGAGAATGCCTTACCCACTACAGTAAGCACTATGTCCTCATTGATGGGAAGTTGTATCGTAGAAATGCCAAAGGCGAGCTACTACAGAAGTGTGTCTCCATGGAACAAGGCAAGAAGATACTCAACGAGATCCACATCGGCACCTGTGGCAACCACGTAACCTCTAGAACACTAGTTGGAAATGCTTTTTGAGCTGGCTTCTATTGGCCTTCTACCATGGTTGATGCTAAAGCCCTAGTTTGTAGATGTGAGAATTACTAGTTCTTTAAAAAAACAAATCCATGTCCTGGCTTAGGTCTTGCAAACAATCCCAGTGTCGTGGCCCTTTGCATGCTGGGAACTAGATATGGTTGGACCATTCAAGCCTACGCTAGGAGGTTTCCGTTGGGTCTATGTCTGCATTGACAAATTCTCCAAGTGGATCGAATACAAACCCCAGGTCCAAGCTATAACAAAGAAAGTAGCCGAACTGCTTGACGACATCATCCACCGGTTCGGTCTGCTGAACAACATCATCACCGACCTTTGATCCACATTTACTAGTAGGGACTTCTAGGATTTCTACAATGAAAGATGCATCTTAGTCAAGTATGTCTCCATGGCACACCCAAGGGCCAACGGCCAAGTCGAGAGCGCCAACGGCATGATCCTAGATGCATTAAAGAAATGACTATGAGAAGGAACAGAAGCACCCAAGAAAATGGCTCAAGGAACTACCGACCGTGGTCTAGGACTAAGGACCCAGCCCAGTCGTAACACCGACATCTCCCCGTACTTTATGGTTTTTGGCTCTAAGGCCATACTGCCTGCTGATGTCGCCTCCGAGCTCCCAGGGTGGAGAACTACAATGAGGAGAACTCTGACTAGGCTCAGCTCGTTGAACTAGATAGCCTAGAAGAGGAACATCTAGTCACCTATGTTCAAACAACAAAATACCTCGATGGCCTATGCAGATACTACAACTGCAATGTCAACGACTGATTCTTCGTGGTCGGAGATTTAGTACTTGTAGAAAATAGAAGACAGATGGGATGCTCAAGCTCTCCTCACCTTGGGAAGGCCCCTTCATTGTCAAGGCGGTCCCCAACTAGGTTCCTACAGACTATGCGACATGGATGAGAGAGATGTCCCAAATTCTTGGCACATTGACATACTTAGATGTTTCTACCCATGAAGCATCCCCTCTAGAAGATATGTACCTTTAAAATTTAAGTATTCAACAAAGTTTTTTACACTAACATCTCTCCATATTATTCTCTCCATGCTGAGTGCTTCTAATTCTACGCTTAATGTCTTAAAGACTATACGCCACCTATTTCCCATGCAAATACCCGAACAAACACGTTGATGCTCGAACACCTCCAAAGATGACCATGTCTCTGACCTCTCCCTACATGTGCATGAGCATCTGCCCTATGTGTCATGGGTGGTTGGCAATGGTTCTTAGTGACACCTTATTTCTTCCCACGTGCACATGGTCCCTATGCCGCGCGTTACGAATAATAGGCTAGCTAAGGCTGGGGACTCTGCTATACACTTCTATTCGGACGGTTTATATCAAATATAAACACAAACATATCATAATTGTAAGTGTTCAACAAACATCGCTAGATATTCAATAAGAGTTTTTTCTAAAAACTCTATCGAGCACTACTCTCCCACTCACCAAATAGCTCGACATCTTCGGCCCACCTCTTTGTCATCTCCTCTACGTCATCCTCCAACTTAGTGATCTTATCCATGTTCGTGCCCTATGCATATCTGGTCACCACCCGCTGGAGATCCACCAAAGGGTAATGAGACTTTAGCTATGCAAGTGCATGTTCAACAGCTCCATGGGTCGCGCTGTGCACGAACTCCTTGAAGTTCGTCCACGCTGTCCGCCAACGATCCATGACCGATCGGTGCGGCCCATCACCGGGTAGTCATCCTCCATCGGGCTGCTCCAAACTGATGCAGTCCAGCACAGGTTGGATCCTCGCGATCATCATCTCCAACTTATCATCTTGATTCTTTACCTGCTCCACAAGCACTTGGAATTGCGCTTGAGACTAATGTAGATACTCTACAAATGACATAGCTATATGTTCAATGCATACCTAAGGCCGCACAAGTTAAAACTGTATGAAAAACAGTCACGACAATGGTCTTTAATGGCCTTCTCAACCCTCTCCTCTGCTTTCTCCTTCACCTCTAGAACCTAGCTAATGGCTTCCTAGGACAGGCTGAGCTCCATCTCTAATGCTGCGCACAATAGACAGACATGTCACAGCACTGAATAACTTTAAGCAAAATTCTAAGCCAAACCTTTTTTCTGATCAACGCTACGGCCAAGCTGCTCGGCCATTGACTGGCCCTCAACCTCCATTTGCTAACGCTCCTTCTCCAATGCTAGAACCTTCACCTCTAGGTCCTCCCTATGGTGGCACTCTTAGAGCAGGCGCGCCTAGAGGTCATTCACCAATGTTTGCAAACACTTATTCTCCTCCAGTACTAGAGTCATCTCCTCTAGCTGTCGCTAGCGCTTCTCGAACACCTTCATCACATTCTATAGAGGACAAATGGATTAACAGACTGCGCTCTTCTAGGGACAAAAAAGATCACTTCAAGCTTACCTCAATACGGCCAATCATTGATGTCAAATCAGCCCTTTAGATCTTTGTTTCCACGCTCGCCTCCCCCTCCTCCAACATCTCAAACTCTTCACCGTGCTGAATGATCGTGCTGAGAAGTTGGGGAGGTGGGGTGGGCTCCTGCACTATCTCTTCAACCTCAATGGCGGCCATCGGGATAGGCATCCTCCTTAGCTACTGCTGTGCTCAGACAGGGTGTCCAAGTGCCACCTCCACCATCGCCACCACTTTTTTAGCAACCACAGGTGGGTCTCACATCGCACTTCTCGACGCATCACCTATGGGCTCTGTACTTGCTCCGGCAAGGCCACTTGACATCACCGCTGCACCCCACATCTCCTCTGCACTAGGATCGCCCTCATCGTGCAACCCATCGCTAGGTGACGGTGGTCCAACTGTCGAGGGCTCTCCTATAGTAGGGTCGGTCGACCCTGCAGCTATTGATTGTTCTAAGGGAGGGGCAACTGGATCTAGTCTTGTCTATGCTAGGTTAGCGAGTGGAGCCACTGGCTCCCCTACGCACCTTTCATCGCTGTAGCCAATGGCTTGTAGTTCCTCCATCGACTCCACACTTCAACAAGCAACAATACATTAAAGAAGCAAACTACCATACCAAAGCAACATAGTAAGTATACAAGGTACTTACAACTATGACTCCCATTGCGTAGCTTAGAACCGGTGCCCCTGCCTGCTACCCAAACCGCTCGGCGTCTCCACCGCCACCGCCAGAGTCATCCACATGGTCTAGTGGACTGCGGTGGCCACCTATGCTGTTACCAAAAGGGGTGTAACTGTGATCTCAGGTGGTCACCTATGTTGTTACCACATGAGTCATCGCCACTAACGATGCCTGAACACCACCGGGCGCCATGGCCATGGCTGGCCACATCTATCGCATCTTGCGGGTCTCCGCTCCAGCTAGCACGACCAGTGGTGGCGTTGCATCCCTCGGAGATGGTGGTACGACCAACCCATCATCATCCGATGACCTTGAAACCACCATTTGCCATCTTCGGGGGTGAGCGGGAGCGCCGATGTTCACCGACCGCTCTTCTCAATGGGACGATCCCACCCTCTTCCTTCTCTTTGGGGATGGCTCCTCGCTAGCGGGCCACTTCCCCCAAAGCTTCTCATGGACTTTTGATGCCTGCTCACCTCTGTGTTCTTCGTCATTGTCATCCGAGCTATCCCCACCAGCATTCGTGTTGGCTTGATGCTGGGGACTACTCGGTTGGGCATCGACACCCCTCGGCCAGTCCATCGATGGCATGGCTGAAAAGTATGCTGCTCAGTCCTACCCATGGATCTTCTTGAGCATGAATGATGTACATCACAACAAAAAGGAATTAGGCCAAACTAATACAAAGACTCTTGCCTCTGGTGGGAGGTTGCCAACACTAAAGGCGCTCTACTGGTCGTCAACCTTATGGTGCCCTGTGAGGTTGAACAACACCCTAATCTGCCACTTGACTTCATCTCAAGTCAATCTGCTTAGGCACCTCTCAGAGTCCCATCAGTATCCCCCATAATTCATATGCAGGGTGTGCCCTCTCCTTGCTAGGCTAGCATCATCGAAAAGTAAAGTTCGTCGACACTATGACCCCATCTACTCTCCTTCGGTCAATCAACACCAAGGAGCTCCCTCACCAACTCCATTCCACTGGCACTAGGTCTCTCCGACCACCTAACATTACTCATGGGAATCTAATCAATGTCGCACGCCACATAATGTTCCCCCTATGGCATGTAGAACCATCTCTGTGCGCAATACTTCATGTTTGTGTTCAACGGGGTAGCAATGTACTACCCAACCATCCCATCCTACAGCTGCAAGTACGCTCTACCCACAAACCTAGATCTAGATCCCCCATAAGATTTCAAATAGAAAAAGTGGCGGAAGAGAACAGAATGTGGGAGAATGCCAAGATAGGCTTCATAGAAATGGATGAAGATAGAAACGTGAAGGATGGAGTTCGGGCCTAGATTGCAAAGACTAATGGTGTAATACTCAATCAATCCATGGAGGAACATATGGATTGAAACGCCAAATCCATAATAGAAATAATCTTCAAACATGACTAATTCTTCACCGCAGGAGGTAGGAAAGCTCTCACCATGAGCAAGATGACATCCCACCATCACCCTATCTAGCAACATGCCATCCACGATCAACTGGTTGAGTGCCACCTCATTGCTCATGGAGCTCACCCATTCCTTAGCGCGATTGAGCTCGCACGATGCCCTACTAGAGCTGTTGTGGCTTCTCTTGGGTGCCATCTCACCGATCTGAGGAATGGTGGGAGATTATGAGCTTGCGGTTACTAAGATGGCAGAGTAGTTGCCGGGTGATGTGGTGCGGGCGTAAAGGAAGAAGACAAAGAGGTTTTGGTACCCCTGACACTTTGCCTTCTAGGGATTTTGGGAAACTGCACCTAACCCACCGCATTCCCTCTTGAAACCACCACACGTTGATGGGCCACCAAATGAGCAAGGTGGGCCACGGTGTTAAATCTCGTTGAATGCAAAACGATGAAATGAATCTGCAAACTCAGTGCTGGGTCAACAGAATTCGTTATGCATCTATGCTAAGATATTTTTCCTTGACCCTGCTACAAGATTTCCTTCATCATCTTCCAGTAGGCTCGGGGACTAAGTGTGTACACTTCACCTTGCGGATGAATGTACTAGTTCCCTAATTACTCAATCTTTCAGCAATGATGGGGACTACATATTTTTCTTTGACCCTACTACAAGATTCCTTCATCATCTTCTAGTAGGCTCGGGGACTACATTGTGTACAATGCACCTTGCAGTGCATGTACTTTTTCTTCTTCATGGTGTTTCAACTTTGTCAAGTCTCCGCCTATGCTCTGCCCCGATGACAATGTCGTCAGGACCATTGCAATTGACACTTCACCGATCAAGACTTCAAAATTTTTACTTGATCTCCTTACATCCTTATGATAACCATGACTTCGAGTGAGTCCAAGCTTGATGCCTAGTTAAACTAGTTGGACACCTATCTCAGCTGCTTGGACACCCACTTCGATAGCTCGGACGCTCGTTCGAACTACTCGGACGCTTGCTTCAACAGCTCGGCCCCTATTTGAACTACTCGGAAGACTAATCCTGATGAGTTGCTGCAAGTTGGATAGCTCGGATGGATGCAAGATGGTGTTGCTCAGTGGATGTAAGGTGCACGAGGACTAGCTGTGGGGTATGACCCCTAGTACCCACAAGGCTCCACGTGGGCCAAGCCGCTAGGGGAGTCCTAGCCCACAAGACTATGCACGGGTCGTGCCACTAGTCAAGGCCCAGCCCATAAGACAACGCCACATGAAGTATGCCGTAGGACGACGTGCTTCACAAGGCAACATGATGATCCTCAATGATCTATGAAATATGCTCGGATATGATAGATATTGTACGATCTGTAACTTCCTATCTTGTAAACCGATCAAGATGGAAATAACCAATCTATAATGCTACCCCAAGCTATATAAGGCAGGTAGGGACCCCCCTCATTTTCATCTAAACACACTGTAATACAATCCACAAAGACACATGATGTAGGGTATTACATCAAGCCGACTGACCCGAACCTATCTAATCGTTGTCTCTTGCAGTTCTGTGTCATCATCCGGTTTTCTCCCGCGCACCTCCACCGATTCATCTACTACCGTGGGCATACCCCTCGATAGACTACCGATCAGATTTCATCAACAAGAACTAACATAACAATGGGGCTGACAGGTTGGACCCCAAGGGTTGGGTGGCCTCTAGGTGGGGCCAGGCGGCCCCACCTATCACCCTCTTGTCCTCTGCTTTGGTGACGTGGCTTCTAGAGTTGGTTTCTCCATAGATAAGCATGATTTTATTTGATGTTTTGATCCCCCTTGATGGTTTTCTAAAATAACCTTGCTGAAAACACATATTCACCAAAACTCGTGGAAATTGTCAATTTAAAAACCTAAGTCTATATTGGTGATCATTTTCATGGATTATTTCAAGTTATATTAAGTTTATAAACTATGATAACTATCGTTAACACCCCTGCTATAGCATGAGAGTGATTTTATCATAAGTATATATATTTGTCAATATCTCTATGCCAACACAACTCCATAGCTCCTCCCTATGGATAAACTATAAATAATGATACTCGGTATTCTCCTGGGTGAAATGCTACAATGGCACATTATCTGTGCACTTCTGGATTACTTAGTATATATATAAATTTACAAGTATTCTCAATAATTACCAACAATGCATTTTTGGCATCATGCTAGGGATCACAACTTAGTAAAGAGTGATGCTAAGAAATGTCAACAAGGATTTCTGGTGCCGTTGCTGGGGAGGGGCACATGGCTAAGAGAATTGACCAAATAAATACTTATTGATGAAATCATAACCTCTGCTTTTGTAGGCTTACCCTTGTTTGTCTTCAGTTCACATGTTATACAGGGTATTGTAGACTTGGATGTGATTCACCAACAACTTCCAATCAGAATCAAATCAACCTAATTAAGAGGAAGCTCAACACTAGTTTCTAAGCTATGGCTGACAAAACTCTACATGAATTCTCTGCTCCAAGCACTGAGAATATCCGCAGTAGACCAACACTCAGAACCAACAACCATGAGTTTGAGCTCAAGCTAAGCCTCATCAATATGGTGCAAGCTACCCCATTCAGTGGAAAGGCACATGAAGATGCTAGTGCTCATCTTTAGAATTTTATGGAGATTAGCAGCATAGTCATCATCAAGGATGTTGCTCAAGACATCATACTACTTCTCTTGTTTCCATTCTCACTTGTGGGATGGGCAAAGTAGTGGTTCTACATCAATAAAGATCATATCACCACATGGGCAAAGTGTTCAAAGGCCTTCCTAGAAAAGTTCTTCCCTGTAGGCAAGACCAATGCCTTAAGAGGAAAGATTTCAAACTTCCTATAGCAGAAGGGAGAAACCATTCTAGAAGCATGGGAATTTTTCAAAGAATATATTTTAGATTGTCATCATCATGGGATGGAAGATTGGTTGCTCATGCAATGATTTTACCACTCAGAAAGCTCGTAAACAACTAGATGCAACTGCTGGAGGATCATTTATGTCACTCACCCTTGGAAACGCTGAAACTCTTATGGAGAAAATAGCCTCTAATCAAGGCTGGTCTCAATGCAATATTCAATCATGCAATAAGAGCAAAGAAGTACTAGAAGTGGTCTGTGCACTATCAACCAAGATGGACATCTTGTTAAATTGGCTTGAACAGCGAGCCAATTACAAGAAAGATCATCAGGCCATTCAAGAAGCATTCAATGCTCAAAACACCTATGGAGAATACTTGGGGTTAGAATTCCCTCAATATCAGGAGGATGCAAATATCGTCATCAACAATTCGGCTCCACAACAACAGAGACAAGGGTGGAATCAACAACAACAGTCAACTTACCTAGGTAATTACTATAATTCTTCTAATTCTAAATAGCCATACTTGAGAGACTTGATCTTAGAATAAGCTAGGATTAATGAGAATATTTCTAAGAAACTTGCTTTTGATGATAAGATCCTAGAAAACATAAATACTAAAATGGATAGTTTTTCTTTCACCATAAAAGACCAACTTAGCTATAATAAAGATAGAATCACAACTAGCCTAGTTGGCTGCTACTCTGCCTTTTGCCACTAACCTTGAGAAGGTAAACGCCATAACCATAAGAGGTGGCAAGTCTACTCGTGATCCACCATATCTGACAAGGACAGGTAAGACACCAGTGGTACTACAGGAAGAGGAGAAGACAACCGATGGAGTTGAAGAAGTTAGGCCACAAGAGCAAGAGTTACAACAAGATTTTCATGACATGACCCTCCTACCGTTTCCACATAGAAATCGGAAAGCCAAAATGGATGAGTTATTTGGTAAGTTTGTAGAGGTAATTCAAAAGTTATATATCAATATTCCATTGCTTGATGCCATACATGTACCTACCTATGTGAAGTATCTCAAAGACATCCTCAACAACAAAAGACCACTACCTTCCACTAAGGTAATCAAGTTAATGGAGGAGTGTAGTGCGGCCATCCTAAACACTTCACCTATCAAGAAGAAGGATCCAAGATGTCCCACTATCGATTGTTCGATCAGGAGCCAGAACTTTGAGAACGCGTTATGCGATCTTGGAGCAAGTGTTGGTGTCACACCCAAAAAACACTTCAACAATCTCAATTATTCAACCCTCATGCCAACATCATTGTGCTTGCAACTAGCCAACCAATCAGTCCGCTACCCTGTAGGAATCGCTGAAAACATTCAGGTAAAAATATGAAACTTTTTCATTCCCATAGATTTTGTAGTACTTGACATGCAGGAAGACATGAAGACACCCCTCATTCTTGGGAGACCCTTCTTGAGCACTACAAATGCTCACATTGATGTCAGAGTTGGAGAGATTAAATTCCCTATTAATGGAAAGGAAGAGCGGTTCGCTTTCATGCCAAGACAAGAACAATGCTCCAATCTAGAATGGCATGAGAAGCGAGTATCAAGGTCTCCATCTCTAGGACCTACTGATGCAACTGAAGAATAAACCTAAATGGAGAAGTCTGGTTCGGTGGACTCAAAATTCTAAACCCTCGTCGGGAGGTAACTTGGTAGTTATCCATATTTACTTTTTCATCTTGCATTAATCATTTTATCTAAGCATATTTTCAACATCCGCATTATAAAACAAAAATTCTCATCATGGCTGTAACACCCTAGGTGTTTGTCACTAGTTAAGCAATGGGTTTGAGCTCCAACATGACAAGTTCAGTGGTAATCAAGAGCTCTAGTTCAAACTTATAAGTGGTGACAAAGGTGTTGGGATCAACTCTCTAAGAATGAGCCCCAACTTAAACTTGGATCACACACCTTTACTTCTATCTTGACCCCTTTTTAAAAGGTATGCCTGAGTAATGTTGAAAGTGCTCCTTTCATGTGCCTCACATCTATTTCCATCTATTGGAAAAGTTTTATGAAGTTTGGAACCAAGAAGTCACATGAAATGATAAGTTATAATCTTTCTTGAATTGCTTCATTCGGTGAATGGGAACATGGGATGTCTATGAAATCTTGATACCTTGCCCAAATGACTCTAATTGAACTCTACAACAAAATTAATGAAGGATTCATGTTGAGCAAATGTCAAGAACATGCCTCAATTGGTCGAAAACCCTAATTCTAGGGTTTAACGAGGTGCTGCTTTGACCAAGATGAACTAATGATTTTGGTACTAGTGGTGAAGTGTCGACAGAATATCATCAGTAGTCCTTCGAGGGGTATCCCATAAAGGTAGATTGATCAGCAGTAGTGCGCGTAATCAAGAACAAGAAGGCAACAGAGACACAAGAGTTAGACAGGTTTGGGTCATCAGCATGATGTAATACCCTACTCCTATGGTCTATCGGTTTGTTTTGGCTATCATATGATATTGCGTGTGTTTTGAGGGGCTCCCCTACCCACCTTATATAGCTGGGGGGTAGGGTTACAAGTTGGTTAGATCTAGGAGATAACCAGTAAGTAATAATAGATTATAGGGATCATGCGATCATAACATATCCTAACAGATTATGCCATATCTTCAAGATATCTTCCTGGTGTCTTCCAGGGTGCGCCAAGCAGCGCCGTGCTTCGCAAGGCTTCACCTTGTGGGCTGGACCACCCCTAGCGGTGTAGCCCATGTAGTCTATAGTGGATATCCAGGGTCGTAGCCCCCACAGCTAGTTCCCGAGCGCCTTGTATCCGCTATGCAACACCGTCTTGAGCTTATCCGAGCAGGTGTAAACAAAGCCAAGTAGTAAGACTCATAGTTCGACCACATTAATGAGTCACTGAGCAGTTGTGGATCATAACCGACTAGCTTAACTATCTAGCCAAGCATGGGCTTACCTAAGTAAGGCTTGCCAGAAGGATGTAAGGAGCTCAAGATCAAAATCAAAAATTTCCTCACAGTGGACCAAGTGTGCCCACTTAGAGTCCGACCACGAGAGTCTTCTAGATTAATGTTCTTCAACTTTAGGAGGCACGAAGTCTTCTAGATTAAAGAAAACACACTCACCGCAAGGTGAAGTGTGCCAGTCCCTGAGCCTGATAGTAGGTGACATGGTCATGTGGTGCCAGGGTACAAAAAGTAGAAGAAAGGCAGAAGACCAGCCGAGTAGGCAACCAGTCCATGGGCTGAGCCCTGAAATGAAAAGCGCACATTCATCGCAAGGTGAAGTGTGCCTACTTAGTCCTCGAGTCTAATAGTAGGTGACGTGGTCATGTGGTGCTAGGGTCAGAAACAACAGTCCCTAGTATGGTGAGAAATCAAATCATAATGATGATGTAGTCCCCGAGCCACAAGTGAAAATCTTAAATAAATCAAGAAGTGTTGATTACTCAAATCATGGAGAAAAAGCTAGAGTAATGACTATACAGTAGAAATTACTGAGCCTTGATGGTATTGCGGAGTGGTCGGTGAATATTCGGTGTGTAGTACCAAGTTGCATCAAAAGATGGGCGATATGGGCCATAGTTGTGTAGAAGCCCTGATAATGGCCCACCATGCCGCTTTGGGGAATTCGGAAGGGCGCAAAACTACATGGTGTGGTTTCCCAAAAAACCTTAAATGCAAAAAGTCAAGAGGGTGTCTTTATAATTGCGTCGCTGTACTCTATGCTCCCACCTTTGCCACTCTGCCACCTCATCTTCCTCCTTGCCCTCGTGCTCCCCCATTCACATTCACACGCATCTCCAGATCTAAGGGATGGCGCCGAAGAGGGGAGGAGGCAACACGAAGAAGGTAGCCACTAAGGTGAGCCATGACAAGGAATGGGTACCATCACTCATGGGGGAGACAGAGCCCAATGAGATGGTGGAGGCGAGCATTCTTGACCATGTCACCACTGGATGGCGTCCGACCAACGGTGAGCCCTATCCAATTCCACACACCGATGAACTTGTCGTATTCGAAGATTACTTCTATCATGGATTAGGGATTCTAGTACATCCTTTCTTGCGGGATCTATTGGAGTATTGGGGAGTGAGCTTATGTAATCTTCATCCCAACACTATTTTGCACATTTTTGTGTTTATCGACTTTTGCAAGGTTTATCTTGGCATTCTTCCCTATTTCAATCTCTTTTGACACCTTTTTTGGCTTAAGAAGAAAGGAGGGGGTGGTTCCAAAGTTGTCAGCTATGTGTATCTGTAGCTTCACGATGGGATGGTAGGGGAATACATTCTTGTGCCACTGAATACATCACTGAAGGGGTGGAATACAAGATGGTTCTATATGAAGCAAAGTGATCCTGCCATCCGATGTAATGTTGACTAGATTCCAGAGAATCAAAGGAGTTGGTCGAAGAAACCGACCAGTGCTGATATGGAACAGGTGAAGGAGCTCCTCGAGTTAATGACGGGCATGAAGATGAGCTGAATGGTGGTGGCGGTGAACTTCATATGCGTCGTGTCTAGCCCTATAAGGAGAGGGCTCATCTAGGCTTTGACTTCAAAGGAGATATTAACGGCACTCGGGAGAGGACAAAGAGACTGACGAAGGAGGCTGTGCTACACCAGGCCACTGAGCTATTTGCTCCAAATGTGGCATACACCATGCCAGGGTAGCTAAAACCCTTCACTACATGAACTCACCTCCTCAGGTAAAAATCTCGACTGTTATTCCTGGTGCTTTTTATCCTATGGTGGCGCCGAGCTATGGACTAATTCGCTTGTGGAAGGATCCATTTGGAGGAATGGGTGACATACTTCTTAGGCGTGCCGAGGAGCAATTGGCCAGAGGTAGTGGATGCTAGGCTGACCACTCAGCCGAAGGAATGTGCTGTCAGCACCTCGTCCAAATCCGAAGGTGAAGGTGTTGGTCAAAAGGAGAGTTTGAGGTAAAAGGGCGGCAAAAGATGATCTAGCCCAAAAGAAGAGAAGAACGATGGATGTAGCTCCCTGCAAGCTAGTCATTATCTCACTTGGTGGTGATCAGACCGCTCAGACGCAAAGTGTGGTGATATCCGAGTGGTCGAACGATGACGAGGCTCTAGTAGCTCCCCCTCCAAGCATTAAAGTGTCATCACGCAGCACATGCATGGAGGTGCAATCGAAGGGAGGGAAAGGAGTCCTCGAGCAGCAGGTGGAGAAGACACTGATGTTGGGGGCCACAAGATCTCTAGCCTAGGACACGCGGGTTGACCCTAGAGCAGTGCCTGGGTGCTCAGGGAGGCAGCGCTGGTTCAGAACCGTTTACTAGGAAGCTGACATGTAATTTTCTTTCCCTTGGGATCAGTATCTATCTAATTTTTATAGTTGCGATGATTGATGAGCTAATCTAATGTAGAATAGGGCATGTGGAGGATCTACATCCTTCAGGCCTGACTAGTGAGCAGCCAGGGGCTGTTCATGGTGTGGACACATTATGGACAGACTCAGTCCTAGAGTCCCTAGGCACTCATCAGTTTGTGGAGGATTCAACCACCGCTGCTGATGGAGTTGGAGGTGGAGAGCAGTTGGTGACAATGGCAGGTGATTCAACGAAGACGCTAGGAGCAATGGCGAGAGCAGCCAAGTCTTTGAGGAAGGAAGCGGGGGCTATAGACGTCATGCCAGAATCTAGGGCGTAGAGGCCGGCAGCATCAAAGGAGCGAGTGCGCGCCCTAAGATGCCGCAGGGTGTGGTCGGTCGCTCTATCTGGCCATCGAGCCCCTAGGGAGCGCCACTGGCTATGGAGGAAGAGGACAAGGTCAAGGAGATTGAGCGTGAAGGATCACAATCTCAAACCGCTGCATCTTCCATAAGCGAGGGGAGGAAGTTGTGGTCATGGAAGAGGAGGACACCACCAAGGAGGTGAAGAGGCTATGGTCCACCCTTTCCATAGCTATGAAGCAAATTGAGGTTAGTATTGCGTCAGTAGTGTCCATCTTTGGTGTTGGAGACTATGGTCCTTTATAATCTTGGTGCTTTGTAGGGCATAGTGCGAACTGCTGTACAACAGTAGCAATTGATCGAAAGGATGGAGCCCCTCACTGAGGACAACAAGAAGCTAAAGGAGGCGATGAAACTGATGTAGAAGAACATCTAGAGGGCCCAGCGTGAAAGGGATCTTGCTAAATCAAACACCAAGGACCTAGAGTATGAAAAGGGCATCTTATCCAAGCAGTTGAAGACCGTCTCTGAGCAGCTGGAGTGCACCTTCGAGCAGCTGAAAAGCATCTCCGAGCAGCTAGGACGCACCTTCAAGCAGCTAAAAGGTGCCTTCAAATAGAAGAAAGGTACTATGGATTGGTGAATTTGTTCTACATTGCCAAATAGTTTTGATGTTGTTGTCGACCGTTACATTTGTAGAGCAAGATGCGGAGCTTGGCCGGTTGCGTCAAGTCATCGGTCAACTCCAAGAGAAGAAGAAAGCACCTAGGTGAGCGAAGAAACTGGTCGAGGATCTAGAAGGTGAGTAGTTCATGGTTGGAGATGTTGTTGATATGATTTCTCTGTTTGACGAGTCCCTTTGGTGTCTGCAAAAGACCGTCAAAGAACCAAGGTGCAGTTCGATGTGCTAGAACTAGAGGCAAAAATCTAGAGGGGAAAACTTGACGCCGTGGTGGCCAGAGTCAGGTCAGTGCTCAACTGTATTGACATGGAGGTAGCTCCTCAGCCCGATGATAGGCCACCCTGTTTGGATGCCATCATTGATAGGTGCAAGATGGCATGGGAGAACTTCAAAGGCTTCAATTGAGATGCCACTGTCTCCATCATGACACATGCCCTAGCGGTGGTCCGGTCTCACTACCCTACAATCAATCTTCGAGTGATAGGGGCTAGATTCACTAGAGGGATGGATGCGATGACGGAGGAGCAGCTAAAAGATGAGGTGGAGGACGAGGCGAAGAGGCTGGCTAGCGATGTTGATTTGTTCGGTGAGGTAGACGATGAGGGCCAAGCTCAATAACCTAAGTGGAGAGGAACCTGTATGGGACAACTAGAAAGGGGACTTAAATGCATAAGGGCCTAAGCAAACATTTGTGTATTTGTATAAATGTTGTAAGTAGATGACATGTGCATGTCCAGGCGGCTTGCTAGCGCTTGCGGTAAAAAAGAGACGTGTTGTTAACACTAACGCGTTTATATGTGGTATAAGTAGCGTCCGAGCAGTTAGTTCATTACTGGGCTCCTGGCCTTAGCTAGCCCATATTCCATAATGTCGAGTGCTAGAGCCCATGCACGTGTAGGAGGAACAGATGTGATTGTAACACCCTAAAAATTCATATGTAATCTAGTTATTAAAAATTGAGCATTTACTTAATTTTTGATGCATTATAACCTAGGTAAAGTAATAATTTTTGGCTAATTAAAATTAAATATAAGGCTTAGAAACATGATTGATTGCATTCATGCTGAAATACATGATTTTGGTTGAGTGTAGGGCTAGGTTGTTGGAGTTAAAAATTCAAAATTATTTGAATTTTGTCTTGGATTTGAAAACTAGAAATTGAAAAAAGATTCTTTTTCTATTTTTCACCTTCACTCCATTTCAGCCTAGAGCCTGCTGGCAGCCTAGCCCCACACCTTCCCTTCCTTCCCTCCTTCACGCAAGTGGCCCATCGTCGTGGCCTGCTCGGCGGCCCGCTCCGACGCCCTTCCCCTCCATCACACGCACACGTGCGCGCCTGCAGCCCGTCTTCACCCGCGCCCTACCTTCACACGCGTGAGACCATGGCCCAGCTCAACATGCCATCCGGCCCAATTTCAGCCTGCACCGTGCCCATGCCGCGCGCTCTCTTCTCTCTCACTCACTACATGTGGGACCCACACGACAGTCGCCCTTCCCTCCTTCCTTCTTAGTTCCTGGCGATGGCGCACGCCATGCACGGCAACTCGCCCGCCGTGCCACGCCAGCAATGGAAGGACTCAAAATCCATGGATTCCATAGCTCCGCCATGCCGCTTCCCATTTTCTACTGCATTCGCTTGCCTATAAGACCCACCGCCAAGCCTTTCCCTCTCTCCCTTTCTATCCGCACTTGATCTCGCACCACCGCCCCATAGTCTGCCCGCTCCGGTGCTCAATCGACGTCGCCGACGCACCCAGGAGCTCCGTTGTGACTCACCGCATTCATAGGTGCCCTCATCTCTTCATTTTGGTAATGAATCACATAGATTCACACTCACCCATGACGTTTCTCTCTTCCGCTCACCGCCGCCGTCGACCAGGTCCTTCAGAACCCTCCCGAACACCGCGAACGCCTTCCTCGAACTCGCGGTGAGCCACTCGATCTTCCCATGCCCTCATTTCCTTAAATGACACCCTATAGCACCATATCAGTGAGCTCTAGTCATGCCGCCCATGGCACTGCTATGGGACCGTCACCTCGACATGCTCCCCATCTTTGATTTGTACCCCACTGAGTTCGCGAGAGCCTGTGCTTCGCTTCCGTGCTATTAGTTTCAAACAAGGTGGTCCATGGTGCTCGGCTCACCATGGTGCTCAGCTCATCGCTAGCCATGGTGGGCTTGCCGGAGCCACTATGCAGGTGGTGGGGGTTCTCCCCTTCATTCCCTCACCATCGGATTTACTCGAACGGCCGAGATTAGAACGTACCCCTTCGAGGTCATATCGGTCCACCATGGACCTATGGACTCGATCCACAGCGCCAGCTCATGCGAGTCCACATACACATGGTGCACCACACCAATCCCGCATAGCCGCATGGTGTCTAGTTAGCAGCCACGCGGGTCAACCTGTAGTCAGCCGGGTGATTTTACAATTTAGCCCTCGGGTTTTCAATGAATCAACCCGCAGTCCAATATAGTTCAAAAGTATTACTTTTTAGTCCTATTTTCTTCTATTTTAGCCCCTGTAGTTTTAGAAAATAGTGCACACCATCCATAATTCATTTAAATTCAGATTTTATTAGTTTAAATTCAAATTTGAGTTCAGTTTATTTACAGAAATGCCATTGAAACTTATTTCATGCATAACTTTTGTGTTTTAAGTCCGATTAGAGTGATTCTTTCGCTCATGTGTTCGTAGCAGTACATAGATTAGTCTTATAAGCTTTTTAGTCTATGTTTCCACTATTTGGTGTACTGTTCTAATAGAAGTATCTTTGTATGCATGTGATGATTGGAATGGATGCTTGATTGGTGAATTGGAACACGTTTAGAGGGTGATCAGTTCGAGGTTATTGAGGATCAATCAGGTGACCAGCAGTACCAGGAAGGAGACTTTGAGGAAGGCAAGTGTAGCAAAGGCCCCTTGTACCTATGAACTCTATAATTCATATGCATGCATGTGTCTAAATTTGAATTACCTTTAAGGACTTTACCTAGATTACTACTTGTACCACATATCCTTGTTACCTATGGTTTGGGATGCATTTTGGATAGATGCTGCAGCACTCAACATAAATAATTGTTAAACATGATTAAAGGTATTATGCAATATGTTAAAATGGAGCTTTTTAGCAACAATTAGGGGGCTAGAGTACTGGGTTGAGTGCTCTAGTGCCTCTCCATAAGGACTTAATCCTAAAGCGGCCACCTAGGAGGTTTCGTACAACCTCGAGTGTCATATGGCTCTGACTTTAACCTATTAACTAGATTGTACTAGCTCGTCTGTAGCTTTCCATAAGGGAAAGAGGGGGCACTAGTTGGTATGTCTCTTTTCCTACTAGGGTGTGTATCGTGCCATGACCATGAGTGCCACTCCTAGAGGAGGGCCACATATGGCTAGATGGCTAAAACCTTAGCAGCTACGACTTGTTAGTGGAACTAGTGAAGGGTTACATAGTGAAACCCTACTACACTTCCTAGGTAGAGGTGATGTGGGCCTTGCAAACCCTAGCATTGGGAATCATGGCTCGGTGGGTAAAGTTGTATAATTTCTACAGAAATATTTAACCTGTTATAACAACCGTGCTCACAGATACGAGTGATCTAGATCCTTCATGATTAGTGGTTATTATGGATGGTTGGGGACTTGATTATTCATTACTACCAATTGGGTTGGGTTTACTCACTAAAGTAGTGATTCAGGATGCTAAAACTTGACCAACTAAAATTGCTAACCGCAGTCAAACCGTGTCTAGCCTTTGAGCCTCATAGATCCCTTTGATATACTTGCTAAGCATGGTGAGCTTATAGTTGTTTCACATTTAATGAAAATCTCAGATGGGTAACAGATAATACATATGAAGAGTTTCTAGAGGATGTCCAGGACTACTAGGAAGATGTCCCTTAGTTGGAGTCCTTATGGCATATTGGGCTTAATTATCTACTCTATGTAATACTATTGCCGACGAGCAAGACTTTGTGACAATTATGTGATGAGATTATGCGGTGTAATAAAGTATTTTACTTTGATATTATTGTAATTTGAGATTATATGTGTGTTTGGACATCTTGGGTGCACATATATGAGCACTTGGTTTTGTTATGCAAAATTGGGTGCGACAATGATCGAGGAACCACAGCCGACCACCCATAACACAGAGCGTTGGAGCCCATAGCATGTGTAGGGAGGGATTAGAGACAGGGTTTTCTCCAAAGAACATAGAGCAGAATGTGTGCTGCTCGATGGTTGGCAGAATATCTTAATGATATTTTAGTATGGAGAAATGGGGCGGAGCATTTATGGAGATCACATATAATTGTCGGAGTTTGTTAAGGAGTAGCTTGGAGCTAGTAATCATAAATGAAGATTAAACTGGAGTGGAGAAATAATGGAGACAAATTATGGCAACAAAAACTTCATTTATTATGGAGTGAAGAGTACATATCTAGACCATTTCAAGGATAGAAACGTATAAGTTGCTCGATGTGCCATGAATTGGGGATATCGATTCTCTCCATGTCACATAGCCGGTAAGACCCTGGTCGGGTAACCTCTTTGACCATGTACGGCCCTTCCCAGGGGGAGGAGAGCTTGTGCATCCCTTTAGTTTTCTGCTTTCTATGGAGAACGAGGTTGCCGACCGCAAATGAACTGTAACAGAACTGACCAAATCATAAGAACGTAAGTACAAAAACAATCACCAAAGTGATCAAATTCCTGTACTTAAGCTCCCATAATCCCGGTAGTCCGGAAATCATGAAGGATTTCAACCAACTCTCGACATACAAACCAAGATCGTAGTGAT
This sequence comes from Miscanthus floridulus, assembly GCF_019320115.1. NCBI lineage: Eukaryota > Viridiplantae > Streptophyta > Magnoliopsida > Poales > Poaceae > Miscanthus > Miscanthus floridulus. The sequence goes on along the minus strand of NC_089581.1, from coordinate 86,573,559 downwards.
TCAACACAACACATCATTCATTACAACATTTCACAAGTAGCATTCGAATTACATCCATCAGAGTTCAAATAACATATTACAAACCAAGTTTGAGTGTGCGGAAGCAACATAGTTTAGTACAAAACATCATAGTTTTCAAATACATTGCCAAGTCTAAGTCATGTCCCACAAAAGCATTATCAGGTATGAGAGCTAGTAGAGACCGCGCCCCATGGTCTAGTCTTCATCCCCAGCTGGGAGAAGGCAGTACTTGTAGCAACCAAAGTAGAACTGGTCATCTGCAACAGGTGGGAGATAAACCCTGAGTATGAGAAGGTACTCAGCTAGACTTACCCATCAAAACCAGAAATCAAAGACACCAAGGATCATGCAAGGCTTTTCAGGTGGGCTAGCTTGACACAGTTGCATAAAAGAGCTTATGATTATAGTAACCAATTTAAACTGAGCATCAAGCTTATCATCATTTACCTATCCACTAGATTAGCACCTATACTAGAGCACTCACTTATTAGGAGCAAACAATATTAACCATAGCAGGTATAATAAGGTTGTCATCATTATATCATCATTTCCGAACCATCATGTTATTTAGTGTATCTACTTTGGAGATAAGCCCATCAAGTTCTCACTAACCGGGAGAGACAGCGACTCGAATCGAATTACAACTCAGCTGAGGGGGTATTCCTAACTCTCACCCTGGCATACTTTGCAAGGGTAGCCGTGGGTCACCTTTGGGACTATCTAGGAACCAAATTCGCGGGTTCGATCAGCGCCAGCACTCTTAGGGATTACCCTTCTACCTAGGATGATCAGGACTTTTAAATCACCTTGCCCTTGGACTCACGCCTACTGGCTCCCTTTCGAGGCGTACTTTATACTTATCAACTCCTGGCCTGAGGTGAGCTACTCGGCTTCGTGGTCAGGTCTTTAGACACATGCCAACTAAGAGAGAGGCATGCATTCAACATGAACAGGAAAGGCTCCAAGATTCATTCCTTAAGCGACACAGACGGAGTCACTGCAAACCAGCAAGCCTCTGTCCGGTCTTCATTTCAAATTAAGACTAGTTCTTTTCCACGATAGCAAATATAGCCAACCATGCCATATGTATCTTCCTATATCTCGCAGGTGACAGGAAATCACCTGACTTCTACTGGGTTTAAGCAGGGCTAAGCACTACACGAGCCTGAGCTACATAGGATTCAGGGTATCAATATCTGGACAAGGATTGGATAACCAATGCAGCAAGTGTTTGCATCCAACACCTAAACTTAATGCAACAATATATATATGTAACAATAATACTTTAACTGCATTTCGGAAATTAGGAGGCTTAATATGCTCCAGGGCTTGCCTTTCACAAAGTTGCATGAACGATGATCCGGGCACTCAACGGCGACCTCATCTGGCACTTCTCCTGAAGGCGGCACCTCCTAAACCTCTAGTGTCGGCTGCTGCTGCTCGCTCGGTTCCTCGAATTCCAGCAGTGTTACTCCCTCTGGTACACCTATTGCATGCCGATGCATGAGATAAATATCATGGATGCATAAGGAATGACATGATGCTCATGATGACTAACTCACAGTAAGTGTTTACGAAAGCATTACTGGACACTCGTTTACCGAGTAAGAATAGTTCTATTCAAATCACTTTAAAACATGTATCTCACTTAACTTGAAGAACGAGATCTACTTACCTAACTTGCATAACCTAAGATAAAGATGCTCATCTTCAGTTAAAGGCCTAACACCTAGGAACATTACCACAAACTTAGAAATAGTAAAGGCATACATAAATTAACATTTAAAGTTTCATATGCACACAAGTCATCCCTTAATTCAATCACAACAAGAGTTCTAGAATTCCAAATGACTTGCATAAGGACATTCTGAAAAGCTCATGAAATTCTCTACAAATCAATTGTAAACATCATAGCATGATTCTTACGTTAACCAAATCGAATTCTAGTAAATCTGGAATCTGTCTAGAAATGACAGGGTTACTAACTGAATTATTAAATGATGATGCAAAAGCCTAATTTGACCAAACCAAGTTTACCAACTTGTTGCACATACCAGAGGAACACTAGAAAGTATAGTGCCAACTTCTAAATAAATTATTTAATATCCTTTTTAAATTTATTTAGTTAATTAGGTGATTAAAGCAATATATAGTCAAACTATTCATAAAAATCTACAAAAATTATAGTAGCTATCTCATGCTTCACATAGACTACCATAAAAATTTCAAAGCCATTGAGCAAGCGGAACTTGCTGTATCCAAAATAACAGGTGGCATGTCTATTTTTATCATGATTAGGAAACCCTATTGAAAAGTGTCAAGAAATAGATTTCTTATTTTTCCTAGTATCATTCTAGCATAAGAATAGCACCCACCAATTTTTACCCTAACTGGATCTATAGAAAAATTATGAAAATTCACTCAAGATCCACTCATGCAAACAAGATAATTTTCTATCTCTTACATATAGTGTCCAAAATTTATGAAAATTTAACTACAAGCTATTCATGATATGAGCAGTACACCATAAAAATTTCATGCCATTTGGAGCTACCTAGAAAAAGATATAATTACCCCTATTTCTTGCATGATTAAAAGAGATAAATAGTAACTCCCATTTTCATAACAGAACATGGCATGGATTATATTTTTAGTAGAAACTAGACATCATCATGAACTCAACAAAATTAGAACCACATCATTTGGATCTACCATCTAAGAGCTACATATTTTTGAATATGTACACAAATCTGTGAAATAATAAAACAAAACAAAATAAGAAAACCTATTCAACTACTGGTGGGCCGGCTCGAAGAAACGGCGGCCACGAAGCAGGCATAGGCGTGGCCTAGAAATGGCATGGCCCAGCCAGGCTCCCTGCCTTAGCCGCGGCGACTGACGCACGTGGGACCCACGCAACAGAGAAACAGGCAGGGGAGGAGAAGGAGATGGCGGCGTAGCTCGTCACCGGTGGCTCCTCTGGCGAGGTCAGCAGTGCTACGATGTTCGCCATGCCCATGCGCATCTAGCGGTGTCCTCAATCGCTGCTATTGCTGCGGCTACCGGGGTTGGCGACGAGCATGGCGGCGCGCGGCCACGGCATGGCCGGCTCCGGCGAGACTTTGGCACTACGGCTCGAATGGGTGATTCTACGAGCTTCAGCAGCACTCCTAGGACCTAGCGTGAGAAAGAGATAGGACAGGAAGGCCACGGTGGCAACTGGCCACGTGGAGCGCCATCTTCGGTGAGAACAGCCACGGCGACAGTGGAAGAAAATGGCGATTCGCCCTTACCAAGGCACAATTGGATCGACGGTGGGGTGGAGAAGGTGGAGGGGATCACGGCGAAGCCACAGACGAGTTGGGCAACGCATTTTCACGATGGCGAGCACGCACGACGATGGCGATGCTTGGTCAGGAATGGCGGACAGCTGTGGACTCAGCGCAGCGCATAGAGAAGGCGAGAGGGAAGCGAATGGGGCAGGCGGTGCATTCGGGCAGGCACTGGCCCTCTTCTGGAGCACGGACGCGCGACATGGTGGCTTCGACCGAGCATGAATGCCATGCAGCGAGCGGCTCCTGTGCCGGTCAGCCATGATGTTCACTGAACGTTTTCTGAAAATCGTGATTCAGTGATCACCGACGATGACTAATAGAGCAAGTTTGACGGTGATTAGCTCCTAATCCGTGATGATTTAGATCATGCCATAGTTAACAAAGTTGATCATCTATATGTGAACTACAACTCTTATCATTGGAGCTCAAGCTGGTTTGGCTTTGTTAGGGAGATACAAGGTGAAAAAGTTGGGTACACGAAACTGCAAAACACTTAAGGACTTAGAAAATTTCTAAGTATGAAATCAGCATGAAATTCTGACTTGTGGGCCATGTTTGAGCATGTTCTAACCATTTTCATGAGATGATCATAAAATAACTTTTGTTCCTTGATAAATTAGCTACAACTTTGGTAAAGAGTGTACAGCCATGCAAGATCCCTAAGTTGGACTTTTGAATCAGTCAAACAGTGCCACTCTAGGGGTCAATTCAAGTCAAACCTCTCCTAAAGGGCAACTTTGTCATTTTGATCTACATGAACAATGTCCAAACAATTACCCTAAGTGTAGTTAAGGTGTATTAGACCATGATCAACCACTTTACACAATTGTTATACCAATTCAAATGATCACATGTGATGAAACAACAAAATAAGCAATTTACTCAATTGTTGCAATGCAATGTTTCACCTGTTTCATGACTTTGTTGTTACTTTACACTTGTCACATTACTACCATATTGCCATGTTTCAAGGTATGAGAAATCCATGTTGCATTCACATGTTGCACTCCCACCATTCATAAGCAATAAAGTACGAAACAAACAAAATATGCGAATGTTGCATATGTATGTTTCAATGATAATGGCATGATGACACAGATGATGCATATGTTTATGAAATGACATGCAATTTAGTGGAAGCCAAACACCTAGGGTGTTACATGAATGACCTTTGATATTGCGATTGTAGTATCTTCGTAGGCCTTCTAGGTTTTGGCTATGCGGATGCAAGTGATCAGGTGTTCTTCTTTGGCTCTATCAATGTCCTCTGTCCAAATAGCTTTGGCTTGCTCTTTATTATAATGTTCCACCCTTGGTGCTCAGAAGTAGGGCAATGTCTGTAGGAAGTATGGATTCTAAGCTGTAGACCAAAAAATATGGAGACACACCGGTGTTGTGACTAGCTAGAGTGCGTAGTCCCTTGACCACAGCTAGGATCTCTTTGAGCCATCTACTCGGATGCTTTTCCTCTTTCTGGCATAGTCTCTTCTTGAGGGCATCGAGGATCATGTTGTTCGCTCGCTCGACCTGGCCATTGGCTCTAGGATGGGAAACAAGATGTATTTGACAGAGATGCATCGGTCTTCATAGAAGTCCCAAAAATGGTGACTAGTGAATATAGTTCCGAGGTTAGTGATAATGCTATTCGGGAGACCGAATCTATGGATGATATCTTTGAAGAGCTCGATTGCCTTCTCTGTAGTAGCCAAAACAAGTGGCTTGTATTTGATCCACTTGGAGAACTTATCAATGGCGATGTACACATACCGAAAACCACCAGGCACAGGCTTGAAAGTGTGGCAGAACCTCCTAAATTAGGACCCACATGCACTATCCAACGACCTTTGACAACTATGCATATGTTCCTGGTAACTTAAGAAGTCTGTCGGGTGTCCTCGGGAAACCCCGAATCATCCACGATTTCTGAGCAGGATCACATTACAGAGTCATTGCAGTATTACAACATTTATTCAAATATATACATTAGAGTAAAATAGCGGAAGTCTTACGATAACATAGTTTACAAACTAGTTGTTTCAAACCTTACAAACTAAGTTCGATAATTATTACAAACCATAGTAGTAGTGGAGTGTCATAATTAACATAACATAACACACAAAATAAGCATCCGTCCCAAGGATCACACATTCACTTATTGTCATCAACAGGAACAACAGTCATGCAACAAGGTCCAAAATAGACCTGCTCATGAGGCTCACCTGCAACAAGGGTCAATGAACCCTGAGTACAAAAGTACTCAACAAGACTTAACCGAAATAAAGCTGAGAAGACTTAGGAATGCAGGCTCAGGGATTCAAGGTTTTGCTTTAGCAATAATCAAAGTTCTTTTGCGTAAAAGCTCTTTACAAAATTTCAGTATTTCAATATTTAAATTTCATAAGAACAATATATGAATCTGCCATGATCTATAATGAGATCATGAACTTCATATCAAACTCTTCTCAAACCTTTCTCAAGTTTCAGTTATTAAACTACGATGATGAACAGTGAGTTGAGTCTCCATAACTACGATGATGAACAGGTAATCAAGGTAGATATGGAAAAATAAGGTTGGTAATGCACCAATTAGGTTTCCACTTGACTCCTAATCACTTAATGCAGTATAGAAAAGCAAAAGCGATAAAATTTGTAAAACACAAGGTAGGGTTAAATGCATCCGGGGCTTGCCTTCGTTGATGGAAAAGTTAGGTTCCTGCGACGTTCCACAAGTATCAGATCCGACCTCAATAGGTGGATTAACCTCCTCCGCAACTTGATTAACTACCACGTGTTCACCTTCGTTCACTACACATAGTAACAATGCTATGTTTAATATGATGCGGGATATGAAACATGATGCTCGATGATGGATGCAAAATTAACAATTCTGATACAACTTTCCTTCACGGTCCAGTTGCAAGTCAAACTAACAAAATCTTTTTCATAACACATACATCAATTGCCAAGGATCATTATCAACTAATGACCCAAGGTCATCACTCAATCCAAAATTTCAAACAAAACCTAAATTATTAAAGGTTACTATTTGCTTTTATGAATTAATTATTTAATTCAAAATTATGAAATAAATCAACTTATTCTAATTGAGCTCAAAATTTTAGTAAAGATTCATCACATGATAAGTAAGTGATAAAACAAATTTCATAATTTTTGGATAATGAATTGAGCCTAGAAAAATCATGGAAATCCATTTATTAATTAATTGAGCAATTTTCATCACATTCAAAAAGTATTGTAAATCAATATTTCATATTTTTCCTAAATAATATTCATCACAGAGAGGTCACACAAAAAATTTCATAATTTTTGGATCTCTAAATAAATCTACACAAAAATAACAAAAATAGATACTATTCATTCAAATCTGAAAAACAGAAAATTCATTTTGAACTACATAGTCGCTGACAAGGTGACCCCACCTGTCATCCCCAACCTCCAGCTTTGACCATGACGGCGACAACGCTGACCGGTGAAAACACACCGATGGTGAGACCAACAGCGACGGCCAAAGTACCAAAACGTTCACAAAGACTAGGCACACTGATTTGTGGCACTCTGAAGACTAATTACGACACGATACAAGGTTGACACCGGCCATGGCGAATGCAACCGCATGGCAGTGCTATGCCAGCAATAGAGACTAGTAGAGTGTAAACCAAAGGCACAAGAACGTTCAGCAGCTCACCACAAACACGTTGGAGCAAGGAGCGAGACCAGAGAAGCAACTGGCGACACGGGTCGACGTTCACGGTGATCACGGCGAAGCAAAGCTCGTCGGTGGCAGTGTTACGGCGACTGTAGTGGGAAAAATGACCAAGCAACAAGGGATTAAGTACCACGGCATCGAGATGGAGCTGTACATACACAAAGCAAGGGCAACAGCTCACCGAAGGGCACTGACCAGCGGTGAAACAGGGATCTCTGGTGAGGTTGCCGGCCGCGAGGAAGAAGGGTGCTCACAGCGGTTTCCCGACGAAATCAGACGACCACAGTTGGATGGCTAGGCGTGCAAGGAGTAGGCAAAGCTATTGAGCACTTTGCTACGATGGTGGAGGCACTAGTTCGATGACGAGGGCTCGCTAGAGATGAGCAAGGCGACGGGAAAATAGAGCAGCGAAATGGAGAACGGCGACAGGCGTCTAATCTTTATAGCACGGCCAAGAGAGCGAGGAGACAACACGCAGTGACCTTCACCGCACCAGCGCGAAGCAAAGGGTGGCCACAAGCACGTTTGGAAGACCAGAGAAAGGATGTCGGCGGTGGGGCGGTGGTTGTGGTACTGTTCCTCATATTTACAAAATTGCCATTCGTTTTAAAATTCAAATTACTCCCAAATTTGTATAACAACTCAAAAATCTCCAAAAATAAAAGTTGCTCAAAATCCAAAGTTTTACAACTTTTCTTTTATAACCACCCCCTAATTTGGTCTACATTTTGAAATGAACTTTTGAATTCAAATAGGGGACATTTAACGAATTTTGCCTTTTCAAATTACTTCAAAATTTTTATAACAACTTTGAAAACTCCAAAAACAAACTTTGTATAACTTGACAAGCTCTACACTTTTGCTTTTAGGCTCAACCCCAAAATGTGCTTAGATTTTGAAATGAGTTTTAGGGTATGATTTAAATACTGAAAATCAGGGTTTTTCTTGAAAATTCAAATCCAACCAAAATTTTGAACTTGATTCAAACAATACAATTCAACACATACGACATAAAGATAAGCTTGTTTTAGTGTATGCATATCGAGATTTTCACTAAATGCCAAATGCTTTGCAATGCATATGATGACTTGCAGGTTTTAGTTTTTAAACACCCGAGGTGTTACAATCCTTCCCCCTAAAAGAAATCTCATCCCGAGATTCAAAGCCATAGGGTAAGTAATGGAAAAGGAAATGTGTCAGTCCAAAAACATCCAACACTTGTCCATAAAACAGCTGAGGTTCCTTTACAAAACACACAGTTGTAACAACCGAGCTCAACTAACATTACTCTATATTGACGCAAGAAACTCTGGAAACTTTTCTAGCAAGTAATCTTCAGATTCCCAAGTAGCTTCTTCTTTGGAATGTTGATTCCATTATATCTTGTAGAACTTGATTGTCCTTCTTCATGTAACACTGGTCTTTCTAATCCAGAACTCGGATAGGATATTCGAAATAGGTCAAATCTGGTTCAAGTTCCACTCCTCCAACCTCAACATTCTGCTCAGGCACTCAGAGACACTTCTTTAATTGTTTAATTGAGAAACATGGAACACATCATGCATAGCTGAAAGATGTTCGGGTAGCTTCAAGCGATATGCCACTTTTCCATACCTCTCTAAAATTTGAAATGGTCCAATATATCAAGGTGCCAACTTGACTTTAACACCAAAACGAGTAACCCCCTTCATCGGTGATACCTTCAGATATACAAAATCTCCCATGTTAAACACCAATGGTCTACATCGTTTATCTGCATAACTCTTTTATCGGGACTGAGCTATCTTCAAATTACTTTGTATTTGCCTAACCTTTCTTCTGTTTCTTTCACAAGATCAACTCCAAAGAACCTTCTTTCTCCGGGCTCAGACCAACTCAGTGATGTTCTGCATCTACGACCATAGAGTGCTTCAAATGGAGCCATTCTAATGCTCTCTTGATAACTATTGTTGTATGAGAACTCAGCCAAAGGCAGACATTCATCCCACTTCTTGGAATAGTTAAGGACACAACACCTTAACATATCTTCAAGTACTTGATTGACCCTTTCAGTCTGACCATCAGTCTGTGGATGATAAGTTGTACTATATAGTAGTTTGGTACCTAATGAAGTATGCAAGTGTTTCCAAAAGCTAGAGACAAACTGTGTACCCCGATCTGACACTATGGTCCTTGGTACTCCATAGTAGACTCATGATTATTGCTAGATACATCTTAGCATACTGGATAGTAGGATATATACTCTTGACTAGAAGAAAATGTGCTGACTTAGTTAGTCGATCGATAATGACCCATATTGAGTCAAAACCTTTTAATGTCTTGGGTAGACCAACAATAAAGTCCATACTAATATCCTCCCACTTCCAAGCTGGAATAGGTAATGGTTGTAACTCCCCAGCAGACCTCAAATGTATAGCTTTCACCTTTTGAACAAGTATCACACTTGGCTATATACCGGGCAATTTCTATCTTCATTTTGGTCCACCAAAACCATTGTTTCAAGTCATGGTACATCTTATTGCTTCCTGGATGGATAGATAACCTAGTAGCAAGTGCTTCTTCAAGAATTGACTATCGCAACTCTGGAACCTTTGGTACCACTAAGCGATCCTTGAACCATAACACACCTTCATCATCTACTTTGAAGCACTCTGCTTTCCCATCCTTGATTCTTTCTTTGATATGGGCTATACCCTTGTTTTCTTTTTGAGCAGCAATAATCTGAATCTCGAATAGTGGCTTCAACAATTATATTGGTCAAACTACCTTGTTGAATTACCCCTATACTCAACTTTTCCATCTCTTGGCATAAAGTCAAACTCATTGTTCTTACTATTAGACAATTGCAATGGCTCTTTTGACTGAGGGCATCTGCAACTATATTTGCTTTACTAGGATGGTAATGTACTTTCAAGTCATAATCCTTAATCAATTCTAACCATCTTCTCTGTCGCATAGTTCAAATCCGATTGAGTAAAGATATACTTTAAACTCTTATGGTCTATATAAATATAGGCATGTATTACCAAGCAGGTAATGCCACCAAATCTTCAGAGCATGGACAACTGCTACTAACTCTAGATCATGAGTCGGATAGTGCTCTTCATGTTGCTTGAGTTGTCTAGAAGCATAGGCAATAACTCGGCCTTCTTGCATCAATACACATCCAATACCAATATCAGAAGCATCACAATAAACGTCAAATGACTTCTCGATATCAGGTTGGGCTAATACTGGTGTAGTGGTTAACAGTCTCTTCAAAGTCTGGAAAGCGTCTTCACATTCAGATGACCAGACAAACTTGGCTTGGTTCTTCAACAACCCAGTGATGGGCTTGGATACTCTAGAGAAATCTGGAATAAAATGACGGTAATACCCCTGCCATTCCTAGAAAACTCTGAACCTAATGAACAGTGGTTGGTGGTTTCCAATCAAGCACATCCTTAACTTTGCTTGGGTCAACAACAACTCCTTCAGCTGATAAAACATGTCTAAGAAACTGTACTTCCTTAAGCCAGAAGTCACACTTACTGAATTTGGCATATAATTGATGTTCTCTTAAGCGGGTCAAGGACAATCCTAAGATGTTCCACGTGTTCCTTCTTGTTCTTGGAATAAACTAGGATGTCATCAATAAACACCACCATAAACTTGTCTAGCTCAGGCATCAATACTGAATTCATCGAATACATGAAATGAGCTAGGGGCATTTGTCAAACCAAAAGACATTACCAAGTATTCATATAATCCATATCTTGTGGTAAATGCCATTTTGGGAGTATCTTCAGGCTTAATCTTGATTTGGTGATATCCTGACCTTAAATCAATCTTGGAGAAAACTTTGGCTCCGGCCAGTTGATCAAAAAGCAAGTCTATCCAAGGTAAGGGATACTTATTCTTAATGGTCACTTCATTCAACTGGACGATAGTCAACACATAACCTTAGGGTCTCATCTTTCTTCTTCACAAAAATTGCAGGACATCCCCAAGGTGATGAACTAGGTTGAATAAACCCTTTCTCAATCAACTCTTGCAACTGAGTCTTCAACTCAGCTAATTCCTTGGGAGGCATCCTATAAGCTCTCCGAGAGATCGGAGCTGTTCCAGGCTTTAACTCTATGTTAAACTGAACATCCCTATCTAGGTGGTAGACCGGGTAAATCCTTAGGAAAAATATCAAGGAATTCACAAACTACCAGGAGATCTCTAATCTCCTTGACAAAAGTTGCACAAACTCTTTCCACTGTTCTCCTTAAGGTTGGAAGTTGGATAAGAAGCTGAGAATGACTATCATGGTAAACTCACCCTTAATGTTCTATTCAAAACATCTATAATAGCCTTATGCTGATACATCCAATTCATTCCCAAGATCACATCTATATCTTGATCCTTGAGAATAATCATGGTAGTGGGAAAAATATGCCCACCTAGGTTTATAGGTACCTGGTATACCATTTCCTTAGTACACAGACATCCCCTGAGCGACTGTATAAAACTTTCCTTTATTTCCCCAATTGGAATTGCATGCTTTACGATAAAGGTTCTATTGATGAATGAATGAGATGCACCAGAATCAAAAAGCATAACAGCAGGGTGATCGGCGATAGGAAACATACCCATCATCACTAGCTCCCCTTTCGGAATTTCTCCAGCTTGAATATAGAACACCCGTCCTGTCTTTCGCTCATCTTTGCCCTTCTGAGCATTATAATTGTGGTTCTTGTTCTGTGCTTGACCCTGTTGTTGATTGGCAGGGGCCTTCTAGTAATTTTAATTAGCCTGTCTAGGATATGGACATTCCCTGGAGAAATGATCGGTCCTTCCACAATTGTAACATGGATAATTATGACCATGGGCATTTGTCTGTTGGGAATTCGGGTAGGTTATAGCAGGATGGACATTTGACTATTGCCCGGCTTGGAACTGCGGTGGACGATAATGGTTGACTAGATGATAGACTATCTTTTGTCTCTTTTGATTTCCACCAAAAGATCCAGACGACAGACTCTTCTTTTTCTAGATCTCCTTATGCTACCGATACTTTTCCTCAGAAGCAATTACAATATTCACTGCCTCATGATAAGTAACATTGGCACATGCAGTCATCATTGTCTGTAATTTGGTATTCAGTCCTCTCATCAACCATTTCTTTTTCTTGGCATCTGTATTGACATGTTCAGTTGCATACTATGACAGGTGATTGAATCTACCCACATATTGCATAACCGTTTGATCCCCTTGCTTCAAAGCAAGGAACTCGTCCAGCTTCATGGCCATCACCCCTTCTAGAATATAATGAGCTCTAAAGGCAGTACGGAACTCAACCCAAGTTATTGGAATGCCAGCTGGTTGCATAGCCACTAGATTTGCCCACCAGGCACCTGCTGCATCTCTAAGTTGTTGGGCAGCAAACACAGGTTTCTACATCTCCATGCATGGAATAAGGTCAAATTTCTGCTCCATGGTCCGAAGCCAATCATCAGCCTCTAGTGGTTCATCTACCTTAGTGAAAACTAGGGGTCTTGTATCTATAAAATCAATATACGTAGCCTCCTACTTGTTATGATTGCGGACCACGGTTTCCTTGCACCATATTCTGATTATGCACCATATTCTGATTACTCTAAGCTATCTCTCGAAGCAATCGAGCATTTTCTATAGTCACATGGACCAGGGCTACTATAGCATTCAGCTAAAGTTGGCTGGAACTGGTGGTGGATTAGGAACACCACCCTCTTCATGCGAAGAGCCTGGAATATCCGAAGCACTAGTATGAGGCATCTGTTCATAACAAACCAAACTTTACTCACAAGCTTTTATTGAGATATAAAAGAGCTCACTTGCAAACACATTACATTGGGTTTACTTATTTAAGCACAAACCCGCACCTAAACAAGACACTTAACTTAACTAGATCTCCTATTTTACAACTCTACTCTTCTCCTCGACCACATCAACCTTCGTGATCAGTATCCATGTCAGGAAACATTTCTGCCTTCCTCATCACTTTCATCAACCATCACTAATTCTTCAGGATCTTCTTCTTCTTCCTCCTCTTCAAGTTCATCATCATCAGCAATGACGACACTAGGGTCCATTGCATCAGCTTGAGGTTCATGATTTGGATCCAGGAGGTTACTCAGCCTATGGACTTCTTCATGCAAGGTAGTATTATGTTCCTCTAAATCTTCTACATAAAATTCTAGCTCATGCATTCTAGCTCTAGCTACATCTTCCCTATGCCAAGCCTCATTTCTCCCTTCCACCATACGAACTAACATACGCTCGCAGTTCTTATGAGCGGTGGTGCTACACTTCAATTGATCTTTTAACTTGCCCACCCGGATGGCATCCAAGGCTCTATCCCTAGTAGCCTGTGCTAACTCTGCTAAAAGCCTCTGTATCTCTGCCTGGGGATCAGACCTAGAGCTACTACTACTAGCATCATCATTTCTAGGGGCAAGTTGGTGACGAGGAACTCCTTTAGGTCCAACTGAACTTACAGGGCGTTACCTTGGTGCGAGCCATACTGTAGGAAGCAAGATTAATCCAATTAAGACCATCAGATCAAAATCTAAAGAGCAGCCAGGATGGATTACATAACTCAACCCAAACTCACTACCCAACCCAGACTCAGGGTGAAGGAAGTAACAAGTGAATTAATCATGATGCATGAATCGTTCTTATGAACAAAAACATCAAAGCTTATAAGGTACATAACCACAGTTATTTTTATATAGGGCATAATAAGATTACTACTCCACCACACAAAGCCTTTTTAATCAATTAAGGAATGGTGAGAATGAAATAAGATAAGCCAGAAGCAATTTGGACCAAATTAACAAGTTATATCTATTTGTTCCAAATCATTTTGAAGTTTTTGTAAAACAATACAACAAAGACTTTGTAATGATCTCTCTGATACCATTATGTGGTAGAACCTCCTAAGTTATAGGACCCACATGCACTTGTCACTGTCCAACGACCTTTGACAACTATGCATATGTTCCTGGTAACTTAAGAAGTCTGTCGGGTGTCCTCGGGGAACCCTGAATCATCCACGATTTCTGAGCAGAATCACATTACAGAGTCATTGCAGTATTACAACATTTATTCAAATATATACATCAGAGTAAAATAGCGGAAGTCTTACGATAACATAGTTTACAAACCAGTTATTTCAAACCTTACAAACTAAGTTCGATAATTATTACGAACCATAGTAGTAGTGGAGTGGCATAATTAACATAACATAACACACAAAATAAGCATCCTGCCCAAGGATCACACATTCACTTATCGTCATCAACAGGAACAACAGTCATGCAACAAGGTCCAAAATAGACCTGCTCATGAGGCTCACCTACAGCAAGGGTCAACGAACTCTGAGTACAAAAGTACTCAACAAGACTTAACTAAATAAAGTTAAGAAGACTCAGGAATGCAGGCTCAGGGATTCAAGGTTTTGCTTTAGCAATAATCAAAGTTCTTTTGCGTAAAAGCTCTTTACAAAATTTCAGTATTTCAATATTTAAATTTCATAAGAACAATATATGAATCTGCCATGATCCGTAATGAGATCATGAACTTCATATCAAACTCTTCTCAAACCTTTCTCAAGTTTCAGTTATTAAACTACGATGATGAACAGTGAGTTGAGTCTCCATAACCGAGGAGCAACAACGATTCGAACCGATTATTAACCCAGCTAGGGATTCTAGACCACACTGACATATGCAAGTCCCCTACTTACATATATCAACCTACCCTTAGATCTTCTAAAACCAGAACGGGTCCACGCCACCCGAGAATACAGTACTCCACCAATCCGGCCCATTGCCATGTGGGTACATGCTATTCCCACCATCTCTCCACTCCCAATGCTCGATTAGCCATTCTCGTAATAGAATCACCAAGTTAAGGCTTATCGGAGTATGTGGTTAGTACTACAAAGTCTCATCTCATGCAATTCAACAACTGGACGGACCTTAATCGACACAGGCGGAAAGAAGCCACTCACAAGACCTCCATGTCTTATGGCTCTCACACACCAAGTCCGCTCGATCTAGATTTATTACTTCCATGCTCATATCTCATGATAACATAAGTAACCAAAGATCCATTCAAAATTCTCAGGTGACAGGTAATCACCCGACTAAGCATGACTAAGCATATCTAGACATTTACGATTAAAACTAGGTAATCAAGGTAGATATGGAAAAACAAGGTTGGTAATGCACCAATTAGGTTTCCACTTGACTCCTAATCACTTAATGCAGTATAGAAAAGCAACAACAACAACAACAAAGCCTTTAAGTCCCAAACAAGTTGGGGTAGGCTAGAGTTGAAACCCAACAGAAGCAATCAAGGTTCAGGCACGTGAATAGCTGTCTTCCAAGCACTCCTATCTAAGGCTAAGTCTTTGGGTATATTCCATCCTTTCAAGTCTCCTTTTATTGCCTCTACCTAAGTCAACTTCGGTCTTCCTCTACCGCTCTTCACGTTACTATCCTGACTTAGGATTCCACTACTGCACCGGTGCATCTGGAGGTCTCCAGTTGCACATGTCCAAACCATCTCAACCAGTGTTGGACGAGCTTTTCTTCAATTGGCGCTACCCCTAATCTCTCACATATATCATCGTTCCGAACTCGATCCCTTCTTGTATGACCGCAAATCCAACGCAACATATGCATTTCCGCGACACTTAGCTGTTGAATATGTCGTCTTTTCGTAGGCCAACATTCTGCACCATACAACATAGCAGGTCTAATCGCCGTCCTATAAAACTTGCCTTTTAGCTTCTATGGTACCCTTGTGTCACATAGGACACCAAACGCTTGCCACCACTTCATCCACCCTGCTTTGATTCTATGGCTAACATCTTCATCAATATCCCCGTCCCTCTGTAGCATTGATCCTAAATATCGAAAGGTATTCTTCCTAGGCACTACTTGACCTTCCAAACTAACATCTTCCTCCTCCCGAGTAGTAGTGCCAAAGTCACATCTCATATACTTAGTTTTAGTTCTACTAAGTCTAAAACCTTTGGACTCCAAAGTCTCCTGCCATAACTCTAGTTTCTGATTCACTCTTGTCTGGCTTTCAATCAACTAGCACTACATCGTCCGCGAAAAGCATACAACAAGGGATGTCCCCTTGTATGTCCCTTGTGACCTCATCCATCACTAAAGCAAACAAATAAGGGCTCAAAGCTGACCCTTGATGTAGTCCTATCCTAATCGGGAAGTCATCCTGTGTCTCCATCACTTGTTCGAACTCTAGTCACAACATTGTTGTACATGTCCTTAATGAGCCCGATGTACTTCAGTTGGGACTTTATGTTTGTCCAAAGCCCACCACATAACATTCCTTGGTATTTTATCATAAGCCTTCTCCAAGTCAATAAAAACCATGTGTAGGTCCTTCTTCTTCCCCCTGTACCGCTCCATAACTTGTCTTATTAAGAAAATGGCTTCCATGGTTGACCTTCCGGGCATGAAACCAAATTGGTTCATAGAGACCCCGTTATTGCTCTCAAGCGATGCTCGATAACTCTCTCCCATAGCTTCATAGTATGGCTCATCAACTTAATTCCTCGGTAATTTGTACAACTTTGAATATCCCCTTTATTCTTGTAGATCGGTACCAATATACTTCTCCTCCACTCATCAGGCATCTTGTTCGATCGAAAAATATGGTTGAACAGCTTGGTTAACCATACTATAGCTATGTCCCCGAGGCATCTCCACACCTCGATTGGGATACCATCCGATCCCATCAGCCTTACCTCCTTTCATCCTTTTCAACGCCTCTCTGACCTCAGATTCTTGGATTCTCCGCACAAAGTGCCTATTGGTGTCATCAAAAGAGTCATCCAACTGAAAGGTTGTGTCCATATTCTCACCATTGAACAATTTGTTAAAATACTCTTGCCATCGATGTCGGATCTCATCCTCCTTTACCAAGAGATGCTCCCTTTCATCCTTAATGCACTTAACTTGGTTGAAGTCCCAGTGTCTTTCTCTCACGAACCCTAGCCATCCTATAAATGTCCTTCTCTCCTTCCTTCGTACTCAAATGTTGGTAAAGATTCTCGTACGCTCTACCCTTTGCCACACTTACAGCTCGCTTTGCAGTCTTATTTGCCACCTTATACTTCTCTATGTTGTCCACACTCCTATCATGGTACAAGCGTCTATAGCATTCTTTCTTCTCCTTAATAGCCCTTTGGACTTCCTCGTTCCACCACCAAGTATCTTTAGCCTCGCGTCCCCTTCCTTTGGTTACTCCACACACCTCTAAGGCTACCTTCTGAATTTTGGTTGACATCTTGTCCCACATATTGTTTATGTCATCTTCCTTCCAAGAGCCCTCTTTGATAACCCTTTCCCTAAATACCTCTGACGTCTCCCCTTTCAGTTTCCACCACTTTGTTCTTTCAATCTTAGCTTGTTTATCCCTATGGGCACGCACCTGAAAACAAAAATCTGCCACCAAAAGCTTATGTTGAGAAACAACACACTCCCCTGGCAAAAGCGATAAAATTTGTAAAACACAAGGTAGGGTTAAATGCATCCGGGGCTTGCCTTCGTTGATGGAAAAGTTAGGTTCCTGCGACGTTCCACAAGTATCAGATCTGACCTCAACAGGCGGATTAACCTTCTCCGCAACTTGATTAACTACCACGTGTTCACCTTCATTCACTACACATAGTAACAATGCTATGTTTAACATGATGCGGGATACGAAACATGATGCTCGATGATGGATGCAAAATTAACAATTCGGATACAACTTTCCTTCACGGTACAGTTGCAAGTCAAACTAACTAAATCTTTTTCATAACACATAATCAATTGCCAAGGATCATTATCAACTAATGACCCAAGGTCATCACTCAATCCAAAATTTCAAACAAAACCTAAATTATTAAAGGTTACTATTTGCTTTTATGAATTAATTATTTAATTCAAAATTATGAAATAAATCAACTTATTCTAATTGAGCTCAAAATTTTAGTAAAGATTCATCACATGATAAGTAAGTGGCAAAACAAATTTCATAATTTTTGGATAATTAATTGAGCCTAGAAAAATCATGGAAATCCATTTAATAATTAATTGAGCAATTTTTATCACATTCAAAAGGTACTGTAAATCAATATTTCATATTTTTCCTAAATAATATTCATCACAGAGAGGTCACACAAAAATTTTCATAATATTTGGAGCTCTAAATAAATCTACACAAAAATAACAAAAATAGACACTATTCATTCAAATCTGAAAAATAGAAAATTCATTTTGAACTACATAGTCGCTGACAAAGTGACCCCACCTGTCATCCCCAACCTCTAGCTTTGACCACGATGGCGACAACGCTGACCGGCTGAAAACTCATCGACGGCTGAGACCAACAGCGATGGCCTAAAGTACCAAAACGTTTCA
This sequence comes from Miscanthus floridulus, assembly GCF_019320115.1. Taxonomy (NCBI): domain Eukaryota; kingdom Viridiplantae; phylum Streptophyta; class Magnoliopsida; order Poales; family Poaceae; genus Miscanthus; species Miscanthus floridulus. The sequence continues at coordinate 86,555,026 of NC_089581.1, read as the reverse complement.
CAAAGACTAGGCGCACCGATTTGTGGCACTACGAAGACTAATTACGACACGATACAAGGTTGACACCGGTCATGGCAGATGCAATAGCACTGACAGCGCTATGCCAGTGATAGGAGACCAGTAGTGTGTAAACCAAAGGCATGGGAAGGTTCAGCAGCTCACCACGAACACGTTGGAGCAAGGAGCGAGACTGGAGAAGCAACGGCGACACGGGTCGACGTTCACGGTGATCACGGCGAAGCAAAGCTCATCGGTGGTGGTGTTCCTGGCAACTGCAAGTGGGCGAAATGACCAAGCAACAAGGGATTAAGTACCACAGCATCGAGATAGAGCTGTAGGTACACTAAAGCAAGGGCAATAGCTCACCGAAGGGCGCTGGCCACGGTGAAACAGGGATCTCTGGTGAGGTTGCCGGCCGCGAGGAAGAAGGGTGCACACAGTGGTTTCCCGGTGAAATCAGACAACCACAGTTGGATGGCTAGGCATGCAAGGAGTAGGCGAAGCTATTGAGCACTTTGCTACGATGGCGGAGGCAGTGGTTCGACGACGAGGGCTCGCCGAGATGAGCAAGGCGACGGGAAAAATAGAGCAGCGAAATGGAGAACGGCGACGGCTGTCTGATCTTTATAGCACGGCCAAGAGAAGCGAGGAGACGACACACAGTGACCTTCACCGCACCAGCGCAAAGCCAAGGGCAGCCACAGGTGCATCTAGAAGACTGAAGAAAGGACGCCGGCAGTGGGGCGGTGGTCGTGGTACTATTGCTCATATTTATAGAATTGCCATCCTGTTTTAAAATTCAAATTACTCCCAAATTTGTATAACAACTCAAAAATCTCCAAAAATAAAAGTTGCTCAAAATCCAAAGTTCTACAACTTTGCTTTTATAACCACCCCCTAATTTGGTCTACATTTTGAAATAAACTTTTGAATTCAAATAGGGGACATTTAACGAATTTCGCCTTTTCAAATTACTTCAAAATTTTTATAACAACTTTGAAAACTCTAAAAACAAACTTTGTATAACTTGACAAGCTCTACACTTTTGCTTTTAGGCTCAACCCCAAAATGTGCTTAGATTTTGAAATGAGCTTTTCAGGGTATGATTTAAATACTTGAAAATCAGGGTTTTTCTTGAAAATTCAAATCCAACCAAAATTTTGAACTTGATTCAAACAATATAATTCAACACATACGACATAAAGATAAGCTTGTTTTAGTGTATGCATATCAAGATTTTCACTAAATGCCAAATGCTTTGCAATGCATATGATGACATGACAGGTTTTAGTTTTTAAACACCCGAGGTGTTACAATGGCTCGATCATGTCGAGTCCCCAACATGCAAAAGGCCAAGAAGATGGGATGGTCTGCAATTCCTGTGCCGGCACAGTGTATTTGCTTGGCAAAAAATTAACATCCTTCACAATGTCGAATGAGGTCTTCTACGTCGGCGATGGTCGTGGGCCAATAAAAACTAGCTTGAAAAGCTTTGTCGACAAGTTTTGTAGAGGCCATGTGATTGCCACAAGAACCTAGAATGAATTTCAAGGAGTAATTTTGCACCCTCTTCTTGGGTGATGCATTTCTGTAGTATCCCTTCCTTGGCTGCTTTTCCTCATCAACTTCCCATCCACCAGCACAGTAATGCTTACTGCGATGGATGAGGTGTTCAGTTTTGGTCTTATCGGTAGGTATGTCGGCACTGGTGAGGTACTTGATGAATTGTTCCCACTAATCTACGACCAGCGAAGGTACTATAAGTACCAGCTGCTCGGTGGGGGAAACTTCTTGAACTTCCTTCTCTTCCTTAATAGACGACATAAAGAGGTCTTGAATGAAGACCCCAGGTGGAAACATGGTGTGAGAAGGGACGATCTTAGACAGGTGGTCGGCGAGCTGATTTTGGTCTCAGTACCATGTGGTGGTACTCGATACCGTAGAACTTTCCTTCGAGTTTCCTGATCTTGGTGCAGTATGCAGTCTATCTTCTCACTAGGAACAGGACCAATCTTTGTTGACTTGGTTGATGACCTAGTGCAGGAGTCTCCGTATACCATGAGGCATTTGATGCTGAGCTCGATGGCTATACAAAGTCCATGGAGACATGTTTCATATTCCTACGGCATTGTTGGAAGCTGGAAAATGAAATCGGAGGACGTATCAGAGCTTGTCCTTAGTTGGAGTAATAAACAAAATGCTGGTGCTAGCACTGTTGATCTTGAGGGCGCTATCAAAATACATTATCTAGTGCTCGGGGCAAGCAGCGGGGATGGGCTCTTGGATTTTAGTCCACTCAGTGACGAAGTTAGCCAGTGCATGTGACTTAATGGTCGGCCTTACTTCTGAATTCTATGAAATAAGTGTCGAGCTCGACTGCCTACTTGATGATGCGGCCATTGGCCTCTTTGTTATGGAGGATGTCCCCTAGAGGGAACTCGATGACCATGGCGATCTTGTAGTACTCGAAGTAATGGCGGAGCTTGCGCGATGTGACCAGAATGGTGTATAACAGCTTCTGAACCTGAGGGTAATGAGTTTTGGACTTCTTAAGAACATCACTGATGAAGTAGACCTGAATGTTGTACCATATAGGTGGGTCCAACTTCCTCACGCTCGATGACAATAGCTATGCTAACGACACTGAGAAGTGGCGACGATGTAGATTAGTATGGTCTCGTCTGGTTGAGGTGCCGTCATGATCGAAGGCTTCATTAAAAATAACTTCAGTTGCTAAATGGTTGTATCAGCTTCCTTTGACCAGGAGAAGTGCTTGGAGGCCTTGAGTAGTTTGAAAAATGATAGTCCCTTTTCACCGAGGCGTGATATAAAGTGGCTGAGAGCAGCCATGCACCCTATGAGTTTCTGTATATCCTTTACGCAGGTTGGCCATTTCATATTGGTAATGGCAGAGACCTTGTCGGGGTTGGGTTCAATACCATAGGCGCTGACGATGTAGCCTAGGAGTATGTCGGATGGAACTCCAAAGATGCACTTTGAAGGGTTCAACTTCCATCTGTATCTTTTCAGGTTGGTGAATGTTTCTTCAAGGTCGGTGATGAGACTGTTGGTGGTTTTGGATTTGATGACCACATTGTCGATGTAAGCTTCGACGTTGTAGCCTATCTATTGGTTAAGGCACATCTGGATGGCCCTTTGGTAGGTAACCCTGGCATTTTTTAGTCTAAAGACATGGTAGTATAGCAATACACATCGAAAGGAGTGATGAATGACATTTTGATATGGTCATCCTCTTTGAGCGATATCTGGTGATAGCCAAAGTAACAGTCAAGGAAGGAGAGGAGTTCGCAGCTGGTGGTGCAGTCTACAACCTTGTCTATTCAAGGCAAACTAAAGGGGTCTTTAGGGCTGTGTTTGTTGAGATTAGTGTAATCAACGCACATTCTCCATTCTTTATTCTTCTTTTGAACAAGGACTGGGTTTGCCAGCCACTCACTGATGATACACTTCTTTAATAAACCTGGCTGCTAGGAGCCATTTTATTTCTATCCCTAATAGCCTCCTTCTTATCTGGCGTGAATCGTCAGAGCTTCTGCTTGATCAGCTTGACGGTCGGCGAGACATTCAAGGAGTGCTCAATCTTCTCCAGTGGTACCCTCAGCATGTCTACAGGTTTCCAAGCAAACACATTGGCATTGGCATGTAGGAAGGAGACAAGCACGCTTTCCTATTTAGGGTTGATATGAGCCCCAATCTTGATGGTCTTGGTGGGGTCGTCGAGGCTAAGGCCAACCTCCTTCATTTCCTTAGACTTGGCGGAGGCATGAGGAAGCTCTAGCGCTGGGATCTCTAGGTCGTCGGCGTGCACCGTCTTGGAGTCAGTGACCATGCTAGCCATTCCAGATGGAGAGGTCGGTGGCTTCGGTGAGGGAGATACTCTTTGTTTTGTAGGCATAGGCAATGGAGAGGTTGGCCCGTAGGACCAGAACTCCTACAGGTGAAGGCATCTTTAATACCAAATAGGCATAGTGCGATATGGCCATGAACTTGGCTAGAGCTAGCTGACCAAGTATGGCATGGTAGGCGGTGTTGAAGTCGGTGACGTAAAAGTTGATGTGCTCGACACAGAAGTTGCTAGCCATGCCGAATTGTACTAGGAGGGTGATCTCTCCAAGCGGTCATGATGCCCTACCAGGTACCACACCCCTAGAAGGAGGAGTTAGAGGGAGTGAGGTCTTCTACTCCAAGGCCAAGCTCCTTTAGGGCTCTAGCGAAGAGGAGGTTTAGGGCACTTCCACCATCAATGAGTACTTTCTTGAAGAGTACTTTCTTGACGGTTGCATCGAGAACAAGGGGGAAACGCCCTGCATAAGTGATGTCTACCCATTGGTAGCCCTACTGAAGGTGATGGGGACCTCAGACCAGGGGCGATAGCTAGGGTCGGTGATAACATCTTCTATGTTGACGGTGAGCACCCGACGCGTGGTGAGTTTTCAATCTCTTCTGCTCTCAACGGTGGTGAGGCCACCGAAGATAGTGGCGACCACCTTGTCATGATCCCTAGAAGGCGTTATTGTTGTCCCCGGGTGGTCGGTGACCTCTTGCTCCAGTCGTCATTGTCGTCGTCCTTCTTTTTGGCCTAGAAATCCTTAGCTAAACCCAGGCAGTCCTTCATCTTGTGCTTGCTGTTCTTGTGGAGGGGGCATGGGCCTTCAAGGATTTTCTTATACTGCTTGTTGTAGTTACATTTGGCATGAGGTTTGTCAATGGTGGCAACGATGTTGTCTGGTCGGCGGTGGTGATTCTGACCAACTTTAGACCCTTTCGACCAGTCGCGGACACTGTCATGATGGTGGCCGTTGTCATCGTAGTGGCGGTCACTATGGCATTGTTTGTCGAGGCGATCATCATTGTGGCAAGTTGGGTGATGAGTGCCCTCATCCTCATTGAAGCGAACTTTGGCCTCTTTAGCATCGGTGTACTGATCGGTGGTCGTGATCATCTCGCCAATCCCCTTTGGTAGCTTATGATTGAATTTGGAGCAGAGGTCGTAGTGATGGAGTCCTCTAACAAACTGCGCTGATGACTTCTGCTTCCATGATGTTGGGAATAGAATTCCTCATCTCAGAAAATCATCTAATGTAACTATAGAGGAGCTTAGATGGTTTCTGATAAATGCGATTTAGATCGTGCTTGGTGCCCAGCCGAGTACACGTAGCCATGTAATGTCAGTGAAGACGTACTTCAACTACTCCCAAGATTTGATGGAATTTGGGGCGAGGCTCATGAGCCAAGTTCATTATGGTCGGTGTGAGCATGATGAGAAGATAGTTCGCCATGACACTAGTATCTCCCCCGGTGATGCACACAGCGGTGGTGTAAGCCTATAGCCACTGTGTGGGGTTCATCCGCCCCTCATAGGGCTCGACCTCGGTGACTTTGAAACCATGAGGCCACTAGAGTGTTTGGAGTGCTCTCATGAATGCTTGAGGCTCTTTGGAATCATCAATGTCAGGATCTACAGCATTGTCGGCCTTAAGTGGCTAGAGGGCTGCATCTAGATTACCGAACTCTTGCTTGAATTTTTTACGCCGGCGTACTTCCTCTTCATGTTCGAGAGAAACGGCGCCCATCAATATGACATATTGTGTCCTAGAGATTGTTGATGTGTGCTCGGACATATTAGTCAACTTCTTGGTCGAGCTAGCGAGGGTAGTTGTCATGGTTCCCCTTAGCTCCCTCCTAGAGGGGTTGTCCATCATCACAATTGTCAGTCGGCAAAACTGGCTTCTGCCAGGGGCGGCGACTGGATCTTAGCGTAGTAGATCCATGATTTGAGCTTGTCGAGTAGGAAGGTCCCTAATCTTGTCAGATCTTGTTGACCTAGCAGTGCATAGCTTTAAGCATTACGGTGACCTTGGCGACCTCTGGTGTTTGTTCGAGCTGAGCGAGCTCATTAGCGGCCACGGTCAAGTTGGTGCTTCGGGTCTTATAGACATCGTGGCCATCAACACAGACGAATTCGTTGTCGAGGTTGCGGCAGAGTGGGTATGGCCTCCCTTGCGAGTCAAGTTGTTCTCTGTTGCGAGCAGCCTTGGCTTACACAATGGTGGCCTCATTCGCTCGGTGCTGCGCACAGGTTGGCATTTCGGTTGACACGAGTAGTGTGGTCTTCATTGGTTTCTCCATCCTATGGAGGGCTATCGATGCTGGCATTAAAAATCCTGCCTCGACAGAAGGGTGGGAAAGGAAGTTGGATGATGGTGGTTTCGGCGACAGTCTCCGTAGAGCCCTAGGACTCATAGTCTAGATTTTCCTCTAGGATGGTGTGGAGGGATGCTTTAGGATGTCGGCCAATTTGTAGCATATTGATAGTTGACAAGAGCTAGTCAATGATCGGGTCGATGAGAGGATAGATGTCTCCCACCTGGTTGGTGAATTTGCCCCTTAGGGCATCTTGATGGATGGCGGCCGTAACCCCTAGGAGTTTCTTGATCAACCTTCTAATAGATTAGAATCGGAGGGTGGTCGGTGCTGAACCTAGAGTGATCAGACCTGATTTCGCTGAGGGAGAGGAAGTCAGGTGAGCTTCTGGCCAACCTGATCAATGGATGTGATCAGATCATCAGTTGTCGATCTACTTCCTTAGATAGCAGGGGGAGCAGGTGATGAGTTGTTAGTGAAGACAACCTCCTAGGGCAGTTCCTAGATCAAATCTGCTATTGCAGGTGCTAGTGTGGTCGACGTAGAATAGATCTGCACTAGCTCAGTGATCTCTCTGTCTCCATCAACATTGATGACCCAGGAGATTGATCCGACCATGAAGATCTGGCTAGGCTTCATAGAGGACGAAGAGCCTACAAAATGTACCATCTTGTTCATCATGGAAACAGCATGCACACCCATACCTGGCGTGCCAACTATTGATATAATATCGTCGGCAGTCCTTCAAGGGGTATCCCATGAAGGTAGATTGATCGGTAGTGGTGCGCGTAATCAAGAATAAGAAGGCAACAGAGACATAAGAGTTAAACAGGTTCGGGTCATTAGCATGACGTGATACCCTACTCCTATGGTCTGTTAGATTGTATTGGCTATCGTATGATATTGCGTGTGTTTTGAGGGTCCCCTACCCACCTTATATAGCTAGGGGATAGGGTTACAAGTTGGTTAGATCTAGGAGATAACCGGTATGTAATAACATATTATAGGGATCACTGAGATTGTAACATATCCTAACAGATTACGCCATATGTTTAGGATATCTTCCTAGTGTCTTGCAGGGTGCACTAAGCAGCGCTGTGCTCCACAAGGCTTTGTCTTGTGGGCTAGACCACCCCATGGGTTGACCAAGATGAACCAATGATTTTGGTACCAGTGGTGAAGTTTGACCTTTAATAAAAGTTAAAGTTTGAGTGGAGTACAACAAACTTTATTTTTAGACCAAGCCCTGATTCAACTCCTAATTGACTCAAACAGTGGCCTCAAGTTTAAATGCAGTGCTCCTTTGGGCTCTCAGAAATCTAGTCCCTGATCGGCAACAGCGAGTTGACATGTTGTGACATTTTTATCTTCCAAATTCATATGGTAACTCATCTGGATTCCTTAATATGAGTTGAAGTACACTTTGTGAAGGAAACAACCAAATAAGTCTCATTAGATTTGGAGCTCATTTGGTCATTCAAAGGTTCTCTACAAAATGGCAAGTTCACTGAATTCGGTCACACTTTGCTAAAACTCTGAAATTCGAATTTCAGTTTCATCTACCTATCTTTGGAGATTTGTATCTTCCTAACCGAGCTGAACCAGTCCATGATCCTTTAAGCAAAGATGTAGATCAAGATTTGTACAACAAACTTTGTTCAATGACTCAATCCCTAAATCACCATCTAAGTTTGTCAAACAGATGCTCGAAGATTGAATCTGCGGTTGTTTTAGACTTAGAAATATTCTAAATCCGGGATTAGTAACCACTTAATTAACATGCCGCGTTCTCATGTTTTCAGTTAAGCAACTCAAGTTGAGCCAAATATAAAAGTTGGACTATATGTTTTGGGGAAGAGCATGCAAAAAGATGGCACCAGTTTGACTTTGTTTTGACCATCAATTTAGATTTTTGCTTATCTCTGTCAATGCGCTGACATTATCATGTTGGAGTGCTAATTATCCACTAATTTGTTACTCTAATGGCTGAGCACCCTAAATATGAGTTGGAGAGCATCAGGAAAGGAACAATTTTGCTTTAAGGTCTGAGGCCCAGATCGGATGGTAAGTAGCCCAAAATCGTGCCCCAAGCTAGTCACTTCGTCGCCCACCACCTGTTCGTTGAAATGGGCGCGTGGCCACCATGCAGGGCAGCAGTGCCCCACCTCCTTACCACATGGTCGTGCCCCTTCTCCTCTATGAGTGGATGCCCGAGCCCTCCCTCGGACTCCCTCACTTGCTCTCGCTCTTCCTGGCTCTCCCCACGCTCTATGGCGCGTGCGCGTGGGCATGCCGAGCTCCGCCATGGCTGGCCAAGCATGAGCTCATGGCGCTGCTGCTATGCTCTCTCTCTCTGTCCCAACCAAGCGCCTCATCACCATCTCCAGCTCGGGCTGCCCGTCCTATGCATCTTTCTTGGACAACGTGGTCGCTAGAGCACCCCGCCATTGGAGGTGCTGCGGGCATGGCCGCCGGCGCATGTGGTCGAGCCACCTCGAGCCATCTCGGGCCAAGACGCAGGCACTGGTGGGTGCACCTGGTGATGGGGATGCTCCCCCTGCATCTCCCTCGCCACTCAACCATCACCTATCATTTCCATCACCTCCATAACCATCACTATCAACTCTTTCCACTCTCCACCACTGCTGATCGTATCTCTGCACATATCCACTGAAAGGAGCACTCACCTTGCTTAACCATGAAGTAAAGAAGCATTAGGAAATTGGAGAGGCCATTTGGCCAAGGTGTGGGGCCAGTCGGCCTCACCACCAAGCCGGTCGGCCTATTGTTGCGCCGCCTATAAATCCCACTCCTTCTACTTGCTCTCGGACTCACCCACAATACAATTCCAGCACCTGAGTTTGAAATTCCAATTCCAAATTTTGTAGTTGAATTTTCCTTGGTAGAAGTAGTGTTGGAGTACAATAGAGTGTGAGGAAGTTTGGGTGTGAAATTAGTGCTAAAATCTTGAGAAAGAGAGATAGAGGTGCTGCTAAAATTTGAGAAAGAAAAATAGAGTTTAAGAGTGGTAGTGCTATCCAAATCAAGATAGGGAATTAAAAAGAATTCATGCTAAAATCTTGATTAGAATATTCATCAAACAATTTTGGACGACTAACCCTTGGACTACTGACTCTAGACGGCTAACCACTAACATTTTCATCTCCTAATCCCGTTCCATGAGTTGTCTTGTTTTTCTCTATTTTGTAGGAAAATGAGCAAGATCGCCGGCAAGCTCAAGCGGGCATTGTTGTTCCGTTCAACGAGGAGTTCTTCATCTCAAGCAAGCACTGACATGGAGGTCGATCCACCGTCTCCCGCTATTAGAGCATCGTCCAGATCAGTGCCCGTGGAGAGGAACATTCTTCTACAAGAGAAGCAGCTCAAGCTTCGAGGAGATAGGGAGAAGAACATCTACAAAAAGCTAAAGACCCGAGACTTCGTCCTCACTCCTGCCTATGATCCAGCCCTACCCCAAGCCACTAGGTATGCTCATTGAATTCAAACTTATTTTTAGGACCATACGATGGGAGGATGCTTGGGGAATTGATGAGCCATGGTGTAAGCTTTTGACTATTGAATTCTTGTGCACTTTGCAACCTACCGATTCGGAAGTTTCATTTAGACTTTTTGGGAAAGAATTTTCTATTCACTAGAAAACTTTTAGTGAACTTCTTGGATTTCACTCTTAGTGCATAATTGATGTAGACTCTGCCATACAAGACTTTGATAGGAATAAGTTTTGGAGGAGATTTCAAAGGAAATTGTTTGCTACCGCCCTCGCACCAATGAAATTCACCATCCTACTTTGCGATTCATGCACAAATGGTTGAGTTTTTCCTTATTTCCTAGAAGTGATATTCACACAATTAGGAATGATGAACTAAAACTGCTTTATGCTATGATTAAAAGGAAAAAGATCTCACCCATGAAATTCATGATGAATCATTGGTTAGAAATTCCTGGTCTTAAGGGAGATGTTGGGTGCACTTCTTTAGGTCACTCGTATAGCTAAAAATTTGGGCCTGCTAGAAGATGCTTCTATTACTTACATTGACATTCCCCATTGGCTTATTGATTATGATTACTTTAATCATGCACGTATGTTAAAAAAGGGAAGAGACCGGAAACTTGTCATGATGTATGTAGATTATACAACTGAGTTCCCGTTACCAAACTAGAACCTCATTTTGTATGTAGTGGATTCACTTGTCTTTGATTTGTAGAGGAAGGAGGAAGCACCTCACAGGAGTGCCTCTATGAGGATCACTCACAACCCACAGCCTCAGTACAATGGAGATGACCCCATTCTAGAAGCCCTGCCTTCACCGGCTACATAGGATTTGATCAAGCAGGACCTTCCTAGGTGCACCATCCTATGCATGTAGGTTAGGGACTAGCCGGGATCCTCCTAGTATGCACCAACCTAAACATGATGCATGGGAGCTAGCCTTCTCTGCATCATTCAGAGAGTTCCTAGTAATAGGGCCCAAGTGGGCAATGGTAGGACGTCAATTTTGACTACTACTAGTAGCAGTCCTATGAGGAGGTCTCCAGTGGTTACTAGGGAGGACGCATGTCCATCTCTGCTCATGGCTTCCATGACCAGCACATGGGCCACCATTCCGCTACCCATGGGTTACCACTGAGGAGCAGATGGAACATGCTTGCTTCGACACTAAGCTCACCACCATTGAGGAGAACTAGCATGAGATTCAGAAAACTCTGCACCAACATTCCTAGTGGCAAGAAGAAGCAGGACAATGCCTTGTCGCCATCCAGCAACACTAGGAGCAGGAGAACCAAAATGGGCAGTACTTATTCTAGGGTCTCAACATAGACCCGTCCTTCTGAGAGACCGCAGCAACAACCAACTTGGGGGAGGAGCCCCCATTACTTCAGGTAAGTTTTTCTTTCTGGTATTATTTTCTTTAGTTTATTTAATTTTTGAATTTCTATTAAAAATGCATAACTAAGAAAACAAAAGAAAAATTTGCCTTTATCTTATATATATATATATATATATATATATTACTATGGAGTGATCTAAAAAATATGAAAAATGAAAACCAAACAAAAAGAGTGTGTATAGGTTGCTTTAAGTATTAAGGTGTGCTTCTGTTTCTTGTCTTGTTTTTAAGAGCTAAATAAAAAGAACTTGAAGATGATCTCACATGATAGAAATGATGAATAGATGCTCTAGTTGTAATTCTTTTCAAGTACCTAGTTTTCAACCTTGAATTCTCCCAAGTTTTGGATAGAATTGAGTTGACATGAGAATTTGCTCTGCACTTGAAACTCAGTGGGTAGCAAATGCTTAATCTAAGTCTAGGTAATTGACGGATATGATATGAGAAGGTCTGAGCTGCTATTTATCTTATTCCAAGTGATACTAAGTTCTAGAGATTTGTCTTTAAAAATATATAAAAATTCTACATGATGAGATCCTATATGACAAAGCTTCAATTCCTACCAGAGCCAGACATGTTTATATTTAGGCTAGGAAAACTTCCACTCATATGTTACTTGTTTTGCATTGAGTTTAGTCAAGCTTTGTTGACCCTTATGAGAGGTTTGTGATGCTCTTAAAATCAAGATCACATACACACCACCCACATATGCACTACTCCTACACTAGGAGTAGGCGCAATAACATGCTTTCCATCTAGATTCACCCAAAAATGTTTTATTCCTACACTAGGAGAAAACACCAAAAATATGCTTCATAGGTTTCCATCAAATATATGCTCCAAGATCTTGTTACTATCTCTCCAACAGTTGCTATGTAGAAAAGAGGACATAGGGCTATGCAAAAGTTATTCATAAAAAAAGAAAGAAGCAAAAAAAGAGATAAAAAATAGACAAGTGTCCGAGATATTTAAAACAATGGGTACTTAGATGCCCAGTCTGGAAAAATAAGATTAATAAGATAGCCTATGTTTTCTTGCAAATATTTCCAAGTTTGAAAAGAGAGATATGTTTTCAAGGAGTATAGTAGAATTAGGTTAGCCACCATATATTCCACACATATGCACATCTTGATTTGATTGTATGACTTAACTCTCTTTGGATCCGAGGTTTAACTATACAACATATGTATTGCAAGTATGCTCTTTCATGTTATCACCATTCCAATGAGCTCCACATAAGCCTTAGTTGTAGGAAAAGAAAGGCATATCATTACTATTGCCTTGGTAAGAATCCACAAATACCATATATTTTGAGAGATTTGAGAGTGTCATACAATGGGATCTCTGAGTTTTATTTTAAAAACTTGCAAAAACTAAAATATTGGTTGAACAAAGAACATGAGACATAGTGCTTGACTTGATCGTTCTGTCTTTCAATTACTCAAGACCCAAGTGAAAGACTACAAGCCCCATAGTTGAAGGTAATATGGGTAAGTTTGAAAGATAGATCAGTTTGTTCTAATCTAGAGGAGAATTCTTGTTTCAATGCATGTGTACTTTTGAGGAGTTGTTACAATGTTCTCAAAGATCCTAAACTCTTGATCCATTGATAAGTTTAGCTTTGCTCAGGGACTAGCAAAGGATAAGCTTGGGGGAGTTTGTTAACGATAGTTATCATTCATTATAAACTTCAATATAACTTAAAATAATGCATGAAAATGATCACCAACATAGACTTCAGGGTTTAAACTGACAATTTCCATGAGTTTTGGTGAATCTATGTTTTAGTAGGGTTATTTCAGAAAACCATCAAGGGGGATCAAAACATCAAATAAAATTGCGCTTATCCATGGCGAAACCAACTCTAGAAGGTTCTAGAGGACTCCAAAAGCCATGTCACCGAAGCAGAGAACTGAGAGGGTGATAGGTGGGGCCGCCCAGTGGGTCCCAGCTATTAGTCCCTGTTTCTACATCGATTCTCCACTGCCTTAAGGATTGCATCTACGCCATTTATTTACGTCGGTTTGAATCCGAGGGCTCACATTGGACACTCCGACCTATATAATTAGCCCTTGGCCCTCCCTCTAGAGCACGCTGCCATAAGTCAAGTTTATACTAGAAATTAGGATTTCCAGAGAGAAGAGAATAGAGCTTCAATTCTTCAAGTTTCTAGTATAGGTTTGCTAGCAAGGTTCAAGAAGAGTGTGGGCTATTGCTTAGGATTCTAGATCTACCGTCTAGAGACTGGTACAACCATTGTATCTCTTATTTCATGACTTTGTGCTACTTTAATATTATGTTGCTATTTATTATGTTCCTAGTTTGCTCTAGATATATGCCTGATATAGTTATGATTGATGATGAATTTATGCATATGTTTGCAAAGCTCTTAGCTCAGTATTCGAGTGAGTTAAGTGGTCGACACTATGTAAGCATGGTGCTTAGATTGTTTGCATGTGGATGCATTCTGCACTCTGGGTCATGTGGTAGATCATGGATGTGACACTCTAAAAGGACCTAGGATGCCACCTAGAGGGGGGTGAATAGGCTTTTCTAAAAATTAACACCTTTAAATGCTAGAAACAATTAGAAAAGGGAGTTTCCAAAATGGAAACTCCTAAATTAAGAGTAATACCACCCCTCACAAGTTAGCCACAGAGTAAACAAGGTATAAAGAATATATCTAGAAGCTACAACCCTGCAACACAAAGTTAGAACAAAGATCAAATAATATTCAACACTGAGCTCTAATATCGGACATGTCCGGTATGAATACCGGACGTGTCCGGTATACATGATTTCTGCAGAGCAGCCCTAAACTTGCTCCTTTCGATTTTTGTCTTCAAACCAAACTGTAGATACCTACTAGAGATGACAATAAACACAGAGAACCTGCACAAGAGCTGGAGCAATACAAATATCAAAATAAAATACAAATTGAGACACGATATTTGTTTTACCAAAGTTCGGACTCATTCGAGTCCGACTCTTCGTTGAGGGGGCTATGGGCGACCCAGCGATGGTCAGCCCTAGAGGGTACCACGAAGGTCACTCTAGCCAGGAGTCTTTTCCAACTCCTTTTCCTCCTTCCACTAGTTGATTCTATGGTGGCGGAATCGACCGTTACAAACTTTCTGAGGCACACCACAATCTCTCGGGTGCTCTCAGGCGATGCTTAACCAGTCTAGGACCAAAGAGTCCAAGAGTAACAAATGTGAATCATGAGATTGACAATATGCACAAGTGCTCAAGTGGTTGGATTGCTCTCTTTTTGAATTTCACTCAACCCACAATTTGATTTGGCAAATTTGATGAATTACTCACTAAGAGAGGGTTGGGAGAGTTGGCAAGGCTCAAAAACTTATGTGTGTATCAGCAGAATCAGTAGCCTCCAAAGGTGGAGGCTTGGGGGTTTTATAGCCCCCTTGAAAAACTAGCCATTTTATAGCCGTTGCCATACCGGACACGTGCATACCGGACACGTCCGATATGACTTACACTGCGCCAATGATAATTGAGTTACAGTAACGTTGTGAGGCATCGGAACTCCCGATGAATGCTGGAACTCCCGATCATCGGAACTCCTAACTCATGTCAGAACTCCCGATCCTTAGCATATTTGAAAACTAAGTAACTGAGTTGAAATTTGTGAGGTGTCGGAACTCCCAACACATGCCGAACTTCCGATCGTCGGAACTCCCGACTCATGTTGGAACTCCCTGACTCTCAAGGCATTTGAAAACTAGCCGTTGGCCACTGGCCGTCCATACCGGACACGTCCGGTATGACCAGGACAGTGAACACTCTAAGTCAATTAAGCGCAAAATGTCGGAACTCCCAACCTATGCCGGAACTCTCGATCAGTCGGAACTCCCAACGAACCAACCCAAGATCAATAATATTACCATTGCTAGGCAAATACTGGACACGTCCGGTATTGCCAGACTAGCAAAAACAGATTAGCTCTTTTGTCTCTCAAACACTCAAAACTCACATGGGTTGGCTTGAGCACTTATGAAACATTATCTATCAACATGATGCATCCCTCTTAATAGTACGGCATTCCTAATAACTCAAATTTAAAAGTATAACGAATTTAAACCTTTTGAGTTGATCTCTTTCAACCGAAGCCGTGTATTCCAATCTTCATCAAGTGAGGGTGCCAACATGTCAACTTTGATCTTTTTCACTTGAGCATAGCCATCTTGAGAACGTGACTTGATTCCATTCATCAAATTTTGAATAATCCCAATTGTATCAAGTCACTTCGATTAAACACTCCAATAGTGATTTCATCCTTCACATTAACATGACCATCATAGCTTGATTAGTACCTCAACTAAATGCAAGTACTTCCTTCTTCACCCTAGCTAGGTTCCTTGGTCGCCAAGCCATCGCTTGCCCTTCACCCTTGCTTAGACCTCGAAGCCTTTCCTTGCTATCTTCACCATCTCAAGCCATCAAGTCACTTCTTGTGTTGAATCAACCATACATTTGTATTGTTATCTTTTTCATTTCAATTTAGTAGGCTTCAAATATGAGACCATTCCATATGCAATCCCTCATGTCTCATTAATTAATTCTTACGAGCTTGCTTTCACATAGTACATGGAAATCCCACAATAAATAAGCATTTGCATGAATTCCATTTGCATTGTTGTCTTATGCTTGTACTAGATTAGTTTATACAACAATGCATCATTTTGGTTTTCATTAAGTACCTATGAGATAACCTATTACCTATCCACTTAGCAAATGAGTTAGACCTTTAATCATGTTGTCATTTAATCATCAAAAACCCACTAAAGGGCTAGATGCACTTTCAATCTCCCCCTTTTTGGTGATTGATGACAACTTGATTAAAGCTTACAAAAGAATATAAATATTTAAACTTTTGGGTTCAATGATTTATGAGAGGCTCTCCCCTTAATATGTGCTTTGATTAGAATTAATGAAATGACCTCAAATGTCAATGCACTATACTAAAACATATAGGAGACCCCCCCTAAATCATTGCATCTATGGGGTGCATGTGTGTGTGACAAAGTAAAACTATGATGCATGTGTTAAGATATATCACACAAGAACAAATATAAAGGCATCACATCAAATATTTTCATTCTAGCATGCATAGTCCCTATGAAAATAAATACAACACATGTATGTCACACATAGCACTCATTACACATTTTCTCAAGTCCATAAGCCACTAATATAATATAAATAAACATCATGTCTCATGAGATACATAGATAAAGCATAAGTGAGTCTCATCTCTCATAGGATACAATCTAGCTCAAAAGATTACATTAATGAAGCTCAAGAAACTACAACCTACATATCTTAGGTACAAAGATAAGCAAATGAACCTATCCTAAAGTTTTAATCAGTCTCTCTCCCCCTTTGTCATCTATCACCACAAAGGTCCAACAATGACATACTAAGGACAAAAGGGCTGCTAGCTGTATTTGATCTCTGACATCACTCATCGCCATCACCATCGCCCATGACTGTCTGAGCAGTGAAGCACCAGGTGGGCGAGAAGAACTATGTCCTAGAGCACCAAAGCCGTAGTCACTGGTAGAGTACCTAGGGTCACTACCGAAGATGTCCTGCCAGAAGGTAGAACCCATCTCCTCTCCCGCACTAGGGCATGGCTACTGTGCCTACTCCTGAGGCTGCTCCTGCTGAGGCTACTGCCAGCTGAAAGAACTCAGCAAACTATCTGTCATATCTAGCCTGCTGCTGCACCTTGGTCTCTGGCTCACTAGCTGCTGAGACTATGCCATCCAACAGTGGAGACCTAGGAGGATCAAGCTCAAGTCTAGTAGCTAACTACTTTAGAGTCCTAGGTGTCCTTCCTCCTAGCCTCCCTCTCCTTCTTCTGCCTAGACTCAATGCCCCGCTGCCTAACCTGAATGTCCCAGCACATCCCAAAGATGGAACTGAAGAACCTACGGATAGGCGAGGGAGGACTGCCACGACGTGAACAAGAACATGAGTGAGAACCACATGGCGGAGGGGAAGCTCCTCCTGCTAGGTGCACCACCTGTAGGTGCATCTACCATAGCTGCAGCTACTGCTTTCCCTGGACCTACTAGAGGTATTCCTGTCTCAGGCAAGTCTACAACAATCTTTAGGGCCTTGTGAATCTTGTCATACTCAAATGTGTGCCCTGTGACCTGCTTAATCATATACATGATACAAGGATCAAATCCATAGCCCTTCAGGGGCCTCTCACCTACACTCCAGATCTCACACCAGATAAAGTCAAAAACATTGAAGGGCTAAGCATTAGGTGCCATCCTGTGGAGCAGGTTCTTGGAGTAATCTGTGATGTTTCCCTTATCTCCACCCTTACAATCAATGGTCCTCCTGAACATCCTGTTGAAGTATCTGTAAGTAGGGTGAAGACCTAGAACCTTGCCCAATGTTCCTCTCTCACCTCCTGGTGGGTACATGTAGGCCAGCTGCTCTAGAGGGAGTACGTGTTCTGTGTGAATCTTATCCCTCTAGAGATCATCCTCTGAGAAGCCAAGCTGGGCGACTGAAAACATCATAATCAACTACTATACCACTGGACCTCAAGCATCCAGTACATCCGCCTCTCATCCTCCTCAACGAATAGAGTAGCATAAAACTAAGCTACCACCTCTGTGTTCCAGTCATGCTGGAACTCCATGATCTCATAAACTCCTGTGCGCTAGCAAATGGCAATAGTATGATCAACTGAGGCCTTCTGCAACTCTCTGATGTACTGCCAGTCTATCCACTAAGATTTGGCTACCACAGGGTTCCTGGTGAGAATCACACTGGAGTAGAAGTCCATGTAAAAGGCTTGTCTAGAAGCGGTGATCAAACTGAACCTTAGGTAAGCCTCTCGGATCTACTCTTCTCTCATCTCTGGCTTTCCTGATCATGCCCTTTCCCCTATAGTCAACTCTAGAAACATAAGAGGGCACATTAGGCAGACGTGTCTCAAGAAGACCATAATGCATACCCTGACCAGGCCAGTGCTAAAATGAAGGTACTAGCTCCTCCTCCTCAATCTCCTGCTCCTCATCTGAGTTGTCACCTTCTGTGCCTCTGTCAGTGTTTTTCCTCTTTCTATCTTCTCTGGGCTCCACTCTGAACTCATCAGTATTAGTGTTCAGAAGAAGAGCTCCCTGACCCCTCTGCATACTGAGGTGCTAGCACTAGAGGCAGCTCTGGTAGACCTCCTGCTGGTCGGCTCAAATCCAGGATGCATTTCCTATCTTGCCTTCTTCTATTTCTCTAGGCTGGATCATGCCTATACTTGGACCTAGGCTCCTGTCTTCCACTCATGGCTGTTGTCCTATATCCAAAGATTTGCAAGAAATTTTAAATACATGCCCAAAACTTAATCTCAAATTGCAATTATACAATCATCTTGACACGCCACTATCAATAGGTTTGCAAAACAGTAGATACAAAAGAAGCTAAGCCTAATAAACAATTCTCAAATTGGATTTAATCAAAGGGAAGCAGAGGGCCTTACTCTACTAGGTCATACCGGACACGTCCGGTATGCGCTCCCAGCAACCCTAACCAGGGTCCCTAGATTCAAACCATCACGGATCAATTCCAAACTTTGGGCATTGCTTCTAGATCACCAATGCAGCATATTGACTGAAGGAATTTCAAAACCATGCTCTAACCACGTAGATTGGATAAGGTCTGGGATTAGGGTACCCTGAGAGAAGAGACGAGAAAGCGAATGTGAAATCCAAATCCTAGGCCTTCAACCTTGATGCAAGCCTTCTCCAGTGCAATTTCCCTCTCTCCCTTTTCTTGGTGAAATCCCTGGTCGCACTAGGAGAGGAGGAGGGTGTCGGCTGGGTTGGTTGGAAAGAGACAAAACTGACTTGGCCGAAAGGGTACGCTCTAGTCTTATAGCCCTGCTCATGCCAAAAAGTATTCCAAAAGGTGTTTTCTCTCTTCCAATCCCCTTTTCTATTAGCCCCACTCTGTCTTATAGCCTCGCTCTAGTCTTGTAGCATACCGAACGTGGGCTAGGCCCAAATTATTCCAAAATGTGTTTTCTCTCTTCCAATTTCCCGCTCTATCTTATAGCCCTGCTCTGTCTTGTAGCATACTGGACGCGGGCTAGGCCCAAATTATTCCAAAAGGTGTTTTCTCTCTTCCATTCCCCTTTTCTATTATTTCTCAGTCCAAAAAGGTATATAATCTTGATCCAAACTGAGTATCATCACTTTTCTTATCCAATGCCATAAATTGATTTTCTCTTCTCCAAATATTTGTCATATATAGATTTTGATTACTTGAGAGAGAGATTATGAGACATAGTAGATTGTGGACTTAAGAAAGCCATGTCATGTATAATTAGCCAATCAAACAATCAAGGAGAGCTATAATTATCACATGACAAGGCTAGGTCACAAAAACCCAGATTCAAATAGTTTTTCAAATTCACACTACCTACACATGCTAGTAATGAGTTTTGAAAAACATCTCTCCTATATCACACAAATGCACATTCTAACATATAAAGGGCCTTAGATGTACTTACAATGCATGTATGTAAAAACATACCTTTGCCTTGAGCCCACAAGAATACCACTAAGAAGATATATAGCATGATAGTCTTTATGTTGACCTTAGTTGCCAAATAATCATGCTAGATACTAAATCAATTTTTCATCCAAAGGACTACAAAGAATGCTAGATAAATTTGTTAGTCCACAAGGTGCAAAATAGAAAATGAGCTCCTCCTAAATAAGTGCTTTAAAGTAATTTAAATGACTTTCAACTAGCACTTCATTCTATTAAGAATTTGGGAGTCAATTTTCTATTTTGAACCACAACCAAATAATTTGCCATATTTAAATTTGAGTTCAAGAGATGCTCACAATCCACTTAGATTTGGTAAACCACAAGCTTCTGAGTGAATTGAGGATATATGAAAATATATGGATCAAAGACTCAATTGCAATCCTATTAGTGTTCTAGTTCTTGCAATACCGGACACATCCGGTAGTATACCAGACACGTCCAGAATACATAGAACAGAAACACTTTCTTTCTATCCCTGGCCATACCAGACATGTCCGGTAGTAATATCGGACATGTCCGGTAGGTGCAGGACAGACACAATTAATTCGCTGCTTGTGATTCCTCATTTAGCTCTAGTATTTATTGTACACTAGCATCTCAACAAATAAATTACTCTACTAGAGAGCTATTAAAAGCACCATATGGCAAACATGATATTATCAAGTAAAACTAATTAGCCACTTTTAATTTTTCACAAATATGCCTATTTGTGAACTATTGAACATGAAACGAACAAAGTGACTATACTATAAGGTTTAGGTACTTGTTACCAATGGTGAGGATGAAATATATGATATATTCATTGAATTATCTTTGGGTCAACCATATAAGAGATTATGATAAGAATTGGTTGATAGATTGAGTGAATATTATCAAATTGCTTGCTCAACCACCCCGAAGCCTTCATCTCATTACCAAGTACCTACATCATTAACCTAAGCACACTTTGGTACCCAACTTTGTTGGGTCCTTTTGAGTTAGTCAACAAGTGCTTAGGCACCCAAATGGCTTTAGCACAAGTTTGTGGTGAACATATCACCTTGCTAGTGCTAACTCCATTTGTGGTATTCCTAAGCATAGCATATGCGACCTTTATTTGCTCTATGCTTGCTTTGCTTGTATGGACATCTATCAACCTTGTGGACCATCTCATTGCATCCATAATATCTTCTTGTTGCAACTTGGGCTTCCTTTCTTGCCTCTTTGTACATTGGGCATTTCTTGGTAGGATGCCCCAATTTCTTGCTCATGAGACAAGTGCTTTGTCCATCACTTTTCTTTTGGTTGGCCAACTTGTTTGAGGCCTTTTGTTCGGCCACTTCACACTTGTCTGACCAACTCTTATGTGGACACATGGCCCACTCATATCCATATAGTCCACAACTATAGCATAACCTTTTTCCATGTTTCTTGCTCTTGGTTGTGTTGGCCTTGCTTGAGATGTGATTCTTTTATTGGGTTTTGGAGGAAGCAAGGTTTGAACCCTTCTCAAGCTTCTTCACCATATTATCACTATTATCTTAAGAAGGTTGTGCTTTCTCCTTACCCTTCAACCGAATCACATGTTTCTTTAATCTTTTCACCTCTTCTTTGAGCACTATGTTCTCTATGAGATTTAGCTTAATCAAAGATTGGCTTGCTTGAGGAGCACATTCATTAGTACAAGAAATATTTAATTGAGATGGTGTACTAGTGAGTGAATGTGTGAGAGGTTGAGAAAATTTTACCGATGTGATCACAACCTCATGAGCCACCTCAAGCATGATGCTTGATTCTACTACTTCATCATGAGAGCACTTTAGATGAACATAGTTTGCTTGTAGCACATTATACTTGCTTGATAGTTCATCTAGCCTTGCCTTGAGCTCAAAGTTTTCATTGTCTAGTTGTGAAACACTAGAAGAGGAGTTAGTAACTAAAGCATGCTCAATTAACAATTTTTCATACCTTTCACTTAGAGCCTTTAGTTCTTCCATCTTAGAGATGAGAAACAATTCTTGCTTTTGAAGTGATTGCTCTTGCTTCTCAATCTCTTCTTCAAGCTCATCATTCTTTTAAACTATCTTCATGATGATGAACTTGTCCTTGCGGTTGAGATGATCAAGGTTGTAGCTGTCTTCAACTTCAACATCACTCTTATCTTGATCATCCACTTGTGCTTTCTCCTTCTCTTGATCTTTCTTGTTACTCTTCTTCTTGCTTTTCTTGGCCATGAGACACAAGTGATGAGTATCATGAGATACTAAGGTTGACTCATCACTTGGTTGCCACTGGGTTTGAGCATCGTTGCAAATAGCTGATTGCTGCTTTGCTGCCTCAGCCATATTGGACACATTCGATAGGCATACCGGACACGACCAGTATGTGTAGGCAGACAGCAAGTCATGCACTGCTTGCACTTCTTGCTCTGGCTTGGCGCTCTTGAGGTCTTGTGAGGCTTCTTTGTTGCATAAAGACACAATGGACATACTTTCCATTAACTTGATCTCAAGTGCATCATCACATTTGGATTTTCCATATAAATCAAAAAGTCTAGTCCAAATGAGATGAGCACTCTCCGGAGGTGGTTGTCCATTAAAGATTGCCTCATCTTGAACCTCTGCACTCAATGTACTCAAAATAATATTAATAGCTTGAGCATTGAGTTGCACACATATCTCTTCCTCTTTTGACAAATTTTTGTAGTTGCTCCAATCAATTATAGAAAGGGGTATGCTTGCATCCACAATATGTTCAACAAGAGGACTAATATCTCTAAAAGCATTGAGTACATGTATTGACCAAGGTAGAAAGTTTGAACCATCATTTTGGAGAGGCATCAGCTCCAACTCGATAGGCGTCGACATCCTTTTCTCATGGCGGTGAAGCTTTAGGTGAGAACCTTGCTCTGATACCTAATTGAAAGGGCCTAGGATGCCGCCTAGAGGAGGTGAATAGGCTTTTCTAAAAATTAACACCTTTAAATGCAGAAACAATTAGAAAAGGGAGTTTCCAAAATGGAAACTCCTAAATTAAGAGTAATACCACCCCTTCACAAGTTAGCCACAGAGTAAAAAAGGTATAAAGAATATATCTAGAAGCTACAACCCTACAACACAAAGTTAGAACATAGATCAAATAATATTCAGCACTGAGCTCTAATACCGGACTGTGTTCGGTATACACTGTAACACCATCGGGTGTTTAAATACTAAAACATGCCATGTCATCATGTGCATTGCAAAGCATTTGGCATTTAGTGAAAAATTTTAAATGCATACACTAAAACAAGTTTACCTTTATGTGGTATGTGTTGAATTGTAGTGTTTGGATCAAGTTCAAAGTTTGGTTTGAATTTGAATTTTCAAGAAAACCCTGATTTTCAGTATTTAAATTATACCCTGAAAACTCATTTCAAAATCTAAGCATAATTTGGGGTTGAGCCTTAAAGCAAAAGTGTAGAGCTTGTCAAGTTATGCAAAGTTTGTTTTTGGAGTTTTCAAAGTTGTTATAAAAATTTTGAAGTAATTTGAAAAGGCGTAATTCGTTAAATGTCCCCTATTTGATTTCAAAATGTCATTTCAAAATGTAGACCGAATTTGGGGGTGGTTATAAAAGCAAAGTTGTAGAACTTTGGATTTTGAGCAACTTTTATTTTTGGAGATTTTTGAGTTGTTATACAAATTTGGGAGTAATTTGAATTTGAAAATGAATGGCAATTCTGTAATTCTGGCGAACAGTATCACAACCACCGCCCCACCACCGGCGTCCTTTCTCCGGTCTTCCAGACGCGCCCGTGGCTGCCCTCGGCTTCGCGCTGGCACGAGATGGTCACTGCGTGTCATTCCCTCGCTCTCTTGGCCGCACTATAAAGCTCCGACGCCGTCGTCGGCTTTCCTTTCTCTCCTCTGTTTCCCGACGCCGTCGTCTTAGCTCCGTCGAGCTCGCCTTGCCTCCTCAGCGCAAACCAGCCTCGGCAAAGCAGTGTCCCAGCTCCATCTCCTCCTTACGCATCCATCTAGCTAGTTTGGGTCGTCTGATTCTACCGGGAACCGCCACTAGCAATCCTTCTTTCTCACGGCCGGCAACCTCACCTGAGATTCCGTTTCACCGCGGCCAGCGTCATCCGGTGAGTCGTTGCCCTTGCTTGTTGTCCCTACAGCTTCATCTAGATGCTGTGGTGCTTAATCCATTCGTGCTTGGTCGTTTTGCCCACTACAGCCGCTAGAACACCGTCGTCGACGAAGTCTGCTCTGCCATGACCGTTGTCACCGTCGACCCGCATCACTGTAGCTTCTCCGGCCTCGTTCTTTGCTTCAACACGTTTGGGGTGAGATGCTGATCCTTTCTATGCGCTTAGTTTGACTGTTACCGGCCTTGTTTCGCCAACGTAGTGTTGCCGAGACGCCACTGTTCGCCATGGCCGACGTTGAGCTAGTATAGGGCCGTAATCCAGTACAAATAATGACGTCAATCGATGCGCCTAGTCATGGTGATCGTTTTGGTACCTTGGCCGTCGTTGTTGGACTCATCGTCGATGAGTTTACGTCGGTCAACGCCATCGCCGGCGTGGTCAAACTGCGCGAGGTTAGGGATGACAGGTGGGACCCGATGTCAGTGACACATCGTTCAAATTGGATTTTTCTATTTTCAGAATTGAATGAATAGTAGTCTATTTTTGTTATTTTTGTGTAGATTTATTTAGAGCTCCAAAAATTATGAAAATTTTTGTGTGACCTCCCTGTGATGAATATTATTTAGGAAAAATATGAAATATTGATTTACAGTACTTTTTGAATGTGATGAAAATTGCTCAATTAATTAATAAATGTATTTCCATGATTTTTCTAGGCTTAATTAATTATCCAAAAATTATGAAATTTGTTTTGCCACTTACTTATCATATGATGAATCTTTACAAAAATTTTGAGCTCAATTGGAATAAGTTGATTTATTTCATAATTTTGAATTAAATAATTAATTCATAAAAGCAAATAGTAATCTTTAATGATTTAGGTTTTGTTTGGAATTTTGGATTGAGTGATGACCTTGGGTCATTAGTTGGTAATGATCCTTGGCAATTGATGTATGTGTTATGAGACGAGTTTAGTTAGCTTGACTTACAACTGTACCGCGAAGGAAAGTTGTATTCGAATTGTTAATTTTTGCATCCATCATCGAGCATCATGTTTGTATCCCGCATTCATGTTAAACATAGCATTGTTACTACATGTAGTGAACGAAGGTGAACACGTGGTAGTTAATCAAGTTGCAGGAGGAGGTTAATCCGTCTGTTGAGGTCGGATCGGGTACTTATGGAACAGTCGCAGGAACCTAACTTTTCCTTCAACAAAGGCAAGCCCCGGATACATTTAACCCTACCTTGTGTTTTACAAATTTTATAGCTTTTGCTTTTATATATTGCATTAAGTGATTAGGAGTCAAGTGGAAACCTAATCGGTGCATTACCAACCTTGTTTTCCATATCTACCTTGTTTCTAGTTTTAATTCGAAAATGACTAGTTATGCTTAGTCATGCTTAGTCGGGTGATTACCTGTCACCTGAGAATTTTAAATGGATCTTTGGTTACTTATGTTATCATGAGATGTGAACATGGAAGTAATAAATCTAGACCGGGTGGACTCGGTGTGTGAGAGCCACAAGACATAGAGGTCATGTGAGCGGCTTCTTTCCGCCTATGTCGATTAAGGTCCGTCCGTTGTTGAACTATGTGAGATGAGACTTTGTAGTACTAACCACATACTCCGGTAAGCCTTAACTTGGCTATTCTATTATGAGAATGGCTACTCGCAGCACTGGGAGTGGAGAGATGGCGAGAGTAGCGTGTACCCACAGTGGCCATGGGCTGGAATGGTGGAGTACTGTATTCTTGGGTAGGCGCGGACCCATTCTTATTTTAGAAGATCCGAGGATAGGTTGATATATGTAAGTCGAGGGACCTGCATATGTCGTGTGGTCTGGAATCCCTAGCTAGGGTTAATAATCAGTTAGAATCGTCGTTGCTCCTCGGTTATGGAGCTCAACTCTCTATTCATCATCAGTAGTTAATAACTGGAACTTGAGAAAGGTTTGAGAAAGAGATTGATATGAAGTTCATGATCTCATTACGGATCATGGCAAATTCATATGTGGTACTTATAAAGTTTTACATGTTAAAGTAAACAATTTTGTTAAAGAGCTTTTATGCAAAAGGACTTGATTATTGCTAAAGCCATACCTTGAATCCCTGAGCCTGCATTCCTGAGTCTTCTTAGTTTTTATTTCGGTTAAGTCTTGCTGAGTACTTTTGTACTCAGGGTTCATTGACCCTTGTTGTAGGTGAGCCTTATGAGTAGGTCTGTTTTGGACCTTGCTGCATGACCATTGTTCAGGTCGATGACGATAAGTGAATGTGTGATCCTTGGGTAGGATGCTTATTTTGTGTGTTATGTTTATGTTAATTATGCCACTCCACTACTACTATGGTTCATAATAATTATTCGAACTTAGTTTGTAAGGTTTGAAACAACTGGTTTGTAAACTATGTTATTGTAAGACTTTCGCTATTTTACTCTGATGTATATATTTGAATAAATGTTGTAATACTGCAATGACTCTGTAATGTGATCCTGCTCAGAAATCATGGATGATTCGAGGTTCCCCGAGGACACCCGACTAGACTTTTTAAGTTACCTAGGAACATATGCATAGTTGTTAATGGTCGTTGGACAGTGATAAGTGCATGTGGGTCCTATAACTTAGTAGGTTCTACCACATACACGATTTCTACAGAGCAGCCCTGAACTTGCTCCTTTCGATTTCTATCTTCAAACCAAACTGTAAGTACCTACTAGAGATGACAATAAACACAGAGAACTAGCACAAGAGCTAGAGCAATACAAATATCAAATGAAATACAAATTGAGACATGATATTTGTTTTACCAAAGTTTAGACTCATTCGAGTAATACTCTCCATTGAGGGGGCTGCGGGCGACCTAGCGAAGGTCAGCCCTAGAGGGTACCACGAAGGTTACTCTAGCTGGAGTCTTTTCCAACTCCTTTTCCTCCTTCCACTAGTTGATTCCAAGGTGGTGGAATCGACCGTTACAAACTTTTCGAGACACACCACAATCCCTCGGGTGCTCTCCAGCGATGCGTAACCATCTAGGACCGAAGAGTCCAAGAGTAACAAATGCGAATCATGAGATTGACAATATGCACAAGTGCTCAAGTGGTTGGATTGCTCTCTTTTTGAATTTCACTCAACCCACAATTTGATTTGACAAATTTGATCAATCACACTCAGAGAGGGTTGGGAGAGTTGGCAAGGCTCAAAAACTTGTGTGTGTATCAGTAGAACCAGTAGCCTCCAAAGGTGGAGGCTTGGGGGTATTTATAGCCCCCTTGAAAAACTAGCCATTTTATAGCTGTTGCCATACCGGACACGTCGTCCGGTATGACTTACACTGCACCAATGGTAACTGAGTTATAGTAACATTGTGAGGCATTGGAACTCCCGATGAATGCTGGAACTCCCGACCATCGGAACTCCTGACTCATGTCGAAACTCCCGATCCTCAGCATATTTGAAAACTAAGTAACTGGGTTGAAATTTGTGAGGTGTCAGAACTCCCGACACATGCTGGAACTCCCGACTCTCAAGGCATTTGAAAACTAGCCATTGGCCACTGGCCATCCATACTAGACACGTCTGGTATGACCAGGACAGTGAACACTCTAAGTCAGTTAAGCGCGAAACGTCGGAACTCCCAACCTATGCTGGAACTCCCGACCGTCGGAACTCCTGACTTACGTCGAAATTCTCGACGAACTAACCCGAGATCAACAATATTACCATTACTGGGCAAATACCGGACACGTTCGGTATCAATACCGGACACGTCCGGTATTGCTAGACCAACAAAAACAGATTAGCTCTTTTGTCTCTTAAACACTCAAAACTCACATGAGTTGGCTTGAGCACTTATGAAACATTATCTATCAACATGATGCATCCCTCTTAATAGTACGGCATTTCTATTAACTCAAATTTAAAAGTATAACGAATTTAAACCTTTTGAGTTGATATCTTTCAACCAAAGCCATGTATTCCAATATTCATCAAGTGAGGGTGCCAACATGTCAACTTTGATCTTTTTCACTTGAGCATAGCCATCTTGAGCACGTGACTTGATTCCATTCATCAAATTTTGAATAATCCCAAATGTATCAAGTCACTTCCATCAAACACTCCAATAATGATTTGATCCTTCACATTAACATGACCATCATAGCTTGATTAGTACCTCAACTAAATGCAAGTACTTCCTTCTTCACCCTAGCTAGATTCTTTGGTCGCCAAGCTATCACTTGCCCTTCACCCTTGCTTAGTACCTCAAAGCCTTTCCTTGCTATCTTCACCATCTCAAGCCATCAAGTCACATCTTGTGTTGAATCAACCATTCATTTGTATTGTTATCTTTTTCATTTCAATTTAGCAAGCTTCAAATATGAGACCATTCCATATGCAATCCCTCATGTCTCATTAATTAATTCTTATGAGCTTGCTTTCACATAGTACATGGAAATCCCACAATAAATAAACCTTTGCATGAATTCCATTTGCATTGTTGTCTTATGCTTGAACTAGATTGTTTATACAACAATGCATCATTTTGGCTTTCATTAAGTACCTATGAGATAACCTATTACCTGTCCACACTTAGCAAATAGGTTAGACCTTTAATCACGTTGTCATTCAATCATCCAAAACCCACTAAAGGGCTAGTTGCACTTTCACACTCCCATTGAGTCCTTTGTAGTCCACTCCTCGTTTGTAGAGCAAGTAGAATGTGGTTGCGAAGGGAGACAAGCTCTGTTCTTGATCTTCCTTAGTAATGTTCCTTATGCATAGATCTAAAGTTAGTTATACTATAGATGAGAGTGTATATACTTGGGGTGTACAAAAGACTTAATAAATAAGGAATGACTTAGAAATATTTTTCTCTTAACGAATCTCCTGCTTAGCCGTACTATATTTTATGAGGCTCTATTTCTATCTCTGAAATACCATCATTACCTTACACTTATCATTTATTTATCCCTTGACTTACCACTGTCATAGCATGAGAGTGATTTTATCATAAGTATATATATTTGTCAATATCTCTATGCCAACATAACTCCATAGCTCCTCCCTATGGATAAAATATAGATAACGATACTCGATATACCCCCGAGTGAAATGCTACAATGGTACATTATTTGTGCGCTTGTGGATTACTTAGTATATATATAAATTTACAAGTGTTCTCAATAATTACCAACAACACATTTCTGGCATCATGCTAGGGATGATAACTTAGTAAAGAGTGATGCTAAGAAATATCAACAGACGCCGAACATCTACAGAACAAAACTTAAGGTTCTACCTTTCTGCTGACTGACGACATGGCTAAGCCGCTTGATCAACGACCGGTTCTCCGTCTCTAGTTTCACCACCTATAGCCCCAACTCCTCATCCCGGTGGCACGCTCTAGTTAGGCTAGCATCAAGATCATTCACTAGCGTCGGTGGTGTTTGGATGTTTTATCAGACTCGACAGAGGTAATAGTTATAGATTACACCTCAAAAGGGGCCAGCGACAAGGCTAGTTCAACTTACTTCAATGTGGCCCATCATCGCCAACAGGTCAGCTTTCAGCTCCTTCACTTCTTCGCTAGCCTACTCCTCTTCTAGCATGTCGAACTCATTCCCGCAGTGATGAACCATGCGAATGACTTGAGGAGCGGCATTCGTAGGCTGGGCTAGCTCCTGCTCAATATCTTCGACTTCCACATTGGCTTCCCTTGGAGGCGACCTCCTCAGATGGCGCTATGGTCAGACAGGACCTCCGAGGCCCATCTCTATAGGCTATGTCACTAGGGGCATCGTCTATCCCATGGGCGTGGATGGATCCTGCGCTTCACCAACCAGCGCATCCCTTGAGGGTTTAGCTCCTCCTATAAGGGTGACTAGCACACATGTTGTAGTTGGTGTCTTCGTACCGGTCGGCATGCTAGCTGCCCTTTCTTCGCCATGAGCCTCACCGCTGGCGATGGTCGGCCCCTCAGCCGACAACTGCCCCTCATCAGTCAAAGCGACTGGGTCCTCTCTCTCCTGGATCTGTTCGGTGCTTGGCACCACCGGCTCTGCCTCATGCCGACTATCAGCGACGGCTGGTGGATGTAGATCCTTAGTCAATTCAGCACTGTGCCAAGGAATTACTTCATCAAACATCAACCTTCTACTCAATAACTGTTGCGAATGAAGAAAACTTACAATTCTGACTCTCACTGAATCGTCTTGAAACAACGCGACCTCCCTGAGCCACCCTACCCAACAATAGGGCCAACTGGTGCCCTCGCAGTCCTCAGGCTTGTGTCCTCAACCACCATCACCGTGGTCACCTGAGCAGGCTTAGGGACTTGGCTAGCAGCCACCCGTGCTTGGCGTCTCTCCCTCGTCTCTGCCCTAGCGCGTGTAGCTAGCGAGGTCATCATGATGGTCGGAGGAGGAGGAACTACCGTCTCATCATCACTAGATAAATCTGACACAACCATCTTTTGCCTCTAGGGAGGGGTGGGGCCTCCAATGCTGACACCTCCCGCATCGCGGCGAGAGGAACTCAATGTGTTTCTCTTTTTTGGGGACAGCTTGTATTCTACTAGCCATTTTCCCTGAACCTTCTCACGAACATAGGTGGATCAATCCCCTTCATCTTCATCTCAAGGGGCGACCGACCTCTCATCAGCTCCCGAGCTAGACTAACGCTGGGGATTGCACGACCGGGCATCAACAGTGGTCGGCCAATCGTTCGATGGCACGACAGAGAAGTATACCACCCAGTCCTATCCATGAATCTTCAAAAACATGAATGAGTACATCACACAATGTCAAAGGAGAAGTATACACGTCAGGCAGATTATTACCGTCGGAGGATTTGTAATGTTGAAGGCTCTTTGTGGCCCTTTGATGGCAATGTGCACCACAGTGTTGAACAACATCTCAGCGTGATGAAGGACTTCATCTTGCTCTATCTGCTCGGGCACCTCGCGGGGTACCATCAGCCTCCCCCCTGAATTCATATCTAGGGTGCACCGTCTCTTTACAGGGTTGAATCCATCGGAAAATAAAGTTCATCGCAACACAAACTCCATCAACCCTTTTATGGTCCAAGAATGTCAAGATCTCTTTCACCTGCTCCATACCATTCAGATTGGGCCTCACTGACCACTTTCTTGTTGCTCACTAGGACCTAATGCACATCACATGGCAAATACAGTTTCTCCTGCCTGATGTAGAACAACTTGGAGTTCCACCCTTTCAGAGACGTGTTAAGTGGGACGGTGACTTACTCATGATCCCATCCTGTAGCTACAAATAAGCAACACCGACCACCTTGGAGCCACTCCCCCCTTTGATTTTGAGGCAGAAGAAATGGCGAAATAGATCAAAATGGGGGAGCATCCCAAGGTACGATTCATAGAGATTGATAAAGATAGAAACGTGCAAGATAGAGTTTGAGTTCAAATTGCAGAGGTTGATGCCATAATAGACAATCAAACTGCGGAGGAAGGGATGAATAGGAACACCAAAACCGTAGAAGAAATAATCCTCATGCTCAACTAGCTCGTTGGTGTGGGCATTGGAAATGGTTCACCGGCTGCCGGACGCCATGTCTCGTCTCTCTCTCGGGGAGGACGCCATGCTCCACTAGACTCTTGAGGGCCACCTCACTATTGATCGATGGCACCCACTCTTCATCGCGGTTGGTCTCACAGGCTGCTTTCTTTGAGCCTGTGTGGTTTTTCCTTGGCACCATCAGGCAAATCAGGTGAGGCGGAGGTGGCTTTGTGATTTATTTTGCCCTAATGGCAGAGCGGATGCAGACAAGGAGGCGTGTGTGCGAGGAAGAAGATGATGCGATGGAGAAATGGGAGTGTGAGGCTGTGGTGCGGTGAACTTATATCAATTCGACCCCAACCTTTTGACTTCTAGGGTTTTTTGGGAAACCATGCCCTACCGTGCCGCGTTCACTTTTGAAATCTTCGTGCGCTTTCCTAGGCCGCTAAATGGGCCTAATGGAATCACACTCAAAGCCATGTCCCACATGGGCTGCAAGTGACGTCAAGTTCCGTTGATATTTTTAGGATTATCAAAAGCATTCTTTCTCTGATCCTGCCACATGATTTATACTTACTCTTCTAGCAGGCTCGGGGACTACGTGTGTACACGTCATCTAGCGATGACTGTACTATTTTTTCTATATCGATTTTTTCTCAGCTAAGATGGGGACTGGTTTGGCATCTGGAGTCTACTATTTTTGACCCTGGCACCACGTGAATACTTCACATACTGTTAGGCTCAGGGACTAAGTGGGTACACTTCACCTCGTGATGAATGTGCATATTTCTAGGACCCACTGTTTTTCCTAAATGACTAAGTCGTGGATGATAATCATCCAAGCTCTCAGTTTGGCTCTAAGAGTCTCTTTTGCCTAAGGCATAGATGCTCACCATCCAACTCCTACCACGAGGGACTAAGTTCCTCCGCACTAACTAAGTCAGGGATGTGAAGCATCCAACTTCGCCACATGGAACCTAAGTGGGCACACTTCACCTAAGATGAAGAGTTTTTAAATTTTAAATTTGAGCTCCTTGCATCCTTATGGCAAACCTTAGTTTTGAGTAAGTCCGTGGTCAGCCGACTAGTTAAACTGGTCGAATGTTTAATTTAATCGCTTGGCTTCTAGTTAAACTGGTCGGATGCCTGCTCCCATTGATCGGCTACTAGTTGAACCGCTCGGACAAGCTCAAGATGGCATTGCTCAGCGGATACAAGGTGCTCGAGGACTAGCTATAGTGGTATAACCTCAGAAACCCACAGGACCATACATGGGTGACACCGCCAGGGAAGGCCCAGCCCACAAGATCAAGCCGCGCGGTGCACGGTACTGGTCGACGTGTGCCGCAAGACTACGTGAAGGATCCTTGATTACGAAGAAAGATCTTAATGGATATGCTAAGATGTCGTATTCCTTGTAACACATATCGTGTAACCAATCAAGATTAGATTCAATCGGCCTATAACCCTACCCCCATGCTATATAAGGTGGGTAGGGACCCCCCTCGATTTCATCTCCTCATATATACAATCCACCAAAGCCTGAACCTGTCTAAATGGTTGTCTCTACGCCTGTGTCACCATCTAGTTCGTATCTCGCGCATCTCCACCGATTCATCTACTACCGTGAGCATACCCTTTGGTAGACCGCTGACCATATTTCGTCGACAAAAAGGGCTTCTCTTAGGTCCCATACTAGATGACCACCCGAAACTGGATGTACTCGTACTAGAACATTTGGCGATTACCCACCGGGACTTCCTACTAAGTATTTGACACTTCCATCAAGACTCTAAAGTACTCAATCAATGCGAATAGTAGGAATGGTACTTGCAAAAAAACATATAGGACCAGAGAAATGGGAAGCACTCTTACCCGCATCGGATTCGTATAGATCTTATAAAAGAAGTATAAAGTTGCTGTAGGAATTCTAAAAAAGAAAGAAAGATGAATTTTGATCCTTTGAGTCTTACTGAATATCTCCCGATTTAGAACTTCCTATCAAAAGATATGACTGAATAGTTGAAAAAAGCTTATTGAATCTTCCTAAAATGCTCAATCCAAAAGGACTATTTCGTTGTTTGTGCCACATGGAAGAGAAAATGGGGCACCCATGTTTTACCAGTCTTGGATCTCAGGGCCGTTTTGTCAACCGCTGACATGAATGAAATCAAATTTCATTGTGGGAAATTTGGATTTCATGAGGGAGGAAAAAGGTGAGGCGGAGAGTATAGGTTTCACCTAGGGTAAGACAGAAATCCTAGTCTTGATAAAGCATGTACCAAAGAGTTTAAAGGGAAAGAAGCAAGGGTAAGGGCATTGGAATTAGAGTTGGCCAGGTCCTCTAAAAAGAAAATAAGAAACTACTTAGAATAGATAAATGCCATTGGTTTTCTCATACTATGATATCTTTTATTTTCGTTTTTTACTATGATTGTGCTGCTCTTTATGAAGGCTAGTGGGAAAGCTCACCGTTCGTTGTGATGAGTGGGGTCCTTTCATTTCTTTTCTTACCGAAGTCAAGTAAGCACGTTCCAATGTCACTTGTGAACTGCCTCGTATTTCTATTCCTGCTTGTTTTCGTTCTCTTGTTATTTTAATGTAGGAATTCGATCCAATCCATTTTTTTGTGAACTATTTAACAATTAGTGCATGTGTACAGCAATTCATTCAACATACACCATGGCGTATGTTAGTGTTAGAGTATGGCAGGGGCCTATTGGGCCTGGGCTGGATGTATAGCCCATTAGTGTTAGGGTTAATTAGAGATAAGGGTCGCTTGCTTAGGAGTCAAGTAAACCTCTCTATATAAGGAGAGGAGATATATCAATCTAATCAAGTAAGAATTAAGAAGGAAAACCCTTCCCTCTTACCTGGACGTGGGCAAACGCCCCGCGACTGGCTCTCCCTTCTCTCTTGCCGGTCGTGGGCGAAGCCCCACGGCCGGCCTCCCCCAGCGCCCTTGCAGCCCTAGCCGCCGCCGCTATGAACAGTACCCACGGACACTGTAGCTCCACGGTACTGTAGCACGCCCTCTCATCTCCATCCCAACTGGCCACATAACAATCTGGTATCAGAGATCTCTGGTTCGATCATGTGGTTCGATCATGTCCACCCGCTGCCACCAGCGTCTTCGTCAGGTACCACCGCACCGCTGTTCGCGGTCTCCACGTCTGCCAGGGTGCCGCAATCCTCGCTGCAGATGACCGTGGGTGCGTCGTCCTCCGCCGTGGGCGTCATGATGAACGAGCAGTTGACGATGGCTGTCCTTGACCTCGGCAAGATGGTGGCCGGGATTCATGGGTTCCTGCTGGGGCTGCAGCCGAACCCGCCGCCGACGACCTAGCAGCAGCTGTTGCCAGCCGCCACCGCCCCTAGCGTCTTCGACCGCCCTGTACTCCTACGGGATGCCACACGACGACACGACGACCACCACCTCACCAGCGCCGTCGGTTCTCCTCGCTGGTGTGTCGATCCAGGATAGCAAGTTCCCTCACTCGCCGTCCCCGATACCGGCGTGGCTCACAGGCGCCTCGCCGCCGGTTTACTCCACCATGCCGGCGCGTACGTCGATCCCGCAGGTGCCCCACATCACCGCGGGTTTCGGCCATGGGGGCGCTCCGACGTCGGGCACCCTCTACGGCGGCGTCGATGGGGCCCTCTTCCATGGCTCCAGCCTCTGGCCGCCCCCGGCGTCCGATGCGGCTCCATCGGCGGCCGCCCCCACGTGCGTTCGGTGCGGCTGAGTTCTAGCCGAAGGGCTACAAGCTGGACTTCACCACGGGCGCCGGCGTCCAGCAGATCCAAGGACAGCGGGCGAGAAGTCACGGCAGATCGAGCTGCCGATGGACATCGCGATGGAGTCATATACATGCACCCCTTTCGTCAAGATAGTGTCCATGGGATCCAGGTGGTTGTCTACGTGCAGCTTATGCGTCGGGCTGGTGTCCGCTGTCAATTGAAGAGGCTGCACAAATAAAGAGTTCACATCTATTTTCAGTTGATAGTAATAAAATAAGTCAAGATATAAAAGGCTTGTTTTTAAGTGATAGGTTTGTGTCGAGACATCGTTATAAGTTGGTTAGGTTGCAGCTCGAGGACGAGCTGCATATCCTAGGTGGGGTGTAGTGTTAGTGTTAGAGTATGGCAGTGGCCTATTGGGCCTGGGCTGGATGTATAGCCCATTAGTGTTAGGGTTAATTAGAGATAAGGGTCGTTTGCTTAGGAGTCAAGTAAACCTCTCTATATAAGGAGAGGAGATGTATCAATCTAATCAAGCAAGAATTAAGAAGGAAAACCCTTCCGTCTTGCCCGGCCGTGGGCAAACGCCCGCGGCCGGCTCTCCCTTCTCTCTTGCCGGCTGTGGGCAAAGCCCTGCGGCCGGCCTCCCCCAGCGCCCTTACAGCCCTAGCCGCCGCCGATGTGAACAGTACTCGCAGTTACTTGTAGCTCCACTGGTACTGTAGCACACGCCCTCATCTCCATCCCAACTGGCCACGTAACAGGGTATCTCAAGGAATCGAAGAATTGTAATGGTAAGATTTAGAAGTAGAAGAATAGCAACGGTACTCATCAAAACTTTGAGAATGGTAACGGTAGCAGTAAAAAACCCCTGCATCTTTGTATGTACAGGGCAGTATTTAAAAAAAAAATGAAATGAAAAACAAACACAAATGATCCGACCCTCCTGCATCCACAATCCACCCGGAACCGCGGTCTCACGGTCGCATTCGCACCGCATCACCGCGATGGACTATGCCGCAGCCACTACTAACGCGCCGGCGCCGGCGCCGGCGCCGGGCACCGATCACGCCCACTACTCGCACCCGTACGCTAGCTACTCCTACCCCTACGGGGCCTATCACCAACCAGCCCCGGCCACGTACCCCTCCGCCGCGGCCGCCGCCTCGTCATCCTACTACTACCCCGTCCCTGCCGCCGTGCCGTCCACCGCCGTGCAGTACGACCCTTACACGGGTTACCAGCACTACAGTCCCCCGGAGGGAGGAGGCGCCGCTGG
This sequence comes from Miscanthus floridulus, assembly GCF_019320115.1. Classification (NCBI taxonomy): domain Eukaryota; kingdom Viridiplantae; phylum Streptophyta; class Magnoliopsida; order Poales; family Poaceae; genus Miscanthus; species Miscanthus floridulus. The sequence continues at coordinate 86,518,690 of NC_089581.1, read as the reverse complement.
GGCTGGCCAGGTGGGCTACTACTTCACCGTCGGCGAGGCGTCGCAGCAGGCCGCGGTTACATCGACGACGCAGGCTGCTCCGGCGGCGACCACGAAGGAGGCGGGCAAGCAATTCGGTTTCGATCCCCAGCGCTACGCGCAGGTTAGGACGCCCCTGGATTCCGTTTTGACTCCGAGTTTTATTTATTTGTTTTTGTTTGTACGCCGTAAATTTAGGTGGAATTATGAGATTTGATCTCTTAAGAATCGGAGGCTTGGTAAATTAGAGGGAAGTTTGCTAAGTGCAATTGAGCAAATCTTAGGTAGTTTGATTCCTTAATCTCGTTATGTAACCAATCAATGAGGCTCGCCTCATTAACAGTGGTGGAGCTTGATGACAAATGTAGGAGGGGCCAAGCTATGTAAAATCGTTCTTTTATGTAACCAATTAATGAGGTTTGCCTAATCATTTGATCAACATTCCTCCATAGTGTTTTGTTTTATAAAAATCTTAGTTGTTAATTTGTGAATTGTTGCATTTTAAAATTATAACTCTTTTAGGATAGCTTGGAAGATAAGTAATGTAGAAGAAGGGCATCACATGGTTACATTTATTAAAGAATCATACTATATTTTGTTTAATAAAAATCTCGTTGTTATTTTGTGAATTGTTAAACTTCAGAATTATATCCCTTCTATGCTAGGTTGAAAAAGAAGTAATCTAGAAGAAGTGCGTCACATGGTTAGATTTGTTGTATCTTACATGACCACAGATAGGTTCTAATCAATTCTCTTTTTTCATGGATAAAATACATAATATATGTGATGCACTGAGGGGATTATTTCATCTGATTAGCTCTTGAGCAATTGATTGGGTATGAAATTGTATTTTTAGATTTTATTTCAATCTTTTGGTTTTGGTTGAAGTTATTTTGTTCCTATCTCTTGAGAAGGTAGGTCGGCCCATTGGGGTGAAGCATAAAGTAGTTAACTAGGCCTCAGAGGTGTGAATGGACGGCATGGAAGGCAAGCTCCCATCAGCTGCTCAAGGACTTTATACCTCCCTAATCTTCTTGATATCATCAACCAGAGCTGTCTTACCAATACTATATGAAACTACCTTGGACCTGATTTCATGCTACAAGCATCAAGCACTTCGATAATTGTAGATACTACTCCATATCTAAAATTCTAGACAAAAATTTTTACTATTGTTTCATTCACTTCAGAACTCAACCAATTTTATCTAAAGCGTAATCATAATCATAGAAATGAGAGCAAACATCGCATCCTACCACCTTCTATAGAAAGGAAAAATTACAGAATAAAAATGAACAGGCTTGTAATTATGTAGAAACTGCATTGCTCATATCTGAAACTGACTTATAAAACATATCTGAACCTGACTTATAAAAACATTGTGTTATCAAGAAATAGCATTGCCTATGTCTGACTTATAATAACATTGATATTTACAACAACAACAAAGCCTTTTAGTCCCAAGCAAGTTGGGGTAGGCTGGAGTTGAAACCCAACATAAGCCCCTAGTCATGGTTCAAGCACGTCAATAGCTGCTTTCTAAGCACTCCTATCCAAACAAAGATCTCTAGGTATATCATAACCTTTCAAATATCTTTTTATTGCTTTCCCCCATGTCAGCTTTGGTCTTCCTCTACCTCTCCTCACATTAATATCTTGACTTAGGACTCCACAATGCACTGGTGCCTCTGAAGGTCTTCTTTGGACATGGCCAAACCACCTCAACCGATGTTGGACAAGCTTTTTGTTGGGTTCATAAACCCGGGGTCCCTCATGGACCCGCTTCCCAGCAAAAGCTCGGCCTAGCAGACGGCGTTGCGAACGACGCGCAACTTCTGGGACGGCCCAAAAACCTAACGGCAGATCAAAAGGGCGATCCAACCTCCGTCCGGAAGGCTTGGCTAAGGAGGGACAACGCTCGCTTCCGACTGCAACCCGCCTCTTCGACCGGAAGGCCTGGCCAAGGAGGAACGGCGCTGGCTTCCGACTCCGGCCCGCCTCTCCGACCAGAAGGCCTGGCCAAGGAGGAACGACGCTCGCTTCCGACTCCGGCCCGCCTCTCCGACCGGAAAGCCTGGCCAAGGAAAGGACAACGCTCGCTTCCGACTCTTGCCCGCCTCTCCGACCGGAAGGCCTGGCCAAACGCCGATTCCGACTCCGACCTGCATTTCCGACCGGGGATGCACCGAACCTCTACTTACAGCTCTTCTTCGATTGACGCAGTCGGAGCTGCCTGGGACCAACCGACCGGGGACGCCCGCTCGGTGAGGACCCAGGAAACGGGCGGAGCAAGTAAGGCAGGGCACTCAAGTCAATCGCAATACCAAGGACCGTACCCTGTACACCTGCAGGACAGTACCGACAGGGCATGTCAGAAGGGTGCCCTGCCACCTTCCAGGCATGTCAGAACCCAAGCAGTATTGTGGGCGCCGACGTTTACCATACAGTGTTGTGGGCGCCATCAATTCCCATACCAGGCGGACACGGTAAAACCCCCCACATGCCTCTGGGCATCAACAGTGTTGCGGGCGCCGTCATTTGCCATACATGGTGAACACGGTAAAACCTCCCATATGCATCTGACATTAATAGCATTGTGGGCGCCTACAATTATCTTGTACCTGACGACAGTAGGGCAACAAGACTTAGTAGGCATACGTACACTCTCTCTTCCCCCTCTCTCTCTCTTGTAAAAGCCGTTCCCTTCATCTATAAAAAAGGATGCGGCGTCTCTCCCACAATAGGTGCACGACTCTCAGACGCCGATTCGAACACAAGGTCAATCCTAACGACCAAGGATTCCATCGAACAACAGAGTTCTGAACACTTAGCGCACAGCGGAGACTCCCGTCACTGCCGGCCCTTCGGTCCGGATGAGAGTCCGACCGGACCTCTGATACCCCCATCTTTACCCCCTCTCGTTTGTAACCCACAGAAACTCGAGCACCCTCAGAATAATCACGAACGGACTCAAACTGACGTAGGCTGTTGCTGAGCAGTATAAACCGGTCTTGATTGGGCTAATCCCTCCGACAACGTCCAAAAATACAAATATTACGTGTTTCTTTGCACCGACACTTTCTCATTGTGCTACCCCTAGACGATCACGTATAACATCATTCCGAACTCGGTCCATCCTCGTGTGACCACAAATCCAGCGCAACATACACATTTCCGCAACCCTCAGTTGTTGGACATGTCGTCTTTTTGTAGGCCAACATTCTGCTCCATACAACATAGCGGGTCTAATCGCCGTTCTATAAAACTTGCATTTAAGCTTTTGTGGTACCCTCTTGTCACAGAGAATGCCAGATGCTTGGTGCCACTTCATCCACCCTGCTTTAATCCTATGGCAAATGTTTGCATCAATATCTCCATCCTTCTGTAGCATCGATCCTAGATAACATTGATATTTACAAACATGTAAATAAAGCTTGATGCACCCCCACCATCAATTCAGCAGCCTGCAACACAATCCAAGGTCAAACGAAAATTGCATTCGAAAACTACGACAGCTGATTCGTATTCCAAGAGAGGAGCAGATCAATGAATCCTTATTAGTCCCGTGATTGCAAACATGATGCTAATACCGCAAGACTACATTTAGGAAGCACACCATCCATTAGGCATCTTGGCATTAGCAATAGACTATGACAATTTTAGATTAGGCATAGGAAAGTAATCAGCTTGCTTTTTTTATGTTGGCATCAACATAGACTGATACATCTTAGATTAGGCATAGGAAAGGCACAGCAGTACTTGGACATTTAAACAAACCTGGTTCAATACTGACCTAAAAGACATTTGCAGTACGCACCTGGTGAGAACTTCATATTTCAGAATATTTGCTGAGATCTTAATTTAACATTACTGAATGGATTCCTCCACATGATACTGGCAAGGTAGAAATTCATATAATCAATCATGTACAACATCCTATGTTTTGCATTATGTAAAATAACCTCATTTCCTGTAGGAAGTCTTTATTTTTTTGTTATCTGGAAATATGGCGACGACATGGTTTTACAATCGCTGCTCTGTTCTTATGGTTTAGGATCTCATGTTCAATACTGTATTTGATTGAATGGAATGCATTTTTGTACACTGGACTGTTAATGTGTACATCTGTTTGTGTGTGATGAACAGTGAATAGTCATATTTTATCCTTCTAATGAAAGTGGAAGGATCTACTTATGACAAGGAAAAGAAGAAACAGTAACAAAAATTTTCAGATTTCTGTTGCTTGTATAGATTTTAGGCTATTCTAATATATTAAGGTCCCCCCCTCCCCTTTGTCCAATGTTGAGGTTGCTGCCTTGTCTTGTTTAGTTGCATGGCCTAACAACATAACTGCATTGAAGCTTCCTTTTTTTAATGCTGTTGTTGTGAGCCATCCATCTGCAGGAATTTTAATGCATCTGTGTCGTATGCATCAGTTTTTTTTGGCAACAATAGTGCAGGAATTTTAATGCATTGTGCGACTTGCCCACTATGGTCCACAGTATCAATACTTCTGGATACAATTGCAACAATAGTCCCATCCTTTGCTTATCCAGGAACAATGTGTGTAGGGTTTCTATCCGTATCAGATAAGAGCAGAGTGTATAAGCATGTTTCTGTATGATTTTATCATTGATGACTATACAAATACAAACACGTCATGTAAGCACGTTTCTGGTACAGTTGTTTTGCTGCATACCTTCTCAAACTTAGATTCACTTACTTCACTGTTTATCTATCACCAAGGCTCTAAAACAGTTTACCTCTACTGTATGTGGATGACATTGTGCTTACGGCGTCGAGTGCCTCTCCTCCCCCACACCATCTCCGCCTTGCAGCAAGAATTTTCCATGAAAGATCTTGGTCCTCTGCACCATTTCTTGGGCATATCTGTTGAGAGGAAATCCAATGGGCTGTTCATAGCCCAGAAGCAATATACACTGGATATCATTCAGCGGGCTTGCATGGTTGGCTGCAAGCCTTGCAGCACTCCAGTTGACACTCACGCCAAGCTATCTGCGGCTGATGGTGCTCAAGTGATTAGACCGCAAAGGTCCACGTGCACGAGCTCGATGATCGCTTGCACAGTACTTCATGGTCTTTGGGAATGGAAGCCTCTTCTGCTTCCCCACCAGGCAGCTAGCGCAGAGCTCGCTGGCATGCTTGGTATGCGGGAGGCCCTGCACCACCTCATGGGCCACGAGGCTTGCTAGTGCGCTCGTCATGCTGCCGTGCCGCCAACACCGGATGCACCAGGTGAAGATCAAGAACATAAAGGCAGTACTTGGAGCAATTCACCTTGGAGAGAAGACGGCGTTCGTGGTCCCGGATACGTAGGACTCTGGCTGGCCAGCACTTAGGCAGCCCCACTCATCCAGTTGCCCGATGCTGATGATGCTTGACCGAAGCCTAATCAGTGCCCGGTGTTCCGCAGTCTGGCACTAGAACAGGATTGTGCCGCGCCCGCATATGTCCATAATGGAGCTATTGCCAAATTTCACGGAATCGACAATACCCATGTCAAGCTCCGCGAACGCCTCCCTTCTCCTGGTCATGTGGTTGTTGGCTGTCGGTGTCGAGATACTAGGATTGCTCTGCGTCGCCGCCTTCACACCCGATGTGAACTTGGGCGCGCGGCTCATCGAGGATGACCTTCTGGTGTGGCACGAGCTCTGTGGCGTCATTGAGCGCACAGACTTGTGCTCAGACTTGCACCCTCAGGAGCGCCGGCTCATTGTCCTAAGATGCTCCAGCTCCTGCTTGGCGTTCTTGTAGTCCCGGGCCTAGTGGTCCGTTTTGCTGCACTTGCAAAAAGTGTTGCAGTCGCGATTCAGTGGCCTGTCCTCCTTGTTGCGGGTGCCACCATCCTTCTTCCACGGCGGCGGCTTCCCCTGACGTTGTCCCGTGGGCTGCCGCTCGCACATGCGAGCTGCCCAGTCCTCCATGAGGGGCAGCTTTCCACCTATCGTTGTGTGCGTCCGCCGTCTTGACTCAATACTCCACCGCCTTGAGTCGCCCTGTCACATCCTCAATCCTGAGGGTGGACAGATCGAGTAGGGTCTCGATCAAGAGCGCGATCTGCATGAACTTGGGTGGGACCACCCTGCTCGTCTATGATTTCACCGAGCACAACGAGCTGGCTCACGAGCAACTGTAGGTACAACACGAAGTACTCCACCGCCTCCCTATCGCGGAATGCGATGGCCTTGTAGTCCCCATCACCTTTATCAACACCGCCTATTCGCCGTAGTTGGTGCGGGTGAGTATGGGATACTGCTCTCCTCCTACCTCCCTCACCGTCCTCTACACCACGAGCTGGCGTCGCTCTGGTGACACAGACAGTCCGACACTCACACCGGTATAGGGACAGAGAACGCCCTCCCCCTGCTCCTGACATCACCGGAAGATCAACCAACCACAGTTGTGGTAACACTCGTTGGCCAGCTTTGTCACACGTGTGTATCACCACTCTCACTCAGCCACACACTGGAGGCTAAAGAAGATGAGAACAGAGCACACACATGAGCACATGAGAAAATGGGGTTGTGAACTACTTAGCTGCAGCTAGCCATATCCTCATATATAGGAATTCAGAATAGTACAAGTCAACGAGGGGCCATGCTGCCCACTACCAGGAGCCATGCTCCCACTACTTGTACTATAGCCATACTCTGCATTACTAGTGTCCTATTGACGAGAAAGGAGAGGGAGCAGTCACTATAGAAGTGCTCCTATACAGAAAGGGGTGAGGGACCAACAAATTACATATCCAACAATCAATAGGTCTGTTGACTCTTCCCCAAGATACTAGGTAATAGCCTCCATTCACCTGCTTGCGACTTTTCCATAGAAAAACCCTGCTTATCTTATCAATTGCTTTTATTGAGATTGAACCCCCCTCCCTCCGCATCGCTCCCACGTGAGCGGCTCGGGTGGCTCCCCCCCCCCAAATCCTAGCAGCCCCTCCCCTCCTCTCCCCCTGCCGCGCCGCCGCCGGAGCTGGCCGCCCGCCGGCCGGCAGGGATGGCGGCGGCGGGGCCTTTCTCCCTTCTCTTGGCGGCGCGTGCGGCAGCAGGCTGACGGCCCCTCCCCTCGCTGTGAGCTACGTGGAGCTCAGCGGGGAGGGCCGTCGCGGCTATGGCGGCGCCGGCTGGTGCCCGAGCTGGCGCAGGGGACGGCGGCGGGCTATCCTTCTCCTCCGCACGTTCCCCTCCTCTCTTGACGGCGACTGGCGGCGACTGCTGGGGCCGCCGGTCCGGGCCACGTGAGGTCAGATCTAGTGCCCGGAAGGCCGGATCTAGGACTCCAGGTGGCCAGTTCGGCTTCGGGGCCAGGTGTCGGGTGGTGCCTGCGGTTGTGGTCAAGACGGACACGGCGGCGGCATGTGGTGCTGGGTTCGGGGCCTGGTGTCCGGATCCGGCGGTCCCAGGGCAGGGGGCGGCGCCCGAGATGGTGGGGCACACGTCCTGTAGCGGCTGGTGGCGAGGTCGGCTTGCGACATCGGCGGGTGCCTGGGCCGACGAAGATGGTCAGTGACGGCCTTCGTCGTGCGGCACTGGGACAGCGAGCGGCGGAGCCAGGTCCGGCTATGCGTGGCCCAGACGGAGGGGGTGATGGCCGACGCAGCTGTGCGGCTGCTGCGTGCAGCCTGGCGCGTCGATGCCCCTCTGAAGGGGCTTCCGTGGGGCGGCGGGACAGCGACGATGGCGGTGAAGGCTGGCAGGGGGTTCGGCTTCGCGACCCGGCGTTCGTGCTAGAGGGTTCTTGGGCGAAAGCCTTGGCGACGGCGACGCCATTGAGCGCCGCTTCCCTATTGGGGGCGTCGTGTTTCCCCTCTAGCAAGTCATCCAACGGTGAAAACCCGATCCACTTTGGACGTGCGACGTGATGGATAAGTCTGGCTGCTGTGGTCTTTGTGGGGCTTGTTGTGGTCTTTGTGTTTTTAGGACAGCATAGGACAGCATCTTAGACTAGAGGACAAGCATCTTAGACTAGCATCTAGAGGACAAGCATCTTAGCATCTAGGACAGCATCCTAGACTAGCATCTTAGACTAGCATCTTGACATATGCTTGGCTGGCTAGCAGCTTATAAATATGTATCCCCAACTCCTTGGGTTGGATATGGTATTTGTGTGAGTTTGCTGTGAGAAATAAACCAGAAAATTGCCCCAACTCCTAGTGTCATCCTCTCTCGATGAGAGTAAGAATTCAGCGACTAACAACTGGTATCAAAGCCGTACTATCCTGTAGCCTAAGCATCTCCTGCTCATCTCCTCTCCCAGCCACACAACAGCCCCAGCTGCGAAGCGGTCCGCTCTTGCTCACTCCTCCCCTAGCTCGTCTGAAGCAGCTCTCTCCCCACGCAGCAGCCCCTCGGTAGCGCGTCATGTCCGCAGAGCAGTCTCAGCGCTCGGTCGCCTCGAGCACGCGGCGTCGGCAGGAGGCCGAACTTGCCGCGGTAGAGGATCGCGAGCGAGCGGTGGCAGAGACCGCTGCGGTGGCGGCAAGGGCGTCGAGGCTGGCAGTGGCGGAGCTGGCAGCAGCCAGAGCAGAGGCGGAAGCAGCGGCGGCGGCGAATGCAGCTCGTGCAGCGGCAGCGGAGGTCGAGGCTCTGCGCGGCAGCATCGGCAGCTCCATTTCCGCTGACGACACCACCGACGCGGACCTCGAGCTGCTAGAGAGGGAGGCAGCGCGAGCGCGGGCGGCGCAGTGGGCAGCCGCGCACGCCCACGAGCGTGGCGGCAGTCCAGACAGGCGCGGACGCGCTGGCGGCGCTCCTGGAGGAGGCGCGCACGGCGGTGGTGCTCCTAGGGCAGCCGCGCATGCCCACGAGCGCGGCGGCAGCCCAGATAGGCGCGGATGCGCCGGCGGCGTTCCTGGAGGAGGCGCGCACGGCAACGGTGGCGGACAGGTCGATGGAGAGCGCGGCCTTCACAGGCAACGTGGCTCTCTCTCCCCGGATCGGTACCGTGGTTACCACAGGCTCCAGGCTGTTGTCAGGGACGTTGGTCCCGGCAGTGGGTGGCCTACCCTCACCAAGACCAACTACGTCGAGTGGGCTGCGGTGATGAGGGTAAAGCTCCAGGTGCGGCACATGTGGGAGGCAGTCCGATACGGCGACGTCGACTACGACCTAGATCGACGGGCGCTGGATGCCCTCATCGCTGCAGTCCCGCCCGAGATGCAGTTCTCGCTTACCAACAAGCGGACTGCCAAGGAGGCTTGGGACGCCATCGCTGCGGCACGCATCAGCAGCGACCGCGCCCGCAAGTCCACACTGCAGGCACTTAGCAAGGAGTGGGAGAACCTGGCCTTCAAGCCAGGTGAGGACGTTGATGACTTTGCTCTCCGTCTCAACACTCTGTTGCAGAAGATGGTGCAGTTCGGCGATGACACCTACGGCGAGGAGAGAGCTGTCGAAAAGCTCTTTTGCTGCGTCCCCGAGAAGTACAAGCAGATGGCTCGCTCGATCGAGTCCCTGCTGGATCTCTCCACGATGTCGATCGAGGAGGCGATAGGTCGCCTCAAGGTCGTCGACAACGATGAGCCACAGTCTCTCTCGGGGCCCATCACCACTGGCGGGAAGCTCCTTCTCACTCGGGAGCAGTGGCTTGCCAGCCAAGGTGATCGGAAGAAGGGGGAGCCTTCTTCCGCAACAGGCAGGCCGCAAGCGTGGCAAGCCACGCAAGGCGCGCAGAGACGCCCAGGCCGGGGCGCGAGGACGTGCCGAGGGTGATGCCCGCGGAGGTGCCCAGGGCGGCGCCGCCGGCAGGCACAAGCCAGCACGAGACGACGCCTGCCGCAACTGCGGCCAGCTCGGCCATTGGGCCAAGGACTGCCGACAGCCACGACGTGGCCTGGCCCACGTCGCACAGGCGGAGGAGGAGTCGGCTCTGTTCATGGCACATGCAAGCATTGAGCTACCTCCAGCGGCACCAGCCGCAGCGGCTCTCCTCCACCTCGACGAGCCAAAAGCACACGCCCTCCTCGGCGACAGCTCCGGCAACGACAAGACTGACGGGTGGTGCCTTGACACCGGCTACACCTATCACATGACCGGTCGACGGGAGTTCTTCACCGAGCTTGACTCTAGCGTCTGAGGCTCCGTCAAGTTTGGGGATGCCTCTAGCATGGAGATCAAGGGCGTCGGCTCCGTCATCTTCACCACCGTGTCTGGTGAGCACAGGCTGCTCACCAGAGTTTACTACATCCCCGCGTTGAGGAACTCCATCATCAGCTTGGGACAGCTGGATGAGAACGGTTCGCTCGTGGTGGTTGAGGACAGGAGTCATGAGGATTTGGGATCGTCGTCGTCGCCTTCTTGCCAAGGTATATAGAAGCGCAAATCGACTCTACGTCCTTAACGTGCAGGTGGCACAACCCCTCTGTCTCGCTGCTCGTCGGGACGACGAGGCGTGGCTAGTGGCACGAGCGTTTCGGGCACCTTCACTTTGAAGGCCCTGAAGCGGCTCAGTGCCACGGAGATGGTGCGAGGCCTTGCCGTGCCTCGACCATGTGGAGCAGCTCTGCGACGTCTGCGTGTTGACGAAGCAGAGGTGACTCTCCTTTCCACAGCGGGCTAGCTTTCGAGCCAAGGAGAGGCTCGAGCTTCTGCACGGGGACTTGTGTGGCCCGGTGACACCGGCCACACCGGGAGGACTGACGCTACTTCCTGCCTGCTTCGTCGACGACCTCTCCCGCTACATGTGGGTGATGGTCCTCGGCAGCAAGGGAGAGGCTGCGGACGTCATCAGGCTCGCACAGGCTGCTGCGGAGGCGGAGTGCGGCCGTAAGCTGCGCGTGCTGCGCACCGATAACGGCGGCGAATTCACGGTGGCTGAATTCGCGTCGTACTGCGCTGACAAGGGCATTCAGCGCCACTACTCCGCGCCGTACAGCCCGCAGCAGAACAGCGTCGTCGAGCGGCGCAACCAGACAGTTGTGGGGATGGCTCGGGCCCTCCTCAAGCAGAGGGGGATGCCGGCTGTTTTCTGGGGAGAGGCGGTGGTGACGGCCGTCTACATCCTCAACCGCTCGCCTACTAAGGCGCTCGACGGCAGGACGCCGTACGAGGCTTGGCATGGGCGCAAGCCGGCGGTCTCCCACTTGCGGGTCTTCGGCTGCCTCGCGTTCGCCAAGGAGCTTGGCCACATCAGCAAGCTCGACGACAGGAGCACTCCGGGAGTATTCATCGGCTACGCGGAGGGCTCGAAGGCCTACCGCATCCTCGACCCGAAGACACAGCGTGTGCGCACGGCGCGCGACGTTGTGTTCGACGAAGGGCGAGGATGGGCGTGGGACAAGGCGGTGGACGACGGCTCGGCTTCGACGTACGACGACTTCACTGTCGAGTACGTCCACTTCGAGGGAGCTGGGGGAGTAGGCGGCTCTTCTTCGACGAGCGCGTCTACCCCAGTCCCCGAGCCTCCACCAACCCCGGCGCCTGCTACTCCGACAGCACCACGCTCTCCAGCCTAGGACCTCGGCTTGCGATGAGTTCTTTGCCGGCTCCACCACAGCCGGCAACGCCACGCACTCCAGCACCGACAGGCACCACTCCGGGCACGTCTACTCCACCACCAGCTCGTGTCGAGCACGGCCCGGTTGAGCTCGCTACTCCGCTCTCTCACGACGAGGAGCGCGTTGACACGTACCACGACGGCGAGCCGTTGCGGTACCGTACGATGGAGAACCTTCTCGGCGACCAGCCAGTGCCGGGACTGGTGCCTCACGACCTGGAGGCGCAGTTGCACCTTGCGTGTGACGACGGCGAGCCTCGGTCATTTGCAGAGGCCGAGAGACACGCGGCATGGCGCGCCGCGATGCAGTTGGAGATGGATGCGGTTGAGAAGAACCGCACCTGGGAGCTTGCTGACCTTCCTCGTGGTCACCTGCGCGATCACCCTTAAGTGGGTGTACAAGCTGAAGAGGGATGAAGCCGGTGCCATCGTCAAGCACAAGGCTCGCTTGGTGGCACGAGGTTTCGTGTAATAGGAGGGGGTTCGACTTCGACGACGCCTTTGCTCCCGTGGCACGGATGGAGTCCGTGCGACTCCTCCTTGCGCTAGCTGCCCAGGAGGGCTGGCGTGTTCATCACATGGACGTCAAGTCGGCGTTCCTTAACGATGACTTGAAGGAGGAGGCCTACGTGCACCAGCCGCCGGGATTTGCGATCCCCGGCAAGGAGGGCAAGGTGCTCCGCCTGCGCAAGGCCCTCTATGGCTTGCGGCAGGCACCGAGGGCGTGGAATGCCAAGTTGGATTCCACGCTAAAGGGGATGGGCTTCGAGCAAAGCCCGCACGAGGCGGCCATCTACCGACGGGGCAGTAGAGGTAATGCTCTGTTGGTGGGTGTCTACGTCGACGACTTGGTGATCACCAGCACCAAGGATGCGGAGGTGGCAGCATTCAAGGAAGAGATGAAGGCCACCTTCCAGATGAGTGACCTGGGGCCTCTCTCCTTCTACCTAGGAATCGTGGTACACCAGGATGACTCCGGGATCACGCTTCGACAGACCGCCTACGCCAAGCGCGTCGTTGAGCTAGCTGGGCTCACCGACTGCAACCCAGCTCTCACTCCGATGGAGGAGAATCTGAAGCTGAGCCGCAACAGCACGACGGAGGAGGTGGACGCTATGCCGTACCAGCGTCTTGTGGGGAGCCTTCGCTACCTCGCCCACACACGACCGGACCAGGCATTCTCCGTCGGCTACGTTAGTCGGTTCATGCAGCAACCGACAACGGAGCACCAGCAGGCTGTGAAGAGGATCATCCGCTACGTTGCAGGGACTCGACCACGACCTCTACTACCCTAGGTGCCCTGGGGCGGCACACTTCGTTGGGTACAGCGACAGCGACCACGTCGGCGACATCGACACCAGCAAGAGCACGAGCGGGATCCTCTTCTTCCTCTGCAAGTGCCTCGTTAGCTGGCAGTCGGTCAAGCAGCAGGTGGTGGCCCTGTCCAGTTGCGAGGCTGAGTACATAGCGGCCTCCACCGCCTCGACTCAGGCGCTCTGGCTCGCTCGACTGCTTGGTGATCTCTTCGGCAGAGACACTAGAGTGGTGGAGCTCAGGGTGGACAGCAAGTCCGCTCTGGCCCTGGCAAAGAACCTCGTCTTCCATGAACGCAGCAAGCACATCCGGGTGAGGTACCACTTCATCCGAGGCTGTCTTGAGGAAGGGAGCATCAAGGCGAGCTACATCAACACCAAGGACCAGCTTGCGGACCTGCTCACCAAGCCCCTTGGGAGGATCAAGTTCCTTGAGCTCTGCTCCAGGACCGGGATGGTTCAACTTTCCCACAAGACGACGCACAAGACTTAGGGAGAGAATGATGGATAAGTCTGGCTGCTGTGGTCTTTGTGGGGTTGTTGTGGTCTTTGTGTTTTTAGGACAACATCTTAGACTAGAGGACAGCATCTAGGACAGCATCTTATACTAGCATCTAGAGGACAGCATCTTAGCATCTAGGACAGCATCTTAGACTAGCATCATGGCTGGCTAGCAGCCTATAAATATGTATCCCCAACCCCTCGGGTTGGTATGGCATTTGTGTGAGTTTGTGTGAGAAATAAACCAGAAAATTGTCCCAACTCCTAGTGTCATCCTCTCTCGATGAGAGTAAGAATTCTGCTACTACCAAGAGTGAGAATTCAGCGACTAACACGACGGTGGCGCCATCGGCGTCGCTCCCTTCTTGAAGGCGCCGCATTTGGATTATCGCCGCGGCCTCGATGCGAGGCATGGGTTCGCGACTGGAAGTCGGAGCTGCTCTTCGATGGTTGAGCTTGGCAACGATGACCGGTGGCGGTCGTTCCTTTGGACCCGTCAGGAGGTGACCAGTGGGTGGCCTGCCATGGGAAGTCCAAGCTGCTGGCAGCTTTGCTTCCATGTTCGACAACGATGATCCATGGCAGTGTGTCGTGTTTGTGCTCAATCGCGTCGCGTGGGGTGGTTAGCCCCTCGGGTGCCATTTTGGCTACTCGGTTGGCTAACCTTCTTGTACATTATTACATTCTTTCGTCTTAATTGAGCCGCAGAGCTCCTGCCTTTTGTTTCAAAAAAATTGCTTATATTGCCCACTTTGGAAAATCCAAAGCAATGAGTTGATAAATAGGTATAGCAGTAAGCACAGCTCGGACAAGAGTTGCTCTCCCAGCCGAGTTCATCATTGCTGCTTTCCACCCAGGTAATTTGTCAGCTATCTTGTCAATTATGCCATAAAAATCAGCCTTAGTGAGCTTCTTGACTGCTAATGGAAGTCCAAGGTATTTGCAAGGGAAATCCTGTACTGTGCATGTGATAGATGCCTGGACAGTTATGATGTCTTGCTCATGGCATTGAATTGGAGTCAGAGAAGACTCTAATGTTGGTGACCAGTCCAGATGCCTCTCCAAATTACCCTGAGAATCTCCTTGATTAATTCCAAATATTCTGTACATGGCCACAAGAAGAGGACCACATCATCGGCATATAGAGAAACCCGTTAAACTAGAGCCACGAGGATGGAGGCTGCAGTAATCCCATATCACTTGCCTTATTTATCAAGGCATTTAGAACATCCATGACCATTATGAAGAGCATCGTGGATAAAGGATCCCCATGGCGCAGTCCCCTTAGGTGCTGAATCAACTTGCCCGGCACACTATTCACTAAAATTCTTGTTGTGGAGGATCATAGGAGTTTGGACAACATGTTGCACTACACTGGTCCAAAACCCAAATGTCTTAAAACCTACAGCAAAAATGCCCATGACAACAAATCAAAAGCTTTACTAATGTCCAATTTTAGAAGGATTCTAGGCTCTTTTAGATTGTGAAGCACTTTGGCTGTTTGCTGAACCAAAATAAAATTATCATGGATGCATCTTCCTTTGACAAAAGCACTCTGATTAGGAGACACCAACCGAGTTTTTTTGAGAAAGGGAACCCGAGCAAAGGTGCCATAATTCATGCTTTATGTAGAAGAAAATGCTAGTGATGTGCAATGGGTATGTTCTCAATAAGAAAATATGATTAAGGGAATCAATTCAACTTTAAATTGCAAGTGAAAATTGAAGTGAAGTATTGGAAACATTGAAATACATACTTGTCTCCTTGTGGCCAAAGGAACATTCTAATTTCATTTTGCTTTGTCCTAGCATGTTGGTCTCAGTATAGCTTTGCAGTTTGTTTACCAAAGATAAATTGTACAGCATATTGTACTGATCTATTTAGCTCATTGGCTTCTCACACTTTCCCTGATTTGCTATGCATGTATCACATGAAAGGGGATTACCACAGTATGCACTGTAGTGTTTTTACGTGGTTATTATTGTAGAAAAGGATTTGCCATTTTTAATTCCCCATCCTATTGGTCTCCTCGCATTGCACAGGCGAGGGTAAGGCTTGCCACTGACACTCTTCCCTAGACCCCGCACAGAGCGGGAGCTCTCTGCACTGGGTACGCCCGCCCTATTGATTTTTACAAGTTTTTTCTGTGCATCAAGCTCTAAGACCTTCAAGTGTTTTACAACCTCAATTTGTGCCCTGATTTTCTTTGTATTTATCACTGTTTGGTCACCCTGTGTTATGTGTTGTACAGCTGCATGGAAACCACATCATGTGTACAATAGTACTGCTTAGATTTGTTATACTTAATGTCATGTACTATAGCTACATGATATCTTTTCTGTCTTGATCCTTGTTATTAACCTGGTACAGATAATCTTTCTGTAGGCAGCAGTTGCCAGAGCCTCCAATGGAATAACACAACCAGCTGCAGCCCGAGGCATGCACCATGCCCAGTGGAATGCTCATTTTGGACATCCCGTGCCGAAATATGCCTTGAGGAAACAAATGAAGAAAAAGCCAAAGGCTCTGCAACCAGCACCATGTGAGGTGTGCAAGATTCAGTGTGATACACTAGAGGTTCTCATGATCCATAAGCAGGGGAAGAAGCACAAGAAAAATTTGGAGAAATTACAAGACTCGATCACCCCTAAACCAATTATAAAGCCCCCAAGCAATGTCATTAGTCCAAGTATGGCACCTGCTGCTGTATCCAACTGTGTGGTGCCCTGTGTACAGCCGAAGAAGAAAAAGAGCTGCTCAGCAGCAACCCTGGAAGATCTCGAGGTGAAGAAGAGGCGAGTGCTTGAGGCTGGAGCAGCGCAGGACGAAGTAAGAATCTGCGGAGTGTGCAATGTTGTCGTGAACAGCCAAAAAGTGTACGAGTTCCACATTGCGGGGCAGAAGCACCAGGCCATGATACAGAAGCAGCAAGCGGTACATTTTGTCACATGATGCAGAGCCATTTTGCTTATTGTCTTTCGTGTAGTCTCTTCTTGCTTGTCCGGAAGTTACTCGGGAACGAGAACTCACAACATTCATATCTTCAACTTTGTTAGCTAGATACAAGTTGATAACATTCCCTCGTTGTTTAGTGCTCGTTCTCCTGTACTACTGGTAGCGTACCAAAAGGTTCAGAGGATTGTTTGGACTTTTGCCTGCCGTTCGTAATTAGTGGAGGGCTGAAAGTCGGAAACTGAAGATTGTAATGTATGTCGCAAGTTGTTTATCAACATGGTTAGAGCATATCTAAGGGTCTTTATAAAGTTCACTCTCTAAATTTTGGAGAGATATTTGCATAAAAATCGTTTTCTATCTCTCTCTACTCTTTAACAGTTTTTCTATATCTTGTGTGTACTTTAGGGAGTTATTCTTGTTTTCTATCTTTAGTTAGCGAGAAATCCGAATAGAAGATGATTATATTTAAATAATAACTAAATAAAGAAGTTAGTCAAGTTCGATACTCTATACTGTACTCTCTCTGTTTTAAGTTAAAGTTATTCTATCTTTTCAAGATATATGGTTTTATTATGTATTTAAACATAGCTTATATCTAGATGTAAAATATATATATATCCAAAATTACTAGAACGACTTATGTATAATTTGGAACAAGGGAGTTTTAAAACTTATACGAAAGAAATCGAAAAGGTGGCATACGATGCCACGTGGTGACGGCTGGGTGTGTTTCGGCGCAATAAATTTAACCTGGCAAATGCAGTTCACGGAAGTCATAACGGAACCGGAAGGTAGACAGCAGGGGTGAAAGCTGGACCCATATTTTACGATGTATGTTTGTCTTCAAAGGGTTTCAAATAATAAATAAACAATTTATATATCATTCAAAATATTCAATATCTGTGTTGTATAAAAATCTGAATACTTAAAGTCAAATTTCTAATATTTACTAGAATTATACTTGTGTGTTATAACGGTAACAGAAAATAACATCATGATAATTGTGATTTGCACATGTCTGGAAAACCATATTTGTGTGTGATCTTCACAATATTCAATTTGTATCCAATCGACATTACTACATGAACGCATAGTTCAGTTATGTGAACAAACTGAAAAACCTAACATGCAATACACCAATTGGAAACAGCTATATATACATATCTATACCTACACAAACACCTTCAGCTAAATAATATTAAATAAGTAAAAAATAGAATTGATATTTAAAGAAATTGATTATGAAGAGCTATGAAGTACTTTGAAGCCACAAAAAGAATACGAAACCAAAATTTTCTGTCCTAGCTCAATTATTTTTTCGTTGATATGCTCGGCTATTACAAATAAACCCATCAAACTTTTATTCGCTATGTTCTATTTTCATCGTATTGCTCTGAAGAAAAAAATATTAGCTCATTTTTTGGGCTGTACAATTATACATAATAGAGATGGGACATGTGTAGAGATGAAGTGTGAGGGACAGCCACCTTGAGGGTTCTGCCTTGGCCCACCAAGCTAGCACCTTGGGTCGTCCTCTCGACTGACAGGGTGCTATCTCCGGGGTCATATAGAGGTCCACATAATTGCTACTTGCAACCTCCTCTCGCGTAAGTTATACTCGCACGATTAAACCAATCATCAAAATTCACTTAGCTCTGGATCGTACATTGAAATTTATTGAAGATATTTACAACATGATTACATTTACATGAAATAAAAATAGAGATTACAACATACAAGGTGAAACTTAATATGACAATGCCTACTAACCCACCATTTTAGTTTCACTCTTACGCTTGATCACTAAGCATCATAGTAACTACAACTTTGAGGACACCCATCCCATCATCTGCTAAACCTTCGACTTAACCCATGTTTGGCTCGGGCGGTCACAAAGTCTTAAGTACCTGTAAAAAGCTTAACGACAGTACCGTGAGTATGATTGTACTTAGAGGACTTATCTCAGCATAAGTATTTGGTGGATGTAAGGGAATTTAATAGGCATTTGTGAGATTTGCGAAAAGCATTATGTTAAGAAGATGACATGCTCATGAGTTATTAATCTAACTTGCCAATTCATAAGTGTTAAAGGTGTACATGTAACAAGTGACCAACATTTCATCTCATACACAAGTTCATTAACTCTCACTACTCTGAATCAAGAAGAGAGAACAACCAAAATAATCCTCCCAAAGACTCCAGGCATTCAAAGAAAACTCAGCAAGGGTGTACAACTGTACCCACACGGAGACCAAGGACGAACCTCCATACCCGTGCCCGAGTAAGGGTTGCCTTATGGTTCTGACCTTTCCTTAATGTGGCTTTCTAACCCATGATCGGTACAACGATGAGCCAAAGTACTCATTTCTGAGTTACCTTGTGCTACATTTCAGGCCGAATCCACGTGATTGGCAAGTCACCACTAAGTGCTCTGCTTACAGCTCCCATACACAATGTGTGGTCTGTATGGGGAGTTAGTCAGACTTACTATCCTAGAGGATAGCTGTCGCGCCAGCGTCCCGAGACCGAGGCCGATGGTGGTTGTCGCATTTCCACCGCGAGGCCCCGAGGAGCGCACCTTGGCAACTCCTCTTCAGGATCAGGCTGAGTAGCATACAACAGTCCAGATAACAAATCGACATATACTAATGAATAATACTTGATTATTACTTAATTAATTAAAGATAGGAGAATCTTGACAAAGGTTCCACAATTCGGTCCAACTAATGGACAAAATTAAACCTCCCTTCTAAGGTTGACAACTCTTGATCACTCAGTCGATACTTTGGAGTTAACTTGTAGCACAATTGGAACGCCCTTTCCAAGTGCTACTATGCAGCGGTGGTTAGAGCCGTGGCTGTACCCGTTCTATCACGTACCTGGAAAACAACTTAACGGCAACACTGTGAGTACATTGCGTACTCACAGGACTTAATTCTAATATATAATATTTGGTGGATGCAAGGTAATTATCAGGCATTTGTACATTTGCAGAGAAGCAATGAAGTAGGTTAGCAATTGACATGCCATGATTCCTGCTTATGAACATATTATTCAAATGCTAAAGACGAGTATGAGAGATAAACATTTAGTGACCAAACCATCAACCATGCTACCATGGGTATAGAAAGTAGGAACAACCGAATGGTTCTGTCCCAAAGGACTTCAGGCTTTCGAACTCTATAGAGGTGTATAACTGTACCCACAATGGAGAAACAGGACTAACCTCCATACACCAGGCCCGGTAGTAAGGATTGCCTCATGTTCTCCAACCTTTCCTTAATCCAGCCCAAGTGTCTCATGAAAGGTTCAACTAGTGCCCGATCAATGTCCCAGGACATTACTGACTGGCGCCACCCCCTTGCCAGTTTCACGGGTAAACCGGTCGCAATTAGTTACTTGGCTTGTCGACCCCTATCCACGACATGTGGTCTATATGGGTGGTTACTCAGGACTCATGTATCCCAATAAACGGTCCTTAACTACTCCACGAGCTACGTCGCTTGAGATCCCACACTCACAACTGACCTACCCCTCGTAGGAGCGAAGTTACCAAAATGGTATTCAAGTTTATAACCTTAAGTGAAGTGAATCCTATTCAGACTAGTAAAGTAAATCAAGTTGTACCCTCATTGGTTTTAGTGATTAATTATCCAAGTGTAGCATCCTACACGCGCAAGAATGAGTTCCCTTCTCATGCTTGACTTCTACCGTTGCTAAGCAACAAAGCAATAAGCAATTAAGCGTTTCCATTCCCATTGTTTAGATGAGAGGCTTCTAATAGATTAATGAGTGACTCTAAGTGTAGAGTGAACAAGATTAATAACCAAAACTACATGTAATGCACAACTCATAATGAAACTCGATAAGTATCCAAAATAGGGTTTATAGTAGTGGACGCTCCGCTGTGCAGGAATATGAGGTGAGGTGCCTCTGTTTTGGCTCTAGTACAAGTTGGCGGATACTCCATGGGAGGTCACGGAGACTCCAGTAGGTTTGGGACTTAGTCATTCCTATGGTTCACTATTAACATCAGATGGTCCGATCGGCTGGCGGACACTCTGGTATGAACTGGGTACTCTTGGGTTACTGGGTAACTATTCTTTAAAATTCATCGGACGTTCCACCATGAGTGACAGATGCTCTAGTGTGGGGTTAGTGCTCTTAGGTTCTCTAGCTGTGCACCTCAACAATTCAATGGACGTTCTGCCATGAGTGGCGGACACTCTGCTGTGTCGCTCAAAAGAGTACTTAAGCTATTGGTGGCTAGACTAGGGATTAACGAACACTCCATCCTAGTGACGGACACTTCATCAGTTGGGCGACAGAACCTATGCTCTTGGGTTCATGGATGAAAGCCTTGGGGTTCATGCCTAGATCTTGGGTTGAGACCTTCATACATGTGCCAAATATTCCTAGTGTAGCTTAGGTAGGTAACTAGGCTTAGGTTACTTATGGTTTGGCTTTGGTTAGCTAGTGTAACTTCGTGACCTACTAAACCAAGAGAAAATCCTAAGGATAAAGAGAGATTGGGCATGGCACTTTAGCTTGTGCTTTGAGGAGTTCTTGTCATTGAGGATGGAGATGCAACACTTTCCAACCTTGCTTCCAAGCTAAAGAGAGGGATTTCATCTTGTCTTGCAAAAATATCCAATAATCCCTATGAGAGGAAATCTAAACCAAAATCTTGAGAGGATTGGGTTGCAGCATACTTGATCCTTACCCTTGGATTGCTTCCCACCAAGTAATCCTCATGATCCATCCATGCAAAAGAGGAGACTTGAGTTAGGGTTTGGGGATTGATCTCAATGTAATGGGAAGAGAAGGTTCCTTGAGCTAACCATGGGATATGAGGTGGTTGAGGTCCTTGATCTTGATCCATAGCTGATCTTGCTAGCCCTTTGTAAGCTTGATCTATCTTCTCTTCTTCATCCTTTCCACTTTCTCACTCTAGTTCTTGCTTTCTCCTTCTTGCTCTTCATTCTAGAGAGAGAGAGGGAGAATGAGGGAAATGAGGAGAGTAGGAGAGTGAGTGGAGCTGAGGGTCAGTTGTTGAGAAGTGCCTCTACTTAATGCTGACATGTGGGCCATAGCCCTTAATGGATGACTAGCTCATTTCCCACCCAATCTATTGTGGACTGTCCGTTAGATTTTGATTTCACCTATCCAAGCTTAAAATCTAGTCTATCTGATCTTGAGTTCATATTGGAGTTTACAAAGGCCTTACTTAACTCTTTATTGGATATCAAGATCTTGAGTTGGGTTCTTCAAGTGATATGTTTACTCGGTGGTCATCCAGTTGACTCTAGTAGACCTGGTAGTTAATCTAGCCGATCATCGGATAGTATTTTGATAAGGTGTGGCATTCCTTTGGTTTGGGTCGCTAGGAATTTCCTTGGAGCTCAACTGGTCATATCTTGGGTAACAAAAAATGAGAACCTAGGGTGTAACAGACTCGAGTTGTTACAATAGCCCTTGACTACTCCATGAGCTATGTCACTTGAGGTCCAACACTCTGAAGTGACCTTACCCCTCTTTGAGTTGAAACTCAGCATCAAGGTCATGATCAAGTCTAATTAAAGGTTGGTCCTTAAGCTAGTTAATTAGAAAAAGTCAAGTTAACCCAATTGTAAGTTTTAGTGTTGGTTAAACCCGATGAAATATTGTTTACACCAAAATTTGGGAAGAAGAACGTGGGAACTCGAAGCTTCCAAGATTGTGTCATCTAGGAATCGATTGCATAAGGATCGATATCGGGATCGGCTCTCTTTAGATAGCGTCAGCAGATAACGTCAATAAGCTATGGTTGGCATCGGGAGAAACTATGTTAGACTCTACAAAAAGGGAAAGATTAGGGTCCAAGTTATCTGACATTAGGAATGTTTTCTTTTATTCTAAAGATCAGTAATGAGTCATGTGTGAGTAGGATTCATGCTTTGGTTCCAGGTATAAATATTGGACCCCGGCTATTATAAAAAGGACATCCAATCAATCAATACCAATTACTTTTTTTGGCTTCATGCCAACCCTTAGGAGTAGGAGTAGTGTAGATCTCGACGAGTTCTTCAACAAGCAGGGCTTCATCGGTCCGACCGACCTCTGGCTTGTCTATAAGTACCGTCATGGCTTATACTTCTATTTGTAAGGCTGCATCGGTCCGGCCAACCTCTTGCGAGCTCTAGTATAAGCTAGTTATCGATCCTGATCTAGTTCAAGTACGAATACATCGGTTAAGTTCAAACTCCACTACTCGAATTAGATTAAGGTCAAGTTATCGGCTCTACCTAAGGGTGGCATCCTTCGGGTAGATTCATTAAGTTCTGATCTTGCTGATGTTCTTATTGTCATTAGTTTTCAGCAATATCAAACTTCCCGATCAAGATCGATCTAGATCGGCCTCACATCCTTTTAGTTCATCGTTTATTTTGTTACATTGCGACTTGTTCTTACTTTTAATGATGTATTATGTTTCATCGATTGTTCTACTTTGATCTTGATTGTGCATAGTACGTGGTTAAGGCATGTCTGATCTTGAGAAGGTTTACAAGCTAGTCAAATCTGTCTATAGCTCGCTATTATGGATGTAACAATCCAGTTGATCCCCACTATTAGTACTTTAGATCGAAGGATGCTAGTTGGTAGATTTGCTTTCGACCAGGCACAACCTCGGCTGTTTGCTATGCCTGCATCGGCTAAATAGCCGATCACCCACACTTTAACGCTTACAATATATTTTCATGATACTATTAAATGTGAATAGATCTATTTATTTTAAACATTTGATTTGTTGTCTTTATCATGGCTGCCTATCGATCCAGTCGAACCCCACTATTAAGGATAACAGGTTAGGTGTGATGAGTTTATAGATCTGTCCAAGTTAAATAGTCGATTGCTCACATGCTTGTAGTCCCTTTTCTACCTGAATCGGATATTTTAGCCGATTCGCTTGTGCTTTCACATATATAGCATGTCTTTCAGAAAACCTATCAATGTATAGATGGTTTTATGGATTCTTCGGATTTTAGTTCGTTATTATCATCATAGCTGCCATCGATCCGGTCGAACCTCACTGTTGATGGTAACGGATTAGATTTAGAGCGTTTGTAGATCCATTTGTACTAGACAGTCGATTTGTTCGCATGTTATATTTTTCTCGTTAAACTCATCGGCTCAATGCTATACACTGGTAATACCCACCTAGCTGATGATTTTACTTATATCTGGGTGTTTTGTACTTGTTATCATAAAATCAATCATGACCCGCAAACACCGCAGTCCTCAACAAGCTAATTTCTTCGCGCATCGGCTATTTAGTCGATTTTCCATATGTCTGCTCTCAAAGCGGCGCACTTGGAACTCTCTGGACAAAACCTGACATTTTCTACCTTAAATTACTGATAAACTTTCTCTCCTTATCAATTGCAGGTAAAATTGACTGGCATGCCTTTGGGTGTTCACAGGGTCGACTGGTCCTGTGTTGAAGTCAAGCGGATCTCTAGCCTTGCTCCATCAAACAGATCCTTCTAGCTTGATGCATGTTGACATGTTTTTGTGCCAACACGCATTCTGGCATGCCCAGTGGGACACCACAATCGTCATGACAACTCACAACAACAGTGACATCCTTATGGTGCCTTATGAAGACCTACCCGATGAGGATAAAGATTTCATCAGTAAAGCTATAGAAGAATTTTAGAACAAGTGTTTGTTGTCCTACACCAAGACACGTGGCAATAAAGTTATTCAGAAGTATCCACTACCAAGAGTTTTGTTGCATGGGTAGTCAGATATAGATGAAGCTGATGATAGACTGTTTCTTGCTGATGTTCTTATTGTGATTAGTTTTCAGCAATATAAAACTGTCTGAATCAAGATCGATCTAGATCAGGCCTCACATCCTTTTAGTTCATCATTTATTTTGTTACATTGTGATGGTTCTTACTTTTAACGATGCATTATGTTTCATCAGTTGTTCTACTTCGATCTTGATCATGCATAGTATGCAGTTAAGGCTTGTCTGATCTTGAGAAGGTTTACTAGCTAGTTGAATCTAGTCTATAGCTCGCTATTATGGATGTAATGATCCGGTCAATCCCCACTGTTAGTACTTTAGATCAGAGGATGCTAGTTGATAGATTTGCTTTCGACTAGGCATGACCCCGGCTGTTTGCTATGCCTGCATCGGCTAAATAGCCGATCGCCCGCACTTTAACGCTTACAATATGTTTTCATGATACTATTAAATGTGAATAGATCTGTTTATTTTAAAGATTTGATTTGTTGTCTTTATCATGGCTGCCTTCGATCCGGTCGAACCGCACTGTTAAGGATAATAGGTTAGGTGTGATGAGTTTATAGATCTATCTAGGTTAAATAGTCGATTGTTCACATGCTCTAATCCCTTTTCTACCTGAATTGACTATTTTAGCTGATTCGCTTGTGCTTTCATACATATAGCATGTCTTTGAGAAAACCTATCAATGTATAGATGGTTTTATGTATTCTTCAGTTTTAGTTCGTTATTATCATCATAGCTACCATCGATCCGGTCGAACCTCACTGTTGATGGTAACAGATTAGATTTAGAGCGTTTGTAGATCCATTTGTACTAGATAGTCGATTCGTTCGCATGTTATATTTTTCTCGTTAAAGTCACCGGCTCAATGCTTTACACTGGTAATACCCACCTAGCTGATGATTTTACTTATATCTAGGTGCTTTGTACTTGTTATCATAAAATCAATCACGACCCGCGAACACTACAGTCCTTAACAACCAATTTCTTCGCACATCGGCTATTTAGTCGATTTTCTATCTGGCTGCTCCCAAAGCGACGCACTTGGAACTATCTAGGAGAAACCAGCATGTTCCACCTTAAATTACTGATAAACTTTCTCTCCTTGTCAATTGTAGGTCAAATTGACTAGCATGCATTCAGAAATTTATAGGGTCGACTGGTCCTATGTTGAAGTCAAGCGGATCTCCAGCCTTGCTCCATCAAGCAAATCCTTCCGGCTTGCTGTATGTTGAAACATTTTTGTGCCAACATGCATTCTGGCACTGCCCAGTGGGACACCACAATCATCATGGCAACTCACAACAATAGTGACTATAACACCCTAGGTGTTAGCCTTGCATAAACTGACTTGCATTGCATGAGCATGAGCATGAGCATCAAGCATTCATATTTAAGCTTTTACAATTGAAACATGTGTTTGAAACATTTGCAACATTGCTTGTTATTTTAGGTTTTCATGTGTATATGCATATGATCATGAGTGCATACATGTAAATGGATTGACTGTGAGTCACTAAAACATATTAGCTACACTTAGGTTAACAAATGGAACATTGTTCATGAG
This sequence comes from Miscanthus floridulus, assembly GCF_019320115.1. Classification (NCBI taxonomy): domain Eukaryota; kingdom Viridiplantae; phylum Streptophyta; class Magnoliopsida; order Poales; family Poaceae; genus Miscanthus; species Miscanthus floridulus. The sequence continues at coordinate 86,493,021 of NC_089581.1, read as the reverse complement.
GGTTACCTTTCATGATCAAGTACTAAGTGATGTTATATGTGTTGACCTGGATAGCCCTATGTGTGACCAAGGCATGAAATGAGTGTGTGACCTTACCAATAGCTTAAAAATGTTTAGAAGATCATGATGAACAACTTTGGTATTCATGGTTAGGGGTAAATGGGTCACTAGGTCATGGTTCAAGTACAAATCATCTTTTGAATGAAGCATGTTTGACCAAGTTTGAATCATATGCTAGAGACCTTGCATGTAGGTGGTCACTACGGCAAAGTTGTAGTCTTTGATATGGGGAACAACTTTTATTTTTGGGTCATGAGATGATAAGGTGCATAGCTTAGTCTTTTGGAGCTCACAAAAATCACTAATGCACTGTTTACTACACTTAGAAAAATTTTCTAAGTCATGCTCGACTGATAGTTTGGCAAGCTCCATTTTAGGCTAATTTTTCTCTCCATTCATTACGAATTAAGGGAAAGTATCTTAAGCAACTTTGGAGCTAGTATGTAGGGCTGCGATTTTGGTATCGGTTGTGTGCGCTAATTCATCATGGATACGAAGATCGAGCTTCATGAAAACGTGCTGTCAGGCCAAAATCACGTGTGCTGACGATCTGAAACGAACGACGTCAGTGGCCGACCAACGCTAGAACAATGTCGTTGCGTGGACGCAGGGGATGGCCATGCGTCGTCGGTGCCCTGCCCAGCACGGCCACACCGAGCTAGAGCAGACCATTATCACCACGCACTCGCCCGCTCACTCCCCGCGCTCACCATTTTCGTTTTTTGGCTTCCTTCTTCGCCGCCCACAGCAGCCGCCATAGCACCGAGCGTCGCTGTTGCCATTCCCGGCACTAGCTAGCTCCACCTTGCCATTCGCCATCACAACCACTCCACCACCACCCCAGCGACTCACTACGCCCGCCCGTGCCCATTGATCACACTTGGTAAGTCACTGTGCCACGCGCAACCTTGCTGGAGCTCCGTCGCCGAGCCCGTCAGCGTGGCCGTGCCATTCCGTCCACCTTTTGCTGGGATAGCTGGTGCGCTTGGTTCACCTGAGTTAGTTGATGCTTGTCCGAGCTTGGACTTGGGTCACCGTGGCCACCATCGGCGTAGCGCCGTCGACCCGCACCATCGAGCCACCATGGCCGCTGCCGCCATCCTTCGCGTCGTTTATCCGCCCGCCTAGATAGCCCAACATGTGCGTCAGGTCGAGGGGTTTACAGTAGTCTAGACGCCATCGTTGGAGAGGCCGCCATCGGTGAGCTCCGTCAAACCCCAGTCGATTCCACACCACCTCCCCTATTTTCGGTCGCTGACGTGTGGGTCCGTCTGACCGGTGGACCCCGCCTGTTAGCGACACCGTTTCAAAAGATAGTTCATTTATTTTTAGTTTTGTGTGCAAATTTGGAAATTGATAAGTTGAGCTGTATAGATTCAAAAATTGTGAAATAAATTTTGTAGTGTTCCTTAGGAAGTGTAGTATTTAGGAAAAATATGATATTAGCATTTGTAGTAGAGTTTTTGGAGGATTTAAATTGAAACTTGAAATGTGTTTGTTAAATGTATGTAAAGTTGTTTATTTTATATCTAGAGTTCCTATGGTCCAAAAATTATGAAATGTTTGTGGTAAGTTGTTCCTGACAAGTATAAGCCCTGGTAAAAATTTGAGGGTCAGTGTATGTATGGATTTGTGGATATAGATTTTCCTTTTATAATTAGGTAATCCTTGTATGAATTTTTATAAATTATTTATGAATCCAATATTCATAAAATTTGTTGGAGGTTATCTTAGTACCATATGGATGCTAAGAAAAATATAAAATCTATTGCTTGACACTTTTCACTAGGGTTTTCTATTTATGCTATTTCAAGCCTTTCTGCCTTGTTATTTTTGCATAGAATGTTTTACTTAGGTAAAATGGCATGAAACTTTTACAATAGTCTATTGGTAGCATTAGTAAGCCACTGTAAAGTTTTAAGAATTTATGATGCACATTTGTTATATGTTTATTATTTACCCTAATTACTTAATTAAAATAAGAAAGGCATTGAAATAATTAGATTGTGATTAAGCATGATGTTTTCTATGGTTCTTATGATGAATAGTAACTGTTGAGGTCAATGGTAAAGTTTAAAAGCCATTGTTTGTATACAAATGACTATTTATCGCTTTATCATTCGAATACGAAACTGCATGTATAGTTTTGATCGCATGGATGATTTCACATAGATAATGGTCTATACTGTAAAACTTGTTAATAAGAAAGTTGTAGATAACTTGCTAATCTATCTGGTGTTAAATTTTCACAGTCATAGGACTTAGGGTTTTCGAGTTCTAGCTGTTGCAAGTTTGCTGTCCGAGAGGTTTACTTTCTGGACAGATTTGATTGAGTGATTTGTTTGCCCAATTTAACTCCTGAATCACAGTGAGAGTATTAAAGGAAAGATGTAGATAAATTTATAAGCTTTCAGAAAGTCCAAGATCACAACTTTTGGATAAGTAGAACTTCAGTTATGAGTAAAACAAGTAGCTGCTATTTTATAGTGTAGTAAATGAATTGTTGAAGTGTTTGATTTAGTAATTAAGAAGAGATATGCACATACTCAGTAAAATGTGAAACACTTGTTATTTCTTTAACACCATGCTGTTAAGAATGCTTGCAAGAATCCATTCATCATGTAGCATCGTACTATACTTGTTAGCATGTCTGCATTCGCACTATCTCATGTCACACTTATGCATCTAGGATCGACGGAGGAGATAACAATTGCTGGAGTTCGATGAAGAAGAGGAAGGGGACCAGCAGGAGAATCCTCAAGCCACAGCTCCTGAAGGCGAAGGAGCAGAACCTAGAAGAGCTTCTAGAGTGCCCTGATCACCGCCCCCACTTCCTTTCTGAAAGGCAAGCCCCGAAGCATTCTAAGTCTCCCAGTATTTTACAAAATATTACTCAAGTCCTTATGATTGATGTATTAGATTATAAGATGTTGATTGGAACCACTTGATGCATATAAATTCCTTGTCTAGATATATACACCTTTAACCCTATGTAGGTCCTAGGATCGAATATATGCTTAGCCATGCTTAGACCGGTAGAAGTCAGGTGATTTCCTGTCACCTGTGAGATATAGGTGGATACCGGAGCACGGTTGGCTATATTTGCTATCGTGGAACAGAACCATGGGGTAAATGAAAATCAAGGCTGGGCGGAGTCTATGTGTAGGTTGACTCATGTGATTCTGTCTGTGCCGATCAAGGACCGTACCGTTGTTGGAACTTCTGAACAAGATTGAATGCATGCCTATCACTTAGCTGGCCAGATAACTCATTCCTGACCACGAACCCGAGTAGCTCAACTTCAGGCCAGGCCCCGTTCTATTGTGCGCTTCCTTGTAGGGAGCCAGACTGAGCCCAAGGCTAGGCTAGGCCTGAACTGTCCTGGCATTTGGAGTCCCCGATTGTGCGGCGTGGTATGAACCCGCGAAATGTGCACCTGAGATTGTACCAAAGGTGACCTAAGGCGACTAATGATCTAGTCTGCCTGGGTTTGTGTTAGGAATAAATTCCTAGCTAGTTGAAATTGATTCGAATCGCCGTCTCTCCCAGATAGTGAGAAACTTAGGCTAGCTCCAGCATCGTAGTAACTGTATTGTGGAACATGATGGTTCGAATGAATATGGAATTACAATACCTGCTATGGTTACTATTATATGTTTTTAAAATGATATACCACATGTTTGGCACATGATAGTTGCTAATTTAGAGATGGATAGTCATAATTAACTTGATAACATAATTATAATTGTATAATTTAGTTAATTAGCTTTTTATGCAAAATGTTGTCAAGCTACATCCACTTATAAAGCCTCGCATGATCCTTGGAGTCATTTTATTTCTAGTTTATGATGGGTAATGTCTAGCTAAGTACCTTCTCGTACTCAAGGGTTTATTTCCCATTGTTGCAGATGGCACTATGTATCATGGTTATTGCAAGAGTTGCTTCTATCCCGTGGTGGATGAGGAGTAAGCCTTAGGTAGGCTTCTTTATAAATCCCTCTACATGCTTTTGTGGATTGTGATCGTATATTGGCACTGTATTAAACTATGTTGGAAACTTACTTTCAAACTTAATTTGCTTCCGCTTTTATCCTATTAAACTTGGTTTGTAATAACTTTGTTTCATACTCTGATGATGGAAATGTATCTCTGAACTTTATGTAATATGCGACATGTATGTTGAATCATGTACGATCTTGGTTGTTGTAAATCGTTTATCGAGACCCATCATGGTACTCGACGGACTACCGGGTTTATATGGGTTCAAGTATGACTAGTGCGACTGCTTGTGGGCTGCCATTGTACTTGTACTCTTATAAATTGGTCGGTTCTGCGACAGCTAGTATCGGAGCAAGATTCAACGTTAATTGTCATATGTGTATTTAAAACAAAAGTTTTTATTTTTCCAAAACCCTTTCTAGCAACTGATAGCTATATAAATAGGTATTTGAAATCTAAAGTGTGCCAGTGATCACTTTCCTTATGCCCAAATTAATGACTATTAGGTGGCTATTTAAGTACTAACATGGGGGTTTTACTTTCATCGTCCATACGGCGTGCTATTGTATGGATGCCATTTATTTGAATGGTAATGTATGGATCAAATGCCTCTACGCCAAGGTAAGTTGATGAGTGGTATGACCGCAAGATGTGAGCATGCGGTCGGGGAGAGTTAGCTTTGGTACGGCTATGTATGCATGCTTGCATGTGTATATGGTGCGTATTTAATTGTGGGTATAAACTTGTTATCGGGTAGCTTTGATATGGAAGTATATGTATGGGTATACATATATGGAAGTATTTAGATTTACATTCTGCATATTTAATTATGGGATGGGCTAAATGAAACTTTTATGCAGGTACACTAATAATGAAACATGTAGCTCGACTAGTTACGCTATATATGAGAGAACATATGTATGCCACCGTATATGTCACTAGAAATAATTTCTCCTAAGTTTGTGAGGACGTACAGAACGAGCATGCATCATGATAATTATCATTCAAAGAATTACATTGTTCCTCCCCTTATAAATTTCTTACTCGGTTATGTAACTCTTATCCATTATGGCCTTATCTCACACAAAGTTGTACATGTTGATGGTACAGATGGCAGCACCAGCTGGATGTGAGAATTTCCTGATGGTTTTCGGAACGCCTACACTACTGTAGAGAGTTATGCACTTTGCGGGGTACCATGAACCGCCCCTTTATCATTGGAATGAAGAGTACTTGGAAGGACAACCATGGTACGAGGTGCGGCTAACTATACCAGCCCACACACAACCGCCATTCTGGTAGGAGTGGAAGGCAGAATCGGAAGGGAAAACTCCTTGGGAGGCTGCCCAAGTTGTGGCCTTTGAGGTTTGAGTCAAATCTGCCAACAGCATGGAGATGCACTTACTAGCAGTGCAGCGAGTATGTTTCCTTGGGTGGATCCAGTCCACCACAATATGGGAACAACGCAACCAAAATGCATTGATCAGAGATCAGGATGAGCGAGCAAACAACTCTAGTCCCGCTATGAGTGCCATGTTTGCGGTGATGAAGTTGTTTTGTGCACGCCAGGACACTAGGGATTTCTGGCAGGAATCATACACCACTTGCATGGACAAGCTCATGAGAGCTGAAGCCCCACAAGCATAAGCTCAAGAAGTGTGTGCGCAAGCAAAAGAAAGCCACAAGTAAAGCCTGATGGAAATCTAACCAAGCCTATGCAGCTTTGGGCACTCTCCATGCCCAAATGGAGCAAGTGGATCAGTAGAGAGCAGCAGCCCAAGAAGTAAGAGCTAATGATCAAGCATTGCTTGTAGGACTACGGGTGCAGTTGGAGACCGCCCGTGCTGGAGGTGTCCACAGCTAGACGCCAGCGAGATGCTAGCAGAAATCCGTGTCGCTACAATAAGGATAGAACGAGATTGGCACCACGACTTGAGTAATGCCCAGAACCATGTCGAAAGGGACTTACGTCAGCAGCTTGCACATGCTCAACTTCAAGTGATGAACCTTCAGCATGAAGTGCACTATTTGAACAACCAGCTGAACCTAATCTTGGATGGGGAAGAAGATGGTCTAAATATGGAGGAAGATGATGAGGACGAGGAAGAGGAAGAGGTGGAGCCTGAGGAAGGAGATGATGCTTTCTCTGACCTCGATAGTGATCATGATGAGGATTAGATCGCTTAGTACTTAGTAGAAGTGCTTAATGTATCATCATTGGTTATGTAATGGACCTGTAGTTTGAATTTAGTGTTGGTGAATAGAACTATCATGTAATATTGTTATTTGCATGACTATCGCATGTTTGGTTAAACGCTAATGCAAATTCTAGTTGATTTATCCGAGATCCTGTTTTGAATATCAACATGCTATGAGTCCGATAAGTGATCGAATTGGTGGTGTCATGTTGCGAGAATGAATTATTATGCCTCTGTTTTATTGTATAAATTTGAGATTGTCTCTAGTAATTTCAGTTTGGCATGATTATAAATTCATCTGCAATCTTTTGACATCAACCAATAATCGCTTATTGTTGCAACTTCGCAGATGACTCGCACCCATGCAGGAGCTAGTAGCAACCATGATGGCAACGATGGTGACTTACCACCACCGCCACCGCCATCTGCTAAGGAGTTCTTTGCCCAATTCTTGGGGAGCCAAAGGACGATGGAGGAAGCTCTGCACCTCATCGCGTAGAACACCGCTCGTGGCCACCCACAGCAACAAGGGCCCGAGCCAAATCGGCATAGTACATTCAAGGAATTTCTGGATACAAAGCCTCCTATCTTTAAGGTGGCAGATGAACCACTACTAGGTGGACAAGTGGCTCAATACCATTGAGCATATGTTTCGTCTGCTAAGGGTCAACGAGCATCTGAAGGCTGAGTATGCTTCCCACCAGTTGCAGGGACCAATAGGGAATTTGGTGGACACATTTCTTGTCCTCTCTACTTGCTAATGCTGCGAGTAACATGGGAGCAGTTCAAATTGGCTTTTTAGGGGACATCATATTCCCCTAGGCCTAATGTGCATGAAAGCGGCTGAATTTATGAGGCTCACTCAAGGGACAAAGACCCTCACAGAATATATGCACACATTCAATAACCTATCCAGGTATGCTCTAGGTTTCATGGATACCGAGGGGAAGAAGATAGAGAGCTTCAAGCAGGGTCTGGGCACCAAACTGATGAAGACCATGGCCAATTCTAAGTGCACCACTTACAACGAGTTTATTAGTGATGCTTTGACCCAGGAAAACCACAATAACATGCATGCGGCCGCTAAGGGTTGCAAGAGGGCATTCGAGGCAGGTGCGTCCGGATCTTCATAATCTAGAGCTCCTATAACAGCGAGGCCACAGTTTCGTCCACCTGCACCCAAGTTTAGGCCTCCACCACCAAAAGCTCAAACGGTAGGCCTCAGAAAGCATTCCATAAGGCATTCACTATTGCCTTACCTAAAGGAAATGGTGGTCAGGGAAGCTCCACCAGGACCTAGGAGTAATCAACCCTATTTTAACTGCAATCAAGTGGGGCATTGGGCCAAGGAATGCCCCCTACCCAAAGAAGAATGGCAATCAGAATCAGAACAATCAGAGGCAGGCGAACACGAGGGCACGTCTGGGATACATGCACTATACCGCTGTTGAGGAAGTGCCCGTAGGAGAAGTTGTCACTGGCTGGTATGTTTCTTGTCAACAAGCATCCCGCTATTGTTTTATTTGATTAGGAAGCTTCTCATTCTTTTATGAGTCAAGCATTTGCATCTAGACATGATCAGAAAATAATTAAAGTAAGCAAGGGTGGTTATAATATAAGTTTAGCGGGGGCTACTATTTCTACAAATAAGATAGTAAAAAATGTGCTCATCTCTATCCAAGGGAGGGAGTACATAACAGATTTGATAATATTGCCCAGGTTATCAATAAGTGTAATCTTAGGCATGAATTGGATGAAGGATCATGGTGTTCTCATTGACACTAGCACTCGTACTATTATGTTGAGAGTACCCAAGGGAGGGAATGCTTTTCTAGTACCACTCTCCCAAAATTTTGAAGTCCAACATTTAGCTTGTGCTATCCAAACCACTACCCTTTGTGATATCCCCGTGGTTTGTGAGTTTCCAGATGTATTTCTAGAGGAGTTACCAGGTTTACCACCTGATAGGGATGTGGAATTTAAGATTGAGTTAGTGCCAGGTACGACACCTATCTCAAGAAGGCCTTATAGAATGCCACCAAATGAGTTAGCAGAACTTAAGATTTCAGTTACACTGATCTATTGGACAAGGGTCTTATTCATCCTAGTTCATCTCCATGGGGACTATCCAGCATTGTTTGTGAAAAGAAGGACAAGTCACTGAGAATGTGTGTAGATTACAGACCACTCAATGCTGTGACTATTAAAAACAAATACCCGTTGCCTCGCATCGACATCCTATTCGATCAGTTGGCAAAGGCAAAGGTATTCTCCAAGATTGACTTGAGATTCAGGCTATCATCAGAAAAAGATTAGGCCAGAGGATATACCTAAGACTGCTTTCTCCACTAGTTATGACTTATATGAGTATTTGGTTATGTCTTTCGGACTAACAAATGCTCCTGCCTACTTCATGTACCTAATGAATTCGGTATTCATGCCCGAGCTTGACAAGTTCGTGGTCATGTTTATCGATGATATATTGATTTATTCAGGAGGACGAGGCAAATCATACAGAACATCTGAGGATTGTTCTATCCAGATTGAGGGAGCATAAGCTATATGCAAAATTTAGGCAAGTGTGAATTTTGGTTGAGCAAAGTACCTTTCTTAGGTCATATCTTATCAAGAGATGGAATCTCTATAGACCCATCAAAAGTACAAGAGGTCATGGATTGGAAGGCCCCGACTTCAGTTCATGAAGTTTAGAGTTTTCTAGGGTTAGCAGGATATTATCATGTCGTTTTATTCTAGATTTCTCAAAGATAGCTAAGCCCATGATCAGACTACTTCAGAAAGAGGAGAAGTACAAATGGACACCAGAATGTGAAGCAGCTTTTCACACCCTCAGAACTCTATTAACTACAGTGCCTGTCTTAGCATAACCCGACATTGAGAAGCCTTTCGATGTATTTTGTGATGCATCAGGTATAGGTTTGGGGTATGTGCTTATGCAAGAAGGAAGAGTTATTGCATATGCTTCTCGGCAGTTGAGAAAACATGAAGTCAACTACCCCACGCATGATTTAGAACTTGCAGCAGTTGTTCATGCATTAAAGATATGGAGACATTATTTGTTGGGCAATGTATGTCATATATATATTGACCACAAAAGTCTTAAGTATATATTTACCCAACTAGAGCTGAACATGAGACAACGAAGATGGCTAGAGCTGATTAAGGACTACAATTTGGAAGTACATTACCATCCAGGGGAAAGCCAATGTAGTAGCCTGATGCACTCAGTCAGAAATCTCATTGTAACACTGTGGAAGCATTGTTAGAAGATGGCTTCAATTTGTTACATCCTGCTGTACTGCACAATATCACTAGCAGTTGTTCACTTGAGAGCAAAATCATAGAGCTGCAACAGACAGATGTAGGTATAAGTCACATCAAGAGAAAAATGCAAGAGCAAGAAACCAAACATTTCAGATTAGATGAAAAGGGTGTACTATGGTTTGAGGACCGACTTATGGTACCGAAAGAACGTGAGCTTAGAAATCAAATTTTAGATGAAGCTCATTCGTCCAAATTGTTTATCCATTCGGGTAGTAGTAAGATGTACCAAGATTTGAAAACCTGTTTTTGGTGGACTAAGATGAAGAAAGAGATTGCAGCCTATGTCGCTAGGTGCGACAACTGCAGTAGAGTAAAAGCTGTTCATATGTAATCTGCCTGGATTACTCCAGCCATTGCCTATTCTAGGTTTGAAATGGGAAGAAATCAGTATGGACTTTATCACAGGCCTTCCAATGACACCGCAAGGTCACGATTCCATATGGGTCATTGTAGATCGTCTCACCAAGTCAGCACATTTTATACCAGTTCACACAACATATCACGTGGAGAAGTACGCTGAGTTATACGTTTCTTAGATTGTGAGACTGCATGGAGTACCCAGGACCATAATCTCAGACCAAGGACCACAGTTCGTAGCTCATTTTTGGGAACACTTACACCAGGCTTTGGGAACTAAGCTAATCAGAAGTTCAGGCATACCATCCGCAGACTTCCAGACAGACAGAGCGAGTGAACCAAATCTTAGAAGATTTGCTAAGAGCTTGTGTTATATCTTCTAAGGGTTCATGGGAGAAATGGTTACCTTTAGCTGAGTTCTCCTACAACTAATAGTTATCAAGCAAGCATCAAGATGGCTCCGTTTGAAGCCTTATATGGTAGAAAATGTAGAACTTCGTTGAATTGGATTGAGCTCGGTGAGAGGAGATACTTTGGTATTGACTTTGTCAATGAAGCTGAAAGAGCAAGTGTGTGTTATCCAACAACATATGAAGGTAGCTCAATCGAAACAAAAGAGTTATGCTGATAAAAGAAGAAGACCACTGACTTTTGAAGTGGGTGACTATGTATACTTGAAAGTATCACCCATGAAAGGGGTGAAGAGATTTGGAATGAAAAAGAAGATTTGGAATGAGTGCAATATTTGATGTTTTCCATGTTTCTCAGTTAAAGAAATGTCTTTGTGTACCTAAAGAAGCTATTGCATCCCACCAACATGAAACTTCAATCGAATTTGACCTATAAAGAAAAACCAATCCGAGTGATAGAAGAGATGGATAGAGTAACATGGAGTAAGATCATTAAGTTCTATAAGGTGGTGTGGAACAATCACAGTGAACAAGATGCTATGTGGGAACGAGAAGATTATTTATGAGAGGTTTATCCCGCCTTTTTCCAAGAATGGTAGGTCTTGCAAATCTTAGGACGAGATTTTTTATAAGGGGGAGGGGCTATAACACCCTAGGTGTTAGCCTTGCATAAAATGACTTGCATTGCATGAGCATGAGCATCAAGCATTCATATTTAAGCTTTTACAATTGAAACATGTGTTGAAACATTTGCAACATTGCTTGTTATTTCATGTTTCCATGTGTATATGCATATGATCATGAGTGAATACATGTAAATGGTTGATGTGAGTCACTAAAACATATTAGCTACACTTAGGTTAACAAATGGAACATTGTTCATGAGGGTTACCTTTCATGATCAAGTACTTAAGTGATGTTATATGTGTTGACCTAGATAGCCCTATGTGTGACCAAGGCATGAAATGAGTGTGTGACCTTACCAATAGCTTAAACATGTTTAGAAGATCATGATGAACAACTTTGGTATTCATGGTTAGGGGTAAATGGGTCACTAGGTCATGGTTCAAGTACAAATCATCTTTTGAATGAAGCATGTTTGACCAAGTTTGAATCATATGCTAGAGACCTTGCATGTAGGTGGTCACTACAAGCAAAGTTGTAGTCTTTGATATGGGGAACAACTTTTATTTTTGGGTCATGAGATGATAAGGTGCGTAGCTTAGTCTTTTAGAGCTCACAAAAATCACTAATGCACTGTTTACTACACCTTAGAAAAAATTTCTAAGTCATGCTCGACTGAGAGTTTGGCAAGCTCCATTTTAGGCCGATTTTTCTCTCCATCCATTACGAATTAAGGGAAAGTATCTTAAGCAACTTTGGAGCTAGTATGTAGGGCTACTGACTTTGGTATAGGTTGTGTGCGCTAATTCATCACGGATACGAAGATCGAGCTTCACGAAAACACGCTGTCAGGCCAAAATCGCGTGCGCTGACGAACTGAAACGAATGGTGTCAGTGGCCGACCGACGCCCGAACAATGCCACCGCGTTGACACGGGATGGCCTTGTGTCGCCAGCGCCCTACCCATTGTGGCCACGCTGAGCTAGACTAGGCCATTATCACCCCGCATCGCTCGCTTACTACCCGCGCTCACCATTTTCGTTTTTCTAGCTTCCTTCTTCGTCGCCCACAACAGCCGCCACAGCACCGAGCGCCGCCGTCGCCATTCCCGGCACCGGCTAGCTCCACCTTTCCATTTGCCATCACAACCACTCCACCGCCACCCCAGTGACTCACTGCGCCCGCCCATGCCCACTGACCGCACCTGGTAAGTCGTTGTGCCACGCACAACCTTGCTGGAGCTCTGCCGTCGAGCCCGTCAGCGTGGCCGCACCATCTCCGTCCACCTTTTGCTGGGATAGCTGGTGCGCTAGGTTCACCTAAGTTAGTTGATGCTCGTCTGAGTTTAGACTTGGGTCCTCGTGGCCACCACCGGCATAGTGCATCAACCCGCACCGCCAAGCCGCCATGGCCGCCGCCGCTGTCCTTCGCGTCGTTTATCCGCCCGCCTAGATAGCCCAACATGTGCGCCAGGTCGAGGGGTTCATAGTAGTCCAGACGCCTGTCGCTGGAGAGGCCATCGTCGGCTGAGCTCCGTCGAACCCCGGTCGATTCCGCGCCACCTCCCCTATTTTCGGTCGCTGACGTGTGGGTCCATCTGACCAGTGGACCCCGCCTATCAGCGACACCGTTTCAAAAGACAGTTCATTTAGTTTTAGTTTTATGTGCAACTTTGGAAATTGATAAGTTGAGCTGTGTAGATTCAAACACTATGAAATAAATTTTGTAGTGTTCCTTAGGAAGTGTAGTATTTAGGAAAAATATGATATTGGCATTTGTAGTAGAGTTTTTGGATGATTTAAATTGAAACTTGAAATATGTTTTTTAAATGTATGTAAACTTGTTTATTTTATATCTAGATTTCCTGTGCTCCAAAAATTATGAAATTTTTTGGGTAAGCTGTTCTTGACAAGTATAGGCCCTGGTAAAAATTTGAGGGTCAGTGCATGTACGGATTTGTAGTTATAGATTTTCCTTTTATAATTAGGTAATCCTTGTATGAATTTTTATAAATTATTTATGAATCCAATATTCATGAAATTTGTTGGAGGTTATCCTAGTACCATATGGATGCTAAGAAAAATAGAAAATCTGTTGCTTGACACTTTTCACTAGGGTTTTCTATTTATGCTATTTCAAGCCTTTCTGCCTTGTCATTTTTGCATAGGATGTTTTACTTGGTAAAATGACATGAAACTTTTTCAGTAGTCTATTGGTAGCATTAGTAAGACACTGTAAAATTTTAAGAATTTATGATGCACATTTGGTATATGTTTATTATTTACCCTAATTACTTAATGAAAATAAGAAAGGCATTGAAATAATTAGATTGTGATTAAGCATGATGTTTTCTATGGTTCTTATGATGCATAGTAACTGTTGAGGTCAATGGTAAAGTTTAGAAGCCATTGATTGTATACAAATGACTATTTATCGCTTTATCATTCGAATACGAAACTGCATGTATAGTTTTGATCGCATGGATGATTTCACATAGATAATGGTCTCTACTGTAAAACTTGTTAATAAGAAAGTTGTAGATAACTTGCTAATCTACCTGGTGTTAAATTTTCACAGTCATAGGACTTAGGGTTTTCGAGTTTTAGCTGTTGTAAGTTTGCTGTCCGAGAGGTTTACTTTCTGGACATATTTGATTGAGTGATTTGTTTGCCCAATTTAACTCCTGAATCACAGTGAGAGTATTAAAGGAAAGATGTAGATAAATTTATAATCTTTCCATAAAGTCCAAGATCATAGATTTTGGATAAGTAGAACTTTAGTTATGAGTAAAACAAGTAGCTGCTGTTTTGTAGTGTAGTAAATGAATTGTTGAAGTATTTGATTTAGTAATTAAGAAGAGATATGCACATACTCAGTAAAATGTGAAACATTTGTTATTTCTTTAACACCATGCTGTTAAGAATGCTTGCAAGAATCCATTCATCATGTAGCATCATACTATATTTGTTAGCATGTATGCATTCGCACTATCTCATGTCACACTTATGCATCTAGGATCGATGGAGGAGACAACATTGCTGGAGTTCAACGAAGGAGAGGAAGGGCACCAGCAGGAGAATCCTCAAGCCTGCAGCTCCCGAAGGCGAGGAGTAGAACCCAGAAGAGCTTCTGGAGTGCCCTGATCACCGCCCCACTTCCTTTTTGAAAGGCAAGCCCCGGAGCATTCTAATGTCTCCCAGTAGTTTACAAAATATTACTCAAGTCCTTATGATTGATGCATTAGGTTATAAGAGTTGATTGGAACCACTTGATGCATATAAATTCCTTGTCTAGATATATACACCTTTAACCCTATGTAGGTCCAGGATCGAATATATGCTTAGCCATGCTTAGACCGGTAGAAGTCAGGGTGATTTCCTGTCACCTACGAGATATAGGTGGATACCGGAGCACGGTTGGCTATATTTGCTATCATTGAATAGAACCATGGGGTAAAAGAAAATCAAGGCCGGGCGGAGTCTATGTGTAGGTTAACTCATGTGATTCTATCTGTGCCGATCAAGGACCGTACCATTGTTGGAACTTCTGACAAGATTAACGCATGCCTATCACTTAGCTGGCCGGAGAACTTGTTTCGACCATGAAGCCGAGTAGCTCAGCTCAGGCCAGGTCCCGTTCTATTATGCGCTCCTTATAGGGAGCCAGACTAAGTCCAAGGGCAGGCTAGGCCTGAATGTCCTGGCATTTGGTGTCCCCAATTGTGCGGCGTGGTACTGAACCCATGAAATGTGCACCTGAGATTGTACCAAAGGTGACCTAAGGCGACTAATGATCTGGTCTGCCTGGGTTTGTGTTAGGAATAAATTCCCAGCTGGTTGAAATCAATTCGAATTGTCGTCTCTCCCGGATAGTGAGAAACTTGGCTACCTCCAGCATCATAGTAACTGTATTGTGGAACATGATGGTTCAAATGAATATGGAATTACAATACCTGCTATGGTTACTATTATATGCTTTTAAAATGATATACCACATGTTTGGCACAGGATAGTCGCTAATTTAGAGATGGATAGTCATAATTAACTTGATAATAGAATTATAATTGTATAATTTAGTTAATTGCTTTTTATGCAAAATGTTGTCAAGCTACATCAACTTATAAAGCCTCGCATGATCCTTGGAGTCATTTTATTTCTGGTTTATGATAGGTAAGTCTAGCTGAGTACCTTCTAGTACTCAAGGGTTTATTTGCCATTAGTTGCAGATGACACTGTGTATCATGGTTATTGCAAGAGTTGCTTCTATCCCGTAGGTGGATGAGGAGTAAGCCTTGGGCAGGCTTCTTTATAATCCCTCTACATGCTTTTGTGGATTGTGATCGTATGTTGGTAATATATTAAACTATGTTGGAAACTTACTTTCAAACTTAATTTGCTTCCACTTTTATCCATTAAACTTAGTTTGTAATAACTTTGTTTCATACTCTGATGATGGAAATGTATCTCTGAACTTTATGTAATATGCGATATGTATGTTGAATCATGTACGATCTTGGTTGTTGTAAATCATTTATCGAGACCCATCGTGGTACTCGATGGACTACCGGGTTTATATGGGTTCAAGTATGACAGTACGATCATTTGCGGGCTGCCATTATACTTGTACTCTTATAAATTGGTCGGTTCTACTGATAGTGACATCCTTATGGTGCCTTATGAAGACCTACCCGATGAGGATAAGGATGTCATTAGTAAAGCTATAGAAGAATTTTAGAACAAGTGTTTAGTTGTCCTACACCAAGACACGCGACAATAAAGTTGTTCAGAAGTATCCACTACCAAGAGTTTTGTTGCATGGGCAGTCAGATACAGACAAAGCTAATGATAGATGTTTCTTCATAGATGTTGTAAACAAATCTATTCATGATGCCATGTTGCACCATAATACAACTTTCTTGAACACATTCCATAATACCATGAAAGAGGTGTTTCATGGATTTCCAATTGATCAGGTTGGCCAAGCTTATTACAACATTCCGTATCCATCAACTCATGGGACTAATCAAGCTGGTACTAGCCATCAAGAAGCAGCACTAACTGGTAATGATGATGTCCAGGTAGTTCAGAGCTCATCTGAGCAAGTTCAAGGTACCAGCTACTAATCAAATGCAATGGGAGCCCTGGCTACCCTTATAAAGAGTTTAGGGCTAGGGCTTGTTACAAAGAGGAGGTTCCCCCGACCGAAGGGTCGAGAGCCTGAGAGAAGTCCTAGCTAACAGTGACGTCTGGCTTGCAATACAAAAAATCATTTAGGATGTTCTGAACGTGTAATTTGTAGGTCAACATACATATCTTGTTGTATTTCTTTCTTCGGCCGAAGAGACGATTGGAAATAGCTGATTCCAGATTTACGATCTTGATCTTAATTGAATCTGAAAATGTGCTTTTATTTAGAGAACCTTTCGATCATCTGCCTTCACTCGCTTGATGCCACATCTTTCTCGGTATTAGCAAGGTGGTGCTTTGCCTTCTATTAATTGTGGTTGCCTTTTGTACTTCCCCAAGGCATCCATCTCTTCGCTCTACGGCTTCAAATACCAGCTAAGGGCTCCGATCTCGAACACATCTACACTTGCAACCGCTCTTGTTCCTTTGCACTTCTCCACCTTCACAACCATGTAGTGGTTTTCCTCCCCTTCCAATAGATCCAAACAACTTCATGGCTAGTGAGGACAACCATGGCAAGCGCGTGGCGGAGGACACTCTGGAGGAGAACATGTCGGTGAGCCAGAGCCTCCGACTGCATGAGGTGAGATTGGTGCCTTCTGCTCATGGCGATGATCTATAACTTTCTGTTCATAGGGGTGAACTCTTGTTTCTAGGTTTGTTGTGAACGATAGGCTTCGTCCTCTTCCTAGGGTTGGTGAACCCTCTGATGCCATGTCCTCCAGCGCCATCCTCATCATTGGATTCCTCTAATTCATACAACGGTGACGATGCTCGGCGTTTCCTCCGAGAGTGGAGGGTGGCTCAGAACCACTACTCCGAGGCAACTCGAGAAAATGGCCAGCTCAAGATCCACCTCGGGGCTTCTCAGGCCACTCTTCATGCAGTGTAGGGGGAGGCCAGCGCCGTCCGAGCGCGGCTGGCCGAGTTTGACGCTGTGGTAACAGGCAAGACGATCTCTAGAGATGTTTCCATTCTGATTTGTCACTGCCTTTGTCTTGATAGTTCCCCCATTTCTGTGATCATTAGCCCTGACGATGCAGTTGGAGTCTCTCCAACTGGCGGCGAATGTGGCGGTTGATGCCGTCAATGCCCGCGGCTCCCTTATCAATGCTTGCCTCCATGATGTTCTAGCCCGTGTTTGGGAGATTGTCCTCCATGGTGTTCGTCATGGTGCGGTGGTGGCACTGACCGTGGTACAAGTTCAGACTGGGTATGAACTCCACACCATGGAGACTGGTTTCCCATTGGGCGACGGCCCTGAAGAACATGAGGATCTACTAGAAGAGTTTGTCATGGCAGCGGAGGCCATAGTGGATATCACATCCTCTCAAGATGTAGTGAACAAGGTCTTTGATTAGTTTGTACTTAGGGTAATCTGATTCACAAAAGACTCCTGTTCTTTTCATGAATATGTTTCAATGCGATGCCTTTGCGCATGACTGTGAATGTTTCTTGCTCTATTTGTTTTTTGCTCTATAGGCGATACATATCATATCGGCTTTTACTATCTTTGAAGATTTTTACTTTTTGAACTAGAGGCGATACCCTCTTGGTACCAGCTATTGGAGCTGAAAACGAATCAGCTATCAAATTCAGATGTCAGGATAACATCACTTCATGCATTTTTCATTCCAAAGATCAAACGATCGATCAATCCAAGTCAAGCATCCTATTAAGCGAAATAGAACTTCTCTTAAGAAATCTATTAACTCTGGATCGCACTTACACTTTAATTTAGCATTCACATACGTCGGCCTAAACCCATTTCCAAGACTCAATGTTTATTTTTCCTTAACTCAATGGCCGACGTGACACCATGATTACTGATTAAAACAAACTTTCAGAGCTGATTGCTTGAACTGGCTGTTGGCCTCCTTCCCATGTTTTGCTAGAAAGGCATTCGAAGTCTCCTAATTCCCAAAACACTAGATCGACTGTTGCGATGCTCACAGGCTCATCAGCGTGAACCACCTTGACATCATCCCCATGCCATTGAATCAAACAATGATGCATGGTTGATGGCACGCAACAGTTTGCGTGAATCCAGTCATGACTGAGGAGTAAACTATATGAGCCTTTTCCATTGATGACAAAGAACGTGGTGAGCAGAGTTTTACTCCTAATTGTCAACTTGACGTTTATTGCCCCTGGGTCTTAGATGTATTCCCTCCGAAGTCTCTAAGCATCATGTCAGTCTCAAGCAAATCTCTTGGTCCCTTGCCAAGCTTACAAAAAGTAGTGTAAGGCATAAGATTGACAGAAGCACCTCTATCCACTAACATCTTGCTCATCGACTTTCCATCAACAAAACCTTTCATGTATAAAGCCTTTAAGTGCCGATGTTTGACTGGCTTATCAAATATCGCTTGGTGGGTAATTGTCAACTTGGCAACCATCTCTTGATACTCTGATTCATCAAAGTCTGAGTAAACTTCCTAACCTACTGAAGCTCTAAATTCTGATGGCAACAGAAAAGCTATTTGGATATTAGCCGATGGTTGCTTCTTATCAGCTATTTGCTTGGTACGCCACACTTGAGTTTTACCAGATGGCTGAGCCTATTCTATCTCCTTATTCCTTAGGCGTTGCACTCTTCTCTTCTGGCTTCTTGTTAAACCTTCAAGGCACCATTGGCCTTCCTACCAAACATGTTCCCTCTGATTGCTTCCTTCTTCATGATCAGCCCAGTCTTGGTCAATAACTCTTTTTCCCAGCTGATCATGAATACTTTATTTTTAAGCGCCGATCCATGTCATTATGATGATATGCATCCTAGGCATGGATAGACTAGCGGTTGACTTGAGATTGCCTAAACTCCTAATATTGATTGCTGCATTCTGGACAGTTATGTCTGGTAGGCAATTTCAAACCTTCGTTCCAACAGTACCTGAAGAAAGGACAATTCTAGTGCGATTCGGCTTGCTTCCTTTGAATAGCCCAACATCAACCATATTTTGATCTCTTGGGAAAGGATTATCATCCACCTTCATCTTCCGAGGTGTATCAAACTTGAGCCTCCCTTGTTGAATAGCCCTCTGTATATGCTATCGGAAAATTCTACATTCATTGGTGGAATGAGAAGTAGCATTATGGAACTTGCAGAACTTCTTATTCTTCAACTGTTTAGGGGGCAACATAACATGATTGTCCAGCAATTTGATCTGGCCCTTCTCAATTAAGAAGTCAAAGAGCTTGTCTAATTTTGTGACATCAAAGTCATATCTCTCCTCGACTCCTCTTCCCCAAGGATTTGGCACCATTACTGTCTTCTTGCTCCAATTCCATTCAGCTGCAGCAACCTCCTCTTCTTCATCTTCATATCCATCATCTACTAAGTATGGATCATAAGCTTCGACTATGGTGGTACTCTTCTGGAATTGGGTATCTCTGTGCATACTCTAGAATTGGCTATTGAGCGCTGCTACTCGTTGAGCCAATTGACCCAAGTTGTCAAATTCTTGTCCTAGCAGCTTTTCTTTCCACATTGGCAATATTCCTTGGACAGCTAAAGCAGCTAGCTGATCATCGGCCAAGTTCAATAAGAAGCACAAGTTCAATGCCCGATTCATTAGTCCTCTATCTCATGGTTATTAAATCTATTATCTTCTTTTCTTCTATCCCATTGTAAAAATATGTATGAAACTTCTTTTCTAGGTCAGCCCAATTGGCAATGGAGTTGACTGGTAGTGACAAAAACCAAGTGAAGGCTGGCCCTGATAGGGATAAGGAGAAGAAACGAACCTGATGGGCATCCTCAACTGACACTTCACCCAATTGTGTAAGATACCGACTGACATGTTCTATTGTGCATGTACTATCTTGACCGGTGAACTTGGCAAACTCTAGGAGCCTATAATTTGTAGGAAGAGCGATTGAATCATACCATTCTAGATATGGGTGTTTGTACGAAAAGGTCAGCCCCTTTGGCTTCAGACCGAACTGATTCTTCATCATCTTTTTCACCTTCAGTAGCAACTCATCAGCTTGTGGATTTGGGTTTCTTGGTACTTGTTGACCCATCTGTGGATTGAAATCCTACGTGCCTTGATATCCTAGATTTGGCATCATGTGGAGGGTGTTATAATTCGTGCCATAGTGATAGCCTTATGGAATCTCAATCTGTTGGGTCCTTTGCTGGCTCGCTGCTTGAAGTCTCTAATTATAGATATAAGGATCTATGTCTCTACGGATCCTTTGAATTGATGGTGCTATTTTTTGAGCCGATGACGGTATGTGGCCTGATGTGTCAAAATTGATCACTTGATTCTGACCTAGCCCCATCGGCTGTTGCACATGCTGTATTGACGGTCTAGGATTGTACTATATTTGATTCATAGTTGTACCTAGAGTTTGTTCAGATGAACCTTGAAGTATCTAGACATCACCATTACCAGCTGGTGCTGCTTCTTAATGGCTGGTACCAACTTGATTAGTCCCTTGAGTCGATGGATCTAGAACATTGTAACAAGTCGATCCAACCTGACCAACTAGAATTCCATGAATCGCCTCTTTCATGGCGTTGTGAAATGCGTCAATGAAAGCTTCATTGTGGCTTGATATGGCATCACGAACAGATTTGTCTATGGCTTCCGTAAAGAAATGCCTGTCTTTAGCTTTGACTGTATCTGTCTGCCCGTGTAGTAGAACTCTTGGTAGTGGAAATTTCTAAATAATTGTGCTGTCATGTGTTTTGGTGTAGGACAACAAACACTTCTTCTAAAATTCTTTTGTAGCTTTGCTGATGGTATCCTTATCTTCATCAGGTAGGTCTTCATAATATACCATAAGGATGTTGTCATTGTTGTGAGCCACCGTGATGATTGTGGTGTCCCACTAGGCGTGCCAAAATGTGTGTCAACACAGAATTTTTGTCTTTGTGCCAAGGACACACGCAGCAAGTCGGAAGGGTCCGCTAGATGGAGCAGATCCACCTAGCTTCAGCGCAAGGGTGGTCAATCCTGCGCAATCCTCTCGAGACGTGCTAGTCAATTTGACCCTACAATTGACAAGGAGAAAAAGCTCATCAGTAATAAAGGGCGGAACGTGCCAGTGTTGCCAGACAGTCCCGAATGTGTGGCTCTGAGAGCCGATATTAGAGGAGATCGACTAAATAGTCGATTCTAGCATATTCATAAGAATAAATCGATTAAAGCTCGTGGGGTCGTATAAGAAGAATCGATTATCATTTAGGATAAATATTATTTAAGCAAATATTAATCAATGGCAATAAGATATCAATAATGATTGGTTTATACTGAGCTAATGATTATAAGTAACCGAACTCCTTTTTATAAAGAGACAACTCAACACCACTTAACCATTTAATAAAGATAAATCTAATGAACATGTTAGATCTCATCCATCGCCATGACTAGTGGGGCATGAGGCAGAATCATGCAGGCCAGTAGTAACAACAATAGACTCAACAACCCAAACTTATTACTAATATCAGTGGGGCATAAGGCAGAATCATATAGGCCATAATACAATAACAAGATCATGGGCTGACATATTTTCAACTTATCTCTACTTCAATGATCTCGTAATGTGAACTGTTCATGAAAGCGCTCGATATCGGCTAAACAGCCGATTTAGGCATAGCGCACAGTTAAGGTCATGACTTCTCAGGAACGGGCCTACCAACTAACGATCCCCACTCCACGGTGCCAACAGTGGGGTGAGAGGCAGAATCCCACAGGCCGTGATGATGGGCCATGGAATGGTTTTCATTAACTAATAGATCTACTCAAGATCAGACATGCCTTAACCGCACGCCATGCATGATTAAGATTGATGTAAAACAACCTATAAAAACATAACTCATCGCTTAAGATGTAGATTAGATCAATTTTAAATGAGCAAACAATGAGTTAAACAAGATATACGGCCGATTCAGATCAATCTCAATCGGGCAGAGTGATATTGCTGTAATTAGATAAACGATGAAAGCAATAAGCAATATCGGTAACTTAATGAATCTACAAAGACTGCCATACTAAGGTAGAGTCGATAACTTGACCTTAATCTAATTTAAGCAGTGGGGTGTGAGGCAGAATCACACAGTCCATAGTTGAATTAGACAAGAGTCGATAACTAGCCTATACTAGAGCTGCAGTGGGGGTCGACCGGATCGATGCAGCCATATGAATAGAGGTATAAACCATGATGGTACTTACAGATAAGCAGCGGAGGTCGACCGAATCGATGCAGCCATACTCGCTGAAGAACTCGCCGAGATCTACTCTACTCCTACTCCTAAGGGGTGGCTGGAGCCAAAAAAAGTAATTGACTTGTATTTGATTGATTGTTGTTTTCTACAATAGCTAGGGTTTGGTATTTATACTCGGAGCCTAAAACAAACCCTACTCGAGTATAACTCAATACAATTCTTTGGTATGAAGGAAATATTCCTATTTTAAGATAACTTGGACTCTAATCTTTCCCCTTTTTGTAGAGTCCGATATGTATCTTCTTGGCGCCAATCATATCTTGTCATCGTTATCTACTGATGTCATTCGAAGAGAATTGATCTAGTGTCGCATTCGATCTAGTAGGTATCAATCTTTACTCTATAGACTCCTTGATTGGCATAATTCTGGAAGCCTACGAGTTCCCGCGCTCTTTTTCCAAATTTTGGTGTAAACAGGAGTCCTAGGCTATTTAATCGACCCTTGGGCTTATAAGTGAGGGCCTTCCTCCGTCTAGGCTACCTCTGGCACTGAGATTCCTTTGGCCCCTTCGAGGGGCTAAGCTCCGATGGGGGAGCGAGAAAGGTCTTTGAAGGGAACCGTGTGGTTTTTGGGCAAGCGTCCGGCTAGAGACCATTCATGGCGACCAGAGGCTATCGTTTCTAGTTCCAACAATTAATGCTAGAAGGGACTTTGTGAGTCGAAGGGAAGGGGCAGTATGGCCATTGTGTTGGGTTATACGCGACATCGGTGTGTCATCTCATTGCCATTTCTCGCTCCAAGCCTAGGTGGCTCGTATGCTCAAAATGGGCAACGACTGGAGTCGCTCCCAGCTCCCCTTGGAGCCCTACACACTAGTCATCATCCTGCCTACACTATCAGCAGGATGAGAGGAGGATGAAGCAGTGCTTCCCCTTCACTCTACCCTTGTTAGGCATGGTAGGATGGTGACGCGGTCATACTACTGCAGCTAGCCACCCTTTCCTCTAAAGCTAGAGGAGTTACGGTGGCACTCCTATGCATTGCTCCTTAGAGGCACGATGCCATTCCTAGGCGGCGCTTGGCCCTAGCTTGTCAATTGGCATCACCATCATGGTGACACCTTTCATTGACATTTTAGCGGCATGACTGCTTTTGTTCCTGCTAGAGGAACTTCCCTCTGATGCCTCTCGCAGCCTACGCCATGAGCCCCTGAGCCATGGGTTCAGGGTCATCCCTTTGACCCTAGATCATTTGGCGAGGCTATTTTCTTGGTGTTTTGGGGGATCATTCCCCTAACCTCTTTCTGCACAGTCGTGAGGTTTCTTGTGGTCATGCATTGACTTGTAGTTGTTGGACCCTTTCGCTTTTTCCGTGACCAAGCCATGATCATGGTTTGGGTTTCACATTGCGCGTCACCCTGGCCTTTTGCTCCCTTGATCTCTCTAGGAGAGGTCATGAACCCCTAATGGTTTGTGAGTCTCCAAAGCAGGCCTTAGGTCTGAGACCTAGGGATGTAGGGCAGAGCTAGTCAGGGGCTTGGCCCTGACCTCTTTTAGGGTTGCATGGACCCAACTCACTTTTTCCCTAGTGTCCTTGCTGACCTTGACAGGTCATGTTGCCTTGTAATAGGCAGATTTGGTTTTGCCCCACGTGAAGAGAGGCATGTCCAGCATAACCACGTGGTCGGAGCGGTGCACCTCATTGGGGTCTATGGGTAATCTGAGCGAGACTCGATATCCTCCCTAATCAATGTGGAGTTCAGCTGTGCCTCATATGAGATGCCCCATAAATCATCGATCATCAATCCCGTTGGTCCCCAACCACCCACGTAGCGGCCAAAGGGCAAGATGCATCTCCATAGAGGGGCGTCAACCCAGGAGACTTTGAAGCGAATGACTCAAACATAAGGAGAGTTGGTCATGTGGCTCTGCACCACCGATTAGAGCCATGGGGCCCATCTCCTCCCTGCCCCTATCCCTTTTGTGGCCTCGATTTAGTCTAAGGGCCGGCCCAAGAGTGAGTTTCTTAAGTATAACATGGGGTCATGATTGCAGTGGGCCGCTCAGCGCATGATCCCTAGGGGCGGTTGGCCTCCCCGATCACATCATGGCATGATGGCGATCGCTCACAAATTGTTGTGCACTACTGAAATGCAGACGTGTAAATTGAAACAATAGAGGGAAAGTGGGGGTGTGCACAACTTACTTAATTCGCGCTATCACTTGGGTGACTGTATTTCCGCCTCCCTTTCGATTGCTTCACCTGCTCTATGGGGTTTTCCAAGCGGTTAGTAAATGTAATCATTCACGCGTGCGCATTGAGTGCCCTTAGTGGTTACAAATACACTTAGAGCAGAACTGCGAGGGTGCATTCAGTCTTGAGTCACCTGCTCCTCCACTTCCCTATCCCCGCTCTTGCTCATCTAGAGTTCCCTCCCTCCCAGTGAGGATGAGTCATGGCAAGCGGCCACTGGGAGAACCATCCGGTGCTGGTGGGGCGCCGCCACCTATCCATCCTTGCCTGCACGATCAAGGGTAGGTGCATTTGGATGATTCTTGAGTTCAAATGTCTGACCTAGTCTGATCTTGTGTGGCCTATAGGGCTGCCTCCCGCGCTGCACCCATGGGGGCTATCGACGCTGCTTGCATCATGACCCTATCCACTAGGGGCATCGAGCTCATCATCGTCTTCCTTAGATGATCGGTGATAGTTCTGTGAGCTTGTCCACAGGGTAGATGAGGCTTGCCTAGTGCTTCTCCGACACCACCCATGAGGTGAGCCAACTGGAGCACTATCTTGAGGCCGTCTGGGTGGCCCTTGAGGCCTTAGAGAGGGAGATCGCTACCATGCAGGTGGTGGCCGCTGACGCCTAGGCCCACATCATGTTAAGGATGCCTCTATATCTTGTTGTTCTATTCATTATTCATCATCCCTGACCTTCCCGCCTTCTTGTCACTAGTGTTGGAGGAGCAGCTGGTGGCTTCCCAGCCATGAGACGAAGGAGGCCCGCCTCTGGGAGGTTCTTATTATGGAGGACCGTGAATGCACTGATGGTGGTTGGAATCCAATAGGGGGCAACATCGCTCTTGCTGCCCTTCAGCTTTGCACTGGCTAGGACTTCCTGTTAGGTGGCACCTAGGTTTCTAGATCATGCTAGCCCAACGGAGCGAGTGGAGCTGGTTGGTGGTTTTGCTGCTGCTACTACCACCATCATGGCCATTGTAAACATGGAGGATTTCCTCGCTGGTGGTGGTCAGGGGCCTTAGGTTGTACCTAGGGTCCTTTGATGAATGCAACCCTTTAGCTTGTGTCCCGTGTCTCTTTTTCTTTCATGCGTCGGCTATTGATCTTGTGCATTTGAACGTCGTGGCTGTGGCCTTGCCTAGGGATTGACCCACGTTGTCTGGCTAGGTGCAGCTCTATTTTCATGACCTTGGTGTCATAGGAGCAATCCGACGGTAGCACGCCTGGTGCTGTTCTCTTTTCTATAGGTCATGATGATTTGTCTGGTGAGCGTCTATGTGTAGTAGCCACAGTTTATCCCCCATGAGTGAGCCATGTCATCAGGCATGCGCCGATCGACACAGGTCCCTTGGGGATGCATGAGTTGTTAGTGCATCGCCTTGACACACACTTGTTAGGGCGTGTCACAATCTCTGGCTTTGGAAAGGAGTTTTTGATGATCATGTACAAAATTTTCAGTGGGCTAGGAGGAGCCTTGATGCAAATAGCAAGTGTCCATGCCACAGGCTATGGCCTTTGTCTCTCATTATGTTGCAATCCCTCTCAAGCTTGTTGATCGCGCCATCATCGAGCCACGTTGTCGCCTGCCTCACTGCACACCGTGGTCAAGGTCACAGATTTTAGCCTTCACATGCTCCCCTACCGTATTTGGGCTGAGCCCCTATGGGATGGCATGCAGTGGTCATGTTGTTGTAATTCTCCCACTCGTAGAGGTGGGCCTACTGAAGGTTGCCCCCTATGGTGATGACCCCATGAGGGCTGGGCATCTTGAGCTTTAGATAGGTGTAGTTGGGGATGGCTATGAACTTGGCATAGCATGGCTGGTCCAGGATGGTGAGGTAGGTGCTAGGAAAGTCTGCTATCTTAAAGGTGAGCATCTCCGTGCGAAAGTTGGCTCGACTCCAGAACACTACGGGTTAAGTCGACTTGACCAAGGGGGATGGCTTGGAGCCTGAGTATGACTCCATGGAATAGAGCTCTAGATGGTCGTATAGCTAACCATGAGAGCCCCATGGCATCGTAGGTCTTGGCATAGAGAAGGTTGAGGCCACTCCTGCCATCCATGAGGACTCAAGATAGGCATTTCTTTCCAATAATTGGGTCGATGATGAGGGGGAAGCATCACAATTGCGAAATATGGTTGGGGGTGATCCTTTCTATCGAAGGTGATCATGGTTCCGACCATTTTAGGAAAGCCGAGATGGCTTCACCTAGGGCGGCCACATTGACCTCCCTAACTATGAGCTTCTGCTAGTGCCTAGACTTGTACGCCATTAGGCCACTGAAGATCATGAGGCACCCTCTCGGGTTGGGATACGCATCCCCCATCTCTTTGTTATCAGCGGGCCCGAATGGCATGCCCATGCTGGTCATCTTGTAGTTGCCACTAAAGTAGCGCTTGATGAGGTCACACTCTTTGAGTGTGTGCTTGACTAGATAGCCGTGATTATGACATGGTATCTTGACTATCTTGTTGAAGCTGACATGGCTGAGCTTGCCAATCTTCTCCTTATCGACCCTGTCGACGGCTACGACGAACTCGCTGTTGCGGTGCCTCCAACTGTCCTTCTTGCCTTTTATTCGCTGATTGTGGTCTTTAGCTTCATCTGTGGGTTCAGCTTGTGCCTTGCCCTTGTGCTTGTAGAAGATTGCTTGGACGTCATCCTTGCCAGAGGCGTGACATATCAAGAGGTCAAACAACTCCTACATCATTCGTGGTTTGCTGTGCCTGAGCTCATGGATGGGTGCTTTGTTGGTCGTGCCAAAGATGAATGCTCCAATCACGTCCGCATCCATGATGTCAGGAAGCTCGTTGTGCTGCTTGGAAAAGCAGTAGATGTACTCACATAGGGTTTCTCCCACCCTCTGCTTGCAGGCCTTGAGATCCCAGGAATTCCTTGGGTGCACGTACATGTCCTGAAAGTTTTCCAAGGAAGATGCACTTGAAGTCTGTCTGCGAATGGATGCCATTCCTAGGGAGATGCTCAAGCCATGCTCAGGCACTTTTTGCGAGGTAGAGCGGTAGGTACTATATGATGAAGAGGTTGTCGTCCGCCCAGCCTACTCGACAGGCGAGATGGAAGTCCTCTAGCCACACGGTAGGGTTGGTGTCCCTAGAATACTTGACAATGTTCGGCAGCACGCGGAAGCACACTGGTAGTGGCATTTGTCAGATCCTTTTTGTGAATGCCTGTGGTCCGCAGGCATCCGGGCTTGGGTTGCGTCGAGTGTCCCACACCCTGGGGTCACTCTCATCGTAGTTTAGCAGGTCTTTGCCCACCTGGTTGGGCCTAGGGTGCCTAGGACCTTGAGTCGGGTGAGCATTGTGATTTCTGACGTGACAACTGTGTGGTGGGGAGGATTCCTACCTGCATGTTGCATTGTCGTTGTCTAGTTGGAGCGCCCTAGGTGCACGGTGTGTCACAGAACCGTCCAATTTATAAGAGCACAAGTACAATAGCAACCACCGAGGCAGTCAAACCATCACACTTGAGCCCATATAAATCCAGTAGTCCATCGAGTATCATGAAGGATCTTCGATTCAACCAACATACAAGCCAAGATCGTACATGATTCAACATAACCAGTCACATGTTACATCACAGTTCACAAATATCTCACATACATCAGAGTTCACAGAGATATTAGAAACCAAGTTTAAAAGTAGCGGAAGCAAAGTAGTTTGACATCAACATCACACGTAGTTTAATACATAGCCAGTATCATAGTCATCTCCAACCAAAAGCATAAGGATGAGATGAAATACAGAATGACCATGCCCATGGTCATATTCCTCATCCACTATTGGAGCAAAGCAGTTCTTGTAGTAGCCGTGGTACATAACATTATCTGCAACAATGGGAATAAAAACCTGAGTACGAGAAGGTACTCAGCTAGACTTACCCGTCATCTACTAAAATATTAAGACACCAAGCAGTATGCAAGGCTTTATTAGTAGAGTTGGTAGACTTTATTTGCATAAAAGCATAAGTTGTCCAATATCTTTCAAACTATGAATCACCAGTTATTAATCCTATATCATACTACATTAGCACTATCCTATGCAAAACATGTTGGTACCATTAAGTCATCACAATAATAACCATATCCAGTTGAGTTCTTTCATAATCTCATAACCAACACTTCCATCAATTACTACGATGAAGCGTACTCCTATTAAGTTCTCACTATACGGGAGAGACGGCGATTCTAATCGATTCCTACCTAGCTAGGGAATTATTCCTAACACACACCTAGACATACCTGTGCCAAGGTAGTCTTAGGTCACCTTTGGTACAACTCAAGTACAATCACGGGTAAGACCAGTGCCGCACCCTCAAAGATACAACCAATCTGCCAGGAGGCTCAGGACTCTAACCCACCCTTTGGGCTTATGTCATTGGCTCTCCGCACATCCTTACTGCCTCTAGGGTGCACACTTTAACTGCTCGTGTCCCTGGCCTAAATTGAGCTACTCGGCTTTGCGGTCGAAATGACTTATCTGGCCAACTACGTGAGAGGCATGCGTTCAACATGACATGATGACCTCCAATGACCGGTCCTTAAATGACACAGATGGAATCACTATGATTACCACAACATAAGACTCCACTCGGTCTCCATTTATTCAACATCATCAGGTTATGTTCCACGATAGCACAATATAGCCAACCGTGACCAAGTTATAACCTATAGCACGCATGTGACAGGAAATCACCTGACTTCTACCGGTCTAAGCATAGGTAAGCTTAATAAGCGTTGCTAGACTTAAATAGGATTCATGGTAGATATTTATGGACAAGGAAAGGTAATACACAGCAAGTGTTTCCAAACAACTCCTATCACGTAATGCATCAATACGAATAACTTTAGGTGACATTAATAAAGAAGGGAGACTTATAATGCTCCGGGGCTTGCCTTTCACAAAAGTTGCAGTCGGGTGATCCGGGCACTCAAGAAGGTGATCGGCTTTAGGCTCTCCTTCTCTAGGAACCTCCTAGTGCTGCACCTCTTGGTTCTCCTCCTGTGGATCAACGCCGAGTTCCACCAACGTGATCTCCTCGGTTGCACCTATTGCATGCATATGCATAAGTAAGTCCCATGAATGCATAAGAAGGATCATGGATGATGTGATAGGGGAATGTACATGCTGCAATAATGATGTTAAGTTACACAACGATAACAATGTTAACTCCTTGTTTACTGAGTAGGTGCATATCCCTTCTCTATTCATTTCCGATATTCTACACAAGACAATTTCAGAGCTACACCTAGCAGATACTAGTTTACATCATAACTGAAGTTCTACCTGTCCAAATGCTGTGATCTTAGACTTTATGGAAATATTATAAAATTTCCTACAACTCTTATTTAATCACCAAAAGCTAATTCAAACTCTGTACTAACCAAAAAAGGCAATCTAACCAGCTCTGTCCAGAAATTCCAGAAAACAAGTATTTCGGGAGACCAACTTTAAATAGCTACAACTCCTAAACCATTTGGCCTATTGCCTTGAAATTTTAACATGAGATAGATAAAGAAGTTATCTACAACTTTGTTATTAACCATTTTTATGGTAAATATCATTATGACTACGTAACATACCCAACCACAGAATGTGTCCTAAAACAACTTTAGATTGAATTATAGGGCAATAATATTTTTACTGCATATAAGCATTCAAAATTGGACATCACCAAACCTACCAACAGTTCAGGAATATCAAATACACTCAAGAAAACATAATGGTCAAGCCCAATCTATTGATTTAAATGCCTTTATTAATTTAATTAGATAATTAGGTGAAATAACAAACATATACCAAATTTGCACAATAAATTCTCAGAAAATTACAGTGGCTTCCAAGTGCTCCTAGTAGACCACTATAAAAATTTCATACCATTTGAACAAATATACCATCCTCTACAAAAATGACAAGCTAGCAAGGTCTATTTTAGTGAAAATAGTTAACCCTATAGAAAAATGTCAAACAATATATTATATATTTTTCTTAGCTTCATCCTAGTGCCATACTACTGTACAAAACTTTGCATGGCCATATGTTACTTATTTTTATCCCTATAATTTTCCTTAGAAAATACCATTAATTAATAGATAAATTGAAAGACCCTACTCCAAACAAGTTTACAGCAAGTTAATTATTTTTCCTAGCTAGAGCATGTCAACACAAGACCAGCAAAATTCGAATCACAATTTTATCACTTTTCTATCTCAAGATATACATTTTACAATATTGTAAACATTCAAAAAGCACTTATATATCTATATTTTATTCACCTATAAAAATACTAGAAACTATACATTTCATATTTTTATAAAACACTACACTTCATGAGGAATACAAAAAAAATTGGTTCACCAAAATTGGACATCTACAACTCAACTTATGATTTTTCAAAGTTTGCATACATTTCTGAAATAAATGGATTAGAATTCAAATCTACAGCCGCTGACAGCGGGGGCCCATGAGTCAGCCGGGCCCACGCGTCTATGGCACAAAATAGAGCACCAGTGCTGACCGGCCGGAGTTCGCCGACGGCGAGCTCTCCGGCGATGGCGTCGGCACCACAATGTTCCCCAAGACCTTCCGCATGCACTAGGCTAGCTACCTGGGTCGATTACTGGAGCTAAGGGCGACGACGGCACTAATGGTGGCATGGCGGGCGTGGGTCGACGGTGCGCCGCTGAAGTTGGCCGAGATGGCACCAATTAGGGTTCGACCGAGCTTCTACACCCTACGGTGAATCTAGCGCACACCCAAACACGACAAATGATGGTCGGAGGTGGCCCGCCCACAAGCAGCATGGCACGGCAGCGAAAAGGATGGTGATGGCCATGACGCTGCATAGGAGGCCTTAGCATGTGCTGCTGGCTAGTCAAGGGGTTTGGTGATGTGGTGGGAACACGACGGAGCTATGACTGTGGCGAGCGAGGGGTGCGAGCGTGGTGCGGAGCCGAGCGGCCGGCAATGGCGTTGATGGCGAGTGCTGCTGCTACTATGGGTGGATACGCGAGCGAAGGAGGAGGCACATGGATGAAATGAGAGCGTGGACGTGAACGGGCGAGTGTGGGACGCATTTGTGCCCATCATGGCCTGACCGGCCGGGCCATCGACGTTGTACGGCCACCACACGACATCAATGGCCTAACGCGGTCGGCCATCCACGGCGATGGTCATTAGAGCTCGCGTTTGTGACTGACAGTGCCAAAAGACGATGCCCAAGCTCCTAATCCACAGCTAATTAGCAAAAACTCTCTTAACTAAAGTTGTAGACCTACATACCAGCTCCAATATCTCTTAAATGATCAAGGTCTAAATCGCAACGGTTTGTAAGTTACAACATCACCAAGTTAGGTACATTGAATTGTAAAAGCAGTTAGGACTTAGAAAATTTCCTAAGTGCCAAAACTAGTGTTTTGCTAATTTTTGTGAGCACTAAATGACCAAGCTAGGCACTAAATTGGCTCATGACCCAAAAATAAAAGTTGTTGCTCTAATCAAATACTACAACTTTGCTTAAGGGTGCACTGCCATGCAAACATTCTATGACATAGTTCAACCTAGGTCAAACATATAGCTAGAAATTGATGACTTGCACAATACTATGACTTAGAGACCAAACTAGCCTTAGTCATGAATACCAAAGTTGTTCCATTTGATTTTCTAAACATGTTTAAGGTACTACTAAGGTTACACAAGCATTTCATACATTGGTTACAAGTAAACCCTAGCATATGTAAGGCAATTAAGTGACAACACATGCAATATAGGCTAACACATAGATAATATTTGAGATGCTCATGCTCATGAATGCTCACTGATGCTTGTGCTCATGCAATGTCAAGGTTAAATGCATGCTTAACACCTTGGGGTGTTACATGGTGTCCTTCGGGGGTGCCGTGTGCCGATGAGATGTGCATGAAGCTGGCTTTAGGATGCCGCCTCTCCGAGCAGATTTGGGCCTACTACACCACCGTGGTTTCTAGCTGGTCCCACAACTCTTGATGGACGCGCTTTCCCTCATTGGTTGAGGGTTCAGGGGTCGTCTGCATGTTCATGGTAGCTACTGTAATGTTCTAGCTAGCGCAAGGGGAGACTAGTGGCTCCCTTCTGCCCTATTGGATCTGATCGTAAACACGGTGCGCTCATGCCCATGCCCCCACACCATCGAGGTATTGAGGGCTAAGACACCCGTGGTCATGGAGTGCTTTGGCCTAATCAGCTTCTCATGCCCTAGCTTGCTCTAGGCACTCTTGGTCATACTTGGCTGTTCCCTAGAGGTGCAAGGAATAGGGTAGGCATCGTCCTCCGCATCCTCCATCGTCGCTGCCCCATCCTCCGAGAGGTGTAACAGTTGCATTCCCTCATTAGAGGGCAGCTTCCCTTAGAATTGGACTTAGAGTCTATGTTCTTTGGGATTGCCATCAAGAGGTCATAGAGGGACTCTAGGTCTTGCTCCATCATCCCCACGAACCAAGGGAATCTAGCATCATTATGTGGACATTGCATCTGGCTAGCTCTCGCTCAAAGAGAGCGATCGTGTCCCTCATCTCGAAGGGTAGTGGAGTGCTGGGGTTCTAGAATTTGACCTCTAACGGCAAGGGCCTGCCTCCAAAGAGTTGGGCAAAAGTGTTTGCCAACACATAAAACACGCGTCGGCTCAGCTCTGGCTCAGGGGTCGCTCCAAGGTATGCTTTGATCCTGCATGCTAGCACAACAGAATCGACGACCATGCCTCTAGCTTGCGCCGACCCATGATCAAGCATTGAGATGTGTGGTGGAGCCACATTCTCTTCACTTAGCCATAGCTAACCCAGGCGGTCGGCTATGAAGTTTAGGTCCCAAAAGCGCAAAGCTTGACCGGGGATAAGACCATTGATGGGAGTGGGCCCATCGATATTAGCAAACTTAAGGCTTCCAAATCGAATGTGGCCACCAGGGGCCATGCCAAGAGCGAGTACAATGTGAGTGTAGGGAGCCATCGCTTCCTTCTCAATAGTTGAGAGTGCGCGACTGTCCCCTACCTAGCGTGCCAACTGTCGGTGTTTTGTAAACTAGACTAGTAAATTTATGCAATTGCCATGCTGCTCTAGGAAGATGGTGGTAGCATCCAATAGACACGAGGATTTATACTAGTTCAGGCTAGAGCCCTACATCTAGTCTCAGAGAAGATCGAGTGCGTGTTTCTCGCTTGAATGCTCTGAAGTTCTTATAATGGGAGGTGCAAGAATGGTGAAAGAGGTTGTAGAACCTATGCTAGATGGGGGGCAGCCCAAAGAGAAGCTCCACGAGCCCTACTGCTATGGATGGAATGGTAGGGAATGAAGAATGTGAATCTCTCCATGATGGGAGCCTTGGCTGCCCTTATATAGAGTTCAGGGCCAGGGCTTGTTACAAAGAGGAGGTTCCCCCAACTGAAGGGTCGAAAGTTTGAGGGAGGTCCTAGCTAAATTGGCTTGCAAGCTACGCCATCTTCTGGTGCCCGCCCAGGGGTGGCCGTCATCATGGTCTTGTGGCTACATTGTGGCATAGCGAGATGTGGTGCAACTATGCCGACCATGGCAGGCACTGTAGGAACATCGATGGTTCATCAACTATCCTATACAACATGGTGTCTGTCATGGTCTTCGTTGCTTCTTCCTAGTTCCCTGGGTGTCATACCCATAGCAGGTAGCTGCCCTAGGTCATCATTCGTCTAGTCATTTCTCAGGACTAAGGGCCATGACCTAGATCATTGGCCTCTACGCTGAGACCCTTGTTGTGGCTTCCATTCTATAGTGGGTAGGACCGTATACCTACCTAGTTGGGTCATACCTAGTTGGTGGTCATCATACACATCATTACCGCTCGAGGCGATGTTGTCTTGTCTGTGCAGCATGGTGTAGGGTTGGCATCTAACCGAGCTAAGGTGACTATTGTCACCTTGGTCCTTATGGGTTAGTGCGGCATGCTTGCCCCTATCAGGGTAGGCTTGCTTGGCAAGGCACAACCTCTTTCAATCTCTTCCAAAGGTCATGACGAAGAGAGATCATACGCCTTGTGACCATGGTGAGACCAAGGCCTGTGGAATTGGTCGTTGATAACCCCGACCTCAGTGCTTGGCCTAACCTACTTGGCTTTTGCTGGGCCTCAGTCATTTGGGCCTTTATCCGTTGTTGCATTATGAGCTATGCGGCCTACCATCTAATTGATGGCTTGAGATACCCTGGTGTTATAACCCCAACACTAATCAACTCAACCCTCACCACACACCCAAGACACACGCCAAAATCTCCCCAGTTATTACCACATTATCGGCACCATGTGCCTTAACCACTCACAAACAATCCTCCACAAAGCATCACATCATAGATATAATGCATAGTAGAAGTAGTAGCAAGTAAGTGAGCGTCTAGCCTATTAGCGGGTGTGCAAGGGTATAGTTTATGACAAGATAATGGCTTCAAGCAATTATACCATGCAACCTATCATAGCTCATTTGCATGAGAATAAATCACTAGCAGCTATATTATTGCAGGTCTAATAGGATTCTATGAGGTTGGGTGGGGCGTGGCACATGTTGATTGATCATCTCCGAGATCCTTAGTGTGCTCGTAGTTGTCCTCCTCTTGAGTCCTGCTGTCATTCATGTGTCCTTCCTCTAATGAATTTTCAGTCCGATCAATGTTATCCTTGATGCAACTACCACAATAGATCGACAAACAAGGCAAAAGAGCAATCAAATCCCTAAACCAAGAAGGAATACAAATAAAGAGGCAACAAAGCACAAGAAGATCGAAAAACACCAAAATGGACATTGAAAAGGAAAAAAGGAGTTAGCCCTCATTGAGGATGTCGGGTCCTTGGGCTTGAGAGAAAACATAAGTGGTCGCTTGCTAAACACAAGCTTAAGTCACAGCCAAGCCAGTACTTCCCAGGCCAATTGTGTCAACCTGTATGGCTCCAAGATTATGGCCTAGACCCCGCTCAACTTAAGCAAACACCATGAAAAACAAGGTTAGCCCTCACAAAGCGAGTCTGTTTTCCCCGGGCTTAAAAGGGGCGAGGGAGAAAGTCGTCTAGGCATGTCTATGTCACATACCTAATAGAGACGACACATATGGTTGATCGGGTCGACTCACATGGTTTCGAGAACATGACATAGATGCTATCCTTCGGCAACTAGAAATGATAGTGCGGTCTTTGATCCAATCATCATGGCTAAAGATAGAATCGAACTGAGCGGGCTAAAGGGGAAAGGGAGTTGTTTTGGTCTCTCTTAATCTGTACACCATTGTAATTGACAAGAACCAAAGAGAGGAAGGAGGAGAAAGAGAGGGGCGGTGGTCCACTTCTTCCAATCCACATGCCATGGCAAAAGATGAAGCATCAGAAGGAAGCGACACACAAAAGAACACGAACACCTGAGTCCACTCATAGGGTACCTCGACCTACGTGCACTAAATGGCATCAAGACACCCCTATGGTCTAAGCGGTGTAGTTGTCACCACAACAACCTAGAGAGTGCTATGGTGTATAATAGATACAAGCATACAAGGGGCCCAAGCATGAAAGAGCCAAAAGAGAGGGGTAGGGATTCACCTTCCTTCAATCCACTCACCATAGCTATCGATGGGAATCGAAGGAATGGAATCAAGAAGTAATAAAAGAACACCAAACAGGCATAATCAAGCGAAAAGGGACTTTGGTTCTATAGTACTTCGATCCACATGTCATGGCAAAAGACACTAATCGAAGAAGTTGGAACAAGAGGGCTCAATCCACATCTTACTTGATCGATGAGGATTAAAAGAGAGAACAAGAGAAGATAGAAGAATGGTCTCACATTCCTTCAACCTATGCAACATGGTAATGGACGGAGGTTGAAAGAGTTAGTCCAAAGAAGGGAGAGGCACATGTAGCAAGACCTACCACTCTTCAACTTACTCGCCATGGCAAAATGTGATAACCAAAGAAATGCCTCAGTAGTCCACTACCTTCCGATCCACTCATCATGGTAATGGATGGGAATCGAAAGAAGCGACGCACAGGAAGGTTACCTTAGCAAACACTCACAAACGACACTCCACACCAAGCCATAGGGAACCACGACCTCCATGCAACTAAAGCGGTACAATGCAATCCCTAGGGTTCATGGCAGTGTGGTTGTCACCGCTAGATCTGAAGGAACGCTATGGTCTAGGTGGTGCAAGCATATGAGATAGTTGGGAAGAACAAGGAGCAAAAGAGAACAAAAGAGAAAAAGAGGTAGAGCCCAATGGTCATGGCGAGGGAACTCGCGGCCATGAGCTTCACCTACACGAGTTGGCTTCTGTAAATCCCACGATGGTCATCCCCTGTCCATCTTCTATAGACTACGTCATGATAGGCTCATCATGTGTGGGTAGGAAGCGCACTAATGCCAAGCCCATGGTGGCCACGCCCTAGAGCAATATGAGGGGCCAACGACCATGGCACTATAGAGTCAACTAAAATGAGGGGTCAAGTTACACTCGGTATTATGACCATGGTAGGATGAACCAATGACCAAAATGTTTGAATGAGGTATGATCTCTCGACCGGCTCGAAGGCTTGGTCCACAGGCAAACAAACAACATGTGCTAGAACCAACAACACAACAACAAAACAACTACACACAACAACTTGAGGAGTAGCACATATCCATAGCACAAGAGATGGACCAGTGCGAAGGCAAGGCATAGGTATAGATAGATAGATAATGTGTATGAATAAGGATGAACAATAATTAAAAGGAGGGTGTTGTTGATGTCGAGAACAACGCCGATGAGGGTTTCAAGGTTTGACCTTGGAGGTGGAGGGGTGCTGCGATGCACCCAAGCAAGCTACGGCTAGCTGCAGCAAGCTCGGGCCAGCTGTGGCCTGCTATTGGCTAGCTGCGGCTGGCTACAGCTTGCTGTTGTCCTGTCTAGCATGGCTATGACTGGCTATGGTCAGCTGGACATGGCTACGGGTGGCTAGGAATTAGCTGCTATTGG
Organism: Miscanthus floridulus; assembly: GCF_019320115.1. NCBI lineage: Eukaryota > Viridiplantae > Streptophyta > Magnoliopsida > Poales > Poaceae > Miscanthus > Miscanthus floridulus. The sequence goes on along the minus strand of NC_089581.1, from coordinate 86,455,411 downwards.
CTAGGATAGAATAGGGAGGTCCAACAACTGTGGCTCCTAGCGGTGGTCGAAGATGAGGCGGATGAAGCTTTGAGCAGCGACGTCCACGAGGATGATGGCTAGGTCTAGCCTGGTAGATGGCACAACAAGGCCACGGCTTCCCTACGGCAGCGAAGACAACAGCACAAAGGCCAGCCCTAGATAGGAACATGATAGAAAGGAAGAAAGGTAGGGGCTTTGGTTCATGGTGGCTCACCAATGGTACGTCTTGGTCGGGGTGGAGCAGGTCACTGCAAAATGGAGGCGATGGTGCTCTACTGCCTAGAAAGGAATATGAAGGTGGTGGTGGTGCCTTTCACATAGAGCAACATAGTAGCAGAGCTTGGTGACGAGGATGATGCTCGGCTCAAGGTAGAGGCATGGCCAGCTTGGAGCAGCGTGGCACAGAGGATGACATTTCGACCATGCTAGTCATGTAGCTGCGCACCGAGGAGGGCTCCCTTCTCGATGAGGTGGAGCAAGGCGACGTAGAACCTCAGCCCTAGGCTAGTGCACAGACGTGGTAGTGGCGAGGTGGTGGTCGAGGCATTGGGTCATCGACGTGCGTCGTCGTGGTCATGGTGATGAAGCCAAGGGCGTTGGAGTGGCTCAAGGGGCGGCTTGATGTGGGATCAATAAGGAGGAGCTCAGCGATGGCTCGAGCGTGGAGGAAGAAGAGATGGAGTCAACACATTCTGGGCTTAGTGAGGTCCGCTGGTGGCTTAAGGAAGAATAGAGAGGTCACATGTGGCTAGCTGCTCGATGAAAAGAGCTCGTCGATCGGCACTCGATGGTGGTGGGTTGCGGCTACTCTAGTGACCAGCCTATGATATGGCGAGGTGTGGCCATGGTTGGCTGTGGGTGGCTGGGCGTGGTAGCGTGATAGCAGCAGCGAGGCTAGGATGTGTCACACCAAGGAGTGATGCGGGAGGAGCAACGCTGCTGATGGAGAAAGAGGAGAAGAAAGTGGCAGCAGTGGATGGGAAAATGGACAAGAGAACGGTGGCTAGGGTTGAAGGGTGAGTGCGGCTAGAGTTTAAGGGGGAGCCAAGCACTATTGGATGGTGGCGATCCTTGGCTTCCATGCTTAGGACACATGGTGCGCATCGCTAGGTGCTTGGTATGGATGCCAAGGCAAGCTGGTGGTGTTGGGGTTGCTCCCCAAGTGGTGGACACGGTCTCTGATCCTAGTGGGCATGCTGACATCAATCGGGCCCAGGATGTCATAGGCATAGGGGAAATACCACCGATGGGGCCAATGGGGTTCTAGGTCACCAATCCGTAGTGGGGGTTGACCGGCTAATGGTGGGATGCCAAGTCAGCAGCGCGGGGGGGGGGGGGGGCTTAGCAGTGGCGGCTGGCTAGGGGTGTGCTTTCGCTTAGAATTTTGGGGGAAGCGGCTCCCACCTAGGCCAGCTAGGCTAGGAGCAAGGCGCTAGCTGGGTCTGTGGCTTCACGTAGGCTAGGGCAAGGTGGAAGAGGCTGGATGGGCCTAGCGGCCATGGAGTGGGCCTAGCGGGATCGTTGGGCCACGGGAGGAAGGGAAGGGAGAGAGAATGATCACGCCGGCTGGGCTAGATGGGAAGAGAAGGAAATGGATTTTTCATTTTTATGACTCATAGAATTTGGGGAAGAATTCAAAGGGATTTGAGATGGATTTTGCTATGGTTTTGTGCACTCCAAACTCAAAGCAAGCTCAAACTTAAAACCAATTCGAGAACTCAGGCGCACTTCTACAATCAATTCTATATGGGTGCATCGATTTGTTAGTAATCTCTCCTTTGGTTGACTTAGGTTTGACCTAGCGACTGCATGCTTCATACATTGTAGGAAATCTTTTAAAAAACTCGTATTTTTGGTTGCACGAAAACCAGGGATGTTACAACATTGCATTTAGAAAAGAAAATAAAAATTTCATCACTGCATTATAAAAATCTTAAGCACCATGTGAATACTTTTTATGGTGTGTAAAAACCAGCAAGAATATTCACCGTGGTGGCATAAAAATAAAAATACCATCCATACAATTATATTGCATTAAAAAAGGGAAAACCAAATATATTATAAGGACATTCTGCCAAATTGAAGATATTTCTAATCCTCAAGAACGACTAACCCCTGGACGGCTGACCGCTAACCCTTTCATCCTAATCTGTTCCACGAGTTGTGTTGTTCTTGTTGACATTTTATAGGATGATGCACAAGATCAAAGAGCAAGTTCCCTTGGTTGTCTTGATCTTGTTCCACCAAGAGTGCACCCACTACACAAGGGACCCAACTTCCTAATGGACGGGAAGGCCATCCGTTGGCAAAACCACTCTGAGAAAAACCATGACAACAACTAGCTCGGGGAAAGGGCATCGCCCATGTATCTAGATAAGTATTTCTTTTCCTTTTGGTTTTATTTTTAAAATCACTTTAAAAAACAAACAAAACAAAATAAAAAATTATCTTTGTGTTAGATATATTACTAATGTGTGATCTAAAAATGAAAACAAAATAAAAAGTGTGTGTCTAGTTTTCTTTAAGTTTGATTTTTAAGAGTTGAATAAATAAAAGGACTCTTAAGATAATCTCTTTAATGGAAATGATGAATAGTTGCTCTGTTGTTGTTCCTTTCAAGTACCTAGTTTTCAGCCTTAAATTCTCCTAAGTTTTGGATAAGACTATTTTAATATAAGAATTTACTCTGAACTTAAAACTCGTGGGTAGCATATGCTTGATCTAAGTCTAGGTAATTAACGGATATGATATAAGAAGGTCCGAGCTATAGTTTATCTTGTTCCAAGTGATACTAAAAGTTCTAGAGATTTATCTTTTGAAAACATAAAAATGCTAAATGATGAGTTCTTGTATGACAAAGCTTGAATTCCTACCAAAGTCATACATGTTATTTAGACTAGGAAAACTTCTACTCATATATGCTGCTAGTTATGCATTGAGTTTAGTCAAGCTTTGTTGACCCTTATGAGAGGTTTATCATGCTCTTAAAATCAAGATCACGTACACACTACCCACATATGCACTATTATGACACTGGGGGTAGGTGCAAAAACATTGCATTCCATTTAGATCCACCCAAAAATATTTTATTCCTACACTAGGAGTAAACACCAAAAATATGCTTGATACGATTTTTCACCAAATGAATGCTCCAAGTTCTTGTTGCTATCTCTCAAAAGTTTTTTGCAAAAAAGAAGCATGGGCTATGCAAAAGTTATTTATAAAAAAAGTTGAGAAACAAATTGACATGTGTCTGAGATATCTAAAACAATGGATACTCAGATGCTCGCTCAAAAAAAGAAGAGAGAAAGAGATGAATAAGATTGTCCATGTTCTCTTACAAATGTTTCCAAGTTGCAAAAGAGAGATATGTTTTTGAGGAGCATAGTAGAATGAGGTTAGCCACCATATATATCCACCATATATCCACACATATGCACATCTTGATTTGATTGTATGACTCAATTCTCTTTGGATCCAAGGTTTGACTTTACAATATATGTATTGCAAGTTTTCTCTTTCATGCTTTCTCCACTCCTATGAGCTCCACATAAGCCTTAGTTGTAGGAAGAGAAAGGCATAACATCACTATTGCCTTGGTGAGGATCCATAAAAACCACATATATTGAGAGACTTGAGAGTGTCATACAATTGAAGCTCTGAGATTTATTTTGAAAACCTATAAAAACTCTAGAATAATGGTTGAGCAAAGAACTTGAGACATAGTGCTTGACTTGATCGTTCTATTTTTCAATTGCTCAAGACCCAAGTGAAGGTTAAGAAGCCCCATGGTTGAAGGTAATATGGGTAAGTTTGAAAGTCAGATCAGTTTGTTCTAATTCAGAGAAAAATTCTTATTTGAACGCATGTGTACTTTTACGGAGTTGGTACAATGTTTTCTAAAAACTTAAGCTCCTAATTCATTGCTGAGTTTAGCACTGCTCAGGGATGAGCAAAGGTTAAGCTTAGGGGAGTTTGTTGATAGTAGTTAATAGCCATTATAAACTATCAATATAACTTGTATAAGGGCATAAAATAATCACCAACATAGGTTTATGGGTTTAAAGTAATGAATTCCACAAGTTTTGGTAAATCTATGTTTTTAGCAGGGCTTATCCATAAAATCATCAAGGTGGACCCAAATGTTAGAACTAATCACACTTATCCTCAACGAAAACAATTCTAGAAGGTTGTAGAGGACACTAGAGGGCAACACACCGAAGCAGAGAGCAGGTGGCTACTTTGTGGGGCCAGCCAACCCCACCTGTAGGCCAGCTAGCCCCCTAGGCCCACCTATCACCCCTCCTTCCTACGTCGGTTCTCCATTGCCTTAGGGTTTGCATCTACACTATTCTTTGAACTCAGTTTGATCCAAAGGCTCAGGATTGACGATCCCCCTATATATATCAGCCCCTGCCACCCCCAGGCATCCTCCATCATTCAAGGAGTCATTCAATCAAGAGATCAAACCCTGATCATCCTTAGAGCTCCTCCATATTCTAGGGCATAGCTAGCTAGGCTAGATCTAGAGGGAGGCAAGCTTCGTTTGTATTCCTGATCTTATCAAGAGCATGGCTTGGTATGTCCCCTTGTATCCTGTTTTTTATCTTTCATTATTCATATGTTTGCAACAATTGATTTGATATTATTCTTAATATTATTCATGTTCCTAGTTATCATGTTCATTGTCTACTTTGATTATATGCTTATTATAGCTAGATTATCATCATGTTCAAGCATAAGTTCATATAGCGCTCACTCTAAAGTACAAGGGGTGAGTGGTCGACATTGTGTAAGCTTGGTGCTTATACGTTGTTTACCTGAGGATGCACACTATATTCTGGGCCATGTGGTAGATCGTGGATGTGACACTCCCGTTGAGTCCTTTGTAGTCCACTCCCAAATATAGGTCAAGTAGGATCTAGTTACAAAGGAAGTCATGCTCTATTCTTGATCTTCCTTAGTAATATCCATTGTGTAGATATGGAGTTGTTCTTAGCATGATTATTAAGTGTAATTGCACTAATCAATGTATACTTTGACTTGTAATTAAGAATGACTTAGGAATTATTTCTCTCATATCTACTTAGTCATGCTAATGACATAGAAAGAAGTACTCTAAGTGATCAATTATCATTTATCATTTACCATTCATATATATTTATCTCTTGACATACCCCTATTGTGAGTAGAAGTTTGGTTATAGTTTATCTCTCCATCATATGTATAAGTTATCAATATATTCCTTTGCCCGTCCTTCCCTGTGGTAAAAATATAAATAATGATGCTTGCAATACTCCTAGGTAAAATGCTACAATGGTATATTATCTGTGCGCTTGTAGATCCCTTCATATATATATTTTTTCTAGTCACAATAAAATACTTAAAGTACGTCTTAGTACCATTCTAGAAGTGACACTAGGTAGTACCAACAAGCATTTCTGGTGCCGTTGCTGGGGACTAGATTCAACTCTGTTCTTAGTAGCGATGGTAAGGAATGTCAACAAGCATTTCTAGCATCATAGCTAGGGATGATAACTTAGCAAAAGTCATGTTAAGAAATGTCAACAACATTAGGTGGCTACTTAAACAAGTGACATGCTAATAAATACCAACACGTGTGTAGGATGCTACATCGGGTTAATTATTTACTAATATGAATGAGGGTTACAACTTATCTACTTCCCTAATATTGACTAAGGACCCAACTTGACTTATGAACATGATGTTCAATTTGGTAATTCTTGCTGAAGTGAGGGGTAGGTCACACAGAGTGTGGGATCTCAAGTGATGTAGTTTGTGGAGCAGTTAAGGACTGTGCATTGGTATAGTGGTATGAGTAACCACTTGTACAGACCACATGTCAAGTATGGGTGCGACAAGCCAAGTAACTAATTGCGATCGGTCAATCCTTGAGGCCGGCAAGAAGGTGGCGCTGGTGAGTAGGTGATAGCACTAGCACTAACCGGACACCAAAAGGTGGCACCAATGAGTGGGTGGTAAGCACTAGCACTAACATAGCACTAGTCAAACCTTTCATGAGACATTCTGGCTAGATTAGGGAAAGGTTGGAGACATGAGGCAACCCCTACCTATCGCTTAGGTATGGTGGTTCATCCCGTTCTCTATGTGGGTATACTTGTACCCTCTACGCAGAGTGTTGAAAGCCTAAAGTCCCTCCAGACGGAATTGGTTATTCCTACTTTCTAGACCCATGGTAGTGATAATGACGAAACTTGATTATGAGATGATTCATGGATATTGATCACTTTACCTACTATTATGAACTTATGATGCTAATGTTACTAATAATTAATTCATAGCATGTCATTAAGAAACGCCATATGCTTTTATGCAAATGTACAAATGCCTATTATTTCCTTTTGCATCCACCAAATATTATATGTTGGAATGAAGTCCTGATGGTCATTTGGTTCATACTACATTCAGTCTAGTGTTGTATAATTAATTCATAATATCCATCAAGACTTGTAATATATGCTTCCGCTTATTTATGTACTCCGATGATGAGATTTGATCTTGATTTTTGGAGGCTATCATGGTATGATACTCAACCGGGCTCCTGGTAGTGGAGATGTGTTGTATCTCTAGGTGAGTCACCGATGTTGGTTTGATTAAATTGAGCTGGTCAAGTGGATGACACTCGATTTAGGTAAATTAACACGGCGGGTCCCTACAATACGGGTATCGGAGCTCACGGTTGTCTGTCATACACTTTAGCCACGTGATCAAGGAACAACTTAACATGGGAATAAATGAGCATCAGAAACTTAACTAAAATATGAGGTCATAGGTAGTTACATAGAAGGGAAACTAAAATGTGAAATATTTCATGTAATACCTTACTGGAATTATAACTTAGCTAATAGTTCCACTCCCTCCTTATGCTTAATTAATTTTGTTAAGTGGTTCTCTAACTTGTCTTGTCTATCACCGGGAATGGAGTGGGTCAAACAGGAGCTAAAACTAGGTGTAATCAACTAGGTTTTGAGGGTTGAAGTTAGTTAGAAATGAGTGAGAATGATAAATAAATAGGAAATGTTTATAGCCCTATGTTTTATAAAATTTTAGATTCATGTTGTATGACTTGGGATTGCATATGGGTGTTCATAATCTGAAATTTCAGCAAGCACCTTAATTGTTTATTGCCATGACTTAGTATATAAGCTCTTGCTAAGATTTAAATTCTATAATACCATGCTTTGTTACCTTTATGGTACTTAATGATAAGCTCAATTCCATATACCTTGCCATGCTTACAAATGACATGTTCCACGACTCGTATGTATATCTAGCTTCACTATTATACCTAAACCATGACTTGCTACCTTGTTGTACTTATTAATATGCTCAATCTCATACATTATGCAATGTCATGCTTAAAAAAAGTGTTATAATGACATGCTTCATATCATGAACATATAAATTGCCTTACTTGTTAGGAGCAAAACATGTCTTGCTTTTATATAGTACCATGTATAGGAGGTGAATACGTTGGCAACAACGTATGGAACGTTGTCCATGTAGCATCAATTGCATAGGTGCCACTTGTGCGTGCTTATTTGGTACAAGTGGTAATGTATGTAATTACATTTCTACAATATATTATGTGATAGCTTGCTGAAGTTTTGGGGAACCCATGTCCATATGCAATTGGTGTTTGCACCTAGGTGATGTCTCATCGCTTACCAAGTTTTACCATGGACCCCTTTGTGAAAAGTAGTTGAGTGTGGATCACGTGTAGTTGTGCATCCATGTTACATATATATGCATCTCATTGCATTCATCTAGCTTGTGCATGCATCCCCCCTAAGCCACATCACCTATAACTCATTGAAATGTTACTTGTTGCTGTGCAGATTCCAATTGTTGTGCTATTAAACTAGTTAGACCTTGAATCATGGCTTGTGGAAAATACCAACTGGTACGGTATAGCAACCCTTACTTGTCACTCGGGTATGGTGGTTCATCCTGTTCTCCATGTGAGTATACTTGTACCCTCTGCGTAGAGTTTTGAAAGCCTGAAGTCCCTCGGGACAGATCCGGTTGTTCCTACTTTTTAGACCCATGGTAGTGATAATGATGAAACTTGATTATGAGATGATTCATGGATATTGATCACTATACTATTTGTATTTCTTAACGCAAAATAGAAATAATCCGCAAGCATACGGATGTACCATTGTAGCACTTTACCCGAAAGTGTTTAGGGTATCGTATTTTCCACAGGGAATGGAGGTACTCTTCTAGCTAGTTCGTCCAAGGACAACACAAGGGGTAATGTTGGAAAGGGTAGAGATGGATTCCTATGGCTTTAGGGTCTATTGGATAGAAAAACTCTACTTCTGCTTGCTTACTTTGGGCACTAGATCACACCTGGTCAGCCAGGCGAGGCTAGCCTATAGCTCTACGTCGAACACAGATGTAGGGGATTACGAGGGACAGATAGGGCTGTCACCACCTAACACCTACCCTCAACCATGGAGTATGAGGCAAACAAAGATAGCCTCTAGCCTAGACACCACGTCTACGCTATCGACTACTACTCTAGTGCATTAACAAGGGTTATCCGTCTCTATTAGGGCCCTTCTACTAGAACATTCACTGCAAGGGCAAACGACAATCCCACAAACAAGTAAGAATAAAGATTAACTAATCAATAGACTTTATGCCAAAGGAATCATGAACACTCACTTATCGAAATGCTCCATTTAGGCATAGATGTTTGTCGAGGTACAAACTTGGGGGGACACTAACAAGTATGGCTCTTACCCGTATTCTCCCTCACATCTCTCCTGACTAACTCTACTATCTATCTAGGGCCTAAGCCCTTGGAATGAAACTCAAGTGTGGTGCTCTTGATCCTTGGTGTGGTGTTGTGAGATGGGGGTGGCCCTCTACTTATACAAGGCTTAAGGCGGTGCTGAAGCTAATTTTGGCACAAAAACCCAGACTCCACCACCTCAGCATGACTCCATGCAACCGCCATATGAAGGGGTGGCAGAGATGCTCTGGTAGGGGGGGGGTCGAGCGCCCCCTAGGGTCAGCCACCCCCTAACCAGGCGCTCTCACCACCGCCTTCACGTGGTGGGCTCTAGAGTAGGCCTAGACCACTCCTCAGTTGGTACTTTGCCCAGATGCTTTGATTTGATGGCCTTTTTATATTTATTCATTTGCGCAAATTAGCGTCAGGAAGCGCCTTTTGGTGTATTCTCCCGTGTATTTATGTCCTGCAAAACATTATTCTCCAAATACATGTGAAACTTGGTCAATAGTAAATGCATAAGTGTTTAAGATTGCTCAGCCACCAGTGTTTGCTTTGTTGTGTTTCTTGTCGACTTTAGGTACATTTCTTGTGTTATTCTGATATATGTCCTGCAAATAGTCAAACACCAAAACTTATGGAAATTGTTAGTTCTAAAGCCCTATGTCTATGTTTGGTGTTTATTTGAGCATAATTTATATGAAAGTTGGTGGTTAGAAATTGGAGTTATGGACTGCCTACAAGCTCCCCCACACTTAGCCCTTTCCTCGTCCGTGAGACAAGCTTAGTGTTATAGGTAATCATGAGCATAGCATCCTAAGATATATTGCTTACATAAGAGTTATTCCAACACATTCCTTACACAAAGTGGGATATGTGGCATTAGCTAACATGTTTCCTTGGGTTGTTGAACAGTGGAATAGTTCTCGAAACAGAGTCATCTTCCCAATTTCACATCTTAGTAACTTGGAGTTTTGAAAGTTTTTCTCAAGAAAAAGCATTTTCACTCTATACTCCTCAAATTGCACTCTCAAATCACTCAATTGTGTATAAACCCTTACCAAGGCATAGCAATGTTTTGCCTTCTTTTGTTTTCTCCTACTTCTGAAAAGGTTTATGTGGAGCTTTTAGGTAGGGATAATCAATATAGTATACTTGTATTGCATATGTTGTAAAGTCAAATCGAGGATCCAAGGAGAGAAGTGTCAAACTCTTAGATCAAAACATGCATGTGTGTGGGAAAGGGAAACTAAAACTATACTCCTTTTGTAGATATGATCTCTCTCTATAACTTATTATTTTGAAACATGGCTATCTCTCTTCCTTCTCTCTTTTTTTCAATACATGAGCCTTCATGTGCTCATCTTTTTTCTTTTGTACTTGGACCTTCATGTGTCCATATTTTTTTCTTAAAGCTTTTTGCATAGCCCATGTTTCTTCTTCTAATCCACATATTTAGAGAGAGATCTTTATCTTTTTAGAACATGGAGTATTTTCCTAACAAATAGATTTTTGTCTACTCCCATTGTAGGAGTAGAATTTTTAGTGGATCTGGATGGAAGCATGTTTTTGCGTACTCCAAGTGTAAGAGTAGCATGTATAAGTGGGTGTACGTGATCTTGATCTCGGGAGCATGATAAATCTCTCAACAACTGTCAATAAGACTTGAACAAACTTAATACAATAACAAGCCGCATATGTGAAGGCTTGAATCTTGCAAGATATCATATTTGGCTTTGGTACGAATTGCTCACCAATTGAGGAGTATGTGATACTATGGTTTTGTAACATTTTTATCAAAACAAATTCTCCAAGTACTTCGAATAGAAATGGTAGGATTTCTAAGTCAGAACTATATCGTACCTCACAATAACTTAGTCAACATGATTGTCCTATTAGAATATTTTCCCACAAGCATAGGTGTATGTATATGGAACAAACTTTATGCAAGCATCTATCTTAAAGATGTTTTGATCATGTCACTTTTCAAAAAAAATTAAATGAAGTGTGGTGCATAGGGGTACTGTTCATCAGGAGGAGATGGTAGGGACAAATTGTGTTTAATTTTAGTGATCAAGATTTATGTTTGTTCAGACTCAAAATTATAGCGAACTGAGGATAATGTTGCACAAACTAATGTTTGAAGAGGAAGAAAGAGCTAAGGGGATCAGAGTTGGTTTGGCTTAACCAGAGATTAAGCCAATCCTCTTTGAATCTTTTTGTCCTATCCTTCTTGCATAATAGATCATCTGATAGCTGTGCATCATGTTGATGGGAGATCTCAAATGTGTGTGTGCCGTGCTTGAGAGATCTCCTCCACACTTTTTTTTGTACCTATTTTATTCAAACAAAAAGAAACAAAGGTAGAAACAACAAGGGCTCTGCTAGTTTAAACACTGGGGAGTCTAAATCATTTTATTATTATTGTTTATTAATTATTAATATTTTTTATATTTAGTTTTTAGTTTATGCATTTGTTACTTCTTATTCACTTATTTATTTAATGGTTCACCAAACTCTTTATCTTTTAGAGTAACTCAAACAAGGCATATGGTAAAGATGCAGTGTAAATCAGGCCTTGGTTTATCTCCATTTTAGATTACTTCCATTGTTTATGAAAATATTGACTCAAAGTTCATTAACCAAGATTAAACACCATGTCTAATTTTGATTAAAGAAGGCCATTTTAACCTAAGCACCATGCTTAATTTAAAAAGACCTATGGATATATTACTAGTGAATACGTCCAAACTAGAGCATTGCAACATAAATAAGGGAAGCATGAACTTGTACGAGCACATTTCATATGGAGACAAAAATGAGTAAATGAATTGGTGAACATTTAGTTTTTTTCCTTTTATATTATTTTCTTTTCTCCTTTTATCATATATTTTTTTATCATAAATTTTTCTATATAGCAACGTAGAGCTAACATCATCTCTCTTTTTTAAGCAAGAGGGTCTTTGGCATGTATGGAACTTTAGACTCTCACCATCCTCCCCCACACTTGAACTATTGTGTGAAAGTCAAGTGTGTAGGATCAGGATCTCCTTTTTGAGCATTTTCCATCACCAAAGATCATCAAGGTATATAGTTGATATAGCTCTAATGTTTTTAGGCATCATATGTCCCTTGTTCTTCTTGATCTTAACCTGAAAGGTTAGCACATAAGAATCCCCGAAGGTGCATACTATCCTGACAACATGTTCTTGCTTTTATTGAAAAGGAAAGTTGATTTTTTATAATAATCCCTTTTTTTATGATAATCAAGTATATCTCCCGACAGTGCTTTGTTTATGGTTGTAAGCTTGACCATGGGCCACAGTGCAACTACGTGATATGCAGTATTTGTGATAAACAAAGGCATCCACAACCATCCTCCTAAAAAGTTTTGAAATGAGGATCAGGAGATGGTTGGAATCCTCATAGGAGCATGTGTCACTAAGCAAGATGTCCATTGCACATTAGTTTTTGTTCTCAAGTGATATATCGTGTAGGATTAACATTGAATCTCGACCCATATCGAGAGCAACATTTTGATAGCCAGAGGGACATAGCTTGGGTTCGAGCGAGGGTGGTGATGAACGTTTAGTTTCACAAGGACGTGCAACAAATGGGGAAGTGAACTTCACCTCCTCGAACTGGTCATGATTGGGATGATGCTCTGCCATTGGGATGTCTAAGTGAGTGGCGGAAGCAGTTTTTCCAAGCTCTTCACTAAGGCTCCCATGCGAAGGTTTTTCTTGGAAAAGATTGTCTAAAGGGTAGCCAATGAGAAGCTCAAATTCAAGGATGACAAAGATGTGGAAATCTATGTGAACCTCAATTTTGTCAATTGTGATTGGTATGTCCCTGGCAATCACACAACATTCAAATATAAGTCCTGAGGGACTTTTAAAAAGTTTGTTGGTTGGGACTTGTTGACGAAATCTAGTCAGCAGTCTACAGAGGGGTATGCCCATGGTAGTAGATGAATTGGTGGAGGTGCGCGAGATACGAACTAGATGGTGACACGGAATGCAGAGACAATGATTTAGGCAGGTTTAGACCATCAGCTTAACGTAATACCCTATGTCCTATGGCTTTGGTGGATTATATTACGAGATGAGATAATCCTTGGGATCTATGGGAATATGTCGACTAGGGGATCCCTGCCTCTCCTTATATACTCTAGAGGGGTAGGGTTACAAAGAAAGTATCCTAGTTGGTTACATGATAAGTATTCTATTTAGATTATAATATCTATAGTATCCGATTAGATCTTCTAGGTGCCTGGTGGTGTACGCCGAGTAGTGCTATGCACTGCAAACCTTGATGTCGTGGGCTAGACCATCCCTGATGGTGTGGCCCATGTCCCTTGCCATGGGTACTTGGGTTATATCCCCCACAACTAGTCCTCGAGCACCTTGTATCCACTTAGCAACGCCATCTTGAGCTTGTCTGAGTTGTTCAACTTGTATCCGATGAACGGGAACAAGCGTCCGACCAGTTTAACTTGGAGCGAAGCAGTTAAATCAAACATCCGACTAGTTTAACTAGTCGGCCGACCTCAGACTTACTCAAAACCATGGTTTGCTAGAAGGATGTAAGGGGCTTAAGATAAAATTTAAAAATTCTTCCCCTTATGAGAAGTGTGCCCACATAGGTTCTGTGCAGCGAAGTTGGATGCTTAGCATCCCTGACTTAGTCAGAGGGAAGGAACTTAGTCCCTTGCAGTAGAAGTTGGATGGTGAACATCCATGCCTTAGGCAAAAGATACTCTTAGAGCTGAATTGAGGGCTTGGAGGATTATCATCCATGACTTAGTCATTTAGGAAAAGTAGTGGGTCCTAGAAATAAGCACATTCACCGTGAGGTGAAGTGTGCCCACTTAGTTCCCAAGCCTGACAGTAGGTGAAGTATTCACGTGGTGCCAGGGTAAAAAAACTATAGACTCCAGATGCCAAATCAGTCCTAGCTTAGCAGGAAACCTGGAACAAGAAAAATTAGGACATGCACCGCAAGGTGTAGTGTACACACTGTAGTCCATGAGCCTGCTAGAAGATGAAAAAATAAATCTTGTAGCAGGGTCAAAGAATACTAATGAAAGCTTGCCAACGTCATCTGGCATATACTTACCAAGGCTCTGGATGTGCTACCCAAGATCAGCACCCTAATCCGAATAGAATAGAGCAACTTGATAGCACACCGATGAGATGTAGCAAAATCCAACCACCAAAGGAGTCCCTAGCTTAGCTGGTGACGCTTTCACGAAGAATTCGAACACTGAGGAGTTCCCAACTTAGCTGGCGAGCCCTAGTGTAGCTGATGATGAAGCAATGAACAATCCGAATGCTGAGGAGTCCCCAGCTTAGCTGGTGAGCCCCTAGCGGAGCTAACGATGAAGCGAAAATAATCCGACTAGCTAGTTGGCGAAGAATCGAGCACCGAGCAGCCCAACCAATTGGTCAGAGGTGAAGTGAGCGCTGAGTAGAAGTAAGCGCCAAATAGTCCGACCAACTGGTCGGCGATGAAGTCCATGAACCTAGCGGTCCGACCAGTTGATCGGCGGAGAAGTCCAAACGCCATGTGGTGCGACCATCCGACGATGATCCTATTCTCCTTCATGGGTGATCTAGTCCTCGAGTGTAAAAAATAAGCTCGTTGACTAAACCAGGACCCTTGCAAAACAAATATATAGAACGGGTAGTACATGATGTATCTTGCCGAGCAGTTGTAGATAAACATTATGTCTATTTGGAGTTGGTTCATATTTTAAATATGAGAAAATTTCCTCTCAATTGGTTCTTTTATCACATCACCAGCCCCGACTAGTCCATACTCCATAGCGTAGTGTGCTTAGCACTTGTTTATGCGTAAGATCACAGGCATCACCGAGGAGCTGCTCTCGACCACCCATAACGCAGAGGGTTGGCGCTCGTGCACGTGTAGTTGTGAGATCGAGAACAGGGCCGCTTCTGGATAACACGAATGAGGACGTGGCTGGTTGGCGAGTCGATGAAGAATATCTTTAAGGTATTACGCATGGAGCCGAGTGGAGCATCTTAAAGATGTTTAAACATGAAGATATTAAACGTAGAGATTAAATGTATTCATATTTAACATAAACCACCCTGACCAGTTAGTTTGTGGTTGAGCCCCCAGCCCCGGCTAGCCCGTAGACCATAACGCAGAGCGCTGGAGCCTGTGCACGTGTAGGGAGAAGCTAGAGACAGGGCCATCTCTGGAAAACACAAGCGTAAACATGACTATTCTGGTATCCGTTGAGGCGAAAGCGTATGTCTTCTTTAAGATGGTATACATGGAAAAAGTTGCTTAGAGAATAATCATGGAGAAAACATTATGCAGAAACATCATGCTGGAAACTTTATTAAATGTTCATATATGAAAGGGTGATATAGCTTTAGTCATCAGGTCGGGTCAGCGACGGATGCCGTTATTGGGTCGGCGTCGACGATACAGCCCGGCCCTCGAGCTTTCCAGTTTGTCGTCGTGGCGGTGGTCGCGGTCATCGTTGCACCGTTCATCACGGCGATCGTCATTGCGACGCGGCACGACTCGCTTGATGGCTCAGGTGGCTCGTTTAGCGGCTCGCTTCATGGTTCGGGCGGTTCGCTTAGTGGCTCGCTGTCGAGTCCGACTCTGATAAAGTTTGCCGATTCCCTCATACCGAAGATATCCTGTCACTGCCGATCAGGTTGACGAAGAGATCTGCTACGGTCAGATGGTCTGATCTCGAGTTGGAGACGTAGAGGAGCAGCAACAAATCTGTACGTGCATGTGCAGCTCACGCATATACACGAATACACGTAAAAATCCAGTAGCTTGCATGGTCATGCAGATCGCACGCGGTTTCTTGCATGCATATATGCATATATGCCTTGGCCTTGCTTGCTTGCATCACCATCACGCCATGGTGACATAGTCCACCAATAATTTGCTTGTGGCTGAAGCTTGGACTTCGTAGTCGTCAAAACACCGATCTCGTTGAGGCGTAGGATCAGATATAAAACGCTGCTGCAGATGAAGTCGCCGATCCTCAAGTAGTCGCCACGCTCATGGTAGAGCTGCCGATCTCAGTAATTCCACGTGGACGGGGACGATCTTCTGGCGCCTGCTCGTTCACCCGGTGATGGTGCACCGTACTATGACGGCGCGATAGATGGCAGTGCGCGACAAAAAAGATTAAGAAAGAATCCTTGCCGAGACTAAATCTAGTTGGAAGAAAATTGGATCGAATATTGAAGAATGAAACAGAAAGAGTCTTCCCTGAATATCCCTGTGGACTTACCAGCATGCAATCTATGTGCATGCACACGTGACGTGTGCGATCCTTCCCTGACGATGTGTCTTGTTATCACATGTGGAGGCCCTGGTAAAAAATTAAGAAAGTTTCGAGCAAGTTGCGACGTCGGCTGCCTAAAACCCAGACATCTCCACATGTGACATGTGATCTACATGTGGAGATGTCTGGGTTTTAGGCAGCCGACGTCGCAACTTGCTCGAAACTTTCTCAATTTTTTACCAGGGCCTCCACATGTGATAACAAGACACATCGACAAGTTTCGTGATTTTCGGACATCGTTTGGATTTTATATAATTTAAATAAACTTCCCCCGCGAGTACATCGTCATGTTACGACAACATGATGCGCGACATTTCATGCCACTTCCTGCATACGGCCTCGACATAGCCTAAATATCATGAATACTATTTTTTGAATGACCAAATTCTATTATTTCATGTACCTGCAATTCAAATTTGGAATAGTCAGAAAAATTCAATGAAACGAAAAAAATTAAGGAAATATAGTTAAAAAGCTCGTAATTGTCCCAAATTTTAAAATAGGGATATATTTACTGTAGCAAGTCCCTACAAAAAAAATAGGGTTAAAAAAACAAAAAACAAAAATAATTTGCCGGGTGCCACCCCGGGCACCCGACAAAGAAGCCTTTGCCGGGTGCGAGGTCATGGGTCACCCGGTAAAGAAATTAAAAAAAAATAAAAAAATTCTTTGTCGGGTGCCGTCGTCACCTGGCACCCGGCAAAGGCCCACGACTAAAAAGGCCGGCCCACGTCCCAACCCTAATCTATTCCAGCAGACGGTTCGACCCCGCGCCTGCGCTCCGCCGCCGCCGCCGCCGCTGCCCTCGCGCTCCGTCCAGCTGATGGGGCTCGCCGGGTTTGAGACGGGCCGGTCCGCCTCCGAAGACACCGCGGGCCCGCCCCCGGCCTCCCCCGTCTCGCGTTCCAGATCAGGCGGGGCCGCCCTGGGCTCCGCCGGGAAGCCGCCACTCGGGGGCGGCCGTCTGCGGTCCTCCTTGTCCGACGGCTCCGATGCTGCCGACGAGGACCCCAGGTGCTTGATCAGGAACCTTGACGACGGCAGAGAGTACGTGGTGAGGGAAGAATTCGGTCTCCGCGAGGTCGGCACGGGGCTCCGCAGCATCCGCTGCGCAGCTGGCTCCTTGGTCACCCACTCCCGTGACCGCCGCAGCAGAGACGAGAAGGACACGTCTTCAGAGAAAGGCGGCCAACACTCCAGCTCCGCGACGGATGACAGCCAGGACAGTGTTCCACGCCATGGCCCCGCCCGAGTCAAGGTGCGGCAGTACGGGAAGTCACATAAGGAGCTCAGTGGCCTGTTTATGACGCAGCAGATACAGGCACACAATGGTTCCATCTGGAGCATCAAATTTAGTCCTGATGGCCGTTACCTTGCGAGTGCCGGGGAGGATTGCATAATTCATGTTTGGGAAGTGTTGGAGTTCGAGAGGGCAGGGAAGGAGAGGGAGGTGAAGGAGAACGGGGTGTGCAATCCACTTGTTGCTATGGTGTGCAATGAGTCATCAGAGACGATGGTGGCATCAGCTGCTCCAAGTGGGAGCCATTGGGAGAAGAAGCTGCGATCAAAGGTACTGCACAGTGGGGGATCAGTGAGCTCAGACAGGTTGATGGTGCCTGAGTATGTGTTTGCACTGTCCGAGAAGCCTGTGATAACCTTTGCAGGGCATTCAGAGGATGTGCTTGATCTCAGCTGGTCCAAATCTCAGGTAATGTACACACATTTCTAATTTATCTTCAATTCTAATGTGTAAATATTAATTTTCAGTGTAAATGCAAAGTTCAGGCTACAATAGAATGTGGAATACCTGAAAGTAGGATATCAGTCACGGAAATTAGATCCGAACATAACTCATTAAGAACACAAAAGCTGTGTAATAACAATATGTCATATTAGAAACATCGTGATCACACACCAGCTCAACTTATTTATTGTTGGGTTTGGGCGTACATAACTTGGCATCCAGATCTGGCATAGTGCAACTGGTGCACTGTCTGGAAAGGAAAACTTGACCAGCTGCCATTTATGCATTTTCGTTTTTGCGATAGGTAAATTGACTTTATTGCTCCCACGTGTACCCAAGCTTTTACCATGTGCATAAGACCCAGGTGCTCTCTACATGTAACTAAGACATGGTCTCTACACGCTTATACATTGCCATTTTACTATGGTTTTAATTTCCGTCTCAGTGCATCTAGAAAGTTCAGCACGTAAAAACTAAGCAGGAATTACACTGCAGGTTCCTAAACTTGCCTGGTCGTCTCAACTAACCCCTCAAACTTTTAGAGCCCCTTGAACTTGCATGGGTCTCACCAAAACCCCTGAACAGAAGCAAAGTTTAGGGGGTTAAATCAGACAACTGTGCAAGTTTAGGGGCTAGGTGTGACAACTGTGCCAGTTGAAGGAGATGAGAAAGTAATTTGCAAGTTTGCCTGGCTAGCCGGCTAGCCGGCTAGGTGACTACCGCTACCGCACAAGTTCAGAGACCTACAACACAGTTCTTTCTTAACTTATTGGCATTTGGAGAACCTATTGTCTATGATCTGGATGATATTTTTGTGTGCTGTCAAAATGTAGATATTTGAGTCCTACATTTGAATGTCAGCTAACCAGTTTCATGATACTGAACTGGAATTGAAAGTTTTTTCCCCCTGTGTTTTTTACCCGTAAGATTCCGATTTTGTTAATCGATATTCATTCTTTCTCTGCATCAGATCAAAGAAGGTATTAAGCTTGTCAAGAGAGTTGTAATTTACTTCCTCTGTTCCAAAATGTACACTGTTTTAGCTTTGACCTAAACCAAACTTCTCTAATTTTGACCAAGTTCATAGAAAAATGATCCAACATCTACAGCATCATATTAGTTTCATTAAATCCAACATCAAATATGTCTTGACAATGCTTTTATTTGGCATTGTAGATGTTAATATATTTGTCTATAAACTTGGCCAAAGTTAGAGAAGTTAAATAGAATAAGTTAACTTTGATGTAGTGTAGGTTTGCCTCTGTCAGACCTCTTTTTTGAATAGTTTATGGATAGCAAATACTTTGACAAAATCATGAATTAGGTATTCTATATCTCTAAGATGAAATGAGATTTGTCTTGTTTTAAATGGATAAATCTTGGTTTTAAAAGTGCAAATTAACTATTCCATTGGTATTTATTTAGGAATCAGTGCTCATAACTAGTCAAGCTACTCTGTACTCAAATACACTGAAAGCATATGCGGACAGCCAGACACCATGCACAGCATTTTTGTTTTTTTTTTGCTAGGTACTTGTCTTGCTCGTCTCTTGGTATACTTGCTGCTGTTAGTAAAGGCATATCCATTTCTACAGCATGTTGAATTTGAAGTATAATTATTATGAATTCATTGTAGTTTCCTGCTAGTTCAGCATCCCTTATATCCATCTTTTAGTTCCTGCAGTATTTGCTTTCATCATCAATGGATAAAACAGTACGGTTGTGGCACATGTCAAGCACTTATTGTTTGAAAACCTTCTCACACACTGACTATGGTACGAACATCACTTCAGAATCACCCCACCCCGTCCCTCTCACTGTCTAAGCACTGCAACAACATTGTCCGTCTAATATAATTTCTTTTTGATTCAGTGACTTGCATCCAGTTCAATCCTGTTGATGATAGATACTTCATTAGTGGTTCCCTGGATGAAAAGGTTCGTATCTGGAGTATTCCAAAGCGTGAAATTGTTGATTGGGTCGATCTTCATGAAATGGTTACTGCTGCCTGCTATACTCCAGATGGAAAGGTTTGAATTTGATCTATTTCATAGTTTCTTAATTTTGGTCAAGTGGAGCTGCTAGTTGTTCATCCTAATACCTTAAGATGTTGTCTCAGGGCGCGCTGGTTGGGTCCCACAAGGGCAGTTGCCATCTGTATGATACATCTGGTACATCGGCTTGCATTTTAGTTCTGTTCTCAACTCTCATTCAAAGACCTTATTTCCTGTTCGGTGTCTTGCAAGCCTAACCTTATATTTTTCCTTTCTCCTGGCTAGATGACATGCTTTGCTACAAAACACAGATCGACCTGCAAAACAAGAGAAGAAAATCTAGCCAGAAGAAAATAACAGGATTTCAGGTGCTTATTTTGACTAAACATTGTGTTGTGATGTGAATCATTCTGCACCAGAGTTAAGATATTTTTGGTTTGTTAAACTGAATAATAGCTCCTTAAACAGTTTGTCCCAGGGGATTCTTCAGTGGTCATAATCGCATCTGCAGATTCATCCCAGCTTTGCCGAGTGCCAGGGCTAGGGCACCCGGCAAAGTTTTTTCAAAAAAAAAAAAAAAAAAAAATTCTTTGCCGGGTGCCCCATGACCTGGCACCCGGCAAAGAAATTACGAAAAAAAATAAAAAACTCTTTGCCGGGTGCCCCCGCGGTGTGACACCCGGCAAAGAAATTATAAAAATAAAATAAAAAAATCTTTGCCGGGTGCCTCCCCGGCACGGCACCCGGCAAAGAAAATTTGAAAAAAAATTAAAAAAATCTTTGCCGGGTGCCTCTGACATGGCACCCGGCAAAGCAAGGGATGACGGAGCCGGCGCCGTAACGACCACTTTTCTTTGCCGGGTGCCGGGTTTGCACTCGGCAAAGTCTTTGCCGGGTGCCCGATAAAAAGCACCCGGCAAAGAAATCTTTGCCGACTAACTTTTTGCCAGAGGCTCTTTGCCGAGTGCTGCACCCGGCAAAGGCTTTGCCGAGTGCAAAGTAGCCTTTGCCGGGTGCATTCGGCACCCGGCAAAGCGCCTGAATCCAGCAGTGACGTGTGTGATCCTTCGGGCATCATCTGCTCAGTTTGCATGCACACGTGACGTGTGCGATCCTCCGGGCATCATCTGCTCCTTGGCACGGAGATTGAAGCCCCATGACGGAGCGCCGCTAGTCTGTGCACAAATGAATTTGTCCCTGTAGATGAACTCACCTGCCATGACCGCATGCGCACATGTCGGCGTCGGCGGCGCTAGTGCTCGCGAAGGGAGAGAATTCCCGTACAGATCAGAAACAAAAGATCGACAGGTGATTAGTTTCAGAAAACCGGATTAATCTAGTGGCAGCACGCGGAACGACTCAACCGATCATTGAACAACTGCCATCCAGTTCGCCGGTTGATAGGCACGCACATCACCTAACTGATGCGCCACTGTCGATAAAATCTAGTCCACAGTATAACAGGGATAAGCCCACGATAGTAGATAAATCAGTGGAGGTGCGTGAGATACGAACTAGATAGTGACACAGAACGCAGAGACAACAATTTAGGCAGATTTAGGCCGTTAGCTTGACATAATACCCTATGTCTTGTGTCTTTGGTGGATTTTATTATGAGATGAGATAATCCTAGGGATCTATGGGGATCTGTGGACTAGGGGATCCATGTCCCTCCTTATATACTATGGAGAGATATGGTTACAAGGAAAATATCCTAGTCGGTTACATGATAAATATTCTATTTAGATTGTGCTACCCAAGATCAGCACCCTAATCTGAATAGAATAGAGCAACTTGATAGCACACCGATGAGATGTAGCAAAATCCAACCACCAAAGGAGTCTCTAGCTTAGCTGGTGACGCTTGCACGAAGAATTTGAACACCGAGGAGTTCCCAACTTAGCTGGCAAGCCCTAGTGTAGCTGATGATGAAGCAATAAACAATCCGAATGCTGAGGAGTCCCAAGCTTAGCTGGTGAGCCCCTAGCGGAGCTAACGATGAAGCGACAAATAATCCGACTAGCTAGTTGGCGAAGAATCGAGCACCGAGCAGCCCAACCAACTAGTCAGAGGTGAAGTGAGCGCTGAGTAGAAGTAAGCGCCAAATAGTCCGACCAACTGGTCGGCGATGAAGTCCATGAACCTAGCGGTCCGACCAGTTGACCGGCGGAGAAGTCCAAACGCCATGTGGTGCGACCATCCGACGATGATCCTATTCTCCTTCATGGGTGATCTAGTCCTCGAGTGTAAAAAATAAGCTCGTGGACTAAACCAGGACCCTTGCAAAACAAATATATAGAACGGGTAGTACATAATGTATCTTGCCGAGCAGTTGTAGATAAACATTATGTCTATTTGGAGTTGGTTCATATTTTAAATATGAGAAAGTTTCCTCTCAATTGGTTCTTTTATCGCATCACCAGCCCCGACTAGTCCATACTCCATAGCGTAGTGTGCCTAGCACTTGTTTATGCGTAAGATCACAGGCATCACCGAGGAGCCGCTATCGACCACCCATAATGCAGAGGGTTGGCGCTCGTGCACGTGTAGGTGTGAGATCGAGAACAGGGCCGCTTCTGGATAACACGAATGAGGACGTGGCTGGTTGGCGAGTCGATGAAGAATATCTTTAAGGTATTACGCATGGAGCCGAGTGGAGCATCTTAAAGATGTTTAAACATGAAGATATTAAACGTAGAGATTAAATGTGTTTATATTTAACATAAACCACCCTGACCAGTTAGTTTGTGGTTGAGCCCCCAGCCCCGGCTAGCCCGTAGACCATAACACAGAGCGCTGGAGCCTGTGCACGTGTAGGGAGAAGCCAGAGACAGGGCCATCTCTGGAAAACACAAGCGTAAACATGACTATTCGGGTATCCGTTGAGGCGAAAGCGTATGTCTTCTTTAAGATGGTATACATGGAAAAAGTTGTTTAGAGAATAATCATGGAGAAAACATTATGCAGAAACATCATGCTGGAAACTTTATTAAATGTTCATATATGAAAGGGTGATATAGCTTTAGTCATAAGGTCGGGTCAGCGACGGATGCCGTTATCGGGTCGGTGTCGACGATACAGCCCGGCCCTCGAGCTTTCCAGTTTGTCGTCGTGGCAGTGGTCGCGGTCATCGTTGCGCCGTTCATCACGGCGATCGTCATTGCGACGCGGCACGACTCGCTTGATGGCTCTGGTGGCTCGTTTAGCGGCTCGCTTCATGGTTCGGGCGGTTCGCTTAGTGGCTCGCTGTCGAGTTCGACTCTGATAAAGTTTGCCGATTCCCTCATACCGAAGATATCATGTCACTGCCGATCAGGTTGACGAAGAGATCTGCTACGGTCAGATGGTCTGATCTCGAGTTGGAGACGTAGAGGAGCAGCAACAAATCTGTACGTGCATGTGCAGCTCACGCATATACACGAATACACGTAAAAATCCAGTAGCTTGCATGGTCATGCAGATCGCACGCGGTTTCTTGCATGCATATATCCATACATGCCTTGGCCTTGCTTGCTTGCATCACCATCACGTCATGGTGACATAGTCCACCAATAATTTGCTTGTGGCTGAAGCTTGGACTTCGTAGTCGTCAAAACACCGATCTCGTTGAGGCGTAGGATCAGATATAAAACGCTGCTGCAGATGAAGTCGCCGATCCTCAAGTAGTCGCCACGCTCATGGTAGAGCTGCCGATCTCAGTAATTCCACGTGGACGGGGACGATCTTCTGGCGCCTGCTCGTTCACCCGGTGATGGTGCACCGTACTATGACGGCGCGATAGATGGCAGTGCGCGACAAAAAAGATTAAGAAAGAATCCTTGCCGAGACTAAATCTAGTTGGAAGAAAATTGGATCGAATATTGAAGAATGAAACAGAAAGAGTCTTCCCTGAATATCCCTGTGGACTTACCAGCATGCAATCTATGTGCATGCACACGTGACGTGTGCGATCCTTCGGGCATCATCTGCTCAGATTACATGCACACGTGACGTGTGCGATCCTCCGGGCATCATCTGCTCCTTGGCACGGAGATTGAAGCCCCATGACGGAGCGCCGCTAGTCTGTGCACAAATGAATTTGTCCCTGTAGATGAACTCACCTGCCATGACCGCATGCGCACATGTCGGCGTCGGCGGCGCTAGTGCTCGCGAAGGGAGAGAATTCCCGTACAGATCAGAAACAAAAGATCGACAGGTGATTAGTTTCAGAAAACCGGATTAATCTAGTGGCAGCACGCGGAACGACTCAACCGATCATTGAACAACTGCCATCCAGTTCGCCGGTTGATAGGCACGCACACCACCTAACTGATGCGCCACTGTCGACAAAATCTAGTCCACAGTATAACAGGGATAAGCCCACGATAGTAGATAAATCAGTGGAGGTGCGTGAGATACGAACTAGATAGGGACACAGAACGCAGAGACAACAATTTAGGCAGATTTAGGCCGTTAGCTTGACATAATACCCTATGTCCTGTGTCTTTGGTGGATTGTATTATGAGATGAGATAATCCTAGGGATCTATGGGGATCTGTGGACTAGGGGATCCATGTCCCTCCTTATATACTATGGAGAGGTAGGGTTACAAGGAAAATATCCTAGTCGGTTACATGATAAGTATTCTATTTGGATTGTGCTACCCAAGATCAGCACCCTAATCTGAATAGAATAGAGCAACTTGATAGCACACCGATGAGATGTAGCAAAATCCAACCACCAAAGGAGTCTCTAGCTTAGCTGGTGACGCTTGCACGAAGAATTCGAACACCGAGGAGTTTCCAACTTAGCTGGCGAGCCCTAGTGTAGCTGATGATGAAGCAATAAACAATCTGAATGCCGAGGAGTCCCCAGCTTAGCTGGTGAGCCCCTAGCGGAGCTAACGATGAAGCGACAAATAATCCGACTAGCTAGTTGGCGAAGAATCGAGCACCGAGCAGCCCAACCAACTTGTGAGAGGTGAAGTGAGCGCTGAGTAGAAGTAAGCGCCAAATAGTCCGACCAACTGGTCGGCGATGAAGTCCATGAACCTAGCGGTCCGACCAGTTGACCGGCGGAGAAGTCCAAACGCCATGTGGTGCGACCATCCGACGATGATCCTATTCTCCTTCATGGGTGATCTAGTCCTCGAGTGTAAAAAATAAGCTCGTTGACTAAACCAGGACCCTTGCAAAACAAATATATAGAACGGGTAGTACGTGATGTATCTTGCCGAGCAGTTGTAGATAAACATTATGTCTATTTGGAGTTGGTTCATATTTTAAATATGAGAAAATTTCCTCTCAATTGGTTCTTTTATCGCATCACCAGCCCCGACTAGTCCATACTCCATAGCGTAGTGTGCCTAGCACTTGTTTATGCGTAAGATCACAGGCATCACCGAGGAGCCGCTATCGACCACCCATAACGCAGAGGGTTGGCGCTCGTGCACGTGTAGGTGTGAGATCGAGAACAGGGCCGCTTCTGGATAACACGAATGAGGACGTGGCTGGTTGGCGAGTCGATGAAGAATATCTTTAAGGTATTACGCATGGAGCCGAGTGGAGCATCTTAAAGATGTTTAAACATGAAGATATTAAACGTAGAGATTAAATGTGTTCATATTTAACATAAACCACCCTGACCAGTTAGTTTGTGGTTGAGCCCCCAGCCCCGGCTAGCCCGTAGACCATAACGCAGAGCGCTGGAGCCTGTGCACGTGTAGGGAGAAGCCAGAGATAGAGCCATCTCTGGAAAACACAAGCGTAAACATGACTATTCGGGTATCCGTTGAGGCGAAAGCGTATGTCTTCTTTAAGGTGGTATACATGGAAAAAGTTGTTTAGAGAATAATCATGGAGAAAACATTATGCAGAAACATCATGCTGGAAACTTTATTAAATGTTCATATATGAAAGGTTGATATAGCTTTAGTCATAAGGTCGGGTCAGCGACGGATGCCGTTATCGGGTCGGCGTCGACGATACAGCCCGGCCCTCGAGCTTTCCAGTTTGTCGTCGTGGCGGTGGTCGCGGTCATCGTTGCGCCGTTCATCACGGCGATCGTCATTGCGATGCGGCACGACTCGCTTGATGGCTCAGGTGGCTCGTTTAGCGGCTCGCTTCATGGTTCGGGCGGTTCGCTTAGTGGCTCGCTGTCGAGTTCGACTCTGATAAAGTTTGCCGATTCCCTCATACCGAAGATATCATGTCACTGCCGATCAGGTTGA
Source organism: Miscanthus floridulus (assembly GCF_019320115.1). NCBI lineage: Eukaryota > Viridiplantae > Streptophyta > Magnoliopsida > Poales > Poaceae > Miscanthus > Miscanthus floridulus. The sequence continues at coordinate 86,429,314 of NC_089581.1, read as the reverse complement.
CGAAGAGATCTGCTACGGTCAGATGGTCTGATCTCGAGTTGGAGACGTAGAGGAGCAGCAACAAATCTGTACGTGCATGTGCAGCTCACGCATATACACGAATACACGTAAAAATCCAGTAGCTTGCATGGTCATGCAGATCGCACGCGGTTTCTTGCATGCATATATCCATATATGCCTTGGCCTTGCTTGCTTGCATCACCATCACGTCATGGTGACATAGTCCACCAATAATTTGCTTGTGGCTGAAGCTTGGACTTCGTAGTCGTCAAAACACCGATCTCGTTGAGGCGTAGGATCAGATATAAAACGCTGCTGCAGATGAAGTCGCCGATCCTCAAGTAGTCGCCACGCTCATGGTAGAGCTGCCGATCTCAGTAATTCCACGTGGACGGGGACGATCTTCTGGCGCCTGCTCGTTCACCCGGTGATGGTGCACCGTACTATGACGGCGCGATAGATGGCAGTGCGCGACAAAAAAGATTAAGAAAGAATCCTTGCCGAGACTAAATCTAGTTGGAAGAAAATTGGATCGAATATTGAAGAATGAAACAGAAAGAGTCTTCCCTGAATATCCCTGTGGACTTACCAGCATGCAATCTATGTGCATGCACACGTGACGTGTGCGATCCTTCGGGCATCATCTGCTCAGATTGCATGCACACGTGACGTGTGCGATCCTCCGGGCATCATCTGCTCCTTGGCACGGAGATTGAAGCCCCATGACGGAGCGCCGCTAGTCTGTGCACAAATGAATTTGTCCCTGTAGATGAACTCACCTGCCATGACCGCATGCGCACATGTCGGCGTCGGCGGCGCTAGTGCTCGCGAAGGGAGAGAATTCCCGTACAGATCAGAAACAAAAGATCGACAGGTGATTAGTTTCAGAAAACCGGATTAATCTAGTGGCAGCACGCGGAACGACTCAACCGATCATTGAACAACTGCCATCCAGTTCGCCGGTTGATAGGCACGCACACCACGCACACCACCTAACTTATGCGCCACTGTCGACAAAATCTAGTCCACAGTATAACAGGGATAAGCCCACGATAGTAGATAAATCAGTGGAGGTGCGTGAGATACGAACTAGATAGTGACACAGAACACAGAGACAACAATTTAGGCAGATTTAGGCCGTTAGCTTGACATAATATCCTATGTCCTGTGTCTTTGGTGGATTGTATTATGAGATGAGATAATCCTAGGGATCTATGGGGATCTGTGGACTAGGGGATCCATGTCCCTCCTTATATACTATGGAGAGGTAGGGTTACAAGAAAAATATCCTAGTCGGTTACATGATAAGTATTCTATTTAAATTGTAAGAGGTATAGTATCCGATCAGATCTTCTAGGTGCCTTGTAGTGTATGCCAAGTAGTGCCGTGCGCCGTAAGCCTTGATGTCGTGGGCTAGACCGTCCCTAATAGTGCAGCTCATGTCTCTTGCCATGGGAACCTGAGGTTATACCCCCCACAGGACTAGTGGCATGTTGCCCAAAAGATTTTTTGCCAAAAATTCTGATATGATGCTAGTCCTGACCGTGGGGATGTATAGGGTTTCTACAACAATTCCTCTTAACGAACAAGGTGTAGTCATGGAAAGTAAAAGAATCCGAATTACTTCAGAAGAAAATTTCACTTCCATTAGCCATTCCTTCAATGGTTCAGTCTTAGGAGAAGATTTTTCAGAAGGAAGTGTATACTTTTCATGCCGAAAGTATTCGAGGTATTGCCATAATCCTCAAATTTGATAGGGAACCCCGAAGGGTGAATTAATCTTTCCTTTGGTGTTCGTGGTTTGAATATGATTCATATGTCAAATCTACGGATACTAAAGGTTTAGATTTGACTGGTGAGGACACCTCAACAGTCGACGTAACTTTTGCCTAGAGGGATTTAGTTCTTATGACAGAATAAGAGTGTTTGTCTATGAAGTGCTCAAGGAATTCTACTTGTTCTATCATAGTTTTGTGTGTAAAACGACCTCCAAAAGTCATGTCTAGGCATAGGTAAGCATCCATGTCAATACCCAAACAAAAGAGTCACAACAATATGCTATCGGGTAAAGACAAGTTTGGGTCGGTGTGTATTAACGCTAAAAACCTGGCCTAGGCTGCTCCTATAGACTCCTTCTCATGCTACTCAAAGTCGAGGATTGCCATTGGTAGAGAGTCAATACGGGACATAGGGAAGAATGCAAGGTGAAACTTGTCTTTAAATTCATCCTAGTCCCCATTCGCACTTTCTACGACATGTGTGTACCATTGCTTCATCTTCCCTGTAAGAGAGAAGGGAAACAATTTCCACTTTAGAGTTTCCTGTGTCATGCCCGAGATGCTCAGGCACGAACACATCTCGTCGAACTCGTGTAGGTGATAGCAGGGGTTTTCATTATAGTGCCCTGAGAAGGGTTGTGCTCGAACCATGGCTATTAAACTAGGGCAGAGTTCACAGCCAGATGAAATCTTTGGTTTAGAAGGTGGCTCAGGGAACTCGCCCTTTGAAGCAGAAAGGGTTAGATTTGGAGTTAGCTTCATGATAGAAAAGATGAAAGAAAATAAATTTTTGTATTTTTGATAAAATACGAGGATGAACTAGGTTCGAAGAAAATACGGCAATTGTTCCACAACAACGGCGCCTGAAATGCTTGTTGGTATTTCTTAACGCAAATAGAAATAATCCACAAGTGTACGGAAGTACCATTGTAGCACTTCACCTAGAAGTATTCAGGGTATCGTATTTTCCACAAGAAACAGAGGTACTCTTCTAGCTGGTTCGTCCAAAGACAACACAGGGGGTAAAGTTAGAAAGGGTAGAGATGGATTTCTATGGCTTTAGGGTCTATTGGATAGATAAACTCTACTTCTACTTGCTTACTTTAGGCATCGGATCACATCTGGTCTGCTAGGCGAGGCAGGCCTATAGCTCTACTTCGTACCCTGATGTGGGGGATTATGAGGGACGGATAGGGCTATCGCCACCTAACATCTCCCCCTCAACCGTGGAGTATGAGGCAAACAAAGGTAGCCTCTAGCCTAGACACAATGTCTATGCTATCGACTACTACTCTAGTGCATTAAGAAGGGTTATCCGTCTCTATCAGGGTCCTTCTACTAGAGCATTCGCCACAAGGGTGAACGACGATCCCACAAACAAGTAAGGATAAAGATTAACTAATCAATAGACTTTATACGAAAGAAATCATGAGCACTCACTTCGTAGAAAGCTCTATTGAGGCACGGATGTTCGTCAAGGTACAATCTTAGGGAGAACAATAAATCCAGCTCTTCCCTGTATTCTCCCTCACATCTCTCTCGACTAACACTACTAGCTATCTAGGGCCTAAGCCCATGGAATGAAACTCAAGTGTGGTGCTCTTGATCCTTGGTGTGGTGTTGTGAGAGGGGGGTGCCCCTCTACTTATATAAGGCTTGAGGCGGTGCTGAAGCTAATTCTAGTGCAAAAACCCAGTCTCCACCGCCTCAACATGACTCCATGCAACCGCCATATGAAGGGGTGGTAGCGAGGAGCCGGTGGGGGGTTAGGCACCCCCTCGGGTCGATCGCCCTTAGACCAGGCCCTCTCGCCATTGCCTTCGCATGGTGAGCTCTAGAGTAGGCCTAGACCGCTCCTCGATCGGTACTTTGCCTAGATGGTTTGATTTGATGGGCTTTTATATTTATTCCTTAGTGCGAATTAGCGTCGGGAAGCGCCTTTTGGTGTATTCTTCCATGCATTTATGTCCTGCAAAACAATATTCTCCAAATACATGTAGAACTTGGTCAATAGTAAATGCATATGTGTTTAAGATTGCTCAGCCAACGGTGTTTGTTTTGTTGTGTTTCTTGTCCACGTTAGGTACATTTCTTTTGTTATTCTGATATGTCCTCCTGCAAATAGTCAAACACCAAAACTTTTGGAAATTGTTAGTTCTAAAGGCCCATGTCTAAATTTGGTGTTTATTTGAGCATATTTTATATGAAAGTTGGTGGTTAGAAATTGGAGTTAAGGACCGCCAACATTTACCTACTATTATGAACTTATGATGCTAATGTTACTAATAATGAATCCATAGCATGTCATTAAGAAATGCCATATGCTTTTATGAAAATGTACAAATGCCTATTATTTCCTTTTGCATCCATCAAATATTATGTGTTGGAATTTAGTCCTGCGAGTACGCAATATACTCACGGTGCTGGCGTTAAGTTGTTTTGCAGGTAAAGGACATTGGCGGCCATCTCACCCCGTTGTTGGTGACAAAGTGGGTGAATGGCAGGAGCCGTCCAAGCTATGGTGGCGACACCCATGGGCAAGCCAACCTCCTGTTACTAGAAAGAGTGGATATCTTAGTGTAGGTATAATCAGTAAGATGGTCATTTGCCTCACACTACATTCAATCCAATGTTGTATAATTAATTCATAATATCCATCAAGACTTGTAATATATGTCTTCCGCTTATTTATGTACTCCGATGATGAGATATGATTTTGATTTGTGGAGGCTATTGTGGTATGATACTTAACCGGAGTCCTGGTAGTGGAGATGTGTTGCATCTCTAGGGGAGTCACCGATGTTTGTTTGCTTAAATTGAGCTAGTCAAGTGAATGACACTCGATTTAGGTAAATTAATGTGGTGGGTCCTTGTTGACACCTGTGGTGGAAATTCACAAGCGCACGAGTATCAAAGTAGTTTTCACCCAGAGTATTATCGAGTATCATATCCATGGGGAAACGTGTTTGTTGTCTAACAACTAGTTTGTCTAGGGATAACAATCAAGGTTTAAGGTGTGAGTAGGGAGGATTCCTATGATTATGGCCCTATACAAAGCAAGGCTTATGATTCTAGTGTTCACTTCAGGACACCGCTTAGACGATAAAGCACCGCTAATAGATAACTCTACCGATGCAACTACGGTCCTACTAATTTAAGAACCTGCTTAATTTGGCATGGACTACAAAGGATAGATGGGGCTATCACCTCCTGCTGCTACTGCACAACCAAGAAGCAAGGGGCAAACATAGGTAGCCGATAGCCTAAGCACTGTGCTTATGCTAACGATTACTACTCTAATCCAGAGATCTAGCAAGGACTAGAGCACTCAAAAGAACTATGAACCCCATGGATAAAAGAGCACAAACATTTAAATAGAAATCAATTACCAGAGGTATCTCAGATGTGGACTTGGAGAAACCTAGATCCTCCAAAGTACAAGCCATAGAGGTAGCACCGATAGGCCGATACCTCCTCCCAACTCCTCCCTCATTCTCTAACTCACTATTTTCTAGGTACAAGACTAGATCCTATAGAACACTAATCTTCTCTTAAGAGCTAGCTCTGATCCTGATGAGGAGGATATGAATTAGGGTTTTAGGATAGCATTAGGGAGGGGGGTACATGTGTGGTAGAACCTCCTAAATTATAGGACCCACATGCACTTGTCACTGTCCAACGACCTTTAACAATAATGCATATGTTCCTGGTAACTTAAGAAGTCTGTCGGGTGTCCTCGGGGAACCCTGAATCATCCACGATTTCCGAGCAGGATCACATTACAAAGTTATTGCAGTATTACAACATTTATTCAAATATCGACACCAGAGTAAAAACAGCGGAAGTCTTATGATAACATAGTTTACAAACCAGTTGTTTCAAACCTTACAAACTAAGTTTGATAATTATTACAAACCATAGTAGTAGTGGAGTGGCATAGTTAACATATACATAACACCCAAAATAAACATCCTGCCCAAGGAATCACACAATTACTTCTCATCGTCAGAACGAACGATAGTCATGCAGCACGATCCAAAACAGATCTGCTCATGAGGCTCACCTGCAACAAGGGTCAACGAACCCTGAGTACAAAAGTACTCAACAAGACTTAACCGAAATATTAACTAATAACTTAGGAATGCAGGCTCAGGGATTCAAGGTATAGCTTAACAATGATCAAAGTTCTTTTGCGTAAAAGCCCTTTTAACAAAATTCCTTTTTATAGAAAACTTCTTAAGAATTATATACAAAGCTAACATGATCCGCACTGAGATCATGAAACTTCATATCCAACACCTTCACAAGCCTTATTCAAGTTCTAGTTATTAATACTATGATGATGAACAGTGAGTTGAGTCTCCATAACCGAGGAGCAACGATGATTCGAACCGATTAAACCCAGCTGGGGATTCCAGACCACACAACATATGCAGGTTCCCGACCTACATATACCAACCTACCCTCGGATCCTCTAAAACAAGAATGGGTCCGTGTCACCTGAGAATACAGTACTCCACCAATCCAGCCCATTGCCACGTGGGTACACGCTATTCCCGCCATCTCTCCACTCCCAGTGCGCGAGTAGCCATTCTCGTAATAGAATTGCCAAGTTTAGGCTTACCGGAGTATGTGGTTAGTACTACAAATTCTCACCTCATGCAATTCAACAACGGACGTGCCTTAATCGACACAGGCGGAAAGAACCCGCTCACAAGACCTTCATGTCCTGTGGCTCACACACACCGAGTCCACCCGGTCTAGATTTATTACTCCACATTCCCATATCACATGCTAACATAATTAACCAATGTTCTATTTAAAACTTGCAGGTGGCAGGTAGTCACCCGACTTTCATCGTTCTACGCATAGCTAAGCAAAACTAGGCATATATGAGTTTAAAACTAGTAATATGGTAAATATGGAATAACAAGGGTGGTAATGCACCAATTAGGCTCTTACTTAACTCCTAATCACTTAATGCAGTAACGGAAAGCAAAAGCGAAATTAATTTATAAAACACAAGGTAGGGTTGTATGCATCTGGGGCTTGCCTTCGTTGACGGAAAAGTCTGATTCCTACAACGTTACACCAGTATTCGATCCGACCTCAACAGATGGATTAACCTCCTCAACAACTTGATTAACTACCACGTTTTCACCTTCGTTCACTACACGTAATAACAATGCCATGTTTAACATGATGTGGAATACGAAACATGATGCTCGATAATGGATGCAAAAATTAACAATTTGAATACAACTTTCCTACGCGGTAAAGTTGCAAGTCAAACAACTAAATCTTTTTCGTAACACATACATCAATTGCCAAGGATCATTATCAATTAATGACCCAAGGTCATCACTCAATCCAAAATTTCAAACAAAACCTAAATCATTAAAGGTTACTATTTGCTTTTATGAATTAATTAATTAATTAAGAATTATGAAATAAATTAACTTATTCTAATTGAGCTCAAAATTTTTAGTAAAGGTTCACCACATGATAACTAAGTGGAAAAACAATTTTCATAATTTTTGGATAATTAATTAAGCCTAGAAAAATCATGAAAACTCATTTATTAATTAATTGAGCAATTTTTATCACATTCAAAAATTACTGAAAAGTATCATTTTATATTTTTTCTAAATAATATACATCATAGAGAGGTCACACAAAACTTTTCATAATTTTTGGAGCTCTAAATAAATCTACACAAAAATAACAAATTACAACACTATTCAATCATATCTGAAAAAGGAAAATTTCATTTTCAAACCACCTACTCACACAAACAACTCAGGAAGAACCAGGAGCTCACACAAACAACTCGGAAAAGAACCTGGAGCTCACACAAACAACTCGGAAAAGAACCTGGAGCTCACATAAACAACTCGGAAAAGAACCTGGAGCACACACAAACAACTCGGAAAAGAACCTGGAGCTTAGAAAAACAACTCGGAAAAGAACCTAGAGCTCACATAAACAACTTGGAAAAGAACCTGGAGCTCACATAAACAACTCAGAAAGAACCAGGAGATCACTCCAAACGCACTGGAGCATAAAGCTGGATCGAAAGAACAATGAATGAGTGGTTCGACGTGCACAGGAAGCACCAGTAGCTCACCCCGAACTCGATGGAGCAAAGAACGAGGCTGGAGAAGCAACAGTGAAGCAGGTCGACGATCCGAGCAACCATGGCGGACCAAAACATCGACAGTGGCGGTGCTCCGGCGACTGCGGTGGACAAAACTATCAAGCAACAAGGTATTAAGCACCACGGCATCAAGGCGAAGCTGGAGGTACACTGAGCAAGAGCAACGACTCACTGGAAAGCGTTGGCCACGACGGCGCAAGCACAACGGTGAGGTTGCCGGCCAAGAGGAAGAAAGGCGCGCACAGCGGGTTCCCGATGGAATCAGGCACCAAGACTCGGTTGGCTAGGTGCACAAGGAGTAGGCGGAGCTGGAACAAGCTTTGCTGAAATGGTGGAGGCACTATAGTGACAGCAAACGCACGACAGAGCAGCGGCAATGGCGACTGGAAAACAGAGGAGGAGAGAAAACGAAGAACGACGACTGCACAGGCTTTATAGGGCGGCTAGGAAGCAAAGAGAAGCCACGCAGGGGCCTTTCCCATGCCAGCGCAAAGCCAAGGGCGGCCACAGTTGCATCTGGAAGTAGAAGGAAGATCGGGACGGTGAGTTGGCTGCCGCGGTTACTGTTCATCAAAATTACCAAACTGCCATTCGATTTAAAAATCCAAATTACTCCCAAATTTATGTAACAACTCAAAAATCTCCAAAAACAAAAGTTGTTCAAAATCAAAAGTTCTACAACTTTGCTTTTATAACCATCTCCTAATTCAGTCTAGATTTTGAAATGATCTTTTAAATTCAAATAGGGGATATTTAACGAATTACGCCTTTTTGAATTACTCCAAATTTTTCTAAACAACTTTAAAAACTCCAAAAATAAACTTTGTATAACTTGTTAAGCTCTACACTTTTGCTTTTGGGCCCAACCCCAAAATATGCTTAGATTTTGAAATGGATTTTCAGGGTAGGGTTTAAATACTAAAAAGCGGGGTTTTCTCGAAAAATTCAAAACCCAAACAAACTTTGAACTTGAGTCAAACAATACAATTCAACACTCATTACACAAATGTAAACTTGTTTTAGTAAATGCATATCAAAGTTTTCACCGAATGCCAAATGCTTTGCAATGCATATGATGACATGTCAGATTTTAATATTTAAACACCCGAGGTGTTACAACATGGCCATATATATAGGGGGTAGCATCAATTTTGGACCCTTGGATCAAACCGACTTGAATAAATGGCGTAGATGCGATCTTTAAGGCAGTGGGGAACTGACATTTGAAGGGGACGCTGACACATGGGTCCCATAGGTTGGCCAGCCTATATAGGTGGGGCCGATCGGCCCCCTATCAGTGTCTTGGCCGGATCTTTAGCGAAGAGTCTTCTAGTGTCTTCTAAAGTCTTCTGAAGTAGGTACCATAGCGGAAAAACATGATTTACTTTGACAAATAGGTTCACCTTGATGGTTTTCTAGATAAACCCTGCTGAAAACATAGATTCACCAAAACTCATGGAATTTGTTAGTTTAAACCCCTAGACCTATGTTGGTGATCCTTTTTATGCATTTATATAAATTATGTTGACATTTTATGATTCATGTTAATGACCATCAACAAGCCCTAGACCATTCATCTTGTCCACAATGAAGAGTACTTTTTATAATAACAAGTGACAGTAACATAACAACTGTGTCAACTAATGAATTAACACAAGTGGTACATAGATAGGATAATAAAAGTTCTGCTCCCTATAGACTTACGTAACAAAAATGAGGTAGATCAGTCGATGCGCTCCGCTCCTTTAGATTGGCACTACTACTTGTAAGGCAAAGCTTCCTTCAGCTTGGTAGCCAGTGCACCATGGAACCCCTCTTCTTCCTCCCTTAGCCATTGAAGGAAAATTATTCAAAAGCACTTACACTCTACAACCTGCACAAACCAGCAGCATAAATAATATTCAACATACAATTACTTTAGTTACCAAGGCAAAAAAGGACTATATATAGAATCAAAACAACTCCCTACGTGAAGAAAGACATGTCGTAATAAGAAAATATAGCATATGCAACTTTACTGTTGTTGGTGTTTTGTAGACCGACCAGTAAATTTATATGATTGTTGTGCTGCTCTAGGAAGACGATGGTAACATCTAGAAGACATGAGGATTTATACTGGTTTAGGCTAGAGCCCTACGTCTAGTCTCAGAGATGATCGAGTGCGTGTTCCCTGCTTGAATGCTCTGAAGTTCTTACAATGGAGGGTGCAAGAATGGTAGAAGAGGTAGGAGAATGGAGTTAGAGCTAGAGGATGGACTACCCGAATGAGAGTTTCAAGAGTTCGATGCCTTGGAAGGGTGCCATGGCTGCCCTTATATAGAGTCTAGGGCCCGGTCACATACAAAGAAGGAGGTTCTCCCGATCGAGGGGTCTTGAGCTAGAGGGAGGGGAACCTAGCTAACTTGGCTTGCAAGAAACACCATCTTGACTTGGTGTAGCGCACATCTAGGCATGCTTATCGTCATGGTTTTGTGCCCATGTCGTAGCATGGGATGGCATGGTGTTACTATGACGGTTGTGGTGGCACTTTAGGCATGGTGGTGATTCGCTAGCCATCCTATGTGATGTGGTCTCAGCGTGGCCTTCATCATCACCTCCTAATCTTCTAGGGGTGTCATATGTGAGTTGATAGCCGCCCCTAGGTCATTGGTCGTCTTATTGCTTGCGGAGCTGGTGGCCACGATCCTAAGCCCTAGGGTTGTGGCCTTCATTGGATTGAATGGCCTCAAAGTCAAGGCCACTATTGTGAACCCCATCCCATAGTGGGTGGGGTCGTACATCCATCTTGTTAGGCCATTTTGGACGATGGGTCACCATACTAGCCGCCACCGCTTGGTGGTGTTGTCTTATCTTTGCTGCATGGCATAGTCATGGTGTTTTACCGGGCTGAGGGGACTGCTGTCCCCTAAGTCCTTTTGGGGTCAATGCGACGTTCCTGCTCTTGTTAGAGTAGGTGCGACTAGCAGAGTCTGATCTCTTGCTGTCCCTCCCATGGGTCGGGGTAGAGGAGAGGTTGTGTGGCATTGCATGGCATGGAGCGAAGGCAAAGAGGAGAAGCCATGGCCAAACCCTACCTTAGTGCTTTGTCTAGGTCCATGTAGCTTAACTAGGCCTTAGTCATTTGAGCTTATACTAGCTCATGTACCGTGGACCTCCCGAGCTGCTGACTAATTGGTGTCTTTGGATACCCTAGGTATCATAACCTCGACAGTAGCCCCAAGCATTTTTGCGATCATGAAGTGATCATGAAAGCGCTGATATCTATGTGTGTTGGATGTGGGTTCGAAGTCGTGGCTAGTCGAAGGTTCGGCGCTTGACCCCTTGCGGGCTAGTGTGTTTAATGTAGTAGGCGGTTGTTATGTCTCGCCCCATCAAGCTGTCTTGATGGTGAGGTACATGACTGCTGAGTCTGGCCATGTTAGTGTGCTGCGTATCGGGGTTTGTGATCTAGGCAGGGCCGAGTGGTCTTGTCGATGCTATATCGGCTCCGCCTTTAGGAGGATCTTAATTTCCCTGACCTCATGTGGGCATCTAACATTGGCTATGACCTTTGGTGGCTCGCCATGTGACGCAGGGGTCTCAGTCTGCTCAGTCTGCCCTTGGGCCAATAAATAAGGGCCTTCCTATTATTTGACCTACTTGCAGCTACTTCTACGAGCTACTTTTAGCCCTTTTGAGAGGCAAATTTTGAGAGAGGGAAAGAGGGAAGAGTTTTCAAGTAGATAGTGAGGGTCCCAAACATGCGACCTACCAAGGGTCGCTTGCGGTGGCCAGCGGCTAGTATTGCCCCTTCCAACAACTGGTGCTAGAAGGAGACTTGCGAGTAGGGTAGGATGAGGTAGCGTGGTCACCGAAACCATAGCCTTGTGACCTCCTCGTCCTCTAGGGCCCTTCAGCTTAGATGTACGAGGTGGTCCTAGTTGTGGATAGTTCCACTACACCATCCCTATCCTTGTGAGACGACGGTGCAATAGTCGTCCTCTCCCTGTGTCTTATGCTCCAAGAGCTACGGTGCTAGGAGGAGGTTTGCGAGGTGCTCCTCTCCATTTGTGTTTTCCTACAATGGCGGAGGGGAGTGTCCCGCAAGCCTCCTAGCATCATAGCTTCCGAAGCTTGGGCCGCTTCTACCATGTTAGAGAGGTCAGGCTCTTTGTGTGGCGCTGGTTGCACTCATTCATTAGGGGTCAAAGAAAAATTCATTTGTAAAACATCATGGTTTTTCTTTGAGTTGTCATTGGTGCCCAAAGTTTTGGTATGGGGTCATAGGCAAGGGATTTGAGTTATGTTTCCCAAGTCCTAGACTGGGCTATCTTCTTATTATCGTGGGATTTTGACCGTGCCTTTGAATGGCACTAGGGGTCTTTGAGACGCATTCCCTAACTAAGGTCATCGCCTTGACCTAACACAATCGGATCGTGGTCCTTTATTGAATGCATTGCTATCCTTTTAGTCCTCGGCTCTGTTAACCTTTCTGAAAGGGCCGATGACTCTCGTTAGTTTTTGCAAAGTTTTAGGGCCGGCCATGGTTCGAGGACCTAGGGCACTAGGTGGAGATGGTCGAGGCTTGGCCTTGACCTCTATCGAGGCCGCAAGGATCCATCTCCATTCTCTCTCGCCACCCTTGTCAACCTTGAGAGGTCATGATGCCCTATTATAGGTAGGTTTTTAGTTTCGCCCCACATAGGGAGAGGCTTGTCCACCATAACCACGCGGTCAGAGTGATGTGCCACGTTGAGGTTGATGGGTAATTCTAGTAGGACTCGATATCCTCCCCAATCGATGTGTAGTTCAGTTGTACCTCATCAAGAGATGTCGCATAAATCATTGGCCGTCAAGCCCATTGGTCCCTTACCACCTCCGCACTGACTAGAGGGCAAGATGCCTCCCCCTAGAGGGGGTCAACCCGGGCGACTTCGAAGTAAATAACTTGAACACAAGAAGAGATGGTCATGAGGCTCTTCACCGCTAATAAGAGCTGCTGGGGCCCATCTCATCCTGCCCCTACCTCTTTGTGGCCTTGAGCCCTTCTAATGGTCGACCAAAGAAAAGGTTTCCTAAATATGATGTGGGGTCATGGACGTGATGGGTGGCTCTACGTGTGGACCCAAGGGCTCATTGCCCCCTTGGTCATGGCATGACTTAATGGTGCCGCTTGCATTTGAATGGGTACCACATCACACGGTCATGGTGACGGAGGGCCACTCTGCACGTGAATCCTAGGGGCAGTTAACCTCCCTGGTTTCATTGCAACTTAATGGCGCCATGTGTGGCCACTCTACACGCGAATCCTAGGGGTGTAGCTTATACTCATTCATCCCTACAAAATGTTAGTGGACACATTCCCGAGGGAATATAACAAGTTTGAACTATGGGTTGTTGTCCATAAATTATGTGAATTACGTCTATGCTAATGAAAAGATGATTTTAGGATTACTTTAGTATAGATTTTTGTCTATCATGTTTTATATAAGCATGGCTCAAGGCAAAGGTAACTTACAACAAAAGACAAAGTGAATGAACTTTGATACTTACAGTTCTTCCATCCATGATGAATAAGCTGTGTCTTCTTTGTGCAAGTTATTGGAGTTCATCATGTGCGTTGCTTCTTTTATGATTTGAATTCATCTCATGACTTATCAAAATTGAATTTGAGAGTTTCTTGCATGGGTTAGTCTATATATACAACCAAATTCTATACAACCATGTTTTGATCCAATAATCATGTTTAATTAATACTCCAAATCGAAACATACTAGCATAGAAAAGGTAGCATGAGTGAATAAAGAGATTCATTCAAAATAGAAACAAGAACATGTATGGTTAATCAAAGGATCATGATTAATTTAGTTATTAAGTTCTTATTTGTGTGATCATGATTTTTAGCAAGTTGAGCACAGCCAATGGTAGGGACAACCAAAATGAATTTAACAACATGGCATAAGATTTTTTAGAGAAGTTCATTCCCCACACTTGAATTTTGCAAACACAAAATTAAATTTGGATGATAGAATTCTCCCATGAATATGATTCAATGTTGCATAACGATTGGTTGAGCATATCCTTTGTTCTTTTTGCTTCAAACCTGAAATGGTTAGTGACAAAAAATACCCAAAAGAATATTTTCACAATTATATCTCTATGCTCATCTCACAAAGGCATTATAGCAAAAGGTGAAAACTCATTTCACAATTATATCTCTATGCTTGTTTTAGGACAAAAGCTCATCCATGGGAAACCTTCGGATTGCTCATGTTGGTGAAGTGATTTCCCCTCCAACACCAATCTTTGTGTATCTATCTTAAGATTTATGCCAACAACACAATGAGATTTGCAATATTTATGATAAACAAATACATCTACAACCATCCTTTCAAAAATTTTATGAACAAGAAGTATGAGGGGGTTGAAGATCTCATGTGTGGCTATGTTGGAGAGACTAATTGATTTAGGAGATTTCTCATATGAGCATGGATTTGATGAGGTGTTCATGAAGTAGCTTCCATGCTTGTTGATGTCATCTTCCTTTTTAATCTCCAAGGTTGATTCTTGATGAATGTCTAAAATTTCCCTTGGATTGGTGACTCTCAGGTTGATCTTGTCTAAGGCCTCCTCCAAACTTGGATGAGTCATGGTTATTAAGGAGATGGATTTAAGCTCACCCTTTGGATCTAAATCTGGTTTGGGTTCTACCCTTAACGATTTGGCCTCATTGGACCATTCTTCACTTGCGACGATGTATGAGTTTTTATTATCCTTCAGCCATTGCCATTGCTCCTCTTGGTTATCCTTGTTGTCTTCATGACTCCTATGCTTTGGGTGTCTTAGTGGATTTCTAAGATCATCATGAGAATAAGGAAAAAGAGCATAAGAGGGATCATCGAGGTCAAGGATGGGTTTGAATGAGACATATAATGTGGACAGAGAAGGAGAGAGGATAGTAAGGGCTTCTAGATGGCTTGGCTCTCCTTCTATGGGTACACTAGACATGCCATCCTTGAATTCATCCCAATGTTCTACATGGGAATAAGGAGGCTTTCTAAGCAACTCTTCCTTAAGAGGATTTGAAATATATTCTATTGAAGGTCTCTTTTCTAGGGGAGAATTTAATGTTCTCCCAAAATCAGCATCAAAGAGGTCATTCTTAATTTCAAAAGGGATTTCATGAGGTTGAATTTCTTCTTTGTTTTGGTGATTTACCATTTGTAGGAGAACATGTCGAGATTACACAAGAAATGTACCAAAAGTACACAAAGAACATAGCAAAACAAACACCCAACATGAGCCCAAGGGGAGAATGCCCACTTACCAGGCAAATCCGGGCCTAGTTAGGTGGAGAAAAAAGGCCAAAACCCATATCAAATCATCTCCAAATGGCACCAAACTTTGTAGGACCTGTCTAGAGGCCCAAGGATGGCAACACACCGAAGCTGGAGCCATTTGGGCCTAGTTGGGGTGTGGTCGCACCCCGGGTGTGGCCACACCATGTCTAGCATGTCTCAGGCCCATTTTTTGCTGGTTGCCTCATATCGCCTCTCCAAAGATAGTTGCATGGGTATGGTGGTGGAATTAATGTGGGGGAAGGGCGGTTTGCACTTTCCATAGGGAGAAATCCAAGGAATATTCTAAGGAATACACTCCTCCACTCCACATATAAAAGAAGGCTCCCCCTCCTGATTTCAACAACACCTCAAGGAGCAAGAGCAATACCAAGAGCACCATTCTAAGGCTTAGACCAAAGCTTTCTACAGTTGTGTAGTAGGGAGAGATGTGAGAGAGAGTTCAGGAAGTGCTGGACTTGTTGGTCCTCCCCCACCTATACCTCGATGAACACCTGTAGCTCAACTAGATTCATCCGCTAAGTAAATGTTCACGGATTCTTGTGTTATTAAGTCTTTTGACAAGTTAAGCTTTACTTTTACTTTTTTATGGGTTCATCATCTATTCCCATGGTAGATACTCTAGTAGAGGGCTCATAAAGATGGATCACCCTATATAGTGCTAGAGTAATAGTTGATAGCATAGACATGGTGTCTAGGCTAGAGGCTACCTTCGTTTGCCTTGTGCTCCACAGTTGAGGGGTAGACTATAGCTGGTGACAACCCTGTCCATCCCTTGTAATCCCCCATGTCTAAGTATTTCGTAAAGCTATAGGCTAGCATTGCTTGGCAGACCAGGTGATAACCAGGGCCCAAAGTAAGCAAGTTGAAGTAGAGTTTATCTATCCTTAAACCCAAAATCAAAGGAATTCATCTCTACCCTCACTAACTCTATCCTTGAAGTTGTCCTTGGATGAACTAGATAGAAGATTTACCTTCATTCCCTATAGAAAATATGATACCTTGAACACTTTTGGGTGAAGTGCTTGTTGGTGTTTCTTAGTGTAAGCAAAGGAATCCACAAGCGCACGGAAACACCGTTGTAGCACTTCACCCTAGAAGTATTTAGGGTATCATATTTTCCCAAAGGAACGGATGTGTAAATCTCATAGCTAGTTCACCTAAGAAAACAAGAGAAAGATAGCTTTGGTAGTGAGGTTTCTCTAAGGATGGATATCCTAAGCGAAGATAACTATGACACTATAAACATGCTTCAGGGCACCGGGTAGCCCCTAGTCTACCAAGTGAGCCTGGCCTATAGCTCTATGTTGAATCTAGACATGGGGGATTACAAAGGATGGTCAGGGCTATCACCACCTACCACCTACCCCTCAACCATGGGGAACAAGGCAAACAAAGATAGCTTCTAGCCTAGACACCACGTCTACACTATCGACTATTACTCTAGCGCGCATGCAAGGGCTATCCGTCTCTATCAGGACCCTTCTACTAGAGTACCTGCCATAAGGATGGACGATGAATCTACAAAGGAAGCTTTCTTAAGTTATCAATGCCGAAGTTAAACATGAAGTTCTTACTCCAAGTAGTAAGATGATCATAGAGGTACAAGTGGAGGAGCTGCTAGCTCTAACACTCTTCTACTAAGTGTGGAGAGCACACTAGGGAAGGTTGCTGACATGAATCGCTCGTAAGATGGTGGCAACCATGTGCATCATCAGGTGTGGCAAAATATCAAAGTAAGACGGTGGCAAGCACATCTTGAGCTGGCAAAGAGTCTCCGTGATGAACTATTTCAGCGTAGGTAGCTCAGCTTCATCGATGACCTTCTAGGTGATACAGTTAAAGAAGTAGCACATCCATGTGATCACCATCTTCACGTACTCTGGACCAATGGCCCTTATCACAATTGGAAGGAACACCATCAGCATGATGTGGCACTCATGTGAGTTGTAGTTGGTCATTGTGAGGTCTTTCATCGAGACCAAGCTCTTGATATTGGAAGAAAATCTGGTTAGCACCTTGACACCCCTAAGCCACTAGCACATAGCCCTCTACTCATCTTTTGTCAGGTTGTAACCTACACTCGGAGGTCAACTTTCTTGTTCTGTGTTGATGGTTGTGGGTGAATGTCATGCCTGATGCCCAGGTTGACAAGATCTGTCCATGACTTTAGACCATCCTTAGTCTTTCCCTTGATGTCTAACAGGACACCAATGGTGCTTTTGAATACATTCTTCTCTAGGAGCATGCAGTCGATGGCACGGGGTGTATCTAGTGTTTTCTAGTATGACAGGTACTTGAAGAAAATTGACCTCTTCTTGAAAGGAACAGTGACAGATGGTTCCTCCATCTTATCCCGCTTTCTCTTCCTTGTCATTGTCTCCTCTGTCTCTTTCTGAACTCGACCTCCATGTCCTTGACCATACCAAACACCTTTTCCCTATACCTAGTCCATTCTGGTTCATCAAGTTGTGGCTCGGCCTGGTTGTCGAAGTATTTATTCATCGTATACTTTTGGTACCTATGCTTCTTGATAAGGAATCGTCTATGCCTCATGTACACCACCTTGTTCGATACCTTAAGGTAAATGTAGTAGGTACCATCAATGCAAACTATGTAGCCAGTCTTCCCTTTGATCTGCTCTGATAGTGAAAAAAGACTAGGGTAATCAGTGATGGTCACAAAGATTATGGCTTTTAGAGTGAACTTCTTCCTTAGGAATGCATCCATCATCTCTACCCCTTTTTCCCATAGTATCTTCATGTCCTCCATGAGCAGCTCTAGGAACACATCTATATCAGTGCCGGGCTACCTCGGTTCAGAAATAAACATGGTCAGCAGAAGGTACCTACACTTCTAACATAGCCAAGGAGGTAGGCTGTAGATAGTGAGGATGACCGGCCAAGTGCTATGCGAGCTGCTAAGGTCACCAAATGGGTTCATCCCATCGGTACTTAGTGCAAACCTAATGTTCCGTGCCTCTTTGCCAAACTCTAAGAACATGGCATTGAAATCCCTCCATTGCTTTCCATCGGAAGGGTGTCGCAGCTTGCCATCGTCCTTTGTGCGATCACTAGATGCATGCCAGGACATCAGCTTGGCATCCTCAGTGTCCCGAATATAGCCCGTAGACGATCAATGATAGGCAAGTACCACACTGATAGTGTAGGACTTTTCCTCTGCATGTAACCCTCTTCTTCCTCATCCTATTGAGATGAGATCTACTTCTTCTTCACCCCCTTCTTATTGGCCCCCTTCTTCTTTGGCCCACCCAAGGCTCCATTGTGGTTTGCATCCACACGACAACCGGTGTTCCTCTTATATCGACTCGCATCATAGTGCGGACAACTCTCCAACTTCTCATGCTGCTCACCCCAATAAAGGATACAATGGTTAGGGCAGGCATCAAACTTTCTAAATTTCATCGCCACTGGCCAGATTAGCTTCTTTGCCCGATAGGTATTGGCAGTCACCTTGCTATCCTTGCCGACACTTAAGAGCTCATTGAAGCTAGTGTCGGACCAGCCATGTTGAGCCTTCAACTTTAGCATCTGGAGGTTAAAACGTAGTGTCATCCAATGCTTCGGACAATCCTTATAGAGCGGGTCAATTGTCGCCTGCTTCATGTCTCTGAAATTCTCCAGCCACATTGGGCTCCCAAATAGAATGTCATCTTCATCGAGGTGGTTAGATATTTCCTCCAAAAGCTCCACACCCTCTGGGTCCCTCACAATAGCCTCGTCATCAACATCCCCACCACTATCGTCGTCAGCAGCCATGTCTTGGAATAAATCATCCATCGTGATGTAATCATGAGCATTGTCATCACTGGCTGCTGATGATGATAATGGGGAGGCAGGTTATCGTCCTACATGGTCTGCATTGACCGTTGTTGACGACGAGTTCCCTCCAGATGCACCACCAGTCACATCTACTTTTTCACCATGAAAAGTCCAGACTGTGTAATCATTGATGAAACCAAACCCGATCAAGTGAGATTGCACCTCACTGTCTATAGGGCTCTCATGTTCATATAGTGAGAACATGAACATATGGTTGTCGTCTGATTTAGACTCTCACGATGAGCTTTTGTAGCCACAATAAACTTTCTCACATGAACCAGGTATTGTGGTTCCATTCTCTTCATCCGGTACATCAATTCGGACCTATTGTCCATACCTACAAACCTTATTCCGCAAAGCATATATTATTACAAATAAATAGCCACAAAGAAGAGAAAATAGATCTAAAGCTAAAGAAATAGCAGGTTTCTCTCTCCTCCATGAAAAGGTGGATCTGGATCTAGATCTAGATCTAGAGCCCCAAATGATGAAGAAGAGAGACAAATGAGGATTGGAGAGCATGTATCTACCTTTTGTGGTGTCCTCCTTCAACAAAACAAGAGCAAAACTTCTTGCCCCCAATTTTGCACAATTTTTAGGGTTTTGTAGATCAAAACCCTAAAAATTAGAAGAGGAGCCGTGAGGAAGAAGAAAGGGGCGGTGGTTGGGTGCATTTATAGCTGCTGCAATATTAGAGGCAGGCAATGTAAGGAAAACCACCTCTGTTAATCAAATATTAAAGGAGGCAGTTGTTTTACAATGGCTGGCTCGGTTAATGGATTAATGGTGGTAGTTGCTGTAATGCGACCGCTTCGGTTAATAGCCATTAACTAAGGCAGTTGCGCAACATTGATTGCCTCCGTTAATACAAATTAATGGAGGCGGTTGCTTTAAGCCAACCGCCATGGTTAATGGATGATTAACCGAGGCGGTCACATTGAGGTGACCGCCTCCATTAACTATTAACCGAGGCAGCTGCTCGAGAGCCTTGCCTAGCTGGGAATAACTGAGGTAGTTAAAAGTGGTGCCCGCCTCCAATCAAAAAAGGGTGCCGCCATGCAAAAGAAATCCTATAGTAGTGTTCCTTTATTTTATTGAAATGACTTGTGACAAAGATAACTAAAGGAGGCTTATTCGATTTACATGTGAGAGCTCATAGTCCATTGAGCAGGACCTTTCCTTGTGTTAAGTTTTTCTTTGTACCATTCGGACAATTGTATGTTCTTCTCCCATCAACCCTTCTTGATTTTTTTGTTGATTCTTGGTTGACAAGTTGGGGTTCATTGGAGATGCAAACTCAAGTTCCTCCATGATTGTCTAACGGCATGGTGGAGAGTTGTTCTTCTTTGTTTATTAGCAATACGCCAGCCATCTTGATGGTCAAAGAAGGAACCTCATTGGTACTTGTATGAAAGCTTCATCTCCAATGGCTTAGGGATGACTTCTTGTGCCCATGATTTCACGAGACACTATCGACCGACCTCCATTGATTACTAATGTTTTTTTATACGAAGATGCATGCCATGATGTAGTGGCATTTGTCATCATAGTCCTTGCCATTGATGTGGGAGTTGGTCTTTTCAAAGGTGATGAAAGCAGGCATATTCTGGCTAATATCAGGTGGATTGCATCTTGCTTCTCACCATCATCCTAGCTTGAGCCTTGGAAAGGCTCAATGCTATGTTGTCTTCGACTTTGCTCATGTCTTATTGATTTGTCCATCCACTTTCTATGAGTGAGTGCTTTTTATGGCACTTGTCTTCTTCTGTTTTGTTCCATTACTAAAGTGGCAGTTTGGTTTGGGTTTGCAAGTTTATATCAAACCATGAACATGCATAGCTTTTATTTTTTTCCTAGAAAATACACATACCTGAGGGAATACAATGAATTTCAAACATGGGTTGTTGTCCATAACTTTTGTAATTTTCCTCTATGCTAATGAAAGGATGGTTTTAGGATTACTTTAGCATAGATTTTGTTTATTAGCAAATTTTATGTGTTTGCTGCATTCTAGCATGGTTCAAGGCAAAGATAACTTGCAACAAAAGATAAGTGAATAATCCGGGATACTCACAGTTCTTCCTTCCATGAAGAATGAGCTGGGTCTTCTTTGCGCAAAGTTATTGGAGTTCATCACAAGCCTTGATTCATCTTTGATGTGAATTCATCTCTTGACTTACCCAGATTGAATTTGAGAGTTTTCTGCAGGGGTTAGTCCAACAAAATATCTAGTGTCTACACAAGCAACTTTTAGTTCAATAACCAAACTAGACTCCATGTCTAATTTTGATTAAGGAAGGCGTTTCAACCTAAACACCACATTAATTTAAAAGCCAATGAAAGTATGTTGAGTACTTCTAGACCAAAGCATACTATAGCAGACAAAGGTAACATGAAATCACTATAGAAATTTATTCAAATAGAGGTGAAAAAGAGCATGATCATGGTGAGTAATGTATTACTTTTTTTAATAAAGATACAAGCAAAATGGATGTATGCAAGCAACTAATCATGCTGTGGATTTGAAATCAAAAAACTTAAACTAAGCGGAAGTGTATGCATGGGTTATTCAAAGTAAACATGTAATGGAATGCAATAATTAAAAGATAACTACTCATCAAGTTTAAAGTCCATGAGCAAGACTATCTCACCTTTCTTGATTATACTTACCATGACTGACATGATAGAATTTGTGAGTAGTGCAGCATCTGTATTTGTCACTTGAGATGTGATTTGAATTCTTGTGACGTTGACCTTTTATCCAATCTACACATGGTTAGAATAATATATATCTATGCAAACCTCTGAGATAGAAGGATTCCAATGTTGATGGATCTTGAATGTTTAGGCACCATGGGGTTCTTCAATGTTTAATTTTTTCTTGTGGAAGCTTGCCAGATGGTCAAACCGACATCTGTTATCCTATCTTATTCCACAATTCAATAGAATAGGGGTAATCCTACTAAAGCTAGCAGTATGTTAATGATCTAAATCTTTACGCCAATTGTTTCCCGGCAGTGGTGCCAAAAATGCTAGTTGGTATTTGTTAACACAAATAGAATATGAAGGATTCTGCAAGCGCACAAAATACTATTGTAGCATTTTACCCGGAGTATTCTAGGTATCGTTATTTATATTTTACCACAAGGAAACAATGGAGTAAAGATTTATTGGATAACAAAGGAATGTTTACTAATCAACATACTAGCATAGCTAAAGAAAGGGTGAATGTAATGATAGGAATAAAGCATAATGACACTCATGTGATAGATCACTAAGATAATGTAAACTAGTCAACTCAGGAGAACAATGGGTGAGGTAGATTTCTATGATATTCTTATTACATGGTCAAAGTATATATACACCCAACTATAGCTAAGACTAACTCTACTCTTGTGCACTTCGGGATGCCACTTAGACAGTAGAGCATCCCGAAGGATAACTCTACTGATGCAACTACGGTCCTACAATTTAAGAACCTGCTCAATTCGGTATGGACTACAAAGGATAGACAGGGCTGTCACCTCCTGTTGCTACCACACAACCAGAGAATAGGGTGTACTCATAGGTAGAGCATCGTATAAGCACCATGCTTACACGAGGCTTGGCTACTTAGCCAAATTGATAAACTAGTAGGCTAAGCGCTCTATGAACCTACACACAAAAATGAAGATAACCTCAACTAAGCAACATATATATTCAAAGTAAGCATACCCATGTAGATAGGAATATGATAAATTGATAACAAGCCTTACAAGATGTAGAAGTGAAGATACAAGGCTTTTTCGAGCCTCCAAGACTAGATGCGGAACTTGAGCATGAGTCCAATCGACCCTCACTCCCGAGCTACTAATCTACTAAATTGGAAAGTTCTAGACCTATTCCACCTGGTGTGTCTTGATCTAAATTAGAGATATGAATTAGGGTTTCAAGATGGCCTCAGGGAGGGGGGTATAGGGCTGAGGGGGTAGCATCAATTCTAGACCCTCAGATCAAACTGACTTGAATAAATGGCATAGATGCAATCTAGGAGGCGGTGGGAAACTGACATAGAAAGGAGAGACTAGTAGGTGGGGCCCATAGGCCAACTGGCCTAGGGGTGGGGCTAGGCGGCCCCCTATTAGCCTCTTGGCTTGATCTTCGGTGGAGAGTCTTCTAGAGTCTTCTAGAGTTGTTTACGACGTAGTTAAACATGATTAAATCTAATGATTGGGTCCACCTTGATGGGTTTCTGAATAAATCCTCCTACAAACACATATTCACCAAAACTTGTGGAATTTATTAGTTTAAACCCCTAGACCTATGTTGGTGATCCTTTTTATGCATTTATATAAGCTATATTGATGGTTTATGATGAACATTATTGACCATCAACAGTCCCTTTTTAGAGTTTTAAATAAAGTGTGGTGCATAGGGGTATTGTTTATTAGGAGTAGATACCAAAGATAAATTGAGTTTAATTTTAGTGATGAAAATTTATGTTTGTTCAAACTCAAAATTTTGGGCAGTTGATGGTAGTGTTGCACAAACCATCGGTTGAAGAAGGAGCTAAGGGGATCAAAGGTGGTTTGGCTATACCAGAGGTTCAACCAATCCTCTCAAAAGGCCATTTGTCTTGTCCATCTTGCATGTTGCATTGTCCGATGTTTTGTGCAACATGTTGATAGGAGATCTCGAATGTGTGTTCATTATTCTAGAGAGATCTCCCCCACACTTATTGTTGTACCTACTTTTTATTTAACAAGAAAAACAAAAAGAACAGACAAGAGCTCTACCAGTTGAAACACTAGGGAGCCTTAATTTTATTATAATTATTATTACTCTTATTTTTTGTTATTTATTATTACTATTATTGTTATTATAATTTTTTTCATTTTACGGGTTCACCCAACTTTTTATCATTTACCATAAACAAGGCTAAGGTGAAGTTTGCGAAAATAAACATAACCTTGATTTATCTCCATAGTAGATTACTTCTATTGTTTATGAAAGTAATACTCAAAGTTCAATAATCAAATTTTAACACCATGTCAAATTTTGATTAAAGAAGGCTATTTTAACCTAAGCACCATGCTTAATTTAAAAAGCCAATAGATGTACCATAACAATACACCCAAACTAGAGCATATGTCATGAACAAAGGAAGCATGAACTGGTATAAGCAAGTTTATATTTTCGTGGAGACAAACATGAGTAAAATGTATTGGTGAACATTTTATTTACCATTGCATACCTAAGTGTTCTTACCAGCAACATCTGTAGATGGAAGCTTTGAAGCTACCACGACGGTGGCTTGTATATGGTCCATCTTAGGTTATCACCAAGGTTAGGCCACATACATAACTAGTTTCTATGGACCATGAGCTTGAGTGATAGCAAAGGTCTAGAAGAGGAGAATACTTCTCTCTCTCCTTCTTTTTCTCTATATTTTTTCTTTTTTTTCAATATTCATTTTTAAATAGATTTTTGTTCTTCTATTCTCTCTCTTTTTTAAAGCAGGATGGTCTTTAGTGAGTATGGAACTTTGGGACTCTCAACATCCTCCCCCACACTTGGACTTTTGTGTAAAGTCAAGTCTGTAGAGTCAGGGTCTGCTCTAGAGTGTGTCCCATCACCTAAGATCTTCAAGGTATATAGTTGATGTAGCCCCCATGCTTGCAGACATCATATGTACCCTTGTTCTTTTTAATCTCCACCTAAAACAGTTAGTGACCAAGAATACCCAAAGGTGCATAGTATACTGACAACATGTTCTTAACTTTTTTAATAAGAAAGTTGTTTTTTATAATAATGTTTTTTATGATTGTATATATATATTTTTCTTCTCATGACAATCTAGGGTATCTCCCGATAGTGCTTAATTTATGGTATTAAGCTTGACTGTGGGAACTTCATCTTGCAGCTATCAATGGTGGTATAGTTCCTAGCTTCACCACCAAACATTGAACATTAATGTTCACATTGCAAGGTTAGTACCACAATGCTTCTACGGGATTTGCAAAATTTGTGGAAAACAAAAAGCATCCACAACCATCCTCTTAAAAAGTTAAAAGATGAAGGTCAAGAGGTGGTTGTGAACCACTTAGAAGTAAGCAGTACTAAGCAAGACAAACTCTAGAGACTTCAAAAGTGAGAATGAAGCGTGAGGGGTTTCAAAAGAGAAAATCTCATGCTCAATGGCGTAGACCTTCTCCATGGTCTCCAGAGTTGGTGCTTTGGGATTATGCTTCACCCTAGGGTTTTCTGGGTGAGTTATAAATGTGGCGAAAGCAGTTTTCCCAACCTCTTCATCAAGGCTCCCATTGGAAGGTTCTATGATTTTTTAGGGTAGCCTATGAGAAGATAAAAAATCAAGGCTAGTAAGGATGTGGAAGTCAGAATGAACCTCAATTTTGTCTATTTATTCGAGGTATTTCTAAAATATTCATGGAATTCATCCTCAAAAAATGGAAATTCCAAAGGTTGGCAGCCTTCCTCTAGAGTTTTAGGTTCAGGTGAGGGTCTCTGAATGGGAGATATGTGTTTGGACTTGGTCGAAGAGACATCCTCATGGCTTGATTCGGGATCTCCTTAGAGGGGTTCAATGGAAAGCGAGTTTTTCTAAGATGTGATCTAGAAGCACTTCTCCTTCTACTATGGTCTTGTGGTTAAAGGACCCTCCCAGTGATATCAAGCTATAGGGCAGATTCCTTGCTAAGACCTAACCAAAAGTGTTGCAACAACACATGGTCTAGTATAGACAAGGCTGGGCTAGAGTGTGCTAAGATTGAAAAATTCTAGCCCAGGATGTGCCTATGCTTTCCTTCTCATGTTAACAGGAGCTAGGAATCTCATGTCATTGGGAAGCAATTGGAGATATAGGGAAGAATGCAAAATAGAATTTGTCCCTCAATTCTTCCCAATCTCTATTTACCTTCCCTATGTTGTGGGTGGAGGTTGTTTCACCCTCTCAAAAGAAGGGAAACAACTTCTACCAAAGGTTTTCTTGTGTCATGCCTAAGATTGTCAAGCATGCATAGAGCTGCTCAAAACTCCCATAGATGATGGCAAGACTTTTCATAAATTTAACCTAAGAAGGTTTTGTCCCAAACCTTGGCTATAGAGCCAGGATAGAGTTCATAGACAAAAGCTATGATTGGATTCGATGGTGGTGGCTCTAAAAACTCGTCCTTAGGATCAAAAAGTGTTTTAAATGGTAGGTTGCTCAATGGTGAAAGAAAAGAAAAAGGGAATTTTTTATGGTAAAATACAAGGATACACGGGTGAACTAGATTCAGAGATACTACAGCAACCATCCCTAGCAATGGTGCCAGAAATGCTTGTTGGTGTTTCTTAGTGTAAGCAGAGGAATCCGCAAGTGCACGGATACACCATTGTAGTATTTCACCCAGAAGTATTTAGGGTATCATATTTTCCCAAAGGAATAGATGTGTAAATCTCATAGCTAGTTCACCTAAGAAAACAAGAGAAAGGTAGCTTGGGTAGTGAGGTTTGTCTAAGGATGGATATCCTAAGTGAAGATAACTTTGACACTATAGACTTGATTCGGGCACCAGGTAGCACCTGGTCTACCAAGTGAGCCTGGCTAGTAGCTCTACATCGAATCCAGACATGGGGGATTACAAAGGATAGATAGGCCTGTCACCACCCAGCGCCTACCCCTCAACCATGGGGAATGAGGCAAATGAAGATAGCTTCTAGCCTAGACACCACGTCTACTCTATCAACTATTACTCTAGCGCACATGCAAGGGTTATCCATCTCTATCAGGGCCCTTCTACTAGAGTACCCGCCACAAGGACGCACAATGAACCCACAAGTTTGTAATGAACAAAGGTAGCTTTCTTAAGTTATCAATACTGAAGTCAAACATGAACTTCTTACTCCAAGAAGTAATCATAGAGTACAAGTGGAGGAGCTGCTAGCTCCAACACTCCTTCGCTAAGTTTGGCAAGCACACTAGGGGAGGTTGCCGACAGCCCCAACACTTCTCAAACTCTTTCCTCTCTCACTCCCTCTCTTATTCTAGCTAAGCTAAGTAAAAATGAAGCTCTACTTCTCTTCTTGCTCTCTTGATGTCTTGTGAATGAGAGGGGTGGCCTCCTTTTATAGGTGGAGAGGAGGAATGGAGGCCACTCAATGTGTTGCATGTCTCCATGCATTGAGGCGGTAGAACATGGGGAGGTCGGTGTGAGGACTATTTTTGGAAGAAGTCTGGTCTCCACCGCCTTTGCATGTCCCCAGGAACTGACGTACGAAGGGGTGTTAGAGAGGCACTGGTAGGGGGTCAATGCTTAGTCCTGGGCTACTCCTTGGTCGGTATTTTACCCAAATTGTTGTTGTGGATGGCCTCTTTATTTATCCTTTGTGCAAATCAGCGTCGAAAAGTGCCTTTCTGTGTATTTGTGTTTATGTTCTATAGAATAATAATCTCCAAATACATGTGGAACTTGGTCAGTGGTAAATGCATATGTGTTTAATATTGCTTAGCCACCGATGTTTGTTTTGTTGTATTTCTTGTCCACTTTAGGTACATTTCCTGTATTATTCTGATATGTCCTTCTACAATTGGTCAAACACCAAAACTTGTGGAAATTGTTAGTTCTAAAGTCCTATGTCTAAGTTTGGTGTTTATTTGAGCATATTTTATATGAAAGTTGGCAGTTAGAAATTGGAGTTAAGGACCACCAACAATGCTACAATGGTACTTTCATGTGCTTGTGGATTATTTCTGTTTGTGTTAACAAATACCAATAAGCATTTCTGGTGCTGTTGCTGGGGAACGATTGTTGTATTTCCTTCGAACCTAGTTCTTCCTCATATCTATATCTTTTTTTATAAAAACAAAATATTTTCTTTTTATCCTTTTGTCACCATGAAGCCAACTTCAAATTCAGATCTGTCCACTTCAATGGGGAGTTCCTTGAGCCATCACTAGTTTTAAAGCCAAACCGTTCATCTGGCTATGAACTCCACCCTAGTTGAAAGGCTATGGTTCGGGCACAACCCTTGTTAGGGCATGATAATGAAAACACCTACCATCATAGCTAGAGTTTGAGCAAATGTGTTTATGCCTGAGCACCTCTAGCATGAAACAAGAAAATCTAAAGTGGACATTGTTTCCCTTCTCTCTCATGAGGATGGTGAAACAATGGTATACACATATCATAGGAAGTATGAATGGGGACTAGGAAGAACTCAAAGATAAGTTTTATCTTGCATTCTTCCCTATGTCTCGTATCATCTCTCTACCAAGGGCAATCCTTGACTTTGAGCAGTGTGAGGAGTCTATAGGTGCACGCTGGGCTAGGTTTTTAATGTTAATACATGCTGGCCCAGACCTATCTTTACCCAATGGCATATTATTGCGTCTCTTTTGTTCGAGCATTGACATAGACGCTGACCTATGCCTAGACATGATTGCTAAAGGTTGTTTTACCCACAAACCCATGATGGGACAAGTAAAATTACTTGAAAATTTCCTAGAAAGACATACTCCATCATGAAAACTAGAACCCTCTAGGCAAAAGTCATATCAAGTGTTAATGAGTCCTCATTAGTCAAATCCAAACCCATATCATCCATAGATTCGACTCATGAGCCCTCACCCAAACCACGAACACTGAAGGAAAGAGTACTTCATCCTTTAGAGTTCTTTATCGAATTTGAGAGGACTATGGCAATACCTCGAAACACTTTAGGCATGAAAAGCTTAGACTCCCTTCTAAGGAAACATCCCCTAAAGAAGAACCATCGAAGGAATGGTTAAATGAAGTGAAACGCTCTTCCAAAGCAATTCTGATTCTTTCACCTTCCACTACCATGCCTTATTCATTAAGGGGAACAAATGTAGAAGCCCTGCACAACCCCATGATTGAGATGAATATCATGTCAGAATATCTTGTAGAAACCCTTTTGGGTAACATGCCGCTAGTCTCGACCAACAAACTCTTCAAAAGTCTGTTAGGACTCATCTTCGAGTGTTCTGGGATTGCCAGGGCCATGCCAATCAAAATAGAGAAAACCAAGGTTCGCTTGGACTTCCACAGCTTTGCCATTCTCGACTTGGATCTTCTTGTAGCCTAACCTCTTGAAAATATTTTCCAAGAAAAACCTTCCGCCACTCACTCAGATATCCCACAGGCAGAGCATCATCCCAACATTGAACCGTTTGAGGAGGTGAAATTCATATCCCCATTCATTTCACCTGAGTTTCCTTATGAAATGAAACATTCATCACCGCCCTCACTTGAACCCAAGTCTTGTCCCTCTGGCAATCCAAGCGTTGTTCTCGATAGTGGTTGAGATTCAACGTTGGTCCTTCACGATATATCTTTTGAAAGCAAAAACTTCTGTGCCATGGACATCTTTCTTATTACCCTGTGCTCCTATAAGGAGGACAACCACCCATCACTCGTCATTTCCAAACTTTTTAGGGGGATGGTTGTGGATGCCTTTGTTTATCATAAATACTACAAATCCCATAGTTGCACTATGGTACTAACCTTGTAGCTTGAATGAAAATACTCAATACTTGGTGGTGAAATGGGGAACTACATCACCATTGATGTGGCAGAACCACCCAAATTATATGGCCCACATGCACCTACCATTGTCCTAAGGACCTCTGACTACTGTACATGAGAGCTAGATAACTCCAGTAGTCTATCGGGTGTCCTCGAGGAACTCTAAATCATCCATATTTTATGACTCATATAGGATCAACCATGAAGTTACCACAACAATACAACATTTGGTACAAAAATATCTTACATCGAAGTGTAGAAGACTAATAACATTAGTTTACAAAATATATTCATGTAAAAACTTAACTTAAGTTCCGAAAGGTGAGTAGGACTACAGAAGCCACTTAGGTAAGGCACCTAAGGTAGAAGAGACAGCTAGATCATGTCGAGCCTACCAACATGACCTCGATTAGCAGCATAAGTCTAAACCTACAACATGGGTTAATAAACCCTGAGTACTTGAGGGTACTCAACAAGTCTTACCCAACTAAAAGAAAACAATCCAAAGGTATGTAGGTGTTGGTATAATTTAATGCACACAAAATAATCCGCAAGCACATGGAAACTGGTGTAGCACTTCACCGGAAACTATTCTAGAATATCAAACTCAATGAAACGTGTGTGAGAATAACTAAGTATAACATAACCCAGAGTATCAACAAGGCTTAAGATAATAGGAGTATAAAGGAGATCACAAAGGTCTTCTAGTTCTAACTTCGGTAAGCTATGTCTTCTATTATTTAGTTCTGGGGATGTTACTAAGGCAAACATAGGTAAAGTGTGTTTCCTATAGTAAACAGGTCCCGCTTAGCCTACAAATGGGAGGTGGACTACAAAGGACTCAATGAGGCTATAAGAGTCACCCTCGTGAGCTACCACCGATCCAGAATATAGGGTACATCCACAAGTAACTGAATCTAAGCACCATCCTTACACTATGAATACTACTTTAACCCAGGAGCTACAAGGATTAAAGTACTCAAAAGAGTCGCAAACCTAAAGAACAATATAAACAAGATTGCTTACTTTAATTAGAAGTTGATTACTAGAGAAATCTCAGAAGCAAGCTCAAGAAGAACTTGATTTCATCAGGGTACAAGCCGTAGAGAGAGCATCGATAGGCCAACACCTTCTTCAAAGTCTTCCCTCACACTCTATCTCTCTATTTCTAACAAGACTATATCCTAACTTTGTGGACTAATCTTCTCTTGATTGCTAGCTCTGATCCTGGTGAAGATGTAAATTAGGGTTTCTGGCTCTCAGAACTCAGGACCATCCTTTCTAGAGAGGGGTGCATGCAGGTATATATAGGAGGGTGCATCAATCCTAGACCCTCAGATCCCACTGACTTAAAAGGATGGCGTAGATGTGATCTTTTAGGTGGTGGAGAACCGATGTAGCGAGGAGGGCCTGACATGTGGGGCCCACTAGCTGGCTGGCCTATAGGTGGGGTTGAATGGCCCCACATGTTAGAGTCATGTGGCCTGCTTCAGTGGAGTACCCTCTAAAGTCTTCTAGATTCTTCCCATGTTAGTACCGTCATGAATTAACGTGATTTCCTTTTACGAATAAGTCCTCCTTGATGGTTTTCTGATTAAATCCTATGACAAACACGTATTCACCAATACTCGTGGAATTTATTAGTTAAAACCCATAAGTCTATGTTGGTGATCCATTTTAATCATTTATGCAAGGTTTATTGATGGTTTGTGATTGCCATTAACTACCGTCAACAAACTCCCCCACACTTAGGCTTTTACTCATCCTCGATAAAAGGATAGCTTACTTAAGACATAACCTTAGGTCAAGACATCAACATAAAACTATTCCTAGTCATGCATGTACTATGGGATTCAAAGTGTTTACCATGAAACTTTAGGTGATTGAAGAATGGAACAGCTTGAAACAGATCACCATCTTCCTTCAGTCATGTCAATTGGAGAAACATTTTAAGTTTTTGAAAACAAAACATAGCTTACCATTTCCTTTTGTGGCACTCTCAAATCACTTAGTATATGTAGTATTTGTGGATCCTTACCAAGGCATTGATGACTTTACCTTTTTTGTACCTACTTCTAAAGGCTTATGTGGAGCTTTGGTAGGGATGAATATGAAAACATACTTGCATTGCATATATTTTTAAAGTCAAAACAAGGATCTAAGGAGAAAAATGCCACTCTTTGATCAAGATGTGCATGTGCATGGATATGTATGGTGGCTAACCTAATTCTACTATGCTCCTTGAAAACATGCATCTCTCTTGCTTGAAACTTGAAATACTTTTTGCAAGAAAACATGGGCTATCTTTTTTTCTTTTCTTTTTTTTTCATGGCGGGCATCTAAGTACCCATTATTTTCAATATGTTGGACAATTATCCATTTTTTCAATACTTTTTCTCTCTTTTTTTTCTTTTTGCATAGCCCATGCCTCTCTTCTGCAACAATACTTTTTCAAGAGAGATATTTATAAGAACTTGGAGCATTTATTCAATGCAAACCTATCAAACATATTTTTTTGTCTATTCCCCATATAGGAGTAGAACATTTTTGGGTGGATGGAAAACATGTTTTTGCATACCCCTAATGTAGGAGCAGTACATATATGTGGAGTGCATGTGATCTTGATCTTGAGAGCATGATAAATTTCTCAACAAGGGTCATAAGATTTGACTAAACTCAATATAGTAGCAAGCAGTGTATGTAGAAGGTTTTCCCATATGACATATGGCTTTGGTAGGACATTGCTTTACCACAAAAGAGAGGTGTAGATATTTATTTCTTTTAGAGTTTTGGAAATAAAATTTTCCAATGATGAGACATCAAGAATCAGGTTCTCATTATTCTACTATATCTCATTCCATAATAACTGAAATAACATGGGGTCCCTAATAATAAGTTATCAATAGTAGCAAGACTTCTTGGAAAAGTGTTATGTGAACTTATCCTTCAGTCAAGACTGAAATAATCTTTCCTCATGTTTTAAAGTTGTTTTATCAAAGGATTTTCAATTCGGTTCAAAACAAAAAATGAAACATGTGAAAATAGATCAAATGGGACTCAAAACTGATCGTGGATGAAGCATGAGGCGAGGGGACATAGGGCTAGGCCATCTGGCCCATAGGGTTGATCGGGTGGCCTGCCATGTAGCTTGTTTTCGTCCAACTTTGGCGAGTGTGGTTTTTGTTCCATTGCTTCCAAGTCCATATTCCATCTTTTGATTGCCCAATGAGCTTTGAATTCTAGCTCAACAGGTTGATGATAGGTCTTCCCATAGATGAGTTGATACAGTGACATTCCAAGTGGTGTTTTATAGGTCGGTCTATAAGCCCATAGTGCATTAGGTTGTCTATCCTTCCATGCAGTCCCTATCTCATTGACCGTCTTCTGTAGAATATTCTAGATTTGTTTGTTCGATGTTTCTGCTTGGCCACTTGTCTGAGGGTGATACGGAGTAGCGATGTTGTGACAGATCCCATGTTTAAATAAGTACTTGCAAAAATTCTTGTCAATGAAGTGAGTGCCTCCATCACTAATCACCATTCTTGAAACTCTGAAACCTAGAAATATTATTTCTTCAAACATCTTCTTGGAGTTCTTAGCATCAAAAGCTCCACATGGCATGGCTTCGACCCACTTAGGGACATAGTCAACTGCCACCAAGATGTACTCACATATCTTCAACTTTGGAAATGGTCCCATGTAGTCAATTCCCTAGACATCAAAGAGCTCGATCTAGAGGTTGGTGGTGAGTGGCATGGCATCTCTTGAATTGATATTCATGTGGCTCTGACACAATCCACACCTCCAGATGAAGTCCCTCATGTCTTTATACATGGTTGCCAAAAGAATCCACTTTGCTAGATCTTTGAATGAGTGTGGAATGCACCATAATGCCCCCATATGGTGATGAGTGGCATCACTCGATTATCTTGATGCCTTCTTCTACCAGTACACACCTTCTGAGTAGCCTATCAGAGAAGACTCTAAAGAGGTACGGGTCATCCCATATGTGAAGACAACTTTTGTAAATGAGCTTCCTTTTGTTCTCCCTTGGTGGTACATAACCTGCAACCCTAAAATTGACAATATTTGCGTACCAGGGGTCGAATTTCATGATCTTGAAGAGCATGTCATCCTAAAGCAAATTGTTGATGGGCAGTATTTGCGGATATCCAAACTACATTCTAGACAAGTGATCAGAAATAGAATTTTCTACTCCCTTTTTATCTTTTATTTCTAAGTCAAATTCTTGGAGTAGCAAAATCCATCGTATAAGTCGAGGTTTAGGATCTTTCTTAGTGAGCAGGTATTTTAGTGTAGCATGATCAGTATAAACAATCACCTTAGCTCCTACTAAGTAAGATCTAAACTTGTCTATAGCAAAAACAATAGCCAAGAGTTTTTTCTAATTGTTGTATAATTAAGTGGAGGTCCTATCAAAGTTTTGCTAAAATAAGCAATTGCATGATGCTTTTTATCTTTTGTTTGTCCCAAAACTGCCCGCACAACATAATCACTAGCATCACACATAATTTCAAAAGGTAGCGACCAATCAGGGTGTTGAATGATTGGTGCAGAGATGAGTGCTTTCTTAAGAATTTCAGAAGATTTTAAGCATGCATCATCAAATTCAAAGGGAACATCCTTGGCCAAAAGATTTGTATGTGGTCTAGCAATGTGTGAAAAATCTTTTATGAAGCAGCGGTAAAACCCCGCATGGCCAAGAAAACTATGGATCCCTCTGATATTTATAGGTGAAGGTAGTTGTTCAATTACTTTAATTTTTCCTCTATCTACCTCAATCCCACGTTCGGACACCAGGTGTTCAAGCAATATGCCTTCTCTAACCATGAAATGACATTTTTCTCAATTAAGCACTAAGTGCTTTTCTTCACATCTTTCCAAAACCTTGTCTAAATTTTCTAGACAATCATCGAATGTTTTTCCATAAACAAAAAATCATCCATGAAAACTTCCATGATTTCTTCAATCATATAAAAAAATAGACATCATGCATCTTTGAAAACAAGCTGGAGCATTACATTGTCCAAAAGACATTCTACGATAAGCATAAGTTCCATATGGACATGCAAATGTGGTTTTGTTTTGATCATCTAGATGGCTCAATATCTGGTGATAACTAGAATACCCATTAAGGAAACAGAAGAAAGAGTGATTTGCTAGTCGCTCCAACATTTCATCAATGAAGGGCAACAGAAAGTGATCCTTCTTTATTGCCTTGTTAAGTTTTCGGTAGTCAATACACATCCGCCATCCAGTGATGGTTCTTTGGGGATTAGTTCATTCTTTTCATTTTTAACAACATTCATGCCTCCCTTTTTAGACATGACCTAAATAGGGCTTACCCACTTACTATATAGAATAGGATAGATGATCTTAGCATGCAAGAGTTTCAAAACCTCTTTCTTAACAACCTCTCTCATCGCATTATTAAACCTATGTTGTGACTCCCTAGAAGGTATAGAGTTAGGATCTATAGGGATGCGATGGGTGCCAAGAGTAGGGCTTGATTCCCTTAAGGTCTTGGAGTGAGTAGCCAAAAGCAGAGTGATGCTTTTCTAAGATAGTTATCTAGCTGAGGGATTATTCCTAAGAAAGTTTATCACTTTTGATCATAGGAAAATCCTAATCATTATTGAGAAAAGCATACCTAAGACCAGAAGGCAAGGGTTTAAGTTCAATGGGGGGCTTAGGTGGTTCCAGCAATTCATCTAAGGGTTCTGGTTCTACAGGACTTCAGTCTTCCTCCTCGATGAAGAATTGGGCATCATCTTTAACATTGGGTTTGATCAGATCATCAAGAGATGCTACCTTAACCTCTTCCATTGGGTCTTGCTCAGGAACTAGCTTAGTCTCAGCATTTAAAGAATGAGTAATGGGTATAGAAAGTTTAAAGTTTTTCCCAAGGCTTATTTTCAAATTCCCTATCTATCCTTGAATAAGTCTTTCAATTGGTTGTCCTATCAACAGGTTGAACTCCATGATATCAAAGATATAATGGATAGGGAGGACATACAACATCCCCAAACTTAGGAGAATGTGTCCTAAAAGACCTTTCAACAACTTTGTTGTTAGGGTTAATGGTATGTGTTTCAATAAATCATGAGCAAAAGATGCAAACATGATATTAAAACCCACAACTAGATTATAAAGAGCATCGAAAGGAGCTTTGTTAATTTGACAACAAATAGAAATAGAAGGTGAATTTAGATGAATCACATTAGAGGAAAGCTCTGATTCTTTCAACCATTCATTGCTTATAATGGATACTAGCTCTTTCGTAGTCTTTTTAAGGAAAGCTTCCTTAGAAGGGTCAAGAGTTTCTTCGTGGGATGATGATTTCCTAGGCTTCTAGGGGTTTCCTCATCATATGATAATTTGAAGGTATTTCCATATTCGGCAAAAAGTTCATCCTCAAATTCAAGCATAAAATCCAAAATTAGAGTTTCCTCCTTTTTTGGTGGTTTGGAATTTGGGACACCTGAAGTTTGTAATGGGTTGGATAGAGATTCTGATTCAGCTATTTGGGATTCCTCTTCTAGTGGCTTCTCCTTTACTTCTTCAGGAGTGCTCTCTAAGACTTTAGTAAGAATGCTTCTCCCCAAATTGGTGGAGACATGCAAGAACGATCCTCCTAAAGCGGTATCAAGATACTTCGAAGTTTCCCTATCAAGACCCATATAAAAGTGTTGAAGAAGAATGGGGTCTTGAATGGCAAGGTCAGGGCCAGTATTAATGAGAGCATTAAAGCATTCCCATGACATGCCTAGAGATTCTTTTTCTTTATGTTTAAAAGATAGAACCTCCGAACAAAGGCTGACTACTCTAGAGATGGGAAAGAAATTCAAACAAAAGCTAGAGCATAAGGCTTCCCAATCTCAGTTGCCTACTCCTAATGGTTAGCTTGTACCAATGTTTAGCTCTTCCCTTCGAAGAGAAAGGAAAAAGTTTCCATCGTAAGGTTTCATTTGACATGCC
Source organism: Miscanthus floridulus (assembly GCF_019320115.1). NCBI lineage: Eukaryota > Viridiplantae > Streptophyta > Magnoliopsida > Poales > Poaceae > Miscanthus > Miscanthus floridulus. Next base: position 86,392,675 of record NC_089581.1, on the reverse strand, counting down.
TGCAATGCATAGACATGCATAGGTTTGCTGAAACTCATTTAGGTGGGAGTATGGATTTTCATCATCTTTGCCCAAAAAAGATTGATCCTGGACCATGTTGATTAAACATGGGTGCAGCTCATAGCCAGGTGTTAGGATAGGCTTTGAAGATTCTGGTGGCTCTCGGCATGTGCTCATAGGTGTAGCATATTGATGGATCAGAATGGATTCTAAATCCACAGTGAAAAGAAAAGAAAAGAAAAGAAAAGTAAAAGATAAAAGAATAATGATACAAGCTTAAGCTTGGTTCAAAATTAACTACGCAACCATCTCCCCGACAACGGCGTTAGAAATGCTTGTTGGTATATTTTAACGCACACATAATAATCCGCAAATGCATGGATACCTATGTGGCACTTCACCAGAAAGTATTCCTGAATATTGAACTCAAGGAAATGTGTGTGAGAATAACTAAGTCTAACTTAACCAGAGTAGCAACAAGACTTAAGATAATAGTAGTATAAAGGAGATCACAAAGGTCTTCAAGTTCTAACTTCAGTAAGCTATGTCTTTTATTATTCAGTTCTAGGGATATTACTATAGAAAACATAGGCAAAGTGTGTTTCCTATACTAAACAGGTCCTACTCAGCCAACAAACAGGAGGTGGACTACAAAGGATTCAATGAGGCTATAACGGTCACCCTCATGATCTACTACCGATCCAGAATATAGGGTACATCCATGAGTAACCGAGTCTAAGCACCATGCTTACACTACAAATACTACTTCAACCTAGGAGCTACAAGGATTAAAGTACTCAAAAGTGTCAGCAAATCTCAAGAATAATATAAACAAGATTGCTTACTTGAATTAGAAGTTGATTACTAGAGAAATCTCAGAAGCAAGCTCAAGAACTTGATTCCGCCAGGGTACAAGCCATAGAGACAGCACCAATAGGCTGGCACCTTCTCCAAACTCTTCTCTCCCACACTATCTCTCTATTTCTAACAAGACTAGATCCTAACTTTGTGGACTAATCTTCTCTTGATTGCTAGCTCTGATCCTAGTGAAGAGATGAATTAGGGTTTCTGGCTCTCAGAACTCAGTACCATCTTTTCTAGAGGGGGGTGTAGGTAGGCACATATAGGGGGGTACATCGATCCTTGGCCCTCAGGATCCAACTGACTTAAAAGGGCAGTGCATAGAAGTGATCTTTGAGGTGGTGGAGAACCAACGTAGCGAGGAGGGGCTAACATGTGGGCCCACTAGCCAACTGGTCTATAGGTGTGGCCGGCTGGCCCCACATGTTAGAGTCATGTGGCCTGCTTTGGTGGAGTACCCTCTGGAGTCTTCTAGATTCTTCCCATGTTAGTACCATCATGAATTAACGAGATTTCTTTTGATGAATAGGTCCTCCTTGATAGTTTTCTGATTAAATCTTGCTATAAACACAAATTCACCAAAACTCATGGAATTTATCAGTTAAAACCTCTAAGTCTATGATGGTGATCCATTGTTGTCATTTATGAAAGGTTTATTGATGGTTTGTGATTGCCATTAACTACCATCAACAACAGGTTTAGGGGAAAGCTTGAAGCAAGTGTAACTTTTATAGAAAAGCATACTATAAGTGGATCCTTACTTTCAAAGGTTTAGCTTCGTATTGAGTTATTAGTAGTATCTAATTTGAACCTATTCTACATCAGTCTCTTCATTAATAACCTCATCTCATATTATATCATATCGTAACCAAAAGTAACCATGTTTCATTGATTAACTACAATGTATGGTCAGATGGTCAAGTCTCCATAACCAGAGGAGCAACGACGATTCAAAACGATTAGGCCTAGCTAGGGCTTCCTTACCACATGACATACGCAAGTCTCAGACCTACGTATATCAACCTTCACTCGGATCCTCCAAAACATGAACCATTCTATGCTACCTAAGAGCACAGTACTCCACCTCCTTGCGCCGTTCCTCGATGGATTCACAGATTGTGTACACGCTACTTTCACCATCTCTCATGCTAAGTGCATAGTTGTCATTTAACATAATAGAATAGCTGAGGTATCAGGCTTTACCAAAGTATATGTCCTAGTACTACAAAGTCTCAACCACACATAGGCCTATAATGAATGGTCCTCAATCGACATAGACGGGACGAGCATGACTAGGCAAACCTATCTGCCCAAGAACACTTACCATAACATCAAGTCCCGCCCGGTCTCAAGTTAAATATTATCATTATGGTATTCTCATGACCCAAAAGTAGAGCCAAGAATAATAAGGTAAAACCTATTTCTCACTGAACGATGAAATCATCATTTGACTTCTATCAAAGTCTAAGCATTACTAAGCATAGAGATATCGAACTACACATAATAGTGGATATAACTAAGGATATCTGAAATACCAAGGTAATCATGTAGCAACTGATATTTGACCAACTCCTAATTTACTTAATGCACATCTCACAAGACTTAAAGTGTAAAAAAGATTCCAAAAAAACTAGAGAAGGGTTTATGCTCCGAGGCTTGCCTATGTTACAGAGAAGGTTAGATTTCAATAGAAGGACCTAGAGGTTAACTTGGCACCAACACCATGATGGATGGACCTTCTCTGAAACTTGATCAACATGAACCTTCTATTGGCATACACTATCAAATTTTCATCCACAACAGGAGAAAACAAGCAAAGTTAGCCTACATAAACAATGGCTACCTTACATGCATATTATCATGAACATGTCCTACTAGATTCTTTAATCAATATGCCTTCCCCGGCAACAGCGCCAGAAATGCTTCTTGGCATTTCTTAACATCACTACAAAGAATGGGGTTTGAATCCATCCTCAGCAATGGTTCCAGAAATATGGATTGGCAAGACCGATCAATCATTACTGAGTTTTTATCCCTAGCAACGATGCTAGAAGTGCCTTGACAGTTCCTTAATAATTTTAGATATTTATCCGCAAGTGCATGGAGCTATCATTGTAGCATTTCACTCAGAAGTATTCAGGGTATCATTATTTATATTTTCCCAAAGGAAGGCATTTGATTAAGAGTCTAGTTTGGATATGAACATGAATAATAATGCTTGCAAGTACAACAATGTTTGTAACAGGGGTAAGAATGGTATTCTCAAGATAGTGGACATACACTTGGCATTCCTCAAAGGATAAAATAAAGAGAAAGAATAAAAGAACAATCCTAAGTTGAGCAGTCATTGATCTAGTATAGTCATACAAATATTAGTTAATGATCATACAAATTACATAATTAGTTTTAGGGCTAAGTGTGAAGCAGGTTGGGTAGCCACTGAGTATTGGTCTGCCAGCAACCTCATGTGTCAATTTAGACTCTTACACCCTAGTCGAACATGGGGGATTACAAGGGACGGACAAGGCTATCACCACACCACTTGCTGGCTACCCCTCAACCATGGAAAGGGACAATGCATTCACTTATCTCTCCATACCCAAGCACCACGCTTGCGTATGCAGAAACTACCCAAATCCACCTGGATCCCTGACCCTATAGATTGACAGGTAAAGGACTTGGGCACACCTGACGACATGATGAACCGCCACCTCAACTTAGCTCTAATTCTGATTATATAAGTTATATTAGTAGTTAAGCATAAAGTCATGTATGCTACTCTCATGACATACAAACTAGACTAGTCCATATATCAAGATCATAACACAATTACTATACTCTAGTTCATAAGTATGACTATAATTATAATATCAGAGCATAACTTTAGAAGAACTCATATCTCTATTCATACCCAAAGTTCTCTTCTTCGAAGGAGCCAAGCTCTCCAAGGTAGCTTTGCCTTGCTCTAAATTACTACTAAAAAGGAAAAGCTACAAGAGTGAGTGAGCTGTGTGAAGTGATGCCCAAATGGTTGTGTGTTGTAGAGGGAGGGGTACCCCTCTATTTATATAATGAGCTAGGTAGTGCTGGAGGCTATTCCTAGTGCGAGGATCGGCTCCCACCACCTTAGCTAGAGGCATGCCACCACCTGAGCAAGGGGTGGCTGAGGAGCACTGGCAGGGGGTCGGCTGCCCCCTGACTGAGCCACCTCACCACCGCCTTCGCATGGTAGGCTATGGGTTAGAACTGGATCATTTCTCGGTGGTGCTCTACCTCGGTTGAGTTGAGTTGATGGGGTCTTTGTTATTCCTTTGTGCAAATTAGGCGTTGGAAGGTGCCTTTCGATAAATTTATCCATGTATTTGTGTTTGTGGCCTACGAAAAATAATGTTCTCCAAATACATGTGGAGCTTGGTTTATAGTAAATGCATATATGTTTAGGATTGCCAATTTCTCCCCTTTTTGTACCTTAGTTGGCGGTTGGATTTTATCGGTAAAGACCGCCAACAAGATCCCCCAAGCTTAAACGTTGCTCATCCCGAGCAAATAGCTAAGTTATTGGTTGTTGATCAGTAGTTGCTACAATGTCGAATATAATTCACAAGTGCCATGCCAATAATAAAGTATTCTTCCTTAATTTAAATAAGTTTGGCATTCTATCCACCCTTTTAATTTAATCCCTATGGGGCTTATTGCTTCTCCAAGTCTTAGGTGGTTGCAAGATAGAATGTTTTAACAGAATTACCAATCATTCATTCTTTGATCAACATTCTATCTGGAGGTTTTATGAATTTTGCAAAATGAAATATAAGTTCCTCAAATGATTCACTCGATCGCTAAATGTGTATAATCCTTACCAAGGTATTTGATTGTTTTGCCTTCTTTTCATCTTATCTCTAAAAGGCTTTGAGTGGATGTTTAGGTAGGTATGAATGAGAGGCATACTTACATCACATATATTGCTAAGTTAAAAATTGGATCTAAGGAGATGCTAAGTCATACACTGTGATCAAGATGTGCAAGTGTGTGGAATATTTTCCTAATCCTAATATTTTTTGGTACTCCTTTTGATCATGACTTTCTCCCTTTTTAATAATTGCCTTGGAAGTATGGGCTATCTGATGTAGACAAGGCCCGATCTTCTGAAAGGTATGATAGTGTCGATTGGTGGAGACTCGACATTCATGATCTAGGCTTCGAACCAAGACTGATTCGGACCCCCGCAACCATTACACCACTGCTCCATTGGTTATCAACTACGCAAACGCGATTGACCTCGCCGAGAAGGCTTTCCTGCAAGCAAATCGAGAACACAAGCAAAAACGGGATGAACGCAATCTGAAATTGTAAATAAATATGAGGCTTATGAAAACAAGGAGTTCAAGTCTTTATTCGAAAGGACTAATCGCCACATGCAAACAAGATCAAGAACTGGGGCCCATGGTTCACAGCAAGCAGCCTTGGCGGCATAGTTGCAGCAAAACGATGTCTGTTTCATGAGGAAATCAAGAACTAAACAAAACCAAACCCAAAGGAGAGTGACGGCTGCTATTTATAGAGTCTTGGGCAGTCACCCCCCTAGACACGGCCCCTAATGGGCCCAAACATGATACATGGTCGAATAGACCAAAAGACGGTGTCATAGCACCCTGGCAGATTCTAGATGCTGACTTGTTTCGATGATTTCTATTGATTCCGAAGGGCTTTTGACGTTAGACTACTTGCATTAGCTTCCTTATGAAATTAGCTTTCCAACCATATGTGGATCGTTGAAAACTGGAGTCCGGATCCATCCTAGGGTGACTAGTTTAAGGCGGACTGGTCCTGGAGGCCGAGGTAGACTCAAACTTGAGTTGCTGTGGGCCTCCACCTCGGGGACTCGAACCGAATTAGCCTCGGACCTCCTTCTTGACTTGGACACCCTTGCTGGCCTCCTACCCCTCCATACCATATGCCAAACATGGTCATAAGCATGGGTGTCATGTCCTCATCATCCTCCCCTTCTTGACTGAAAAGCCGTCTTCGGCGTCGATTGTGCTCGAAACTGATCATGCACAACATAAAGGAGAACGGGGTTGTAAAGACAAAGGGAACTGAAATAGTTGTGAGAAGGAACGTGACCATGTTTCCAAGTTTCTAGCTTGTCATCTCGCATAAAAATTTCAGCAAGCATGTAGACTCCATGATCCTAATGCACACGATGTATGTCAACATTATCCTACAAAAGATTAGAACTAACCAAAGACAATGCAGGAATAGATGGTCTAGCAGACATAGGTAGCAACCAACAATGCTCCCCTTCTTGGAAGTGAACATGTTTCTTTGAGGAACATAAGAAAATGTTTGTATTATTATAGTTGCCCTCTAAACGATCATAATCTTGTACAACAAAAGGAGAATTCATATTACTACGAATGTATACTTGATGTATCATATATTGTCCCTTATTTTTATATTTGCCAATAACATGATATGTGTGTTTAGAAAGACAAGGAAAATTAGCATATTTAAAAAGGCTCTCCTCCAAACAATCTAGGTTACACAAAACATCAAATTCAATGTAACCCAAATTATGTAAAGAAGACAACAGTTTGAGCTCATCAGTTTGAGTAGCAATATGAATAACATGTTTATTTTCAGCACAAGTGGTTGGCTCCAAAACATGTAAAACTGAAGCATCATCAACCAATTCATCTTTATCACAAGGAACATCAAGCAAATTATCATGTGATAAAGATAAATCAAGAGAGGATTCCACTAACAATTGCTCTATGATAGCATGGTTTGTGGAAGAATTTAGTACATTAAAATAATTATCACCTTCTGTGAGTGTAGCACCATGGGCATTACCTATGTTCTCAGCAGGAGTAATAGGTGCATTGTGAAGTGATGATTCTGAATTTGCATATGAGGTTGTGAGCTCCTCATTTTCTTCCATGTCATCCTCTCACTTATGGACATTATCCTATAGAAGGTTAGTCATAGCAAGAGGAATAACAACAGACTCTTCCTCTAAATGGTGCACCTCAGCATATGAAGTCAAAACAGGAGGTGGATTAACAAAGGTTTCTCGCATAAGGAGTTTCATATCATTCCAAGTTTGAGGTTTATCAGAAGGATCTAAAGACTCCCACCAAGATAAAGCAGAATGTCACAAAACACTAGCTACATTTTTTATCTTCCTCCTTGGACACATAAAGCAAGTAGCAAATATGTTATCTATGGCAATTTCCCACTCCATGTACTCATCAGCACCTATACCATCATAAGTCGGTGGATACAAACAACCTATCATTGTTAGAAGATAGCAAAAGACAACACAAAAGTATTATCCCTATCAACTACTTAGGTTGTGGACAAGAAAAAACAAGGCACTCAACTCTCAAGCGTCTTACCACGGTCTTACAAGTGTTCTTCTAAAGCAACAGGTGGCGCAATTGGTCGGTGACTGTGATACTATTAGTAGCTTGAGTGTAACAGTTGTAAGGCGAACCTATACTTGGTTAAAAGAAAGTGGACCTTAGATAGGCACAATATAGTAGCAAGGAATAGCAATATTCACAACTGAATAGCAAAGCTGAATAAGTATCCTGAGTACTTGTCTTAGTTGCTGGCCTACTCACGTTCCAAGTACCAGATGTATCAAGTGATGTGAACAGCAAGAATATGATTAGGAACAAGGCAAGCAATCAGCACACGCAAACACAACTCAAATGGCGCTCTCTATGTGCTCCTCTAGATATTGTTCCTCTTTTGCCCCTCTTTTTTCTATTTTTGGGGCTATTCGTTGTTTTTTTGGGAAATTTTGACTTTTTATTTTTATTTTTTGATATTTTTCCTTCACTTAGGAGCACAAAAGAAGTAACCACAAAAAATATGAGCTTAAACAAGTGAAAGGCGTAGCCTATGCAAATTTCAGAAGACATGCTCAAAATCGACAAAAAGCTTGTGACCACGAAAAGAGGATCTTGTGACCAGTTTTTGACCAAAATAAAAATTTTTGACCTTGACAAGGTAGGGATGGACGGATCTAAATTTTTTTTTCTGATCAATTTTGATATATGGAACGTCAAAATCTGAGTTCGTATGCGAAAACTAGACTAGTTTTATGAACTGACTCCGAATTAGTGGACAAAATAGGAACAATGCACGCAAAATTGGTCACGGCAACAAGGATTTGATAGAAATAGTGAAGACAAGTGTAACAAATTAGATTGTGTGGACTAGGGTTTGATGGATACAAAGGAACCATAGGAAGACTTAAAGGTGTTCACGGATTATGATGAAAAGCAAAGGGAAAAACACAAACTGGACTCAAAACGATCTAAAACCAGCAACCAGAACTTGACCCAGGGCACAAACTCGACAATGCGAAACAGAGATGAAATTGCACAACACAATGAGGCTATAGGACAGGGAATATGTGGTGGAGTATATATTTTTTTGGCTTTTTGTGGACTATAGGTAATGCAAAAACAGTAACAATCTAAAGGGGAAAACAAAGTTATAACTAACGGGCAACAAGGGCTCTGATACCACTTGATGTAGACAAGGCCCAATCTTCTAAAAGGTATGATAGCGTCGATTGGTGGAGACACGACATTCATGATATAGGCTTCGAGCCAAGACTGATTTAGACCCCCGCAACCGTTACACCACTGCTCCGTTGGTTATCAACCACGCAAACGCGATTGACCTCGCCGAGAAGGCTTTCCTACAAGTGAATCAAGAACACAAGCAAGAACGGGATGAATGTAATCTGAAATTGCAAATAAATATGAGGCTTATGAAAACAAGAAGGAGTTCAAGTCTTTATTCGAAAGGACTAATCACCACAGGCGAACAAGATCAAGAACTAGGGCCCTAGTTCACAGCAAGCAGCCTTGGCGGCACAGTTGTAGCAAAACGATGTTTGTTTCACAGAGGAAATCAAGAACTAAACAAAACCCTAAACCCTAAGGAGAGTGACGGCTACTATTTATAGAGTCTTGGGCGTCACCCCCTAGACGTGCCCCCTAATGAGCCCAAACACGATACACGGTCCAACGGACCAAAAGACGGTGTCATAGCACCCTGGCAGATTCTGGACACTGACTTGTTTCAATGATTCCCATTGATTCCGATGGGCTTTTGATGTGAGACCACTTGCATTGGCTTCCTTATCAAATTAGCTTTTCAACCTATATGTGAATCATCGAAAATAGAGTCCGGATGCGTCCTGGGTGACCGGTTTAAGGCAGACTGGTCCTGGAGGCCAAGGCAGACTCAAACTTGAGTTGCTTTGGGCCTCCACCTTGGGGAGTCAAACCGAATTAGCCTCAGACCTCCTTCTTGACTTGGACACCCTTGCTCGGCCTCCTACCCCTCCGTACCATCTGCCAAACATAGGTCATATGCATGGGTGTCATGTCCTCATCACTATCTCTCTCTTTTTCCAATACTTTGGAACCTTCATGTGTTCCACTCTTTTTTCTTTTCATTTGCTATTTTGAGAGCTTCATGTGTCTCTCTTTTTTAACATAGGCCCACACTTCTTTTTTGCATATGAAAACTTTGAATAGAAAGACTCATGATAAATGAATGGAAGTATTTATTTGGTGGACGAAAAAGCATGTTTTTACGTAACTCTTAGTATAAGAGTTAGCATTTTATTTGTGGGTATACGTGAATCATGATCATGGGTGCATGACTATAATCTCAACAAGGGTCACAACAATTTTACAAAACTCAATGTTAATATAAATAGCATATTACTAGGGTTTTGAATTTGAATGTGTCATATGGTCATGGTAGGAATTCATAACCATTGCGGAACTTTTGATTTTAGCATTTTAAAAAAAATGAAAACTCTGGATGTCAGATTTCTCTTAGAATAAAGTCATAGCATATTCTATTATCATATCATAACTTGAAACAACTTAGAAAATGATCATGCTTTTGCAACCCACAAGTTTCAAGTTTTAGGATGAGACATTTTAGCCAACAGACTTAAATCTTGGGGAATACTAAGTTATAGCCTAGGCACAGATGAATTATAGACAGAGCAACTATTCATTATTTCAACATAGGAATAAATATTTTTATTGTTTTTATCATATTTCATGTTTTTTGGATTATATATTTTTCAATTTTTTAAATGCTAATAATTAAATAAATGTAGGAAATAAATAATGCAAAAATTAAAATGCTGAAAAATAAATGATAGTACTTACCTCTGCGGGGGACCTCCCCCAAGCTAGCTCATCGCTAGGTGAAGACTTTGAGATACGTTATTCATTTTTATTTCGTGTATCAACCAACATCTATGTTTATTAGTTTTGGCACAATGATCAAACTAGCATAGTGATCATGATAGACTAATTACTTAAGCACCTTGCTTAATTTAGAAAGTCTACGAAAGCATGATCGACCAAAAACCATACTCCGCACCAAAGCATACTTCATGCGGAACATCGAAAAATAACTAAGGTTTATTTAATGGAGACAAAAGGTAAACTTTAGTGGATATATATGGTTTTCTAAAATTCATGTTGTTTATTTCAACCATTGTCTATACTCAGCAGTTTTGGTTCAATGATTAAATTAAATATCTAATCAAGGTAGGCTAAGTAACCTAAGCACCATGCTTAATTTAACAAGCCTATGAAGGTATGATCGCGCATCAAACAAACTTCAAACCAAAACATGCCTTGTGTAAACATGGTAAGATAATTATGCTTCGATAAAATAAGTAGTTCAAAGACAAACTTGTATAAGTTTTTGATTTTATTAATGCATTAACAAGGAATTCTAAGTTTTTATCATAGTTTTAAAAGATAACTACCAATTTACCTTTAGCAAGGACTCACCTTTTATGGTCCAATGCGTAGGACCCTTCTCTGTTCAATTCTTGTTTGTTGATGGAGTGCTCGATCCTGGAGCAGTAGATGCCAAAGGCTGCTCTTTCTTCAGCCTCCATACCATCTTGTTTGTTCTTGGTGGTGTGGTGATGGACTTTGGAGTCTCTTCCTTTGGTTTCCACACCGGCTTGTTCTTCTTTGGTGGTGTGGGAATGGCTTTTGGGGTCTTTTCTTTGGTCATTTGTTTAACCTTCTTCTGCTTGGCTTCTTTTTTATTTCTTTGTTCTTCTTCACAAGCCTGTCCACCATTTGAGGTTGGATACGAACCTCCCTTGGGCCTTGTGGGTTTGTCCCATACTTGATACGAATCATGGAGCATTGCTCCTTCCTCGGCCTGAAAGGCAAATTTTTCTTCATTACCATGGATATTGAAGTGGATTTCTCCTGCTCCAACATCGATTTGGGCTCCTACAGTGCTCAAGAAGGGTCACCCTAATGATGGGGGTCAATTCTTTTGTGACCTCCACGTCGAGCACCATGAAGTTGATAGGGATGTAGCAATCCCAGATTTTCACCAGATTATCTTCGGCTATCCCTATTGGGTAGCGGACCGTCGAATCGGCTAGCTAAAGCATCATTGGTGTTGGCATCAATTGCATGATGTTCAGCTTGTCGAAGATGGCCTTTAGGCATAACACTTATGCTAGCACCAAAGTCGCACAAGGCTTGGTCAAAGTACTGGATCCCTATGGTACATGAGATTGTGTGGCACCCAGGATCTTTCTTCTTTTCAAGAAAGTCGAGTATAGTAGTGCTACACTCTTCTGTCAGCTTGACAACCTTCATGGATGGTAGTGGTCACTTGTTGTTGATGATGTCCTTGATGTACTTGGCATAGGAAGGTAAGTGCAAGGCATCCATCAGGGGACGCTTACATGTATCTTCTCGATCATCTCAACAAAACAAGTGAATTGCTTGTCCACAGCCTGCTTGTGGTTCCTTATGGGAAATGGTAGGTAGCTAGTGTCAACAAAGTCTTTTGGTGCTGTCTCCTCTTCTTGTTCTTTTTCTTTTTCTTCTTGTGTCATTGAAGATTTAGCCTTTTGGCATTGTTTTGCTTTTCCTACAGAATGGTTAGGATTTGGTGGGTCACAAGTGGACTTACCACCCCTCGTGACCACCACATTTACTTTTTCACATGAATTTTCAGGTTGGGTAGGAAATTTTCCATCATTTCTAATAGGAATGGTAGCAGTGATTTTAGCAAGTTGTGATTCTACCATTTTATTAAAACTCAATTAATTTTTAATAGCAGACATTAAACCTTCAATCTGAGAATTTATGTTTTCAAGGATTTTATCATTGGTTGTGAGATTTTTAGTTAAACTTTCATTTATTTTGACTTGACCGAATACCAAGTCTTTTACTAAAGGTTGATTCAAAATGTAATTGGAATTGTAGATCGAATAATATTGCAGGCAAGACTGGTTGTTCCACCTGTTATTACCTGGTTGGTGAAACCCGTTGTTGATGAAGGCAGCTTCTTCACTGTGTTTTGGGGCAATCATTCCCCAAATGGCCTAACATTCCCATAGACCTCAGACGTCATGTGTGAGTCCATGGCCTGGATAGTGTCCATCATGGCATCTTTATCTTGGGCCCGTTCCTCTAGTATGTTCATCAATAAATCTATTTTTGTGAAAAGCATATCCAGTCTCCTTCACGGTATGCATTCCTTTTTGGGTTTTCCTTTCCTTCGCCTAGCTTTGATTCGACACTATTTTATTGATGAGAGTCAGTGGCTCCATCAAAAGTGAGGGAAAGGAAAGCGCCTCCAGCAGCAGCAGTTGAGGTGGCCCCTAGATATGGGTATTAATCCATCATAAAAATTTTTGAGCACTAACCAGTTTTGAATCCCATGGTGTGGGCATGCTTGGATGTAGTCTTGTAGACTCTCCCACACCTTAGGAATGGTTTCCATGGAGCTTTGCTAAAAGTTCAAAATTTGTCCCCTTAGGGCATTGGTTTTGCCCATGGGGAAGAAGTTAGCGAGGAACATCGTGGAACATTTGTCCCACGTCTTGACAACTTCCTTGTCCTTGTAGAAAAATTGCCTTCAGCCTTCCCTAAGAGGGAGAAGAAAACAAGCGGAGCCTGATGCTCTCTGATGCAACATCCTTGATGACGATGGTGTTGCACAGCTTGAGGAAGTGTTGGAGATGCACTGTTTGCATCCTCGCTAGGCAAACCATGGAATTGGTTTGCCTGCACCATCGTGATGAGGCCGGTACAGGAGCTCAAATTTCCCATCCCCAATGTTAACAGTGGGCCCAATAGGCACGTTGATAACAATAGGGGTGGAGTAGTCATAGAGGGTCTTGTCCATGATTCGAAGTAGCAGGATGGTGTGGGGGTGATTGGTTTGACTACCAGAGGAGTAGCAAAAGAAGAAGCGGCACAGACCATTTCTTCCTTAGGAGTCCCTTCAGATTTTGAGTGTAGTTGTTCAGTAGGTCAAAACTGGTCATACAGTATCCTATTTTCATCCACAATAGGAGAAAACAAGCAAAGTTAGCCTGCATAAACAATGGCTACCTTACAAGCATATTATCATGAACATGTCCTACTAGATTCTTTAATCAATATGCCTTCCTTGGCAACAGCGCCAGAAATGCTTGTTGGCATTTCTTAATGTCACTAATAAGAATGGGGTTTGAATCCATCCTCAGCAATGGTGCTAGAAATAGCGATTGGCAAGACCGAGCGTTGCTACTAAGTTTTTATCCCTAGCAACGATGCTAGAAGTGCCTTGATAGTTCCTTAACAATTTTAGATATTTATTCGCAAGCGCACTGGAGCTATCATTGTAGTATTTCACCTAGAAGTATTCAGGGTATTGTTATTTATATTTCCCAAAGGAAGGCATTTGATTAAGAGTCTAGTATGGATATGAACATGAATAATAATGCTTGCAAGTACAACAATGTTTGTAATAGGGTAAGAATGGTATTCTCAAGATAGTGGACACACACTTGGCATTCCTCAAAGGATAAAAATAAAGAGAAAGAATAAAAGAACAATCCTAAGTTGAGCAGGCATTGATCTAGTATAGTCATACAAATATTAGTTAATGATCATACAAATTACATAATTAGGTTTAGGGCTAAGTGTGAAGCAGGTTGGGCAGCCACCGAGTACTGGTCTGCCAACAACCTCATGTGTCAATTTAGACTCCTACACCCTAGTCGAACATGGGGGATTACAAGGGATGGATAAGGCTATCACCACACCACTTGCCGGCTACCCCTCAACCATGGAAAGGGACAATGCATTCACTTATCTCTCCATACCCAAGCACCACGCTTGCGTATGCAGAAACTACCCAAATCCACCTAGATCATATAAGAAGCGTTTTTCTATTAAAATATGGAATTTTTAAGTATACCAAAATTACTTATATTGACTAACTAATATTTTTCTCTGATAGAGCCCATCATGAAAAGGCTACATAAAAAGTTTCACATTTTTATCAAATTCTTGGAATTAGTTATGAATTTAACAAGATTCATCATAGAAAAACATTTTCAGAAAAAAAACTGCTAAAAATCATTTTTCACCTAGCCCCAGACACTGACACATGGAACCAAGTCAATGACAACACATCGTGGCTGTGCCGCCCTTTGACGGGCAGGTACTCATTACCGGTGCGGTCATCGGTGGCAATAGTGGCACCTACGTGATCGCGGATGACCTAGCGCATCATCTAAGGGTATCAGTTGATAGGGTAAGGCTTCACGGTGAGCTTGATGCCAGGCATGGTGGCATGGGGGCATGGTGAGCGACACGCCAGCCATTAGAGACAAGTAGAGATAAAACTATAGTGTTAAACGTCATCAAGAGGTCACCATGAATTCATTTAGCTACTTGGTTGAGGCGGGGACATGGCAGAGAGGACTACCGATGGTGAGAGCAGATGGCGGTGGCATGAACCGATGGTGAGGTAGTGTTCCAATGTGACCTACTTGGTAGCAATAAATAGGAGAAGACGATGAGCTTCACAGCATGCCAAAGTATTAAAATGACAAGAGCGGGAGCGAGAGCAGCTCTGGAATGGCTGGCCATGGTGAGGTGGAGCTCGGCGACCATGGTGAGCCAGCCACGGTGGCAACTAGTGGCAAGGGCAATGGTGATGGGGAGACAAGCTAGTAGGTTAGAGAGGAGTGCAAGGGTGAGGCAGAGCTGTGAGAGTGGTTAATTTAGCACCTGTGCAACGACGGCAACAAATTTCGTCAACGACAGGGCTCTACTGGTGGTGGCGGGAAAAGAGAGAGTTGACCGGCGATTGGATAAATGAAGGTGAGGGCGAGGTCTCTAGAAAAGCCTATAGCTTCTTGCTAATGCCACCGTGAAGTAGCTACATGCCTACACGTTGAGAAGCAGCAATAGGGTGGTGGCGGTTGACAGTGAGAAGCTGAGCAGTCTGCTGTCGGTTTTACTATTGAAGACTAAAGCCCGATCTTCTCCTCTCTCGTTCTCTCGATTTTGCAAAATGACTTGATGAGCAGCCTTAAGCAAAGTTGTTTATCTATTTGAGATCTCCAACATTGCTTAAAGGACCCACCCCAAAATCTTGATAGTTTTTAAGTTTCTGGATTTTGAAAAGAAGCACTTTCAAAATGAAAACTGATCTTCAGTTAGGGTTTTTGAAACTATTCTAGATAAGCAACTTTGGACAATTAAATAGAAGCTAAACATGTATCAAACATTACAACTAATTGCACATTATCAAAGTCCAAACATCATACTAATTCATGAAATAAAAGTTGAGCAATTTTTATTTATGAAAATTGAGTTAATAAATACCCAAAAATTGAACTTAACAACTGATATTCAATAACTTAGCACAAATTTACTAAGTTTGAAAGTCAGCCTTGAATTCAATTTTTGAGCTCAAATTTAAACATATTTGATTTAGAAACTTAAACCAACTTTCATTCCGTATTAAAGAGCACACCTTATTCTTCAAAGTTTATTTTAACAAAATTTTATTTGTTTAAGAAATTCACATATATAAAATCACAAAGAACCTTAATCACTAACGTTGACATCACGCAACATATGAAACACCATATATGCAACATATGAATGCCATAATTGAACCTTAAAATGCACAAATGACATGACACTTGATGATTATGCTTGATGATGCTCATGATCAAGTTTTTAATTCTTTTTAACATCTAGGATGTTACAATCATCCCTAGTTAAAGAAATCTCATCCCAAGATTAAGAAGTGACAAAAACCTTGGGTTGAGTAACTGAAAAGGAAATGTGTCAAGCACATTAACTTGTAAGAAGTTCATAAAACAACATGGGTTGTTTTGGAAATTACATCCAAAATTAAAAGATGGTTGCAACTAACAAGGGATTTAGGAAATTCAAGAGAAACATGGATGTGAATTCCTAAAAGAGGTTCCATGGAGAGAGAAAGCACATTAATTATGGGCTATAATGGATCATGACCATAGACCTCGATAATAGCGAGCGCCCAGCAGAATCTCCTTATGGTCGCATTCCATAGGAGATCCTAGGTTTTGACAATTGTATGTTCTTCTCCCATCAACCCTTCTTGATT
Source organism: Miscanthus floridulus (assembly GCF_019320115.1). Classification (NCBI taxonomy): domain Eukaryota; kingdom Viridiplantae; phylum Streptophyta; class Magnoliopsida; order Poales; family Poaceae; genus Miscanthus; species Miscanthus floridulus. Next base: position 86,376,340 of record NC_089581.1, on the reverse strand, counting down.
TTTTTGTTGATTCTTGGTTGACAAGTTGGGGTTCATTGGAGATGCAAACTCAAGTTCCTCCATGATTGTCTAATGGCATGGTGGAGAGTTGTTCTTCTTTGTTTATTAGCAATACGCCAGCCATCTTGATGGTCAAAGAAGGAACCTCATTGGTACTTGTATGAAAGCTTCATCTCCAATGGCTTAGGGATGACTTCTTGTGCCCATGATTTCATGAGACACTATCGACCGACCTCCATTGAATTACTAATGTTTTTTTATACGAAGATGCACGCCATGATGTAGTGGCATTTGTCATCATAGTCCTTGCCATTGATGTGCGAGTTGGTCTTTTTGAAGGTGATGAAAGCAGGCATATTCTGGCTAATATCAGGTGGATTGCATCTTGCTTCTCACCATCATCCTAGCTTGAGCCTTGGAAAGGCTCAATGCTATGTTGTCTTTGACTTTGCTCATGTCTTATTGATTTGTCCATCCACTTTCTATGAGTGAGTGATTTTTATGGCACTCGACTTCTTCCGTTTTGTTCCATTACTGAAGTGGCAGTTTGGTTTGGGTTTGCAAGTTTATATCAAACCATGAACATGCATAGCTTTTATTTTTTTCCTAGAAAATACACATACCTGAGGGAATACAATGAATTTCAGACATGGGTTGTTGTCCATAACTTTTGTAATTTTCCTCTATGCTAATGAAAGGATGGTTTTAGGATTACTTTAGCATAGATTTTTTTTATTAGCAAATTTTATGTGTTTGCTGCATTCTAGCATGGTTCAAGGCAAAGATAACTTGCAACAAAAGATAAGTGAATAATCCGTGATACTCACAGTTCTTCCTTCCATGAAGAATGAGCTGGGTCTTCTTTGCGCAAAGTTATTGGAGTTCATCACAAGCCTTGATTCATCTTTGATGTGAATTCATCTCTTGACTTACCCAGATTGAATTTGAGAGTTTTCTGCAGGGGTTAGTCCAACAAAATATCTAGTGTCTACACAAGCAACTTTTAGTTCAATAACCAAACTAGACTCCATGTCTAATTTGATTAAGGAAGGCATTTCAACCTAAACACCACATTAATTTAAAAGCCAATGAAAGTATGTTGAGTACTTCCAGACCAAAGCATACTATAGCAGACAAAGGTAACATGAAATCACTATAGAAATTTATTCAAATAGAGGTGAAAAAGAGCATGATCATGGTGAGTAATGTATTACTTTTTTTAATAAAGATACAAGCAAAATGGATGTATGCAAGCAACTAATCATGCTGTGGATTTGAAATCAAAAAACTTAAACTAAGCGGAAGTGTATGCATGGGTTATTCAAAGTAAACATGTAATGGAATGCAATAATTAAAACATAACTACTCATCAAGTTTAAAGTCCATGAGCAAGACTATCTCACCTTTCTTGATTATACTTACCATGACTGACATGATAGAATTTGTGAGTAGTGTAGCATCTGTATTTGTCACTTGAGATGTGATTTGAATTCTTGTGACGTTGACCTTTTATCCAATCTACACATGGTTAGAATAATATATATCTATGCAAACCTCTGAGATAGAAGGATTCCAATGTTGATGGATCTTGAATGTTCAGGCACCATGGGGTTCTTCAATGTTTAATTTTTTCTTGTGGAAGCTTGCCAGATGGTCAAACCAATGTCTGTTATCCTATCTTATTCCACAATTCAATAGAATAGGGGTAATCCTACTAAAGCTAGCGGTATGTTAATGATCTAAATCTTTACGTCAATTGTTTCCCGGCAGTGGTGCCAAAAATGCTAGTTGGTATTTGTTAACACAAATAGAATATGAAGGATTCTACAAGCGCACAGAATACTATTGTAGCATTTTACCCGGAGTATTCTAGGTATCGTTATTTATATTTTACCATAAGGAAACAATGGAGTAAAGATTTATTGGATAACAAAGGAATGTTTACTAATCAACATACTAGCATAGCTAAAGAAAGGGTGAATGTAATGATAGGAATAAAGCATAATGACACTCATGTGATAGATCACTAAGATAATGTAAACTAGTCAACTCAGGAGAACAATGGGTGAGGTAGATTTCTATGATATTCTTATTACATGGTCAAAGTATATATACACCCAACTATAGCTAAGACTAACTCTACTCTTGTGCACTTCGGGATGCCACTTAGACAGTAGAGCATCCCGAAGGATAACTCTACTGATGCGACTACGGTCCTACAATTTAAGAACCTGCTCAATTCGGTATGGACTACAAAGGATAGATAGGGCTGTCACCTCCCATTGCTACCACACAACCAGAGAATAGGGTGTACTCATAGGTAGAGCATCATATAAGCACCATGCTTACACGAGGCTTGGCTACTTAGCCAAATTGATAAACTAGCAGGCTAAGCGCTCTATGAACCTACACACAAAAATGAAGATAACCTCAACTAAGCAACATATATATTCAAAGTAAGCATACCCATGTAGATAGGAATATGATAAATTGATAACAAGCCTTACAAGATGTAGAAGTGAAGATACAAGGCTTTTCCGAGCCTCCAAGACTAGATGCGGAACTTGAGCATGAGTCTAATCGACCCTCACTCCCGAGCTACTAATCTACTAAATTGGAAAGTTCTAGACCTATTCCACCTGGTGTGTCTTTATCTAAATCAGAGATATGAATTAGGGTTTCAAGATGGCCTTAGGGAGGGGGGTACAGGGCTGAGGGGGTAGCATCAATTCTAGACCCTCGGATCAAACTGACTTGAATAAATGGCATAGATGCAATCTAGGAGGCGGTGGGAAACCGACATAGAAAGGAGAGACTAATAGGTGGGGCCCATAGGCCAACTGGCCTAGGGGTGGGGCTGGGTGGCCCCCTGTTAGCCTCTCAGCTTGATCTTCGGTGGAGAGTCTTCTAGAGTTGTTTACGATGCAGTTAAACATGATTAAATCTGATGATTGGGTCCACCTTGATGGGTTTCTGAATAAATCCTCCTACAAACACATATTCACCAAAACTTGTGGAATTTATTAGTTTAAACCCCTAGACCTATGTTGGTGATCCTTTTTATGCATTTATATAAGCTATATTGATGGTTTATGATGAACATTATCGACCATCAACAGTCCCTTTTTAGAGTTTTAAATAAAGTGTGGTGCATAGGGGTATTGTTTATTAGGAGTAGATACCAAAGATAAATTGAGTTTAATTTTAGTGATGAAAATTTATGTTTGTTCAAACTCAAAATTTTGGGCAGTTGATGGTAGTGTTGCACAAACCATCGGTTGAAGAAGAAGGAGCTAAGGGGATCAGAGGTGGTTTGGCTATACCAGAGGTTCAACCAATCCTCTCAAAAGGCCATCTGTCTTGTCCATCTTGCATGTTGCATTGTCCGATGTTTTGTGCAACGTGTTGATAGGAGATCTCGAATGTGTGTTCATTATTCTAGAGAGATCTCCCCCACACTTATTGTTGTACCTACTTTTTATTTAACAAGAAAATCAAAAAGAAACAGACAAGAGCTCTACCAGTTGAAACACTAGGGAGCCTTAATTTTATTATAATTATTATTACTCTTATTTTTTGTTATTTATTATTACTATTGTTGTTATTATAATTTTTTTCATTTTACGGGTTCACCCAACTTTTTATCATTTACCATAAACAAGGCTAAGGTGAAGTTTGCGAAAATAAACATAACCTTGATTTATCTCCATAGTAGATTACTTCTATTGTTTATGAAAGTAATACTCAAAGTTCAATAATCAAATTTTAACACCATGTCAAATTTTGATTAAAGAAGGCTATTTTAACCTAAGCACCATGCTTAATTTAAAAAGCCTATAGATGTACCATAACAATACACCCAAACCAGAGCATATGTCATGAACAAAGGAAGCATGAACTGGTATAAGCAAGTTTATATTTTCATGGAGACAAACATGAGTAAAATGTATTGGTGAACATTTTATTTACCATTGCATACCTAAGTGTTCTTACCAGCAGCATCTGTAGATGGAAGCTTTGAAGCTGCCGCGACGGTGGCTTGTATATGGTCCATCTCAGGTTATCACCAAGGTTAGGCCACATACATAACTAGTTTCTATGGACCATGAGCTTGAGTGATAGCAAAGGTCTAGAAGAGGAGAATACTTCTCTCTCTCCTTCTCTCTCTCTATATTTTTTTCTTTTTTTTCAATATTCATTTTTTAAATAGATTTTTGTTCTTCTATTCTCTCTCTCTTTTTTAAAGCAGGATGGTCTTTAGTGAGTATGGAACTTTGGGACTCTCAACATCCTCCCCCACACTTGGACTTTTGTGTAAAGTCAAGTCTGTAGAGTCAGGGTCTGCTCTAGAGTGTGTCCCATCACCTAAGATCTTCAAGGTATATAGTTGATGTAGCCCCCATGCTTGCAGACATCATATGTACCCTTGTTCTTTTTAATCTCCACCTGAAACAGTTAGTGACCAAGAATACCCAAAGGTGCATAGTATACTGACAACATGTTCTTAACTTTTTTAATAAGAAAGTTGTTTTTTTATAATAATGTTTTTTATGATTGTATATATATATTTTTCTTCTCATGACAATCCAGGGTATCTCCCGGCAGTGCTTAATTTATGGTATTAAGCTTGACTGTGGGAACTTCATCTTGCAGCTATCAATGGTGGTATAGTTCCTAGCTTCACCACCAAACATTGAACATTAATGTTCACATTGCAAGGTTAGTACCACAATGCTTCTACGGGATTTGCAAAATTTGTGGAAAACAAAAAGCATCCACAACCATCCTCTTAAAAAGTTAAAAGATGAAGGTCAAGAGGTGGTTGTGAACCACTTAGAAGTAAGCAGTACTAAGCGAGACAAACTCTAGAGACTTCAAAAGTGAGAATGAAGCGTGAGGGGTTTCAAAAGAGAAAATCTCATGCTCAATGGCGAAGACCTTCTCCATGGTCTCCAAAGTTGGTGCTTTGGGATTATGCTTCGCCATAGGGTTTTCTGGGTGAGTTATAAATGTGGCGAAAGCAGTTTTCCCAACCATCTCATCAAGGCTCCCATTGGAAGGTTCTATTATTTTTTAGGGTAGCCTATGAGAAGATAAAAAATCGAGGCTAGTAAGGATGTGGAAGTCAGAATGAACCTCAATTTTGTCTATTTATTCGAGGTATTTCTAAAATATTCATGGAATTCATCCTCAAAAAATTGAAATTCCAAAGGTTGGCAGCCTTCCTCCGGAGTTTTAGGTTCAGGTGAGGGTCTCTGAATGGGAGATATGTATTTGGACTTGGTCGAAGAGACATCCTCATGGCTTGATTTGGGATCTCCTCGGAGGGGTTCGATGGAAAGCGAGTTTTTCTAGGATGTGATCTAGAAGCGCTTCTCCTTCTACTATGGTCTTGTGGTTAAAGGACCCTCCCAGTGATATCAAGCTATAGGGCAGATTTCTTGCTAAGACCTAACCAAAAGTGTTGCAACAGCACATGGTCTAGTATAGACAAGGCTGGGCTAGAGTGTGCTAAGATTGAAAAATTCTAGCCCAGGATGCGCCTATGCTTTCCTTCTCATGTTAACAAGAGCTAGGAATCTCATGTCGTTGGGAAGCAATTGGAGATATAGGGAAGAATGCAAAACAGAATTTGTCCCTCAATTCTTCCCAATCTCTGTTTACCTTCCCTATGTTGTGGGTGGAGGTTGTTTCACCCTCTCAAAAGAAGGGAAACAACTTCTACCAAAGGTTTTCTTGTGTCATGCCTGAGATTGTCAAGCATGCATAGAGCTGCTCAAAACTCCCATAGATGATGGCAAGACTTTTCATAAATTTAACCTAAGAAGGTTTTGTCCCAAACCTTGGCTATAGAGCCAGGACAGAGTTCATAGACAAAAGCTATGATTGGATTCGATGGTGGTGGCTCTAAAAACTCGTCCTTAGGATCAAAAAGTGTTTTAAATGGTAGGTTGTTCCATGGTGAAAGAAAAGAAAAAGGGAATTTTTTTATGGTAAAATACAAGGATACACGGGTGAACTAGATTCAGAGATACTACAGCAACCATCCCTGGCAATGGTGCCAAAAATGCTTGTTGGTGTTTCTTAGTGTAAGCAGAGGAATCCGCAAGTGCACGGATACACCATTGTAGTATTTCACCCAGAAGTATTTAGGGTATCATATTTTCCCAAAGGAATAGATGTGTAAATCTCATAGCTAGTTCACCTAAGAAAACAAGAGAAAGGTAGCTTGGGTAGTGAGGTTTGTCTAAGGATGGATATCCTAAGTGAAGATAACTTTGACACTATAGACTTGATTCGGGCACCAGGTAGCACCTGGTCTACCAAGTGAGCCTGGCCAGTAGCTCTACGTCGAATCCAGACATGGGGGATTACAAAGGATAGATAGGCCTGTCACCACCTGGTGCCTACCCCTCAACCATGGGGAATGAGGCAAATGAAGATAGCTTCTAGCCTAGACACCATGTCTACTCTATCAACTATTACTCTAGCGCACATGCAAGGGTTATCCATCTCTATCAGGGCCCTTCTACTAGAGTACCCGCCACAAGGACGCACAATGAACCTGCAAGTTTGTAATGAACAAAGGTAGCTTTCTTAAGTTATCAATGCTGAAGTCAAACATGAACTTCTTACTCCAAGAAGTAATCATAGAGTACAAGTGGAGGAGCTGCTAGCTCCAACACTCCTTCGCTAAGTTTGGCAAGCACACTAGGGGAGGTTACCGACAGCCCCAACACTTCTCAAACTCTTTCCTCTCTCACTCCCTCTCTTATTCTAGCTAAGCTAAGTAAAAATGAAGCTCTACTTCTCTTCTTGCTCTCTTGATGTCTTATGAATGAGAGGGGTGGCCTCCTTTTATAGGTGGAGAGGAGGAATGGAGGCCACTCAATGTGTTGCATGTCTCCATGCATTGAGGCGGTAGAACAAGGGGAGGTCGGTGTGAGGACTATTTTTGGAAGAAGTCTGGTCTCCACCGCCTTTGCATGTCCCTAGGAACCGACGTACGAAGGGGTGTTAGAGAGGCACTGGTAGGGGGTCAATGCTCAGTCCTGGGCTACTCCTTGGTCGGTATTTTACCCAAATTGTTGTTGTGGATGGCCTCTTTATTTATCCTTTGTGCAAATCAGCGTCGAAAAGCGCCTTTCTGTGTATTTGTGTTTATGTTCTGCAGAATAATAATCTCCAAATACATGTGGAACTTGGTCAGTGGTAAATGCGTATGTGTTTAATATTGCTCAGCCACCGGTGTTTGTTTTGTTGTATTTCTTGTCCACTTTAGGTACATTTCCTGTATTATTCTGATATGTCCTTCTACAATTGGTCAAACACCAAAACTTGTGGAAATTGTTAGTTCTAAAGTCCTATGTCTAAGTTTGGTGTTTATTTGAGCATATTTTATATGAAAGTTGGCAGTTAGAAATTGGAGTTAAGGACCACCAACAATGCTACAATGGTACTTTCATGTGCTTGTGGATTATTTCTGTTTGTGTTAACAAATACCAATAAGCATTTCTGGTGCTGTTGCTGGGGAACGATTGTTGTATTTCCTTCGAACCTAGTTCTTCCTCGTATCTATATCTTTTTTTATAAAAACAAAATATTTTCTTTTTATCCTTTTGTCACCATGAAGCCAACTTCAAATTCAGATCTGTTCGCTTCAATGGGGAGTTCCTTGAGCCATCACTAGTTTTAAAGCCAAACCGTTCATCTAGCTATGAACTCCACCCTAGTTGAAAGGCTATGGTTCGGGCACAACCCTTGTTAGGGCATGACAATGAAAACACCTGCCATCACTGCTAGAGTTTGAGCAAATGTGTTTATGCCTGAGCACCTCTAGCATGAAACAAGAAAATCTAAAGTGGACATTGTTTCCCTTCTCTCTCATGAGGATGGCGAAACAATGGTATACACATATCATAGGAAGTATGAATGGGGACTAGGAAGAACTCAAAGATAAGTTTTATCTTGCATTCTTCCGTATGTCTCATATCATCTCTCTACCAAGGGCAATCCTCGACTTTGAGCAGTGTGAGGAGTCTATAGGTGCACACTGGGCTAGGTTTTTAATGTTAATACATGCTGGCCCAGACCTATCTTTAACCGATGGCATATTATTGCGTCTCTTTTGTTCGAGCATTGACATAGACGCTGACCTATGCCTAGACATGACTGCTAAAGGTTGTTTTACCCACAAACCCATGATGGGACAAGTAAAATTCCTTGAAAATTTCCTAGAAAGATATACTCCATCATGAAAACTAGAACCCTCTAGGCAAAAGTCATATCAAGTGTTAATGAGTCCTCATTAGTCAAATCCAAACCCATATCATCCATAGATTCGACTCATGAGCCCTCACCCAAACCACGAACACTGAAGGAAAGAGTACTTCATCCTTTAGAGTTCTTTATCGAATTTGAGAGGACTATGGCAATACCTCGAAACACTTTAGGAATGAAAAGCTTAGACTCCCTTCTAAGGAAACATCCCCTAAAGAAGAACCATCGAAGGAATGGTTAAATGAAGTGAAACGCTCTTCCAAAGCAATTTCGATTCTTTCACCTTCCACTACCATGCCTTATTCATTAAGGGGAACAAATGTAGAAGCCCTGCACAACCCCATGATTGAGATGAATATCATGTCAGAATATCTTGCAGAAACCCTTTTGGGTAACATGCCGCTAGTCTCGACCAACAAACTCTTCAAAAGTCCGTCAGGACTCATCTTCGAGTGTTCTGGGATTGCCAGGGCCATGCCAATCAAAATAGAGAAAACCAAGGTTCGCTTGGACTTCCACAGCTTTGCCATTCTCGACTTGGATCTTCTTGTAGCCTACCCTCTTGAAAATATTTTCCAAGAAAAACCTTCCACCACTCACTCAGATATCCCATAGGCAGAGCATCATCCCAACATTGAACCGTTCGAGGAGGTGAAATTCATATCCCCATTCATTTCACCTGAGTTTCCTTGTGAAATGAAACATTCATCACCGCCCTCACTCGAACCCAAGTCTTGTCCCTCTGGCAATCCAAGCGTTGTTCTCGATAGTGGTTGAGATTCAACGTTGGTCCTTCACAATATATCTTTTGAAAGCAAAAACTTCTGTGCCATGGACATCTTTCTTATTACCCTGTGCTCCTATAAGGAGGACAACCACCCATCACTCCTCATTTCCAAACTTTTTAGGGGGATGGTTGTGGATTCCTTTGTTTATCATAAATACTACAAATCCCATAGTTGCACTATGGTACTAACCTTGTAGCTTGAATGAAAATACTCAATACTTGGTGGTGAAATGGGGAACTACATCACCATTGATGTGGCAGAACCACCCAAATTATATGGCCCACATGCACCTACCATTGTCCTAAAGACCTCTGACTACTGTACATGAGAGCTAGATAACTCCAGTAGTCTATCGGGTGTCCTCGGAGAACTCTAAATCATCCATATTTTATGACTCATACAGGATCAACCATGAAGTTACCACAACAATACAACATTTGGTACAAAAATATCTTACATCGAAGTGTAGAAGACTAATAACATTAGTTTACAAAATATATTCATGTAAAAACTTAACTTAAGTTCCAAAAGGTGAGTAGGACTATAGAAGCCACTTAGGTAAGGCACCTAAGGTAGAAGAGACAGCTAGATCATGTCGAGCCTGCCAACATAACCTCGATTAGTAGCATAAGTCTAAACCTACAACATGGGTTAATAAACCCTGAGTACTTGAGGGTACTCAACAAGTCTTACCCAACTAAAAGAAAACAATCCAAGGGTATGCAGGTGTTGGTATAATTTAATGCACACAAAATAATCCGCAAGCACATGGAAACTGATGTAGCACTTCACCAGAAACTATTCTAGAATATCAAACTCAATGAAACGTGTGTGGGAATAACTAAGTATAACATAACCCAGAGTATCAACAAGGCTTAAGATAATAGGAGTATAAAGGAGATCACAAAGGTCTTCTAGTTCTAACTTCGGTAAGCTATGTCTTCTATTATTTAGTTCTGGGGATGTTACTAAGGAAAACATAGGTAAAGTGTGTTTCCTATAGTAAACAGGTCCCGCTTAGCCTACAAATGGGAGGTGGACTACAAAGGACTCAATGAGGCTATAAGAGTCACCCTCATGAGCTACCACCGATCCAGAATATAGGGTACATCCACAAGTAACCGAGTCTAAGCACCATCCTTACACTATGAATACTACTTTAACCCAGGAGTTACAAGGATTAAAGTACTCAAAAGAGTCGCAAACCTGAAGAACAATATAAATAAGATTGCTTACTTTAATTAGAAGTTGATTACTAGAGAAATCTCAGAAGCAAGCTCAAGAAGAACTTGATTTCATCAGGGTACAAGCCGTAGAGAGAGCATCGATAGGCCAACACTTTCTTCAAAGTCTTCCCTCACACTCTATCTCTCTATTTCTAACAAGACTAGATCCTAACTTTGTGGACTAATCTTCTCTTGATTGCTAGCTCTGATCCTGGTGAAGATGTAAATTAGGGTTTCTGGCTCTCAGAACTCAGGACCATCCTTTCTAGAGAGGGGTGCATGCAGGTATATATAGGAGGGTGCATCAATCCTAGACCCTCAGATCCCACTGACTTAAAAGGATGGCGTAGATGTGATCTTTTTGGTGGTGGAGAACCGATGTAGCAAGGAGGGCCTGACATGTGGGGCCCACTGGCTGGCTGGCCTATAGGTGGGGCTGAACGGCCCCACATGTTAGAGTCATGTGGCCTGCTTCAGTGGAGTACCCTCTAAAGTCTTCTAGATTCTTCCCATGTTAGTACCGTCATGAATTAACGTGATTTCCTTTTACGAATAAGTCCTCCTTGATGGTTTTCTGATTAAATCCTGTGACAAACACGTATTCACCAATACTCATGGAATTTATTAGTTAAAACCCATAAGTCTATGTTGGTGATCCATTTTAATCATTTATGCAAGGTTTATGATTGCCATTAACTACCGTCAACAAACTCCCCCACACTTAGGCTTTTACTCGTCCTCGATAAAAGGATAGCTTACTTAAGACATAACCTTAGGTCAAGACATCAACATAAAACTATTCCCAGTCATGCATGTACTATGGGATTCAAAGTGTTTACCATGAAACTTTAGGTGATTGAAGAATGGAACAGCTTGAAACAGATCACCATCTTCCTTCAGTCATGTCAATTGGAGAAACATTTTAAGTTTTTGAAAACAAAACATAGCTTACCATTTCCTTTTGTGGCACTCTCAAATCACTCAGTATATGTAGTATTTGTGGATCCTTACCAAGGCATTGATGACTTTGCCTTTTTTGTACCTACTTCTAAAGGCTTATGTGGAGCTTTGGTAGGGATGAATATGAAAACATACTTGCATTGCAAATATTTTTAAAGTGAAAACAAGGATCTAAGGAGAAAAATGCCACTCTTAGATCAAGATGTGCATGTGCATGGATATGTATGGTGGCTAACCTAATTCTACTATGCTCCTTGAAAACATGCATCTCTCTTGCTTGAAACTTGAAATACTTTTTGCAAGAAAACATGGGCTATCTTTTTTTCTTTTCTTTTTTTTCATGGCGGGCATCTAAGTACCCATTATTTTCAATATGTTGGACAATTATCCATTTTTTCAATACTTTTTCTCTCTTTTTTTTCTTTTTGCATAGCCCATGCCTCTCTTCTGCAACAATACTTTTTCAAGAGAGATATTTATAAGAACTTGGAGCATTTATTCAATGCAAACCTATCAAACATATTTTTTTGTCTATTCCCCATATAGGAGTAGAACATTTTTGGGTGGATGGAAAACATGTTTTTGCATACCCCTAATGTAGGAGCAGTACATATATGTGGAGTGCATGTGATCTTGATCTTGAGAGCATGATAAATTTCTCAACAAGGGTCATAAGATTTGACTAAACTCAATATAGTAGCAAGCAGTGTATGTAGAAGGTTTTCCCATATGACGTATGGCTTTGGTAGGACATTGCTTTACCACAAAAGAGAGGTGTAGATATTTATTTCTTTTAGAGTTTTGGAAATAAAATTTTCCAATGACGAGACATCAAGAATTAGGTTCTCATTATTCTACTATATCTCATTCCATAATAACTGAAATAACATGGGGTCCCTAATAATAAGTTATCAATAGTAGCAAGACTTCTTGGAAAAGTGTTATGTGAACTTATCCTTCAGTCAAGACTGAAATAATCTTTCCTCATGTTTTAAAGTTGTTTTATCAAAGGATTTTCAATTCGGTTCAAAACAAAAAATGAAACATGTGAAAATAGATCAAATGGGACTCAAAACTGATCGTGGATGAAGAATGAGGCGAGGGGACATAGGGCTAGGCCATCTGGCCCATAGGGTTGATCAGGTGGCCTGCCATGTAGCTTGTTTTCGTCCAACTTTGGCGAGTGTGGTTTTTGTTCCATTGCTTTCTAAAATTCGTGATTTTCGCAATCGGATCTTGTTTTGTTGTCGTGGTATGCTTCCCCCACACTTGTTTCTTGTTTTCCTTTATGCACAACATGTGGAGACAAACACATATACTAGAAAAAATATAGAGCAAATAATAGCAATAAAATTTCATTGATATTATAAGGCACTTTTATTACAATCCATCCTAGACAAACTAGCTATCACAAACTTTAACCAACCTAACAATTGAGCTAAGCAAATGTAACACCTCAGGTGTTAGCCTTGCATAACTTGACTTGCATAACATAAGCATGAGCATCAAGCATTCATAAATCATCATTTACAATTGAAACGTCTGATCGAAACATATGAAACATTGCTTGTTATTTCATGTTCCTTGTAACATATGCATATGATCATGTGCAAATAAATGCTAGTGTGTAATGTTGGTCACTATAACACCTTAGCTACACTTAGGTTAACAAAAGGAACCTTGTTCATAAAGACCACATTTCTTGATCAAGCATTTAAGTGTTATTTCATGTGTTGACCTGAATGGCTATATGTGTGACTACTTCATGAAATGCTTGAATGACCTTGCAAATTGTTTTAACATGCTTAGAGTATCATCATGAACCACTTTGGTATTTAGGGCTAGGGCTAAATTGGTCATTTAGTCATAGTTTGAATGTGTATCTTGATTTCAATGTGACATGTTTGACTAAAGTTGAACTAGGTGTTAGGGACCTTGCATGGAGGAGTTCACTAAAGCAAAGTTGTAGTATTTGACATAAGGAACAACTTTTATTTTTAGGTCATGGACTGATTTTGCTTCTAACATGCTTGAATGGGTCCCACAAAAACCAGCAAAATCCTGATTTCAACACTTAACAAATTTTTCTAAGTGTTCGCTCACTAACAGCCTGACAGCCGATCTTTGGGAGGACTTTACTCGATTTCGGTTGGGAATTTGAGCTTGATCTTTGAATAAGAATTGTAGCTGGCACATTGGACTTCATCTTCGATGTACAAAATTTTCGCTGAAAGTCCACGGTAACGGAGTTTTCTTCACGGCAAGGTGCGTCGTCAGGCTCGGCCATCGCGTTCTGACGAACTGAATCAAGTCCGGCACGACGGCTTCGGTGGCCGACACCGTCAGGGCGTGCGCGCCGCGTGGAGCCAGCGGCGGCCGCGCGTCACCAGCACCCTGCCCACCGCGGCCAGGGCAGGCCAGCCCGCGCCTTTACCTCCCAGCGTTCGCCCGCACTCAGCCGAGCTCGCCAGTCGCCTCACCTCGGCCCTTTTCCCTCGCCGCAGCAGCAGCCGTGAGCCTCCTCGCTCCGCCGTCGCCATAGCCTGCGTAGGCTCGCGGCGAGCCGTCCATTCTTCACCGCAGTAGCCCCACTAGCTCCCCAGCACTCCATTTCTTCTTCCCGTGACCACTGACTGTGTTTGGTAAGCCATCGCCGCACGCACATGCTCGCCGGAGCTCCGCCGCAAGCCCCGTCACCGTGGCCGCAGCGCCACAGTCCCCCTCTCCACGCGTTAGTTGATGCGCTAGGTTTCTAGTAGCTCGTAGATGCTTGTCCGCGCGTTTGATTGAGCCGCCGAGGTCGTCACCGGCGTAACGCCGTCGTCCTGCGCCTCCGCCCCGCCATGGCCGCCGCCGCCGTTGCTAGCACCGACGAGCAGACCCACCAAGTAGTTCCTTGTGTGCGCAATGTAGAGTAGAACGTCTTGTAATGACCTCACCGCCGGCAACCTCGCCGTCGGCGAGCTCCGCCGTTCCCACGTCATTCCCGCGCCGTTGCTCTGTTCTGTCTCAGTGACATGTGGGCCCAACTGGCTGGAGGGTCCCGCCTGTCAGTGTCGGTTAAATAGAGAGCTAGCTCATTTTTACAGATTTGAACCCTGATTTCATGTATCTTGTTATTTTTGTATCTTTAGATTGGTAGCTCCAAAAATGTTGAAATAAATATGGTTGTGTTCCTTAGGAAGTGTAGTATTTAGGAAAAATATGTTCTTGGTTCCAACAGTAGAAATTTCTGGAGATTTAAATAGGGATTTCAAATGTGCTTTTGAATGCATTTAAATTTGTTTATTTTATATCTAGAGTTCCTGTGCTCCAAAAATTATGAAATTTTTGTGGTAGGCTATTCTTGTTATACATGAGCTTGGATAAAAATTTGAGGACCAGTGCATGTGTGGATCTATAGTTATAGATTTTTCTTTTATAAATAGTTAATCCTTGCATGAATTTTTATAAATTAATTATGAGTCCAAAATTCATGAAATTTGTTGGAGGTGATACTAGTACCATATGGATGTTAAGAAAAATAAGAAATCTGTTGCTTGACACTTTTCAATAGGATTTTCCATTTACGCTATTTCAAGCCTTGCTTCCTTATCATTTTTGTATAGAATGTTTTACTTAGTAAAATGACCTGAAATTTTTATAGTAGTCCTTTGATAACATTAGTAAGGCTCTGTAAATTTTTGAGAATTAATTAAGCACATCTGATAAATATTTATTATTTAACCTAGATATCTAAATAAAATGATGAAGACAATTTAATAAATAGTTTGGGCTTTGCCATTATATTATCTTAACTATGTTTGGTATGCTTAAACTGTTGGTAGGTTCTAGGTTGTCAATTTGTGAGTAATTACATGAAGTAGAGGTGTTATTACTTTATATTGCGTGTTAAGTCATTTCCGGACTGATTCTAGAATATGATGAGTTGCATGTTGAAACTGATATAGACTGTAAAAATGGTTAATAACAAAGTTGTAGAAAATTTGATAAGCTTTCCAGAAAGTCCAGGATCACTAGATTTGGAATTATAGAACTCCAGTTATGAGCTAAACAAGTAGATACTGTTTATGGCATAGTCGATGCTTTGTAGAAGTAGTTAAGTAGTAAGCGAGAAGAAATATGCACCTACTCAAACAACGCAATGCACTTGTTAACATTATGCATTCGTAATACTCATACCATACTCATGCATCTAGGATCGGAGGAAGAGATCACGTTGCTGGAATTCGAAGAAGCAGAGGAAGGGAACCCGCAGGAGGATCCGCAAGCCGCAGCTCCCGAAGGCGTGGAGCAGAACCCTGAAGAGCTTCCGGAGTGCCCTGACCACCGTCCTACTTCCTTTCTGCGAGGCAAGCCCCGGAGCATTATAAGTCTCCCAGTAATTTACAAATGTTTACTTACGTATTTATGATTGATGCATTAGGTTATAAGAGTTGAATGAAACCACTTGATGCATGTACATTCCTTGTCCAGATATTACACCTTTAACCGGTATAGGTCCAGGATCGAATATATTTATGCTTAGCCATGCTTAGACCGGTAGAAGTCGGGTGATGTCCTGTCACCTGCGAGATATAGGTGGATACCGGAGCACGGTTGGCTATATCTGCTATCGTGGAACAGAACCATGAGGTAAAAGTAAATTGAGACCGGACGGGAGGTCGATAGGGAAGCAACAAGGCATGGAGGTCTTGGGTGTGGACTTATCCCCGTCTGTGTCGATTAAGGACCGTACCGTTGTTGGCGCTTCTGACAAGATTGAACGCATGCCTCTCACTTAGCTGGCCGGATAACTCGTTCCGACCGCGAAGCCGAGTAATTCAACTCAGGCCGGGAATCGTTCTGTTGTGCGCTCCTTCCGGGGAACGATCAGACTGAGCCCAAGGGCAGGCTTGGCCTGAGCATCCTGGCATCTGGTGTTCCAGATTGTGCGGCGCGGTACGTACCCGCGAAATGTGTACCTGAGTTGTACCAAAGGTGACCTAAGACTATCGTGGCTGGTAGATCTGGGTTTGTGTTAGGAAGAAATTCCCAGCTGGTTGAAATCGATTCGAATCGCCGTCTCTCCCGGATAGTGAGAAACTTGGCTAGTCCCAACATCGTAGCAGCTATATTATGAAACATGGTGGTTCGGATGAATATGGAATTACAATACCTGCTATGGTTACTATTGTATGATTCTAAATAAAATACCACATGTTTGGCACAGGGTAGTTGCTAATCTAGAAATGAATAGTTATAATTAACTTGATAAAGGAATCATAAGTGTACAAAGATTAATTGCCTTTTTCGCAAAAATGTTGTCAAGTTACGTCCACTTATACAGCCTTGCATGATCCTTGGAGTCCTTTTATTTCTGGTTCATGACGGGTAAGTCTAGCTGAGTACCTTCTCGTACTCAGGGTTTATTTTCCCATTGTTGCAGATGGCACTGTGTATCATGGTTATTGCAAGAGTTGCTTCTATCCCGCTGTGGATGAGGAGTAAGCCTTGGGCAGGCTTCCTTAGTAATTCCTATCTTTGCTTTTGTGGATCGTGATCTGGCATGGCACTGTATCAAACTACGTTGGAAAACTTGTCTTTGAACTTATTTGCTTCCGCTCTAATTATCAAACCTGGTTTGTAATAACTTTCTATTCGTACTCTGATGATGAAAAGTATCTGTGAACTTTATGTAATATGTGGCATGAATGTTGAATCCTGTACGATCTTGGTTGTTGTAAATCGTTTATCGAGACCCGTCGTGGTACTCGACGGACTACCGGGTTTATATGGGTTCAAGTATGACAGTGCGACCGCTTGCGGATTGCCATTATACTTGTATTCTTATAAATTGGTCGGTTCTGCGACAGCTGGTATCAGAGCAAGATTCAACGTTAATTGTCACAAGTGTATTTAAAACAAAAGTTTTTGTTTTCCAAAAACCCTTCTCTAGCAACTAATAGTCAAATAATAGGTATTTGAAATCTAAAGTGTGCCATTGATCACTTTCCTTATGCCCAAATTAAGGACTATTAGGTGGCTATTTAAGTACTAACATGGGGATTTTTACTTCGTCGTCCATACGGCGTGCTATAGTATGGATGCCATTCACTTGAGTGGTAGTGTATGGATCAAATGCCTCTACGCCAAGGTAAGATGAGTGTATGACCGCAAGATGTGAGCGTGCGGTCGGGAAGAGTTAGCTTTGGTACGGCTATGTATGCATGCTTGCATTTGTATATGGTACGTATTTAATTGTGGGTTTAAATTCTTAACGGGTAGATTGATATGGAAGTATATGTATGGGTATACATATATGGAAGTATTTACAATTACATTCTGCATATTCTTTATGGGTTTAGGGCTGAAATGAAATTTTATGCAGGTACACTAACCACGAATCGTGTAGCTCGATTAGTTACGATATATATGAGAGAACGAATGTATGCCACCGTGTCTACCGTTAGAGACAAATTTTTCCTAAGTTTGTGAGGACGTACGGCACGAGCATGCATCATGTTAAAATACCATTCACATAATTACAATTGTTCCTCCCCTTATAAAGATTCTTACTCGGTTATGTAACTCTTATCCATTATGGCATTGTCTCACCAAGGGTACATGTTAATGGTACAGATGGCACGCACCAAGCAGACTGCTCGCAAGTCCACCGGAGGAAGAGCCCCTAGCCGTCAGCTTGCTCCACGTACCCGTCAACGTCACACGTTCCTTGGAGAGTTTGGGATGCCTACACTTTTGTGGAGAGTGCTCAGCTACGTAGGTTATCCTGATGGAATGGAACCCCGCTACTTCTGGGCGAATGAGCGGTTGGGAGAAGGTCTCTTAGTTACTGTGGAGGCCGTTGTTCGTCCCCGAGGTGACGATTCTGAGTGGACAGGCTGGTGTTATGAGTCTACTGGCAGGACTGCTGAAGAAGCAGCTGGCAGGGCAGCCTTTGGGATCTTGAGGGATATCATGGATCAGTTTTCCTCAGGAGCTGGCAGCCGCTTTGGTTGGAGTCTTTCCCAGAGGTAACCCATCCACTGACTCATGGCAGCAGGCAAGAGGAAGATCTTTGGAAATTGGTGCAGCCGAAGGGCAGAACAGCGATAACCCTGCAATGAGCGCCATGTTCGCAACGATGAGAGTGTTGGATGGAGTTGAGGGTAGCCTCAGACGTGTGTCTAGTGCTCTTGGTCATGCCCGTGAAGACCGGCGTCAGCTTCAGAGGGAGCACGACATCGAGGTTGAGAGGCTCACCGAAGAGATGACTCGGTTAACTCACCAACGGAATGCAGCCTGGTCCAGGGAAGATGTCCTGAGAGCTCGACAGTTTGAGCTGGAACAGCAGCTGGCAAATGCGGAAGAATACAATGATAATCTGCATGAAGAGGTTCACCTACTGCACAATCAGCTCCACCCTTATGTACCACCTGGAGCCGCAGAAATGGATCTAGAGGGGTACGAGGAAGAAGAAGAAGTGGCACCTGAAGAAGAAGTAGAACCTGGGGAAGGAGATGATTCTGCGTCTGACCTCGATAGTGATCATGATGAGGATTAGATCGCTTAGCGTGTAGTGGGAAGACTAATGTATCACTTTTATTTATGTAATGGACCTGTAGTTCCAAGTTGGCATTAGTAATCAGACTATCATGTAATGTTAATCGCACATTTGGACGAACGTCAATGCAATTCCAGTTCTTTGTCGTGAATCACGCTTTAAATTGCATGCGTTATGAGCACGATAAGTGGTCAAATTGGTGATGTCATGTTGCGAGAAAAGAATTATTATGCCTCTGTTTTTATTGTGATTTTGAGAATTTTCTCCAGTAATTTCAGTTTGGCATGAATATCTAATTCATCTGCAATCTCTGGGCATCGACCAATAATCGCTTATTGTTGCAACTTCGCAGATGACGCGCACCCGTGCAGGAGCTAGTAGCAGCCAGGATGGCAACCACGATGACTTGCCACCCCCACCCCCGCCGTCTGCTCAGGAGTTCTTTGCCCAGTTCCTGGGTAGCCAGAGGACAATGGAAGAAGCCTTGCGCCTTATCGCGCAGAACACTGCTCGTGGCCACCCACAGCAACCGGGGGCCGAGCCTAATCAGCACAGTTCATTCAAGGAGTTCCTGGACACGAAGCCGCCCATCTTCAAGGTGGCTGAGGAACCACTGCAGGCCGATGAGTGGCTGAATACCATCGAGCAGAAATTTCGTCTGCTAAGAGTCACAGAGCACCTGAAAGCAGAGTATGCTTCTCATCAATTGCAAGGACCAGCAGGAATCTGGTGGACGCACTTTCTGTCGTCTCTGCCTGCTAATGCGAGAGTGACCTGGGATCAATTCAAATTGGCTTTTAGGGGACACCATATTCCCCCGGGCCTGATGCGCATGAAAGCAGCAGAATTTATGAGGCTCACTCAAGGAACCAAGTCACTCACAGAATATATGCACGCATTCAACAACTTGTCAAGATATGCTCCAAGTTTCGTGGATACTGAAGAGAAAAAGATTGAGAGTTTCAAGCGAGGTCTGGGTACCAAATTAATGAAGACTATGGCAAACTCCCGATGTGCCACATATAATGAATTCATTAGTGATGCCTTGACCCAAGAAAATCACAACAACATGCATGCAGTTGCTAAAGGTCGCAAGAGGGCCTATGAGGCCGGTGCATCCGGATCTTTCCAGTCGAAAGCGCCTATCACAGCTAGGCCACAATTCCGTCCACCTGCACCCAAGTTCAGGCCTCCACCACCGAAAGCTCAGAATAACAGGCCACAGAAACCATTTCGTAAGGCGTTTACTATTGCCTTACCAAAAGGAAATGGCAATCAGGACAGTTCCGCCGGATTCAGAAGTAATCAACCTTGTTTCAACTGCAACCAACTGGGTCATTGGTCCAAGGAGTGCCCCCACCCCAAGAGGAATGGCAACCCAAACCAGAACAATCAGAGGCAGGTGAATGCCAGGGCACGTCAGGGACAAGTGCATTATACTGCTGTGGAGGAGGTGCCCGCCGGAGAAGTTGTCACGGCTGGTATGTTTCTTGTCAACAAGCACCCTGCTGTTGTTTTATTTGATTCGGGAGCTTCTCATTCATTTATGAGTCAAGCATTTGCATCTAGACATAATCAAGAAATAATTGAAGTAAGCAAAGGGGGTTTTAACATAAGTTCAGCAGGGGGAACAGTTACTACCAAAAAGATAGTCAAAAATGTACTCATTTTGATACAAGGGAGGGAGTACACAACAGATTTGATAATATTGCCGGGATTGTCGATAAGTGTAATCTTAGGCATGAATTGGATGAAGGATCATGGTGTTCTTATCGACGCTAGCACCCGTACTATCATGTTGAGAGAACCCATGGGAGGGAATGCTTTTCTAGTTCCACTCTCCCGCGATTTCGAACCCCAACATTTAGCCTGTGCTATCCAAGCCACCACCATATGTGATATTCCCGTGGTTTGTGAGTTTCCGGATGTATTTCCAGAAGAATTACCAGGTCTACCACCGGATAGGGACGTAGAATTTAAGATTGAATTAGTGCCAGGTACCGCACCCATATCCAGAAGGCCATATAGAATGCCACCCAATGAGTTAGCAGAACTTAAGGTTCAATTGCAAGATCTGTTGGACAAAGGTCTTATCCAACCTAGCTCATCTCCGTGGGGATGTCCAGCACTGTTTGTGAAAAAGAAGGATAAGTCACTGAGGATGTGTGTAGATTACAGACCACTCAATGCTGTGACCATCAAGAACAAATATCCGTTACCCCGCATCGACATCTTGTTCGATCAGCTAGCGAAGGCAAAAGTATTCTCCAAAATTGACTTAAGATCAGGTTACCATCAGATAAAGATCAGACCGGAGGATATACCTAAAACGGCTTTCTCTACTAGGTACGGCTTATACGAGTACTTGGTTATGTCTTTCGGACTAACAAATGCTCCAGCCTATTTCATGTACCTAATGAACTCGGTATTCATGCCCGAACTTGATAAGTTTGTGGTCGTATTTATCGATGACATATTGATTTATTCAGAAAATGAGTCAGATCATGAAGAGCATCTGAGGATTGTCCTATCCAGACTGAGGGAACATAAACTTTTTGCCAAGTTTAGCAAATGTGAATTTTGGATGAGCAAAGTACCTTTCTTAGGTCACATTTTATCCAGAGATGGAATCTCAGTAGACCCATCAAAAGTACAAGAGGTCATGGATTGGAAAGCCCCAACTTCGGTGCATGAAGTTCGGAGTTTCCTAGGGTTAGCAGGATACTATCGTCGGTTTATTCCAGACTTCTCAAAGATAGCCAAGCCTATGACCAGACTACTTCAGAAAGATGAGAAATACAAGTGGACATCAGAATGTGAAACAGCTTTTCACGCTCTCAGAACTTTGTTGACTACAGCACCAGTGCTAGCACAACCAGACATTGAGAAGCCTTTTGATGTATTTTGTGATGCATCAGGAATAGGTTTGGGATGTGTACTTATGCAAGAAGGGAGAGTAATTGCATATGCCTCTCGGCAACTGAGAAAACATGAAGTCAACTACCCTACACATGATTTGGAACTTGCAGCCGTTGTCCATGCACTAAAGATATGGAGACATTACTTGTTGGGCAATGTATGTCATATCTATACTGACCACAAAAGCCTCAAGTATATCTTTACTCAGCCAGAACTGAACATGAGACAACGTAGATGGTTGGAATTGATTAAGGACTATAATTTGGAAGTGCATTACCATCCGGGTAAAGCTAATGTGGTAGCCGACGCACTTAGTCGAAAGTCCCATTGCAACACAGTGGAAGCGCTATTGGAAGATGGATTCAACTTGTTACATCCTGCTGTGCTACATAATATCACAATCAGTTGTTCGCTTGAGGGCAGAATCATAGAGCTACAGCAGACTGATGTAGGAATAAGTCACATCAAGAGAAAAATGCAAGAGCAAGAGACCAAACATTTTAGATTGGACGAAAGAGGTGTATTATGGTTTGAGGACCGACTAGTGGTGCCAAAAGACCATGAGCTAAGGAATCAAATTTTAGAAGAAGCTCACTCGTCCAAATTGTCTATCCACCCGGGTAGTAGTAAAATGTATCAGGATCTAAGAACCCGTTTTTGGTGGACTAAGATGAAGAAGGAGATCGCAGCCTATGTTGCAAGGTGTGATAACTGCAGTAGAGTGAAAGCCGTCCATATGAAAACCGCTGGATTACTTCAGCCACTGCCTATTCCAGGATGGAAATGGGAAGAGATCAGTATGGACTTTATTACAGGCCTTCCAACAACACCACAAGGTCACGATTCAATCTGGGTCATTGTTGATCGTCTCACCAAGTCAGCACATTTCATACCCGTGAACACGCGGTATATAGTTGGGAAATACGCGGAAATATATGTTGCCCAGATCGTGAGATTACATGGAGTACCCAGGACCATAATCTCAGATAGAGGACCACAGTTCATAGCTCGTTTCTGGGAGCACTTACACCAAGCTTTGGGAACCAAGCTAATAAGAAGTTCAGCTTATCATCCGCAAACTTCAGGACAGACAGAGCGAGTAAACCAAATCCTAGAGGATTTACTTAGAGCTTGTGTTATATCTTCAAAAGGTTCATGGGAGAAATGGTTACCTTTAGCTGAATTCTCCTATAACAACAGTTATCAAGCGAGTATCAAAATGGCTCCATTTGAAGCCTTGTATGGCAGAAAGTGCAGAACTCCATTGAATTGGATTGAGCCCGGTGAAAGGAGATATTTTGGTATTGATTTTGTCAATGAAGCCGAAGAACAAGTACGTATCATCCAACAACACATGAAGGCAGCTCAATCAAGACAGAAAAGTTATGCCGATAAAAGAAGAAGACCACTAACTTTTGAAGTAGGTGACTATGTGTACTTAAGAGTATCACCCATGAAAGGTGTGAAGAGATTTGGGATGAAAAAGAAGCTTTCACCAAGATATGTAGGGCCATACAAAATTTTGGAACGAAAAGGGAATGTTGCGTACAAGCTACAACTACCACCAGAGATGAGTGCAATCTTTGATGTGTTCCATGTTTCGCAGCTAAAGAAATGTCTTCGAGTACCGGAAGAAGCTATTGCACCCACCAACGTGCAGCTTCAATCGGATCTGACCTATGAAGAAAAACCGATTCGAGTATTAGAAGTGATGGAGAGAGTAACAAGGAGTAAGATCATTAAGTTCTATAAGGTGGTGTGGAACAATCATAGTGAACAAGATGCTACATGGGAAAGAGAAGATTATCTGCAAGAAGTTTATCCCGCCTTTTTCCAAGAATGGTAGGTCTTGCAAATCTCGGGACGAGATTTTTATAAGGGGGAGGGGCTGTAACACCTCAGGTGTTAGCCTTGCATAACTTGACTTGCATAACATAAGCATGAGCATCAAGCATTCATAAATCATCATTTACAATTGAAACGTCTGATCGAAACATATGAAACATTGCTTGTTATTTCATGTTCCTTGTAACATATGCATATGATCATGTGCAAATAAATGCTAGTGTGTAATGTTGGTCACTATAACACCTTAGCTACACTTAGGTTAACAAAAGGAACCTTGTTCATAAAGACCACATTTCTTGATCAAGCATTTAAGTGTTATTTCATGTGTTGACCTGAATGGCTATATGTGTGACTACTTCATGAAATGCTTGAATGACCTTGCAAATTGTTTTAACATGCTTAGAGTATCATCATGAACCACTTTGGTATTTAGGGCTAGGGCTAAATTGGTCATTTAGTCATAGTTTGAATGTGTATCTTGATTTCAATGTGACATGTTTGACTAAAGTTGAACTAGGTGTTAGGGACCTTGCATGGAGGAGTTCACTAAAGCAAAGTTGTAGTATTTGACATAAGGAACAACTTTTATTTTTAGGTCATGGACTGATTTTGCTTCTAACATGCTTGAATGGGTCCCACAAAAACCAGCAAAATCCTGATTTCAACACTTAACAAATTTTTCTAAGTGTTCGCTCACTAACAGCCTGACAGCCGATCTTTGGGAGGACTTTACTCGATTTCGGTTGGGAATTTGAGCTTGATCTTTGAATAAGAATTGTAGCTGGCACATTGGACTTCATCTTCGATGTACAAAATTTTCGCTGAAAGTCCACGGTAACGGAGTTTTCTTCACGGCAAGGTGCGTCGTCAGGCTCGGCCATCGCGTTCTGACGAACTGAATCAAGTCCGGCACGACGGCTTCGGTGGCCGACACCGTCAGGGCGTGCGCGCCGCGTGGAGCCAGCGGCGGCCGCGCGTCACCAGCACCCTGCCCACCGCGGCCAGGGCAGGCCAGCCCGCGCCTTTACCTCCCAGCGTTCGCCCGCACTCAGCCGAGCTCGCCAGTCGCCTCACCTCGGCCCTTTTCCCTCGCCGCAGCAGCAGCCGTGAGCCTCCTCGCTCCGCCGTCGCCATAGCCTGCGTAGGCTCGCGGCGAGCCGTCCATTCTTCACCGCAGTAGCCCCACTAGCTCCCCAGCACTCCATTTCTTCTTCCCGTGACCACTGACTGTGTTTGGTAAGCCATCGCCGCACGCACATGCTCGCCGGAGCTCCGCCGCAAGCCCCGTCACCGTGGCCGCAGCGCCACAGTCCCCCTCTCCACGCGTTAGTTGATGCGCTAGGTTTCTAGTAGCTCGTAGATGCTTGTCCGCGCGTTTGATTGAGCCGCCGAGGTCGTCACCGGCGTAACGCCGTCGTCCTGCGCCTCCGCCCCGCCATGGCCGCCGCCGCCGTTGCTAGCACCGACGAGCAGACCCACCAAGTAGTTCCTTGTGTGCGCAATGTAGAGTAGAACGTCTTGTAATGACCTCACCGCCGGCAACCTCGCCGTCGGCGAGCTCCGCCGTTCCCACGTCATTCCCGCGCCGTTGCTCTGTTCTGTCTCAGTGACATGTGGGCCCAACTGGCTGGAGGGTCCCGCCTGTCAGTGTCGGTTAAATAGAGAGCTAGCTCATTTTTACAGATTTGAACCCTGATTTCATGTATCTTGTTATTTTTGTATCTTTAGATTGGTAGCTCCAAAAATGTTGAAATAAATATGGTTGTGTTCCTTAGGAAGTGTAGTATTTAGGAAAAATATGTTCTTGGTTCCAACAGTAGAAATTTCTGGAGATTTAAATAGGGATTTCAAATGTGCTTTTGAATGCATTTAAATTTGTTTATTTTATATCTAGAGTTCCTGTGCTCCAAAAATTATGAAATTTTTGTGGTAGGCTATTCTTGTTATACATGAGCTTGGATAAAAATTTGAGGACCAGTGCATGTGTGGATCTATAGTTATAGATTTTTCTTTTATAAATAGTTAATCCTTGCATGAATTTTTATAAATTAATTATGAGTCCAAAATTCATGAAATTTGTTGGAGGTGATACTAGTACCATATGGATGTTAAGAAAAATAAGAAATCTGTTGCTTGACACTTTTCAATAGGATTTTCCATTTACGCTATTTCAAGCCTTGCTTCCTTATCATTTTTGTATAGAATGTTTTACTTAGTAAAATGACCTGAAATTTTTATAGTAGTCCTTTGATAACATTAGTAAGGCTCTGTAAATTTTTGAGAATTAATTAAGCACATCTGATAAATATTTATTATTTAACCTAGATATCTAAATAAAATGATGAAGACAATTTAATAAATAGTTTGGGCTTTGCCATTATATTATCTTAACTATGTTTGGTATGCTTAAACTGTTGGTAGGTTCTAGGTTGTCAATTTGTGAGTAATTACATGAAGTAGAGGTGTTATTACTTTATATTGCGTGTTAAGTCATTTCCGGACTGATTCTAGAATATGATGAGTTGCATGTTGAAACTGATATAGACTGTAAAAATGGTTAATAACAAAGTTGTAGAAAATTTGATAAGCTTTCCAGAAAGTCCAGGATCACTAGATTTGGAATTATAGAACTCCAGTTATGAGCTAAACAAGTAGATACTGTTTATGGCATAGTCGATGCTTTGTAGAAGTAGTTAAGTAGTAAGCGAGAAGAAATATGCACCTACTCAAACAACGCAATGCACTTGTTAACATTATGCATTCGTAATACTCATACCATACTCATGCATCTAGGATCGGAGGAAGAGATCACGTTGCTGGAATTCGAAGAAGCAGAGGAAGGGAACCCGCAGGAGGATCCGCAAGCCGCAGCTCCCGAAGGCGTGGAGCAGAACCCTGAAGAGCTTCCGGAGTGCCCTGACCACCGTCCTACTTCCTTTCTGCGAGGCAAGCCCCGGAGCATTATAAGTCTCCCAGTAATTTACAAATGTTTACTTACGTATTTATGATTGATGCATTAGGTTATAAGAGTTGAATGAAACCACTTGATGCATGTACATTCCTTGTCCAGATATTACACCTTTAACCGGTATAGGTCCAGGATCGAATATATTTATGCTTAGCCATGCTTAGACCGGTAGAAGTCGGGTGATGTCCTGTCACCTGCGAGATATAGGTGGATACCGGAGCACGGTTGGCTATATCTGCTATCGTGGAACAGAACCATGAGGTAAAAGTAAATTGAGACCGGACGGGAGGTCGATAGGGAAGCAACAAGGCATGGAGGTCTTGGGTGTGGACTTATCCCCGTCTGTGTCGATTAAGGACCGTACCGTTGTTGGCGCTTCTGACAAGATTGAACGCATGCCTCTCACTTAGCTGGCCGGATAACTCGTTCCGACCGCGAAGCCGAGTAATTCAACTCAGGCCGGGAATCGTTCTGTTGTGCGCTCCTTCCGGGGAACGATCAGACTGAGCCCAAGGGCAGGCTTGGCCTGAGCATCCTGGCATCTGGTGTTCCAGATTGTGCGGCGCGGTACGTACCCGCGAAATGTGTACCTGAGTTGTACCAAAGGTGACCTAAGACTATCGTGGCTGGTAGATCTGGGTTTGTGTTAGGAAGAAATTCCCAGCTGGTTGAAATCGATTCGAATCGCCGTCTCTCCCGGATAGTGAGAAACTTGGCTAGTCCCAACATCGTAGCAGCTATATTATGAAACATGGTGGTTCGGATGAATATGGAATTACAATACCTGCTATGGTTACTATTGTATGATTCTAAATAAAATACCACATGTTTGGCACAGGGTAGTTGCTAATCTAGAAATGAATAGTTATAATTAACTTGATAAAGGAATCATAAGTGTACAAAGATTAATTGCCTTTTTCGCAAAAATGTTGTCAAGTTACGTCCACTTATACAGCCTTGCATGATCCTTGGAGTCCTTTTATTTCTGGTTCATGACGGGTAAGTCTAGCTGAGTACCTTCTCGTACTCAGGGTTTATTTTCCCATTGTTGCAGATGGCACTGTGTATCATGGTTATTGCAAGAGTTGCTTCTATCCCGCTGTGGATGAGGAGTAAGCCTTGGGCAGGCTTCCTTAGTAATTCCTATCTTTGCTTTTGTGGATCGTGATCTGGCATGGCACTGTATCAAACTACGTTGGAAAACTTGTCTTTGAACTTATTTGCTTCCGCTCTAATTATCAAACCTGGTTTGTAATAACTTTCTATTTCGTACTCTGATGATGAAAAGTATCTGTGAACTTTATGTAATATGTGGCATGAATGTTGAATCCTGTACGATCTTGGTTGTTGTAAATCGTTTATCGAGACCCGTCGTGGTACTCGACGGACTACCGGGTTTATATGGGTTCAAGTATGACAGTGCGACCGCTTGCGGATTGCCATTATACTTGTATTCTTATAAATTGGTCGGTTCTGCGACAGCAAACGACCTAAATAATCTACCTAATCATGCTTTATTCATCAATGACCTAACTCTCAACCCTGGTACTTGTCTTGGTTGACAACATAGTGGTAGAAGATAGTAAGCTCGTATTCTAGATCCTTACGATAGATATGTTCTTTATCAATCCTATGTTGCAACACATGGGTGTACTCGGTGAGGTTTTTGATCTTATCGTTTAGAAGCATGATGGTCATCCATTGGCACTTCTCATTCTCTAAGGCAGCAGGTGGCACCCTCTTCTTCTCCTTTGGTGGCACAACCCTGACTTGCTCTGGTGCAGCACAAACACTATCTATGGTCACACGAGGCGTGACCGACTTGTATTTAACACAGGTGGCATCCCTGAACTTGTTGGTCTTCACCCCCATCAGTGTCTCATTCAGCTTGGGTGGAAGGAGGTTGATCTCATTAGGTACCTTGATTGGCTTCGGCGCCTCTGGCTAGCGTGGCTTGTCTTGAAGGAGCAGACATAGCAGCGATGGAGTGATAGCCAAATGATGAATGGCTTGGGCCAAGTAGGACTTGTTAGAGGAGACGAGCTATTTCTCGTGGTGAAACAATGCTCAGCGCTAGAGCATCGGGCTTCTTGTTTAGATCAACGCCGTAGGGGATGATCTCTCTACCGACCATTGAAACTTGAGAGGAGGAAAGCTTTGTTGCTGCTAGAGATGGAAGGCTTATTGGAATAGCTATGGAGGTAGGCTGGAGCTTGTTTATATTGTGGCAAAAATAGGCATCAGGGGTCAAGATTTATCCATTAGGGGACTTGTAACGAGGAAAAACCGAATGGCTCAGAAAATGGGAGATTTCTATAAGAAAACTCTGGAAGGTTCGTGATCTAATTGAGCGGAGGTGGGGCGGCTAACATGTGGGCTGGCCAGTGTGCAGGCGGGACCGGCTGGCCCCACATGGTACCACCTCATGGGGATCTTTTGCATGATGGTTTCTGATGCTTAACTAATTCCAAAGAATATGCTACCGTGTTACGAATCGTAATCAGGAGGGCAGAGATAAACATCTTTGGTCAAATAATAAAATCTACCTCATCCAAATCCTTAGGTGGTTTTTAGGTTCTAGAAAGATCTAGAGATGATGACAATTTACCTTAAATAACACACCTTCATTATTTTGAAGTGTTACCGCTCCATGTGTTGAGGTGCTTATAACCTTGAATGGTCCTTCCCATTTTCTCTGAAGTTTTCCGTGCCCAAATAATTTTACCATGGAATTAAAAAGTAATACCTTATCTCCTAGGGTGAACTCCTTCTTCTTGATCCTCTTATAATGGCATCTCTTGATTCTCTCCATGTATATCTTGGCATTGTGATATGCTTTTTTAGGCCATTCATCAAGCTCAGAGAGTTGCACCTTTCTCCTGGTTCTTGTAGCTTCCAAGTCCATATTCCATCTTTTGATTGCCCAATGAGCTTTGAATTCTAGCTCAACAGGTAGATGATAGGTCTTCCCATAGATGAGTTGATACGGTGACATTCCAAGTGGTGTTTTATAGGTCGGTCTATAAGCCCATAGTGCATTAGGTTGTCTATCCTTCCATGCAGTCCCTATCTCATTGACCGTCTTCTATAGAATATTCTAGATTTGTTTGTTCGATGTTTCTGCTTGGCCACTTGTCTAAGGGTGATATGGAGTAGCGATGTTGTGACAGATCCCATGTTTAAATAAGTACTTGCAAAAATTCTTGTCAATGAAGTGAGTGCCTCCATCACTAATCACCATTCTCGAAACTCTGAAACCTAGAAATATTATTTCTTCAAACATCTTCTTGGAGTTCTTAGCATCAAAAGCTCCACATGGCATGGCTTCGACCCACTTAGGGACATAGTCAACTGCCACCAAGATGTACTCACATATCTTCAACTTTGGAAATGGTCCCATGTAGTCAATTCCCTAGACATCGAAGAGCTCGATCTGGAGGTTGTTGGTGAGTGGCATGGCATCTCTTGAATTGATATTCATGTGGCTCTGACACAATCCACCCTCCGGATGAAGTCCCTCATGTCTTTATACATGGTTGCCAAAAGAATCCACTTTGCTAGATCTTTGAATGAGTGCGGAATGCACCATAATGCCCCCATATGGTGATGAGTGGCATCACTCGATTATCTTGATGCCTTCTTCTGCCAGTACACACCTTCTGAGTAGCCCATCAGAGAAGACTCTAAAGAGGTACGGGTCATCCCATATGTGAAGACGACTTTCGTAAATGAGCTTCCTTTTGTTCTCCCTTGGTGGTACATAACCTGCAACCCTAAAATTGACAATATTTGCGTACCAAGGGTCAAATTTCATGATCTTGAAGAGCATGTCATCCTAAAGCAAATTGTTGATGGGCAGTATTTGCGGATATCCAAACTGCATTCTAGACAAGTGATCAGAAATAGAATTTTCTACTCCCTTTTTATCTTTTATTTCTAAGTCAAATTCTTGGAGTAGCAAAATCCATCGTATAAGTCGAGGTTTAGGATCTTTCTTAGTGAGCAGGTATTTTAGTGCAGCATGATCAGTATAAACAATCACCTTAGCTCCTACTAAGTAAGATCTAAACTTGTCTATAGCAAAAACAGTAGCCAAGAGTTTTTTCTAGTTGTTGTATAATTAAGTGGAGGTCCTATCAAAGTTTTGCTAAAATAAGCAATTGCATGATGCTTTTTATCTTTTGTTTGTCCCAAAACTGCCCGCACAACATAATCACTAGCATCACACATAATTTCAAAAGGTAGCGACCAATCAGGGTGTTGAATGATTGGTGCAGAGATGAGTGCTTTCTTAAGAATTTCAGAAGATTTTAAGCATGCATCATCAAATTCAAAGGGAACATCCTTGGCCAAAAGATTTGTATGTGGTCTAGCAATGTGTGAAAAATCTTTTATGAAGCAGCGGTAAAACCCCTCATGGCCAAGAAAACTATGGATCCCTCTGATATTTATAGGTGGAGGTAGTTGTTCAATTACTTTAATTTTTCCTCTATCTACCTCAATCCCACGTTCGGACACCAGGTGTTCAAGCAATATGCCTTCTCTAACCGTGAAATGACATTTTTCTCAATTAAGCACTAAGTGCTTTTCTTCACATCTTTCCAAAACCTTGTCTAAATTTTCTAGACAATCATCGAATGTTTTTCCATAAACAGAAAAATCATCCATGAAAACTTCCATGATTTCTTCAATCATATAAAAAAAATAGACATCATGCATCTTTGAAAACAAGCTGGAGCATTACATTGTCCAAAAGACATTCTACAATAAGCATAAGTTCCATATGGACATGCAAATGTGGTTTTGTTTTGATCATCTAGATGGCTCAATATCTAGTGATAACTAGAATACCCATTAAGGAAACAGAAGAAAGAGTGATTTGCTAGTCGCTCCAACATTTCATCAATGAAGGGCAACAAAAAGTGATCCTTCTTTATTGCCTTGTTAAGTTTTCGGTAGTCAATACACATCCGCCATCCAGTGATGGTTCTTTGGGGATTAGTTCATTCTTTTCATTTTTAACAACATTCATGCCTCCCTTTTTAGACACGACCTAAACAGGGCTTACCCACTTACTATATAGAATAGGATAGATGATCTTAGCATGCAAGAGTTTCAAAACCTCTTTCTTAACAACCTCTCTCATCGCATTATTAAACCTATGTTGTGACTCCCTAGAAGGTATAGAGTTAGGATCTATAGGGATGCGATGGGTGCCAAGAGTAGGGTTGATTCCCTTAAGGTCTTGGAGTGAGTAGCCAAAAGCAGAGCGATGCTTTTCTAAGATAGTTATCTAGCTGAGGGATTATTCCTAAGAAAGTTTATCACTTTTGATCATAGGAAAATCCTGATCATTATTGAGAAAAGCATACCTAAGACTAGAAGGCAAGGGTTTAAGTTCAATGGGGGGCTTAGGTGGTTCCAGCAATTCATCTAAGGGTTCTGGTTCTACAGGACTTCAGTCTTCCTCCTCGATGAAGAATTGGGCATCATCTTTAACATTGGGTTTGATCAGATCATCAAGAGATGCTACCTTAACCTCTTCCATTGGGTCTTGCTCAGGAACTAGCTTAGTCTCAGCATTTAAAGAATGAGTAATGGGTATAGAAAGTTTAAAGTTTTTCCCAAGGCTTATTTTCAAATTCCCTATCTATCCTTGAATAAGTCTTTCAATTGGTTGTCCTATCAACAGGTTGAACTCCATGATATCAAAGATATAATGGATAGGGAGGACATACAACATCCCCAAACTTAGGAGAATGTGTCCTAAAAGACCTTTCAACAACTTTGTTGTTAGGGTTAATGGTATGTGTTTCAATAAATCATGAGCAAAAGATGCAAACATGATATTAAAACCCACAACTAGATTATAAAGAGCATCGAAAGGAGCTTTGTTAATTTGACAACAAATAGAAATAGAAGGTGAATTTAGACGAATCACATTAGAGGAAAGCTCTGATTCTTTCAACCATTCATTGCTTATAATGGATACTAGCTCTTTCGTAGTCTTTTTAAGGAAAGCTTCCTTAGAAGGGTCAAGAGTTTCTTCGTGGGATGATGATTTCCTAGGCTTCTAGGGTTTCCTCATCATATGATAATTCAAGGTATTTCCATATTTGGCAAAAAGTTCATCCTCAAATTCAAGCATAAAATCCAAAATTAGAGTTTCCACCTTTTTGGTGGTTTGGAATTTGGGACACCTGAAGTTTGTAATGGGTTGGATAGAGATTCTGATTCAGCTATTTGGGATTCCTCTTCTAGTGGCTTCTCCTTTACTTCTTCAGGAGTGCTCTCTAAGACTTTAGTAAGAATGCTTCTCCCCAAATTGGTGGAGACATGCAAGAACGATCCTCCTGAAGCGGTATCAAGATACTTCGAAGTTTCCCTATCAAGACCCATATAAAAGTGTTGAAGAAGAATGGGGTCTTGAATGGCAAGGTCAGGGCCAGTATTAATGAGAGCATTAAAGCATTCCCATGACATGCCTAGAGATTATTTTTCTTTATGTTTAAAAGATAGAACCTCCGAACAAAGGCTGACTACTCTAGAGATGGGAAAGAAATTCAAGCAAAAGCTAGAGCATAAGGCTTCCCAATCTCATTGCCTACTCCCTATGGTTAGCTTGTACCAATGTTTAGCTCTTCCCTTCGAAGAGAAAGGAAAAAGTTTCCATCGTAAGGTTTCATTTGACATGCCTACAATGCGTAGACATGCATAGGTTTGCTCAAACTCATTTAGGTGGGAGTATGGATTTTCATCATCTTTGCCCAAAAAAGATTGATCTTGGACCATGTTGATTAAACATGGGCGCAGCTCATAGCCAGGTGTTAGGATAGGCTTTGAAGATTCTGGTGGCTCTCGGCATGTGCTCATAGGTGCAGCATATTGATGGATCAGAGTGGATTCTAAATCCACAGTGAAAAGAAAAGAAAAGAAAAGAAAAGAAAAGTAAAAGATAAAAGAATAATGATACAAACTTAAGCTTGGTTCAAAATTAACTACGCAACCATCTCCCCGACAACGGCGCTAGAAATGCTTGTTGGTATATTTTAACGCACACATAATAATCCGCAAATGCATGGATACCTATGTGGCACTTCACTAGAAAGTATTCCTGAATATCGAACTCAAGGAAATGTGTGTGAGAATAACTAAGTCTAACTTAACCCGGAGTAGCAACAAGACTTAAGATAATAGTAGTATAAAGGAGATCACAAAGGTCTTCAAGTTCTAACTTCAGTAAGCTATGTCTTTTATTGTTCAGTTCTAGGGATATTACTACAGAAAACATAGGCAAAGTGTGTTTCCTATACTAAACAGGTCCTACTCAGCCAACAAACAGGAGGTGGACTACAAAGGATTCAATGAGGCTATAACGGTCACCCTCATGATCTACTACCGATCCAGAATATAGGGTACATCCATGAGTAACCGAGTCTAAGCACCATGCTTACACTACAAATACTACTTCAACCTAGGAGCTACAAGGATTAAAGTACTCAAAAGTGTCGCAAATCTCAAGAATAATATAAACAAGATTACTTACTTGAATTAGAAGTTGATTACCAGAGAAATCTCAGAAGCAAGCTCAAGAACTTGATTCCGCCAGGGTACAAGCCATAGAGACAGCACCAATAGGCTGGCACCTTCTCCAAACTCTTCTCTCCCACACTATCTCTCTATTTCTAACAAGACTAGATCCTAACTTTGTGGACTAATCTTCTCTTGATTGCTAGCTCTGATCCTAGTGAAGAGATGAATTAGGGTTTCTGGCTCTCAGAACTCAGTACCATCTTTTCTAGAGGGGGGTGTAGGTAGGCACATATAGGGGGGTACATCGATCCTTGGCCCTCGGATCCAACTGACTTAAAAGGGCGGCATAGAAGTGATCTTTGAGGTGGTGGAGAACCAACGTAGCGAGGAGGGGCTAACATGTGGGCCCACTAGCCAACTGGTCTATAGGTGTGGCCGGCTGGCCCCACATGTTAGAGTCATGTGGCCTGCTTTGGTGGAGTACCCTCTGGAGTCTTCTAGATTCTTCCCATGTTAGTACCATCATGAATTAACGAGATTTCTTTTGATGAATAGGTCCTCCTTGATAGTTTTCTGATTAAATCTTGCTATAAACACAAATTCACCAAAACTCATGGAATTTATCAGTTAAAACCTCTAAGTCTATGATGGTGATCCATTGTTGTCATTTATGAAAGGTTTATTGATGGTTTGTGATTGCCATTAACTACCATCAACAACAGGTTTAGGGGAAAGCTTGAAGCAAGTGTAACTTTTATAGAAAAGCATACTATAAGTGGATCCTTACTTTCAAAGGTTTAGCTTCGTATTGAGTTATTAGTAGTATCTAATTTGAACCTATTCTACATCAGTCTCTTCATTAATAACCTCATCTCATATTATATCATATCGTAACCAAAAGTAACCATGTTTCATTGATTAACTACAATGTATGGTCAGATGGTCAAGTCTCCATAACCGAGGAGCAACAACGATTCAAAACGATTAGGCCTAGCTGGGGTTTCCTTACCACATGACATACGCAAGTCTCAGACCTACGTATATCAACCTTCACTTGGATCCTCCAAAACATGAACCATTCTATGCTACCTAAGAGCACAGTACTCCACCTCCTTGCGCCGTTCCTCGATGGATTCACAGATTGTGTACACGCTACTTTCACCATCTCTCATGCTAAGTGCATAGTTGTCATTTAACATAATAGAATAGCTGAGGTATCAGGCTTTACCAAAGTATATGTCCAGTACTACAAAGTCTCAACCACACATAGGCCTATAATGAATGGTCCTCAATCGACATAGACGGGACGAGCATGACTAGGCAAACCTATCTGCCCAAGAACACTTACCATAACATCAAGTCCCGCCCGGTCTCAAGTTAAATATTATCATTATGGTATTCTCATGACCCAAAAGTAGAGCCAAGAATAATAAGGTAAAACCTATTTCTCACGAACGATGAAATCATCATTTGACTTCTATCAAAGTCTAAGCATTACTAAGCATAGAGATATCGAACTACACATAATAGTGGATATAACTAAGGATACCTAAATACCAAGGTAATCATGTAGCAACGATATTTGACCAACTCCTAATTTACTTAATGCACATCTCACAAGACTTAAAGTGTAAAAAAGATTCCAAAAAAACTAGAGAAGGGTTTATGCTCCGAGGCTTGCCTATGTTACAGAGAAGGTTAGATTTCAATAGAAGGACCTAGAGGTTAACTTGGCACCAACACCATGATGGATGGACCTTCTCTGAAACTTGATCAACACGAACCTTCTGTTGGCATACACTATCAAATTTTCATCCACAACAGGAGAAAACAAGCAAAGTTAGCCTACATAAACAATGGCTACCTTACATGCATATTATCATGAACATGTCCTACTAGATTCTTTAATCAATATGCCTTCCCCGGCAACAGCGCCAGAAATGCTTCTTGGCATTTCTTAACATCACTACAAAGAATGGGGTTTGAATCCATCCTCAGCAATGGTTCCAGAAATATGGATTGGCAAGACCGATCAACATTACTGAGTTTTTATCCCTAGCAACGATGCTAGAAGTGCCTTGACAGTTCCTTAATAATTTTAGATATTTATCCGCAAGTGCATGGAGCTATCATTGTAGCATTTCACTCAGAAGTATTCAGGGTATCATTATTTATATTTTCCCAAAGGAAGGCATTTGATTAAGAGTCTAGTTTGGATATGAACATGAATAATAATGCTTGCAAGTACAACAATGTTTGTAACAGGGGTAAGAATGGTATTCTCAAGATAGTGGACATACACTTGGCATTCCTCAAAGGATAAAATAAAGAGAAA
Source organism: Miscanthus floridulus (assembly GCF_019320115.1). NCBI lineage: Eukaryota > Viridiplantae > Streptophyta > Magnoliopsida > Poales > Poaceae > Miscanthus > Miscanthus floridulus. Next base: position 86,339,937 of record NC_089581.1, on the reverse strand, counting down.
GAATAAAAGAACAATCCTAAGTTGAGCAGTCATTGATCTAGTATAGTCATACAAATATTAGTTAATGATCATACAAATTACATAATTAGTTTTAGGGCTAAGTGTGAAGCAGGTTGGGTAGCCACTGAGTATTGGTCTGCCAGCAACCTCATGTGTCAATTTAGACTCTTACACCCTAGTCGAACATGGGGGATTACAAGGGACGGACAAGGCTATCACCACACCACTTGCTGGCTACCCCTCAACCATGGAAAGGGACAATGCATTCACTTATCTCTCCATACCCAAGCACCACGCTTGCGTATGCAGAAACTACCCAAATCCACCTGGATCCCTGACCCTATAGATTGACAGGTAAAGGACTTGGGCACACCTGACGACATGATGAACCGCCACCTCAACTTAGCTCTAATTCTGATTATATAAGTTATATTAGTAGTTAAGCATAAAGTCATGTATGCTACTCTCATGACATACAAACTAGACTAGTCCATATATCAAGATCATAACACAATTACTATACTCTAGTTCATAAGTATGACTATAATTATAATATCAGAGCATAACTTTAGAAGAACTCATATCTCTATTCATACCCAAAGTTCTCTTCTTCGAAGGAGCCAAGCTCTCCAAGGTAGCTTTGCCTTGCTCTAAATTACTACTAAAAAGGAAAAGCTACAAGAGTGAGTGAGCTGTGTGAAGTGATGCCCAAATGGTTGTGTGTTGTAGAGGGAGGGGTACCCCTCTATTTATATAATGAGCTAGGTAGTGCTGGAGGCTATTCCTAGTGCGAGGATCGGCTCCCACCACCTTAGCTAGAGGCATGCCACCACCTGAGCAAGGGGTGGCTGAGGAGCACTGGCAGGGGGTCGGCTGCCCCCTGACTGAGCCACCTCACCACCGCCTTCGCATGGTAGGCTATGGGTTAGAACTGGATCATTTCTCGGTGGTGCTCTACCTCGGTTGAGTTGAGTTGATGGGGTCTTTGTTATTCCTTTGTGCAAATTGGCGTTGGAAGGTGCCTTTCGATAAATTTATCCATGTATTTGTGTTTGTGGCCTACGAAAAATAATGTTCTCCAAATACATGTGGAGCTTGGTTTATAGTAAATGCATATATGTTTAGGATTGCCAATTTCTCCCCTTTTTGTACCTTAGTTGGCGGTTGGATTTTATCGGTAAAGACCGCCAACAAGATCCCCCAAGCTTAAACGTTGCTCATCCCGAGCAAATAGCTAAGTTATTGGTTGTTGATCAGTAGTTGCTACAATGTCGAATATAATTCACAAGTGCCATGCCAATAATAAAGTATTCTTCCTTAATTTAAATAAGTTTGGCATTCTATCCACCCTTTTAATTTAATCCCTATGGGGCTTATTGCTTCTCCAAGTCTTAGGTGGTTGCAAGATAGAATGTTTTAACAGAATTACCAATCATTCATTCTTTGATCAACATTCTATCTGGAGGTTTTATGAATTTTGCAAAATGAAATATAAGTTCCTCAAATGATTCACTCGATCGCTAAATGTGTATAATCCTTACCAAGGTATTTGATTGTTTTGCCTTCTTTTCATCTTATCTCTAAAAGGCTTTGAGTGGATGTTTAGGTAGGTATGAATGAGAGGCATACTTACATCACATATATTGCTAAGTTAAAAATTGGATCTAAGGAGATGCAAGTCATACACTGTGATCAAGATGTGCAAGTGTGTGGAATATTTTCCTAATCCTAATATTTTTTGGTACTCCTTTTGATCATGACTTTCTCCCTTTTTAATAATTGCCTTGGAAGTATGGGCTATCTGATGTAGACAAGGCCCGATCTTCTGAAAGGTATGATAGTGTCGATTGGTGGAGACTCGACATTCATGATCTAGGCTTCGAACCAAGACTGATTCGGACCCCCGCAACCATTACACCACTGCTCCATTGGTTATCAACCACGCAAACGCGATTGACCTCGCCGAGAAGGCTTTCCTGCAAGCAAATCGAGAACACAAGCAAAAACGGGATGAACGCAATCTGAAATTGTAAATAAATATGAGGCTTATGAAAACAAGGAGTTCAAGTCTTTATTTGAAAGGACTAATCGCCACATGCAAACAAGATCAAGAACTGGGGCCCTGGTTCACAGCAAGCAGCCTTGGCGGCATAGTTGCAGCAAAACGATGTCTGTTTCATGAGGAAATCAAGAACTAAACAAAACCAAACCCAAAGGAGAGTGACGGCTGCTATTTATAGAGTCTTGGGCGTCACCCCCCTAGACACGGCCCCTAATGGGCCCAAACATGATACATGGTCGAATAGACCAAAAGACGGTGTCATAGCACCCTGGCAGATTCTAGATGCTGACTTGTTTCAATGATTTCTATTGATTCCGAAGGGCTTTTGACGTTAGACTACTTGCATTAGCTTCCTTATGAAATTAGCTTTCCAACCATATGTGGACCGTTGAAAACGGAGTCCGGATCCATCCTGGGTGACTAGTTTAAGGCGGACTGGTCCTGGAGGCCGAGGTAGACTCAAACTTGAGTTGCTTTGGGCCTCCACCTCGGGGACTCGAACCGAATTAGCCTCGGACCTCCTTCTTGACTTGGACACCCTTGCTGGCCTCCTACCCCTCCATACCATATGCCAAACATGGTCATAAGCATGGGTGTCATGTCCTCATCATCCTCCCCTTCTTGATGAAAAGCCGTCTTCGGCGTCGATTGTGCTCGAAACTGATCATGCACAACATAAAGGAGAACGGGGTTGTAAAGACAAAGGGAACTGAAATAGTTGTGAGAAGGAACGTGACCATGTTTCCAAGTTTCTAGCTTGTCATCTCGCATAAAAATTTCAGCAAGCATGTAGACTCCATGATCCTAATGCACACGATGTATGTCAACATTATCCTACAAAAGATTAGAACTAACCAAAGACAATGCAGGAATAGATGGTCTAGCAGACATAGGTAGCAACCAACAATGCTCCCCTTCTTGGAAGTGAACATGTTTCTTTGAGGAACATAAGAAAATGTTTGTATTATTATAGTTGCCCTCTAAACGATCATAATCTTGTACAACAAAAGGAGAATTCATATTACTACGAATGTATACTTGATGTATCATATATTGTCCCTTATTTTTATATTTGCCAATAACATGATATGTGTGTTTAGAAAGACAAGGAAAATTAGCATATTTAAAAAGGCTCTCCTCCAAACAATCTAGGTTACACAAAACATCAAATTCAATGTAACCCAAATTATGTAAAGAAGACAACAGTTTGAGCTCATCAGTTTGAGTAGCAATATGAATAACATGTTTATTTTCAGCACAAGTGGTTGGCTCCAAAACATGTAAAACTGAAGCATCATCAACCAATTCATCTTTATCACAAGGAACATCAAGCAAATTATCATGTGATAAAGATAAATCAAGAGAGGATTCCACTAACAATTGCTCTATGATAGCATGGTTTGTGGAAGAATTTAGTACATTAAAATAATTATCACCTTCTGTGAGTGTAGCACCATGGGCATTACCTATGTTCTCAGCAGGAGTAATAGGTGCATTGTGAAGTGATGATTCTGAATTTGCATATGAGGTTGTGAGCTCCTCATTTTCTTCCATGTCATCCTCTCACTTATGGACATTATCCTATAGAAGGTTAGTCATAGCAAGAGGAATAACAACAGACTCTTCCTCTAAATGGTGCACCTCAGCATATGAAGTCAAAACAGGAGGTGGATTAACAAAGGTTTCTCGCATAAGGAGTTTCATATCATTCCAAGTTTGAGGTTTATCAGAAGGATCTAAAGACTCCCACCAAGATAAAGCAGAATGTCACAAAACACTAGCTACATTTTTTATCTTCCTCCTTGGACACATAAAGCAAGTAGCAAATATGTTATCTATGGCAATTTCCCACTCCATGTACTCATCAGCACCTATACCATCATAAGTCGGTGGATACAAACAACCTATCATTGTTAGAAGATAGCAAAAGACAACACAAAAGTATTATCCCTATCAACTACTTAGGTTGTGGACAAGAAAAAACAAGGCACTCAACTCTCAAGCGTCTTACCACGGTCTTACAAGTGTTCTTCTAAAGCAACAGGTGGCGCAATTGGTCGGTGACTGTGATACTATTGTAGCTTGAGTGTAACAGTTGTAAGGCGAACCTATACTTGGTTAAAAGAAAGTGGAGCTTGGATATGCACAATATAGTAGCAAGGAATAGCAATATTCGCAACTGAATAGCAAAGCTGAATAAGTATCCTAAGTACTTGTCTTAGTTGCTGGCCTACTCACGTTCCAAGTACCAGATGTATCAAGTGATGTGAACAGCAAGAATATGATTAGGAACAAGGCAGCAATCAGCACACGCAAACACAACTCAAATGGCGCTCTCTATGTGCTCCTCTAGATATTGTTCCTCTTTTGCCCCTCTTTTTTCTATTTTTGGGGCTGTCGTTGTTTTTTTGGGAAATTTTGACTTTTTATTTTTATTTTTTGATATTTTTCCTTCACTTAGGAGCACAAAAGAAGTAACCACAAAAAATATGAGCTTAAACAAGTGAAAGGCGTAGCCTATGCAAATTTCAGAAGACATGCTCAAAATCGACAAAAAGCTTGTGACCACGAAAAGAGGATCTTGTGACCAGTTTTTGACCAAAATAAAAATTTTGACCTTGACAAGGTAGGGATGGACGGATCTAAATTTTTTTTTCTGATCAATTTTGATATATGGAACGTCAAAATCTGAGTTCGTATGCGAAAACTAGACTAGTTTTATGAACTGACTCCGAATTAGTGGACAAAATAGGAACAATGCACGCAAAATTGGTCACGGCAACAAGGATTTGATAGAAATAGTGAAGACAAGTGTAACAAATTAGATTGTGTGGACTAGGGTTTGATGGATACAAAGGAACCACAGGAAGACTTAAAGGTGTTCACGGATTATGATGAAAAGCAAAGGGAAAAACACAAACTGGACTCAAAACGATCTAAAACCAGCAACCAGAACTTGACCCAGGGCACAAACTCGACAACGCAAAACAGAGATGAAATTGCACAACACAATGAGGCTATAGGACAGGGAATATGTGGTGGAGTATATATTTTTTTGGCTTTTTGTGGACTATAGGTAATGCAAAAACAGTAACAATCTAAAGGGGAAAACAAAGTTATAACTAACGGGCAACAAGGGCTCTGATACCACTTGATGTAGACAAGGCCCAATCTTCTAAAAGGTATGATAGCGTCGATTGGTGGAGACACGACATTCATGATATAGGCTTCGAACCAAGACTGATTCAGACCCCCGCAACCGTTACACCACTGCTCCGTTGGTTATCAACCACGCAAACGCGATTGACCTCGCCGAGAAGGCTTTCCTGCAAGTGAATCGAGAACACAAGCAAGAACGGGATGAATGTAATCTGAAATTGCAAATAAATATGAGGCTTATGAAAACAAGAAGGAGTTCAAGTCTTTATTCGAAAGGACTAATCACCACAGGCGAACAAGATCAAGAACTAGGGCCCTAGTTCACAGCAAGCAGCCTTGGCGGCACAGTTGTAGCAAAACGATGTTTGTTTCACGAGGAAATCAAGAACTAAACAAAACCTAAACCCTAAGGAGAGTGACGGCTGCTATTTATAGAGTCTTGGGCATCACCCCCTAGATGCGCCCCCTAATGAGCCCAAACACGATACACGGTCCAACGGACCAAAAGACGGTGTCATAGCACCCTGGCAGATTCTGGACACTGACTTGTTTCGATGATTCCCATTGATTCCGATGGGCTTTTGATGTGAGACCACTTTCATTGGCTTCCTTATCAAATTAGCTTTTCAACTATATGTGAATCATCAAAAACAGAGTTCGGATGCGTCCTGGGTGACCAGTTTAAGGCAGACTGGTCCTGGAGGCCAAGGCAGACTCAAACTTGAGTTGCTTTGGGCCTCCACCTTGGGGAGTCGAACCGAATTAGCCTCGGACCTCCTTCTTGACTTGGACACCCTTGCTCGCCTCCTACCCCTCCGTACCATCTGCCAAACATAGTCATATGCATGGGTGTCATGTCCTCATCACTATCTCTCTCTTTTTCCAATACTTTGGAACCTTCATGTGTTCCACTCTTTTTTCTTTTCATTTGCTATTTTGAGAGCTTCATGTGTCTTTCTTTTTTAACATAGGCCCACACTTCTTTTTTGCATATGAAAACTTTGAATAGAAAGACTCATGATAAATGAATGAAGTATTTATTTGGTGGACGAAAAAGCATGTTTTTACGTAACTCTTAGTATAAGAGTTAGCATTTTATTTGTGGGTATACGTGAATCTTGATCATGGGTGCATGACTATAATCTCAACAAGGGTCACAACAATTTTACAAAACTCAATGTTAATATAAATAGCATATTACTAGGGTTTTGAATTTGAATGTGTCATATGGTCATGGTAGGAATTCATAACCATTGCGGAACTTTTGATTTTAGCATTTTAAAAAAAATGAAAACTCTGGATGTCAGATTTCTCTTAGAATAAAGTCATAGCATATTCTATTATCATATCATAACTTGAAACAACTTAGAAAAGGATCATGCTTTTGCAACCCACAAGTTTCAAGTTTTAGGATGAGACATTTTAGCCAATAAACTTAAATCTTGGGGAATACTAAGTTATAGCCTAGGCACAGATGAATTATAGACAGAGCAACTATTCATTATTTCAACATAGGAATAAATATTTTTATTGTTTTTATCATATTTCATGTTTTTTGGATTATATATTTTTCAATTTTTTAAATGCTAATAATTAAATAAATGTAGGAAATAAATAATGCAAAAATTAAAATGCTGAAAATAAAAGATAGTACTTACCTCTGCGGGGGACCTCCCCCAAGCTAGCTCATCGCTAGGTGAAGACTTTGAGATACGTTATTCATTTTTATTTCGTGTATCAACCAACATCTATGTTTATTAGTTTTGGCACAATGATCAAACTAGCATATTGATCATGATAGACTAATTACTTAAGCACCTTGCTTAATTTAGAAAGTCTACGAAAGCATGATCGACCAAAAACCATACTCCGCACCAAAGCATACTTCATGCGGAACATTGAAAAATAACTAAGGTTTATTTAATGGAGACAAAAGGTAAACTTTATTGGATATATATGGTTTTCTAAAATTCATGTTGTTTATTTCAACCATTGTCTATACTCAGCAGTTTTGGTTCAATGATTAAATTAAATATCTAATCAAGGTAGGCTAAGTAACCTAAGCACCATGCTTAATTTAACAAGCCTATGAAGGTATGATCGCGCATCAAACAAACTTCAAACCAAAACATGCCTTGTGTAAACATGGTAAGATAATTATGCTTCGATAAAATAAGTAGTTCAAAGACAAACTTGTATAAGTTTTTGATTTTATTAATGCATTAACAAGGAATTCTAAGTTTTTATCATAGTTTTAAAAGATAACTACCAATTTACCTTTAGCAAGGACTCACCTTTTATGGTCCAATGCGTAGGACCCTTCTCTGTTCAATTCTTGTTTGTTGATGGAGTGCTCGATCCTGGAGCAGTAGATGCCAAAGGCTGCTCTTTCTTCAGCCTCCATACCATCTTGTTTGTTCTTGGTGGTGTGGTGATGGACTTTGGAGTCTCTTCCTTTGGTTTCCACACCGGCTTGTTCTTCTTTGGTGGTGTGGGAATGGCTTTTGGGGTCTTTTCTTTGGTCATTTGTTTAACCTTCTTCTGCTTGGCTTCTTTTTTATTTCTTTGTTCTTTTTCACAAGCCTGTCCACCATTTGAGGTTGGATACGAACCTCCCTTGGGCCTTGTGGGTTTGTCCCATACTTGATACGAATCATGGAGCATTGCTCCTTCCTCGGCCTAAAGGCAAAATTTTCTTCATTACCATGGATATTGAAGTGGATTTCTCCTGCTCCAACATCGATTTGGGCTCCTACAGTGCTCAAGAAGGGTCACCCAATGATGGGGGTCAATTCTTTTGTGACCTCCACGTCGAGCACCATGAAGTTGATAGGGATGTAGCAATCCCAGATTTTCACCAGATTATCTTCGGCTATCCCTATTGGGTAGCGGACCGTCGAATTGGCTAGCTAAAGCATCATTGGTGTTGGCATCAATTGCATGATGTTCAGCTTGTCGAAGATGGCCTTTAGGCATAACACTTATGCTAGCCCCAAAGTCGCACAAGGCTTGGTCAAAGTACTGGATCCCTATGGTACATGAGATTGTGGGGCACCCAGGATCTTTCTTCTTTTCAAGAAAGTCGAGTATAGTAGTGCTACACTCTTCTGTCAGCTTGACAACCTTCGTGGATGGTAGTGGTCACTTGTTGTTGATGATGTCCTTGATGTACTTGGCATAGGAAGGTAAGTGCAAGGCATCCATCAGGGGATGCTTACATGTATCTTCTCGATCATCTCAACAAAACAAGTGAATTGCTTGTCCACGGCCTGCTTGTGGTTCCTTATGGGAAATGGTAGGTAGCTAGTGTCAACAAAGTCTTTTGGTGCTGTCTCCTCTTCTTGTTCTTTTTCTTTTTCTTCTTGTGTCATTGAAGATTTAGCCTTTTGGCATTGTTTTGCTTTTCCTGCAGAATGGTTAGGATTTGGTGGGTCACAAGTGGGTGCTGTCTCCTCTTCTTGTTCTTTTTCTTTTTCTTCTTATGTCATTGAAGATTTAGCCTTTTGGCATTGTTTTGCTTTTCCTGCAGAATGGTTAGGATTTGGTGGGTCACAAGTGGACTTACCACCCCTCGTGACCACCACATTTACTTTTTCACATGAATTTTCAGGTTGGGTAGGAATTTTTCCATCATTTCTAATAGGAATGGTAGCAGCGATTTTAGCAAGTTGTGATTCTACCATTTTATTAAAACTCAGTTAATTTTTAATAGCAGACATTAAACCTTCAATCTGAGAATTTATGTTTTCAAGCATTTTATCATTGGTTGTGAGATTTTTAGTTAAACTTTCATTTATTTTGACTTGACCGAATACCAAGTCTTTTACTGAAGGTTGATTCAAAATGTAATTGGAATTGTAGATCGAATAATATTGCAGGCGGGACTGGTTGTTCCACCTATTATTACTTGGTTGGTGAAACCCATTGTTGATGAAGGCAGCTTCTTCACGTGTTTTGGGGCAATCATTCCCTGAATGGCTAACATTCCCATAGACCTCAGACGTCATGTGTGAGTCCATGGCCTGGATAGTGTCCATCATGGCGTCTTTATCTTGGGCCCGTTCCTCTAGTCTGTTCATCAATAAATCTATTTTTGTGAAAAGCATATCCATCTCCTTCACGGTATGCATTCCTTTTTGGGTTTTCCTTTCCTTCACCTAGCTTTGATTTGACACTATTTTATTGATGAGAGTCGTGGCTCCATCAAAAGTGAGGGAAAGGAAAGCGCCTCCAGCAGCAGCATTGAGGTGGCCCCTAGATATGGGTATTAATCCATCATAAAAATTTTTGAGCACTAACCAGTTTTGAATCCCATGGTGTGGGCATGCTTGGATGTAGTCTTGTAGACTCTCCCACGCCTTAGGAATGGTTTCCATGGAGCTTTGCTAAAAGTTCAAAATTTGTCCCCTTAGGGCATTGGTTTTGCCCATGGGGAAGAAGTTAGCGAGGAACATCGTGGAACATTTGTCCCACGTCTTGACAACTTCCTTGTCCTTGTAGAAAAATTCCTTCACCTTCCCTAAGAGGGAGAAGAAAACAAGCGGAGCCTGATGCTCTCTGATGCAACATCCTTGATGACGATGGTGTTGCATAGCTTGAGGAAGTGTTGGAGATGCATGTTTGCATCCTCGCTAGGCAAACCATGGAATTGGTTTGCCTGCACCATCGTGATGAGGCCGGTACAGGAGCTCAAATTTCCCATCCCCAATGTTAACAGTGGGCCCAATAGGCACGTTGATAACAATAGGGGTGGAGTAGTCATAGAGGGTCTTGTCCATGATTCGAAGTAGCAGGATCGGTGTGGGGGTGATTGGTTTGACTACCAGAGGAGTAGCAAAAGAAGAAGCGGCACAGACCATTTCTTCCTTAGGAGTCCCTTCAGATTTTGAGTGTAGTTGTTCAGTAGGTCAAAACTGGTCATACAGTATCCTATTTTCATCCACAATAGGAGAAAACAAGCAAAGTTAGCCTGCATAAACAATGGCTACCTTACAAGCATATTATCATGAACATGTCCTACTAGATTCTTTAATCAATATGCCTTCCTCGGCAACAGCGCCAGAAATGCTTGTTGGCATTTCTTAATGTCACTAATAAGAATGGGGTTTGAATCCATCCTCAGCAATGGTGCTAGAAATAGCGATTGGCAAGACCGAGCGTTGCTACTAAGTTTTTATCCCTAGCAACGATGCTAGAAGTGCCTTGACAGTTCCTTAACAATTTTAGATATTTATCCGCAAGCGCACGGAGCTATCATTGTAGTATTTCACCTAGAAGTATTCAGGGTATTGTTATTTATATTTCCCAAAGGAAGGCATTTGATTAAGAGTCTAGTATGGATATGAACTTGAATAATAATGCTTGCAAGTACAACAATGTTTGTAATAGGGTAAGAATGGTATTCTCAAGATAGTGGACACACACTTGGCATTCCTCAAAGGATAAAAATAAAGAGAAAGAATAAAAGAACAATCCTAAGTTGAGCAGGCATTGATCTAGTATAGTCATACAAATATTAGTTAATGATCATACAAATTACATAATTAGGTTTAGGGCTAAGTGTGAAGCAGGTTGGGCAGCCACCGAGTACTAGTCTGCCAACAACCTCATGTGTCAATTTAGACTCCTACACCCTAGTCGAACATGGGGGATTACAAGGGATGGACTAAGGCTATCACCACACCACTTACCGGCTACCCCTCAACCATGGAAAGGGACAATGCATTCACTTATCTCTCCATACCCAAGCACCACGCTTGCGTATGCAGAAACTACCCAAATCCACCTAGGATCATATAAGAAGCAGTTTTTCTATTAAAATATGGAATTTTTAAGTATACCAAAATTACTTATATTGACTAACTAATATTTTTCTCTGATAGAGCCCATCATGAAAAGGCTACATAAAAAGTTTCACATTTTTATCAAATTATTGGAATTAGTTATGAATTTAACAAGATTCATCATAGAAAAACATTTTCAGAAAAAAAACTGCTAAAAATCATTTTTCACCTAGCCCCAGACACTGACACACTGGAACCAAGTCGATGACAACACATCGTGGCTGTGCCGCCCTTTGACGGGCAGGTACTCATTACCGGTGCGGTCATCGGTGGCAATAGTGGCACCTACGTGATCGCTGATGACCTAGCGCATCATCTAAGGGTATCAGGTTGATAGGGTAAGGCTTCACGGTGAGCTTGATGCCAGGGCATGGTCGCATGGGGGCACGGTGAGCGACACGCCAGCCATTAGAGACAAGTAGAGATAAAACTATAGTGTTAAACATCATCAGGAGGTCACCATGAATTCATTCAGCTACTTGGTTGAGGCGGGGACATGGCAGAGAGGACTACCGATGGTGAGAGCAGGATGGCGGTGGCATGAACCGATGGTGAGGTAGTGTTCCAATGTGACCTACTTGGTAGCAATAAATAGGAGAAGATGATGAGCTTCACAGCATGCCAAAGTATTAAAATGACAAGAGCGGGAGCGAGAGCAGCTCTGGAATGGCTGGCCATGGTGAGGTGGAGCTCGGCGACCATGGCGAGCCAGCCACGGCGGCAACTAGTGGCAAGGGCAATGGTGATGGTGAGACAAGCTAGTAGGTTAGAGAGGAGTGCAAGGGTGAGGCAGAGCTGTGAGAGTGGTTAATTGAGCACCTGTGCAACGACGGCAACAAATTTCAGTCGACGACAGGGCTCTACTGGTGGTGGCGGGAAAAGAGAGAGTTGACCGGCGATTGGATAAATGAAGGCTGAGGGCGAGGTCTCTAGGAAAAGCCTATAGCTTATTGCTAATGCCACCGTGAAGTAGCTACATGCCTACACATTGAGAAGCAGCAATAGGGTGGTGGCGGTTGACAGTGAGAAGCTGAGCAGTCTGCTGTCGGTTTTACTATTGAAGACTAAAGCCCGATCTTCTCCTCTCTCGTTCTCTCGATTTTGCAAAATGACTTGATGAGCAGCCTTAAGCAAAGTTGTTTATCTATTTGAGATCTCCAACATTGCTTAAAGGATCCACCCCCAAAATCTTGATAGTTTTTAAGTTTCTGGATTTTGAAAAGAAGCACTTTCAAAATGAAAACTGATCTTCAGTTAGGGTTTTTGAAACTATTCTAGATAAGCAACTTTGGACAATTAAATAGAAGCTAAACATGTATCAAACATTACAACTAATTGCACATTATCAAAGTCCAAACATCATACTAATTCATGAAATAAAAGTTGAGCAATTTTTATTTATGAAAATTGAGTTAATAAATACCCAAAAATTGAACTTAACAACTGATATTCAATAACTTAGCACAAATTTACTAAGTTTGAAAGTCAGCCTTGAATTCAATTTTTGAGCTCAAATTTAAACATATTTGATTTAGAAACTTAAACCAACTTTCATTCCGTATTAAAGAGCACACCTTATTCTTCAAAGTTTATTTTAACAAAATTTTATTTGTTTAAGAAATTCACATATATAAAATCACAAAGAACCTTAATCACTAACGTTGACATCACGCAACATATGAAACACCATATATGCAACATATGAATGCCATAATTGAACCTTAAAATGCACAAATGACATGACACTTGATGATTATGCTTGATGATGCTCATGATCAAGTTTTTAATTCTTTTTAACATCTAGGATGTTACAATCATCCCTAGTTAAAGAAATCTCATCCCAAGATTAAGAAGTGACAAAAACCTTGGGTTGAGTAACTGAAAAGGAAATGTGTCAAGCACATTAACTTGTAAGAAGTTCATAAAACAACATGGGTTGTTTTGGAAATTACATCCAAAATTAAAAGATGGTTGCAACTAACAAGGGATTTAGGAAATTCAAGAGAAACATGGATGTGAATTCCTAAAAGAGGTTCCATGGAGAGAGAAAGCACATTAATTATGGGCTATAATGGATCATGACCATAGACCTCGATAATAGCGAGCGCCCAGCAGAATCTCCTTATGGTCGCATTCCATAGGAGATCCTAGGTTTTGACACTGTACCATGGTCACTGATCATGGTACCACCATAGGGTATAATTGCAGTAACTTTCAACCAACACATGTCAGCTATAAAAGTCTAGGGAATAGCATGTGTCAGGATAGAAGAAACCAAGACACAACACATGCATAGGTTGAGAAGCCAAGGATCAGTCCTAGGGTTTCGTATTGAGTTGACATAGTAGATAAAGTGCATCTAGAAGTTCCCCAAGTATTAGGAACCTATGGAACAAGGATTTTCAAACTATGATTAATTAACAAAACCTAGGTACATGATGAGATTTATTGGAATAGAATAGGTATAAGGCAGAATAGCTACCCTAGAATGAAAGGAGGAAATCTAAATTATGATTATATTTCAACCTTATATGGATGATATGATGGATGCTCATCCTATATGTCTTCACAACATTAGCAAGACACAACTTACTTATATAGGGCTATAGTTTATACACTATCCTCACTTACCTTGATAGAATGTTGAAAGGCACTCAGCAGAGCATTGTCAGAGAAGTTCGATTCTTCATGTGACGTCCTGTAGAATTGAAAACTTTTCTATGTTTTCTACTTGAGTCACCATAAAGTCTTCACGAGGCATTACAACAAAGATAATGGAGATTAGATGTAACACCCTAAAATTTGCTCTTTTGGAAATAGGTGTAAATTGAGGTAATTTTAAATTTTTGTGCTCATGAAAACATAAGAAAATAAAATTTTTCATTAAATTAAAATTCATCATAAGGTTTAGCAACATGTTTGTGCATACATGCCCTTGCATTTGACGTATTTGATTGAGTGGTTTAAATTCAAAATTTTAAATGAATTCAAATTCTTTGGAAGTAAATTGGAAAATGGCTTTGAAATAAAAGAAAAAGAAAAGAAAAAGGAAAAAATAAAAGAATTTAAAAAGTTGTAAAAATAATTTTTTGGGAAGACTTACTAAAATTCCTCATTTTTACTTGGGTTGAAAAAGTATATTTGAAACCTCATTTGAATTTGACTTTGGTCATGTTTGAATTTGGCTTTGAAAACAAAATAGGAGGAAGATTTGAAAAAAATGAAAAGAAAACTCTATTCTCCCTTCTTCTCTCTTTTGGCCTAGCCGGCCCCGCAAGCCAAGCGGCCTAGCTATTTTTCTTCCCCTCCTGCGCAGCCCAGCAACTAGTGGCCCACCTCTCCTCTCTTGGGCCACCGTCACCAAGCTAAAGACCATAGCCCACCCGTGCACTTCTCTTCTCTCTGGCAGGCGGCCCAGCCGAGCGCCGGCCCAACTAGACGCCCGCGCCGTGCCTCCTCTCTCCATCCCACTAATGCGCCTGGCCCACCTGGTGGGGTCTTCTTCATCCTCTCATGCGTAACCGAGCTGGACTCCGCCGCTGCCATGGAGGCCGTGTCCGCGCCGCTCCCGACTCCTCCCCTGCCATGCGTGCCACGCCGCTCCGCCCCATATAAGCCGCCCGCACCCCACCACCCTCGCTTAACCTGATAGTGAGCCGCTACATTGCCCGAGCACCGCAGCCACATGCCACACCCTAGTGCCGCCATAGCCGCACGCTGCCGTCCTCTCCACGCCGCCACAGACCCGCAGTCGTTCGTAGGAAGCAGCTAGGTGAATTCGCATTGACCTCCTCTTTCGCCCCTTGTCGTTCCCGTTGAAAACCATAGCCGTAGGCCTTGAATCATGCATGCCGCCGAGTTCCTCGCCGCCGGCCATGGCTTCCACCGCGCGGGGCACTGTAGCCGGCCGGCTCTCTCCTATTTCGCCACCGTGATCTAATCAGCGCCGTCCAAATTAGATCCGACGGTCCATATTTCACAATACCTCTTCGCCGGTCAACATTGCAAAAGAGCCCTTGAGTTTTTCTATTATTGAACCCGTAGTCCAAAACATTTTCCCTGATTCCATTTTCTTCTCTTGAAAACGTATTTCATTTTGGTTAAGTCTAAAATGCGTTTTCAGTTATTTACTGATTTGCCACTGATTTTGTTTTAGCCATAACTTCTCCGTTTTAACTCCGATTTGGCCCATTCAACTTGCGTTAGGTTTGTAATTTCATAATCTACATGTTTATACCACTTTTAGATATGTTTTAAACTTTTAAAATTCATGATTAGATTTAATCTATTATTCAATTAAAGGAAATTTTGTTTAAATCATATCTTTTGTGTTTTAGATGCGTTTTGACCCATTCAAGTTGTGTTAGATTCATAGCGATGAGATCTATGTGTTAGTAACCGTGTTTACCATATTATTTTTTCTGAAATTTCATGATTTAAATCATATCTTGAATAACAATTATGCAATTGGGTTTTATAAATAAAATATGATTTGTTTTACTTTAGTATTATATTTTAAATCTAAATTTGACTTAATTTATATTATCTATAAAATATCTTATATATGTTTTTATATAATTAAAACACATGAAGCTAATAGTTTTATGAGCAAATCTTTCGGTAGATGTATCTTTTTCACCGAAGCTCCGATTAGTGCGCTTTTCGAGTCTGTGTGTTCATAGCGAGAGGTAGATTCGTTTTACAAACTTTTTATCTTGATTTTATGTTTGGTGTACTATTCTAATTTAGATCTATTGTTTGCTTCATGTATGTTTGTATGGATGCTTGTGTGGTGCTTTATGATTACGTCCAGTCGGTGAGATATACGTGGTGATCAAGAAGAAGAAGAAGAACGTTGAAGATTAAAGCTTACCAAAGGATCGGTGTTTTAAGGCAAGTATAGCATGGGATCTTTTTTGTTGTCCTATACACCTTTAATCATTTAATTCATACTGCATGTGTCTACCTTAACTGCCACTAAGGATTTCTTAGTACTTTGTACCTTATACCTTGATACCTATGGGGTATTGCATTGGGTAGTATGATGCTAGTGCTCAATCAAAGACCATGATCTTGTAACTTGACTAATGGTATATGCAATAAACATTAAAAGATGCTTTTTAGCAACATGGAACAAGGACGCTAGAGCATTGGGCTATTTTATGGTGCTCTAGATTCCTCTCCCTAAGGACTTATCTATAAGTGATCATCCGGGACTTACAGTACAACTGTGAGGGCTACATGGCTCTAGCTTTAGCTTAGTATGAGGACCTTTTCTAGCTTGTTAAAGGTTACCTTTATTGGCGTAAGAATGGTTTGCCGAATCAGGTATAGAACAGCCTCTACTCTTATGTGTATAGCCTTGATAGAATTGTGCCATTCGATAGGGGGGTTCCTATATCTATTTGTCGAGTGAATCTAATGGCCCTAACTTTTTAGACGAACCTTTGAAAGGCTTCATAGTGAACCCTATCGACCTTCCTTGGTAGTGGGTCAAGAGGCTGATCACCTCGGGTGAAAGGGTAAATCACGACTTATAGTGAAAGTGTACAACCTCTGTAGAGTGTAAAACTGGTATATCAGCCATGCTCATGATCACGAGCGGCCTTGGAACCCTTATGGAATAGATGATGAACACTGATGAAACTGATGATAAAGATGCTCACTAATGATTACTATTTATGCTATTCATTATTCATGTTTACCTGATCATGTGTTTATGGGCTTGTGATAAACTTGTTGCTACTCAATTGCTAAAAGATGACTCATTAAAAGCTAATCGCAATTAAACTAGTGTCAGCCTTTTGAGCCTCATGAACCCCATGTTATATTTGTTGAGTAGGACATGTACTTATGCTTGCTTTAATTTTTAAATCTTTGGAAAAATCCTAGATGGGTACCAGATTGCTAGAGTTTAGAGGAATTAGGCTTGTGATCAACCAGTCAGTTGTCCCTGTGGATTTGGAGTCTTCGCCTAAGATCAGAGTTGTCTTTACGCTGTTTGCTATCTAAGGTTATATTCTATATACTAAGTACGTTATATATTGAGCATTGTTTATTGATATTTCCCTTATTTGTAGCTATATGTGAGATTTGACTTCCTGGACTCACATATGGTGTGTATCTAGTTTTGTTCTTAAAACCGGGTGCTACTTTAGAGAGCATTTTTAGTTTGTTACCTTCAAAAACTTTTAATTTGTATGTTTCTTTCAAAGTTTTGAAAAGTAATGTTGTCGCGGATCCATGTATGAGCTCCTATACTAGCTATGGTAGAACCTCTCAAATTATATGGCCCACATGCACCTATCATTGTCCTAAGGACCTCTGACTGCTATACATAAGAGCCAGATAACTCCAGGTAGTCTATCGGGTGTCCTCGAGGAACCCCGAATCATCCACATTTTACAACTCATACAAGATCAACCATGGAGTTACCACAACATTATAACATTTAGTACAAAAATATTTTACATCAAAGTGTGGAAGACTTATAACATTAGTTTATAAAACATATTCTGGTCAAAATGTAACTTAAGTTCTAGAAGGTGCGTAGGAATACAAAAGCCACTTAGGTAAAGCACCAAAGGTAGAAGAGACAACCAGATCATGTCGAGCCCACCGACATGACCTTGATTAGAAGCATAAGTCTGAACCTACAATAGGGGTTAACAAACCTTAAGTACTTGAGGGTACTCAACAAGTCTTACCCGACTAGAAGAAAAGACTCCTAGGGTATGTAGGTTTAAGGGAAAGTTTGAAGCAAGAGTAACTTTTGCAGAAAAGCATACTATAAGTGGATCCTTACTTTAAAAGTTTTAGCTTTGTATTGAGCTATTAGTAGTATCTAGATTGCACCTGTTCTACATCAATCACTTCATTAATCACATCATCTCATCTCATAATTAGAAGTAACCATGTTTCATTAATTAACTATGATGTATGGTCAGAGGGTTGAGTCTCCATAACCGAGGAGCAACGATGATTCGAATCGATTAAGCCCAACTGGAGTTTCCTTACCACACGACATATGCAAGTCTCGAACCTACTTATATCAACCTTCACTTGGATCCTCCAAAACATGAATTAGTCTACGCTACCTAAGAGCACAGTACTCCACCTCCCTGTGCCATTCCTTGATGAATTCATAGGATGTGTACATGCTACTTCCACCATCTCCCATGCCCAGTGCATAGTTATCTTTTCACATAATGGGATAGCTAATGTATCAGGCTTACTGGAGTATGTGGCCAGTACTACAAAGTCTCGACCACACGCAAGCCTACAATGAACGGTCCTTAATCAACACAGATAGGACAAGCATGACTAGGCAAACCTATCTGCCTAAGAACACTTACCATAACATCAAGTCCCACCTAGTCTCTAGTTAAATATTATCATTATGGTATTCTCACGACCCAAAAGCAGAGCTGAGAAGAACAAGGTATAACCTATTTCTTATGAATGATGAAATCATCATTCGACTTCTATCGAAGTCTAAGCATTACTAGTGTGTATGACTAAGGATTTTGAATACCAAGGTAATCATGCAGCAATGGTATTCAACCAACTCCAAATTTACTTAATGCATGTCTCACAAGACTTAAAGTGTAAAAAAGATTCGTAAAAACAGGAGAAGGGTTTATGCTCTGGGGCTTGTCTATGTTGCAGACAAGGTTAGATTTCAACAGAAGGACCCAGAGGTTAAACTTGGCACCAACACCACGGTGGATGGACCTTCTCCGAAACTTGATCAACACGGAACCTTCTCACTCTTTTATGCAATACACATAATGAATGATGCATAATTAATATGATGGAATGTATGCCATGATGCATGATGAAAGACACATAAGTGCATTACAGAACTCTAGCAAACTTAAGAAAGTTGAGTACAACTTTCCTTCACCAAGAACTAGGGTTAGTATTATAAAGCATTTTAGTTATTTAACTAATCAAGTTAATTAGTTAGTTATTAAGAAATAAATTGAACTAACATGGATCAACAAGAAGTGATTAACATTTTCCATAACTCATGATTATTATAAGGAACTCATAAACTAAACTAAATATTTAATAAAACCATTTTAATTATTATATAAACAAGTTGATTCAAAACATATCAAGCAAGTAATTAAATTGCCAAGAAACAATAGGGGTTTGGGTTTTCCAAGGTCCCAATCAAATTATAAAACACACCAAAGTCATTTAAGGATTTATATACATCATTTTGGTATTTATTAAATAAATAAAAGGTATTTCAACAGCACTTAAATTAATTAACCAGGTTAGAATTATCAAAATGGTACCAAACTTTTTGTGGAGGTAGATATTAACACATGACATATTCACAAAACAGTTTCAGCATCACATGATTAATATTTTTATCTATAAAAATCATACAACAAGCATTTTTCTATTAAAAGATGGAATTTTTAAGTATTCCAAAATTACTTATATTGACTAACTAATATTTTTCTTGATAGAGCCCGTCATAAAAAGGCTACACAAAAAGTTTCACATTTTTATCAAATTCTTGGAATTAGTTATGAATTTAACAAGATTCATCATAGAAAAACATTTTCTGAAAAAAACAAAAACCGCTGAAAATCATTTTTCACCCTAGCCTTAGCCAGCCCAGACATTGACGTGTGGGACCAAGTCGACAACAATGTGTGACCGCGCTGATCGTGGATGTGCCGCCTTTTGACCTGGTAGGTACTCATCACCGGCGAGGTCATCGGCGGTGGTAAGGGCACCTACGCCATTGCTGGTGACCTAGCGCATCATCTAAGGTTATCTATTGAGCGGGTAAGGCTTCACAGTGAGCTCGATGCTTGCCATGGCGACATGGTGGCATGGACTTATGCATCGACCATGTTAGAGATTGGTATGGATAAAACTATGGGGTCGGACAGTCATCAGGAGCTCACTGCAACTTCGTTTGGCTACTTGGTTGAGGCCAGGGACGCAATGGAGAGAACTACCGACGACTGAGAGCAGACTACGGTGGTGTGAACCTGGTGGTGAGGCGATGTTCCTGCATGACTTTCTCAGGTAACTATTGATGGTCACTAACACCCATTTTGACCATCAACATTCCACCAAAAAGCATGGTAAAGTGAGGTTTTGTTTATAATTCACCTAGTTCCAGTTGCGCTTATAGAATTATTTGTATGCAGTAAATATGGCAAATTTGGCCAAAATGGTGACAAACATGGACCAAGGAAGCAAGTGGATGTGGCAGGGCCACTTGGGCCCATAGGCCAGTGCTACCTGGCCCTACCAAGTGCCAACTTAAGCACTTTGCCACATCACTAATCCATGGGAGCCCCTCTAGAACCAATTGGATGCATTGATTTAAGTCAGTTCTAACCAAGGGTCATGATGGAGAGGCCATGGATCCCTAGGCCCATTCTCATAGGCTTGGAGCCTCTCCAACCCACTTACCTATCGAATTTTGACATGTGTTTCTTCTACAACCACCATTGGGAGCCAACCATCACCATTGGATCATAAGGCGGTGGAATGGAGGGCCAGCTGGTAGCCCCCTAGCGCTGCTCGATGCCCTAGGTGCTCCATCGACCTTGCCACTACCAACAAATACCCCTCCCCTCACTATACACTATAAATAGTGGGTGTGGAGCTCGATGGAGAAGTGCCCCATTCATTTCCAAGCTCTCCAAGCTTCTCTTTGCTTTCTAGCTTAGCATTGCTATATAGTAGTAGTCTAGTAGTGGAGTAGAGCAAGAGCGAAGCTTCTCAGAGTCTGGAAAGAGTTTTCTAGGTTTGGTATAGCTCCTTTGTAATTCTTTCATTTTTGTATTACTTTATTCAGTATTAATTTTAGTATGTTATTCTAGTATTGCTTGCTTTATTGCAAGTACTTAGTCATTAGTTTTCATCATTAGTGAGCTTAGGTGCTTGTTGTTTGGCAATAGTAGCATAGGTCATCTTATCATTAGTAGTCTTTCGTTAGTACCAGGTTCCACTATCTGGTTAGGGTGCTTTGATCTCATTTCATCGGAGCTCGGATCAAAGTAGTAAGTTTATAGATCAAGCGTGGTGCTTAGGCTATAGATTACCTGTGGATATGGCTAAGCCTCTAGATAGATTGTGGTAGGTGGCAAGTGGTGACAACCATGTCCATCCTCTGTATTCCACCATGATAGGTCTAGTTATTAAATCATAGGGCTCGTGGCAGACCTTGTCTATTTAACTCTCCTAGTTGGTAAGTGGGTTGTGCCCCGAAGTACTATCGCATTTCTCCTAGTTATTTGTTTACCCTTAGTTACTAGAAAGATATATCGCTCGCTCTCCCACCTAGCCATCTTTGGTTAGCATGTATTTAGTAGTTAGTATAGGTAGTTCACACTCATCCTTCACTATCATTCACCTTACCTAGGATCAACTCAAGCATAACTTTAACAAACCATAGTCCACTTATAAATTCTAGCCTTCCACCTTCCTATGGGATAAATTATAAATTTGACACTTGGTACTTATCAAGCTAAGTGCTACGCAATAGTTCTGTGTACTTGCAGAATTCCTATAATAGTCATTAAGAAATATCAACAAGCATTTCTAGCTGCTGTTACTAGGGAAGGCAACTAGCATTGAAATTATAAGGCTGAATTCATTAGCTAGGTTTTTGTTAGTTATCCTAAGTAGTTTATCCTTTTTTCCTCATATCCTATCACTACCCTACATGATCATGGGTGATAAGTCCATTCATGATTTTTCTTCACCCTCGACTGCTAATGTGGCCACCGAGCCTAATGTTATCAATGGGGACACTAACTTTGAGCTTAAGCCAGCGTTATTTACGATGGTTCAAGCTAGTTCATTTTGTGAGAAAGCCCACGAGGATGCAAATGCTCACCTCCAACATTTCTTGGAGATTTGTAGCACATTAACCATTAAGGGAGTGAGCCAAGAGGCTATACATCTTTGCCTTTTCCTCTTCGCTTTGTTAGGAAAGGCTAAGCAATGGTTTTACTCTAACCTCAATGCTGTAGATACCTAGGACAAGTGTTCCAACACTTTTCTAGTTAAGTTCTTCACCATGGGGAAGACTAATGCTCTGCGCAATAAAATCTCTAGTTTTCAACAACTAGCAGATGAGTCGATTCCTAAGGCTTGGGAACAAATGCAAGAGTATGTCTCTGCATGCCCACATAATGGCATGGAAGTCTAGCTTTTGATCCAAAACTTCTACCTTGGATTAGTGCCATTAGATAGGAGCCATTTAGATGCTGCTGGTGGTGGTGCATTCCTTTCGCTAAGTGTTGCAGATGCAAAGTCATTGATCGAGAAGATGGTCTCCAACCAAGGATGGAGCGATGATCGACTCCAACCTCATAAATGAGGTATGCATTCAATTAAAAAATTAACATGCTTATAGCTAAAATGGATCTACTCGCGAAATGAGTGGAACATTATGAGAAGGTGAGTGCCCAAGAGACACTCAAAACCATGGATTCCCACATGACTTGTGAAGTCTATGGAGATGTTGGACATTCGAGCAATTCCTACCCCGAAACCCAAGAGGACCTCAACTTTGTCAACACCAACAACGGGTTCCGTCCATAACATCAAGGCTGGAATCAGCACTCCAACAACCAAGGAGGTAACAATTATTACTCTTTTTATTATTTGAATAATCAAGGTAATAATAGTTATGCTTTCTTGAGAGATATTCTTTATGGTTAAAGTAGAATGACTGATAGCATAAATATAAAGTTACATGCTCATGACAAGATGTTGGAAAACATAAATGCTAAATAGATGAATTTTTTTCTGTCTTAAAGATCAACTTAGTTTGAATAAGACGATAGAAACCCAATTAGCTCAAATTGCTGCTGCTATCCCATCCTATGAAAAAGATAGAATTCCTAGCAAACCTGAGGGAACCATGGAGACAGCCAACCTTGTCATGGCAAGGTATGACTTCCCTAAGAATGGATGGGGATTTCCTATTAAGAAAGGTGATCCTACGAGCCCCATCATTACTTGTTCCATAGGACCCCACACTTTTCATAATGCCATTTGTGATCTAGGGTATAATATTAACATAATGTCTAAGAAAACTTATGATAAATTGTTCTACACTACCTTAGCACCAATTTTAGTTTACTTACAGCTAGCCAACCAATCTACAAGTTATCTCGAGGGAGTAGCCACTGATTTATTATTTAAAGTTAGGAGTGCTTATGTTCCTATAGATTTTATGATCATAGACATGGGTAATGCCGAGGATACACCTTTAATCCTTGGTCAGTCCTTTCCTTAACACTACAAATGCTTGTATATATGTGGCTTCTGGGCAAATCCAATTCCACTTTGCTAGAAGAAAAGAAATATTTGCTTTTGCCTCTGGACAACCCCTCTTTGATGAGAAAGAGGAAAAGAAGAAGCATCCAAAGAAAATCAAGATGAAGAAACCAAAGCCGATTGAAGAGCCGAAGAAACCTGTCAAGAAGAAGATTAGAAAGAGATGGTGTAAAAAGAAAGATATATCCTCAAACTCATCATCCCTGATCCTGATCCTGACAAGGCCTCTAAGGTGGAGCAAGAGGAACCGCCTCCGCCCAAGGACAAATGACCTTGAGCCCAAAAAAAGTTAAGTTTTATATTCCTTGCATTTATTTACCGCATTCATAGTTGCATTTCATTCTAATAAAGTTGCTTCACATTGCAGATAGGTTAGTTGCATTTAGCTACTCTATGTTAATAAATAAAGTTTTGTAGTAGCTAATGCCTGATAGGATAGATATGCATTTAAAGCAACACATATGAAAAAAAGAAAAAATATTTAGTAATAATGAATAAAATTTAGTAGAATCCCTGTTGAATAAGTTATCTAGTAGTTATAGGATTAGCTAGTTATTTATGCATTCTAGTATTATTAGTTAGTCAATAAAGAAAGGAATTAAAAGAGCCACCAGAAGACATTCTAGCCTATGCAAAAGGCAAGCTTGGGGAGACGTCTCTCCCCGCTCAGGTATGAAAATCTTAAACCCTCTCTTTACATTCATGTTTGCTTTATATGTCAATATTCATGATCATAGAGTATAGAGAGGAGTGCCTTTAAATTATTTTGAGAGAAACTCTGCTCTAACAAAATGATGATAAATTATTTGGAGATGATGAATAGTTGCCCTATGATACTTTGCAAAAGCTTGTGATACAACCTTATACTTCATAAGTTTTGAGCATGATAAACTTAGAGTTTGTCTTAAGTTGAATGCTTTTGTGGGTTGCAAATGCTAGAACCAAGAATAGGCTTTTGCTGAGATATGTTGTATGCCATGATTAGAGTAAATCTTTGAACCTATCTGAGGAATGGTAAAGACAACCTAGGGTTTTGTTTCACAAAAATGCGAAACTCTCTTGCTAGAAGTTTCTCAATGGTGATAAATTTCCTACTAGAGCCAAATACTTACATATACATTCATACATGATAAGCCACCATAAAAGCTGCTTGTTTGTTTTGAGCTTTTTCAAGCCTTGTTGATCTAAGTAGAGAAACTTTTCATGCTTTTTTATCAAGATCACATACACCCACATGTCTATGCTATTCCTACACTAGGGATATGCATCCATACATGCATTCCATTCATTATTGCTCTATGAGAATCAAAGTTACCTCTCTATGCTATCTTATATCAAAAGAGAGGCATGGGCTATAGAAAAAAATAGAGAGAGAATAAAAGAGCAAAAAGCTCTAGTGTTCAAAAAAGGAGAGAGAGAGAGAGAGAAAAAGAAAAGTAGCCATGCCCTCTCAAAAAGAAGCCAGAGAAGGGAAACTTCTCGAAGGAGTACCACTTCCACCAAATATACCACACACATGCACCTCTTGATCAATTTGTATGATTTGTTGCTCCTTGTGATCCAAGTGTTAGACTTAGCAATAGATTCAATTCAAGTAAGCTATGCTTTTACCTCTACCTTGAGCACCACATAAGCTTTAGGATAGAAATTAAGGCTAAAATTCATGGCCTTGGTGAGGATTTCAAAACACCATTGAGTGACTTGAGTGTACCATCTGAGAAACTTAGGAAAGTTTTCTTTTCAAATCATGTGAAAACCTACAGGAAGTTTGAGCTAACCCAAAGCAGGCAAAAAGTATCTATCTAGCTACACATTCTTGCAACTGCTTGTATCAAGGTGAAAGCTATAAGTCCCACATTGCTAAGACTGATGGTGAAATTTCCAAGTGCTAACATGTTCAACTCAAGAGGTAGTATTTGTTTGTATACAAGTCTTTGCAGGGTGTTACATAGTAGCAACTCTTGATCCAACACCTATTCCATGCTAAACCCGCATCTTTGTTGAGGACAGTAAAGGGTAGCTTAGGGGAGCTTGTTGACAATCACTAACACACTGTTTTGACCATCAACATTCCATACAAAAGCATGGTAAAGTGAGGTAAATCATCATCACATGTGTAGAATTTTGTTTATAATTCACCTAGTTCCACTTGTGCTTGTAGAATTATTTGTATGCAGGAAATATGGCAAATTTTGGCCAAAATGGTGACAAACATGGACCAAGGAAGAAAGTGGATGTGGTAGGGCCACCTAGCCCACAGGCCAACATCGCCTAGCGCCACCTAGGTGCCGCTCGACCCCAGCAAGTGCCAACTTGGCACTTTGCCACATCACCGATCCATGGGAGCCCATCCTAGAACCAATTGGATGTGTTGACTTAAGTCAGTTCCAACCAAGGGTCATGATGGAGTGGCCATGGATCCATGGGCCAATTGTCATAGGCTTGGAGCCTCTCCAACCGACTTACCTGCCGAATTTTGACATGTGCTACTTCTACAACCGCCATTGGTAGCCAACCATCACCATTGGATCATAAGGAGGTGGAATGGAGGGCTGGTCGGTGCCCCCCTAGAACTGCCCAACACCCTAGGTGCTCCAAAGACCTTGCCACTACCTACAAATACCCCTCCCCTCACTATACACTATAAATAGTGGGTGTGGAGCTCAGGTGAAAAAGTGCCCCATTAATTTCCATGCTCTCGAAGCTTCTCTTAGCTTTCTAGCTTAGCATCAGCTATAGAGTAGTAGTCTAATAGTGGAGTAGAGCAAGAGCAAAGCTTCTCAGAGTTTGAAAGAGTCTTCTAGGTCTGGTATAGCCCCTTTGTAATTCTTCCATTTCTGCATTACTTTATTCAATATTTATTTCAGTACTTTATTCTAGTATTGCTTGCTTTACTTTAAGTACTTAGTCATTAGTCTTCATCATTAGTGAGCTGAGATGCTTGTTGTTTGGCATTAGTAACATAGGTTACCTTATCATTAGTAGTCTTTCCTTAGTATCCATTCCACTATCTGGTTAGGGTGCTTTGATCTCATTTCATCGGTGCTCGGATCGAAGTAGTAAGTTTATAGATTAAGCGTGGTGCTTAGGCTATAGATTACCTATGGATACGGCTAGGCCTCTGGATATATTATGGTAGGTGGCAAGTGGTAACAGCCATGTCCATCCTCCATATTCCACCACGATAGGTCTAGTTATTAAATCAGTAGGGCTCATGGTAGACCTGGCCTATTTAACTCTCCTAGTTGGTAGCTGGGCTGTGTCTCAAAGTACTATCACATTTCTCCTAGTTATTTGTTTACCCTTAGTTAATAAAAAGATATATCGCGCACTCTCCCACCTAGCTATCTATGGTTAGCTTGTATTTAGGAGTTAGTATAGGTTGTTCACACTCATCCTTCACTATCGTTCACCTACCTAGGATCAACTCAAGCCTACCTTTAAGAAATCCTAGTCCACTTATAAATTCTAGCCTTCCGCCTTCCCATGGGATAAATTATAAATTTGACACTCGATACTCACCGAGTGAAGTGCTACACGATAGTTCTATGTGCTTGTGGAATCCTCCAATAGTTGTTAAGAAATATCAATAGTAGCGAGAAAAAGGAGAAGACGATGAGCTTCATAGCATGCCACAAAATGCAAAACGAACAAGAGTAGGAGCTGAGAGCAGGCTCTAGAGTGGGCTAGCCGTGATGAGGTGGAGCTCCATGACCATGGCAAGCCAGTCATGGTGGCAACCGGTGGCTAGGGCGATTGCTATGGTGAGAGCTTAAGCAAGTAGGTTAGAGAGGAGTGCAAGGGTGAGGCGGAGCCGCTAGGGCGATTAATTGAGCACTGGTGGAACGACGATGATGAATTTGTCATGACGACAGGGCTCTACCGCTGGCGGAAGGAAAAGAGAGATGATCAGCCATTGTGTAAATGAAGGTGAGGGTGAGCCATCTAGAAGAGCCAGCAACTGCTTGCTAATGCCACCATGAAGCTGCTATGTGCCTACAAGTAGAGAAGCGATGCTAGCGCGGTGGTGGTTGACGGTGAGCAGCCGAGTAGTTTGTTGCCGATTTTACTGTTTACGACTGAAACCCAATATTCTCCTCTCTCGTTGTCTCGATTTTGCAAAATGACTTGATGAGCTGCCTTAAGCAAAGTTGTTTATCTATGTGAGATCTCCAACATTGCTTAAAGGATCCACCCCAAAATCTTGATAGTTTTGAAGTTTTTGGATTTTGAAAAGAAGCACTTTCAAACTGAAAACTGATCTTCAGTTAGGGTTTTTGAAACTATTCTAGATAAGCAACTTTGGACAATTAAATAGAAGCTAAGTGTGGATCAAACATAACAACTAATTGCACATTATCAAAGTCCAAACATCATACTAATTCATGAAACAAAAGTTGAGCAATTTTTATTTATGAAAATTGCGTTAATAAATACCCAAAAATTGAACTTGAACAACTGATATTCAATAACTTAGGCACAAATTTGCTAAGTTTGAAAGTAAGCCTTGAATTCAATTTTTGAGCTCAAATTTAAACATATTTGATTTAGAAACTCAAACAAACTTTCATTCCATATTAAAGAGCACACCTTATTCTTTAAAGTTTATTTTAAGAAAAATTTATTTGTTTAAGAAAATTCACATATATAAAATCACAAAGATGAATCACTAACATTGACATCACTAGATGCAACATATGAAAAACCATATATGCAACATATGAATGCTATAATTGAAACATAAAATGCACAAATGACATAACACTTGGTGATTATGCTTGATGATGCTGATGCAAGTTTTTAATTGATTTTTAACATCTAGGATGTTATAGTTGATAGCTGTAGGATGAGTTCCCAAGGTCAAGCTTATGACCATAAACAAAGCACTACCGAGAGATACCCCGGATTATCATAAAAAATGCATTTATATAAAAAAACTAAAATATTCACCAACTCCTTTACTCATATTTATCTCCATATGATTTTGCTCATATAAGTTCATGCTACCTTTTTTTATGTTGTATGCTCTAGTTTGGATGTAATCGTGCAGTGATACACCCATAGGCCTCTTAAATTGAGCATGGTGCTTAGGTTAGAATGGCCTCCTTTAATCAAATTTAGACATGGTGTTTAATTTTGATTAACGAACTTTGAGTAATTACTCTCACAAATAATAGTGGTAATTTTATAATGGAGATGAATCAAGGCTAAGTTTATTTTGCAAAGTTTCCTTTGGCCTTGCCTGAGTTAGATTAAAGTTAGGTGAACAAATAAAATATGTAAAAAACAATATAAAATAATACTCAATGAAAATAAAAATGCAGGCTCCCTGGTGTTCAAACCAGCAGAGCCCTTGTTTGTTCCACCTTTGTTTCTTTTTGTTTGAATAAATAGGTACAAGAATAAGTGTGGGGGAGATCTCTAAAGCATAACAAACACACATTCAAGATCTCCCACCAACACTTTGCACAACCATCAGACTATCCATCATGCGAAAAGGACAACATAAAAAGTTTTAGAGAGGATTGGCTGAACCTCTAGTTAAGGCAAACCATCTCTGATCCCCTCAGCTCCTTCCTCTTCAACATTGGTTTGTGCAACACTACCCTCAACACTCCTAAGAATTTTGAAGTTTAAAATTCAACAAATTAAAAATGCAAAACAATAACGCTCCATCTCCATGCTATCCTTTGATTAAAAGTTTGCATACTCTTTATTCCTCGCCAACATTCCTATAACTTGTGAACACTCATCATTAGGGACCCTAATTTATCTAAGTAATTGGAATATGAGACATAGTAGGATGATATGAAACTTGCTCTCTCATGCAAAGTACTTGGGATTTATCTTATGAAAAAACAAAATTCAAATAGCATGTTCCTCGAATGATATGCAAAATTCCCACAAAAGCCACATATGTTTTGTAACACCCTAGGTGTTAAGCATTCATTTGTCATTGGCATTGGATGAGCACAAGCATAATTGATCATTCATGAGCATGAGCATCTCAAATTTTATATCTAGGATTGCTTATGTCACATGTATTGGTTGCTAAATGCTTTACATATGCTAGGGATTTACATGTGACCAATGTATAAAATGTTTGTGGGACCTTAGGAGTACCTTAAACATGTTTAGAATGTCACATGGAACAACTTTGGTATTCATGACTTGGAACCATTTGGCCTCTAAGTCATGGTTATAGTGTAGGCTTTCATTTTCAAGTTATATGTTTGACCTAAGTTGAACTACAGCATAGAGTGTTTGCATGGCAGTGCACCCTTAAGCAAATTTGTAGTACTTGACTAGGATAACAACTTTTATTTTTGGGTCAAGGTCTAATTTAGTGCAGTAGCATGCTCAAAAACATCTCACAAATATCAACAAAATATTGTTTAGAGACTTGCAAAATTTTCAAAGTGTTGGAACGATTCTCAGTTTTAATGTACCTCACTTTGGAGCAATGTAGTTTGTTAGCCAATGAGAATTAGATGATGGTTCTTAAAGCAAAGTTGGAGATCTCATGTAGCTCTACAACTTTCATTATGGAAGTTCTTGCTAAATCACCACAGAATTAGGAGTTATGGGATCACAAAGTCACTATGTCAGTCATCGATCACGGCGCCTGAACCAGCGCCCATGCGCTCTAGTAGTGGCCGACCGGCCATAGGCTGTGGCCACCACTGTGGTGGTTGTATGCCAGCATTGGCTCGGCCAGTTTGGCATGAGCACGCCCTTAAGCGCCTGCGCACCCACCGCGCTCACTCACTCTCGCTCTCTTGCCCTCTCTATGCCTCGCCTTCGCTGCGCCCAGTGCAGAACCATAGCACCGCCAGTCGTCGCCGCACCTCTACTGAGCTCGCACACAACCTGCCATTACACCACCATCCCATCCATCTTACTCATAGCTCCACCACCTCCTCCTCCACCTTGCTGACCCGCTAGCACCACCATTCGAGCAAGGGTAAGGCCGCATTTCGCCTCACCGCGGATGCCTCCATCATCGAAGTGCTAGCCGTGCTCGTGGCTCACCATGGCCCTGCTGTTACACCACACCACATGCCTTCATTTTCTTTGGTCCAGCACCATGCTAGAGTCAAGCAGCTTACGGCCAAAGTTAGGGATGACACCTCCACATGATGGCGCCGGAATGAGTCATGGCCCCGCGTGCGCCCGCCATGGCCGCCATGGCACTCGAGCTCACCGCCATCGAGTTAGTTCACTATCTCCCTCCTTTTTTGTGCACCTTAGGTTGAGTAACCCTAGGCCATGCTAATGCCATGATGGAGACCCGCTTTTTGCTACCATTTAGCTAGAACAGCGTGCGCACCATCGTGCTCCGTGCGCCACCGCACGTCCATGCACATGGCCGAGCTCATCGACGCCACCCCGAGCCCTCACCTACATCGTATAGCTCCGCTAGGTCACCAGGATGGAGTAGCCATACTTGCCTAAGTTTGCCATAGCCAGAGATGGCTAGCATACTACCATCGACCTCCGCTGTTCGCCATGGTCGCCGTCGAGCTTGCTCTGGTGAGCCACTAGGCCAACTAAGCCTACCAGTCGATGTGCATGGATGAGATGAGTCTAGTGGTGAAGGCGCTACCACCGGAGACCTCGCCGTCGCCGAATTCTCGCCGGTCAGCGCCGTCCTCTGCCTTTAGTGTCGCTGACACATGGGTCCCCGTTGACCGTGGGCCCGGCTGTCAGTGTGTATAATATCTAATTTTCTAGATGTATTTCACATATTTGAATGCATGTTTAAAAAATGCATATCTCAAGCTAGGAGTGTCCAATTTTGGTGAACCAAATTTTGTTAGTTTCATCTTGAAGTGAAGTATTTGATAAAAATATGAGATGCACTATTTCTAGTATTTTTCTTAGAGAATAAAATGTAGCTAGATAAATGCTTTTTAAATGGTTTCTATTTTTTTAAATGCATTACTTGAGCTATAAAGGTGATAAAATTGTGATTACAATTTTGCTGGTCTTGTGTTGACATGCTCTAGGTAGGGCAAAATACCACGCTTGCAGTGGTCATAATTTGGATATGATCTTCATATTTAATCCTAATTAATTGCTAGTTTCTAGTGAAATTAATTAGGGTAAAAATACATAACATATGATAATGCAAATTTTTACATAGTATTTGTAACACCCTAGGTGTTAGCCTTGCATAACTTGACTTGCATAGCATGAGCATGATCATCAAGCATTCATATATAAACATTTACAATTGAAACATGTGCAACATTGCTTATTATTTCATGTTTCCTGGTATATATGCTTATGATCATGAGTGTATACATGTAATTGGTTGATATGAGTCACAAAAACATGTTAGCAACACTTGGGTTAGCAAATGGAACATTGTTCATGAATGTCACCTTTCATGACCAAGCACTTAAGTGATGTTACATGTGTTGACCTAGATAGCCCTATGTGTGACCAATGCATGAAATGATTGTGTGACCTTCCAATTAGCTTAAACATGTTTAGAGTATCAATATGAACAACTTTGATATTCATGGTTAGGGGTAAATAGGTCACTAAGCCCTAGTTTGAATGTATACCATCTTTTGAATGTAACATGTTTGACCAAGTTTGAACTATGTGCTAGAGACCTTGCACTGGAGGTGGTCACTAAAGCAAAGTTGTAGTGTTTGGCAAGAGGAACAACTTTTGTTTTTGGGTCATTGACTGGTTTAGCTCCTAACATGCTTGATTTAGGCTCACAAAAATTAGCAAACCAACCATTTCAACACTTAGAAATTTTTCTAAGTCCTAAGAGCTGACAGTGCCGACAAGCTCACTTTTGAGATGATTTTACTCACTAACCATTGTGAATTAGCACATGATCCTTTAAGAACAAATGGAACTGGTACATAGAGCTACAAGTTTGTTATTGACTGTTTTTGATTTGGCTGCATGGTTTGAGAGATCGGGCTTCACAAAAACATGCTGTCAGGCATTACCATCACACGGACTGACTAACTGAATCACCGGTCTCGATGGCCGACCGGCTTTAGAGCCCATTGTGCCACGTGGAGGTGGCGAACGTCGTAGGTTGCCGGTGCCCTGTCCCATGTGGCCAAGCCAGGCCAGAGCGGGCCTTTATCACCCTCAGCGTCCGCCCGAGCTATTCCACGCTGCCATTTCATTTCTCTGCCCTACCATTGCCATTGCACTCGCCCGCAGCAGCAGCCTGCACCACCGAGCGCTCACCGCCAGTCGCCCTTGCCAGCGCCAGCTCACCCTCGCTGCTCCTCCGTCACCATAGCCGCCCCATTGTGCTCGCACCGTCCCACAGCACCTGCTTTGCTTGCCGTAACCGCACGGTAAGCTTCCTTGCCATGCACGGCCCCATTGTGTCTCATATAGTGGTCTCAAGTTTGAATGCAGTGCTTCTTTTGAGCTCTCAGAAATATTCCAAGTCCTCGATTGACAACAGCAAGTTGACATGTTTGTGAATTTTGATCTTCCAAATTCATATGGTAACTCAACTAGATTCGTTAATATGAGTTGAAGTAACATTTGTGAAGGAAACAATAGAATAAGTCTCATCACTTTTGGAGAACATTTGGACATTCAAAGGTAGTTTCCAAAATAGCTAATGGCACTAAATTCCTTTGCCAATGCCTGAATGTTCCAAGTCTAAACTTAGTTTTAGGTGCTCATCTTTGGAGGTTTGTATCTTGCAAACCAAGCTGAACCTATCCTAGATCCTTTAAGCAAAGTTGTAGATTACATTAAGTAGAACAACTTTTGTTTAAGTACTAAGATCTAGGTTCAGCCTCTAACCTATCCAATTAGGGACCCCAAGATTGAATCTAGTGCTATTTTTAGGTTCCAAAAATTAGCTAAGTCTAGGACTGAACTTTTTCTAGTTTATAGTTTGCAAGTACCGCACTTTGGGAATTTATATCTCGCAAACCATTTTGATTTAGACCAAAGTCCTATAATCAAGGTTGGAGTACTCATGTAGCTCTATAACATAGAACAATTGGTTGAAGCAATCATCAAATGGTTAGAGAACTAGAGGAGGATGAAGATTGTTGTTTCAGTCAAGGAGATGGCTACTGGAACATCTTTAGAAATGGCATCAGTGGCCAATCGAACGAAGGGGACATGCTGCCGCATGGCCCTCGCGCTTGCTCGCATGCTTACCACCGCACCCAGCTCGCCTATTTGGAGGACCCAATGCTGCCTCGCTCTCCCTCTCTCCCATTCTGCCTCATTTGCCCACCTCGCTTAGTCACTCTATAGCCATGGTTGGCTAGTGGAGCTCCTACCACCGCTTGCGCTCACTTCTCCATGACTCCTCAGTCCTAGTTGCAAACTCCAACACCCTCACCTTCATCGGTCGTGCCTCTAGCACTTTCCTCGGCCACCGTCGCATGGCTTCAGGCCGCCAGTGTCATGGTCACACATGGCGTGGCCACCACAGGCCACCGTAGGATGAGCCAAAGCCCTGTGTGGGTGCACGTGGGCCCCCTGGCACTTTAGCGCGCGTCGAGCCTTCCTCCCCGCCAGCTAGCTAGGCCACCGGAGGTAGCAGCCACTGCTGCCACCTGTTTCCATGGCTAGCAGTCCATGGGCCGCCTTGGGCCATGCCACGAGCACATGCGGGCGTGCCTTGTAGCTGTGCACAGCCCGACCGTCCCTTCTACACCGCTGATGAGTCTCCTCCGGCCGACGTTGGTGAGCTCCTGCGCGTCCTCTGCTCCAACTCGCGTGAGGGACATCGCGCTCAAATTCGAAGAAAGTGAAGGGGTTTTCTACAGAGTCGTGACTCATGTGAATAGTGCTAGAAGGACTAGTTTCGCTGGAATTTATTTTTGTGGAAGTTCGGGGTCCTCGGTGCAAGTTGTTTTTCTTTTATGGCTGAAACTTTGGAAAATCATAAAAAAATCATAGAATAATCATAAAACAGCAAATGAGGAGTTTTTAGAATCCTTGTGTGTAGATATACACAGTAGAGTCATCTTATAATATGATTTAGTAGAAGGTTTTTGCTGTTTTTATTTATCTAGGTTAATTAGGGTTTTTAGGGATAAATTCATATCAAAAGTTGTGGTGCTCCAATTGCTATGAAAATTTAATGGTAGGCTACTGATGCTATGTGTGTGTGCTGTGGTAAAATTTCATTGTCATTGGATGTAGTATGTTTGACTTATTGATTTAACTTTTTTATTGCTTGATAAATGGTTTTAAATAAGTTATAATTTTTATGAAGATGCAAAAATGGAAAAGGTGGTTCCATTACCTTGGTATGATGTTGTTGTGTTATGTTGATACATAATATTGCCATGTGTTTGCAAAAAGTAGTGTGTTTTAGATTTATCTTGCTCTCACATGTTTTCTTGCATTAGCAATTTGTCTTTTTTGTATTAATTAATCTATAAAACCTGAGCATGTGAAATTTGTGTAGTAGCCATGTTTTGATAACATATACCATTAATAAAAGTCTTAGCCCCAAACTAGTTGTTCTGATATATCACTAAAATTATATATATGTTTATCTTGAAAAAGGATTAATAAAAGCATAATTGTAGATAAAGCTTATAATTGTATTTGATGATTCTTTGAGTGATTGGGGTTCAATAAAGTGTTGCTAAGTATGTTAGTGGTGGTTGAAGTTCTTGAATGGCTCATGTGTGCAAGCTCTTTGTTAGCAAAACAAGTGAAACATCAAATTGTTACATTTTGAAATGGCTGGAGGTGCATTTTCTGTTGTGATGATAAATTTGTGGACCAAATGATGTTTTCTGTAAATATGGTGAATACAATGTTGTAGATAATTTCCTTGTCTTTCTTGTCCTAAAATTTCATGATTTTAGGCCTGACAGTTTAGGAGTTATAGATTTTATAATTTTTCTATCAATTTTTTGCATGTCCTCTAGATAGATCTGAATGATTGTATTGTTTGGCTCATTTAAACAAGGAATCATGTATTGGTGATAATAGTAGAGTTGTAGTGATTTTCCTAAGCTTTCTAAAATGTCTAAGATCACTACTTTTGGTGATCTAGAACTCTAGTTATTGCTATTCAAAGTGGAATGGCAGATTCTGTCCAACTCTAGATAGAGATGATTTCTTGATGTTGTTTAACCTTGTTAGCTGTAGAATTCATCTTAATATGATAATAAGAAAGTTATAGATAACTTAATAAGATTTATATAAAGTTAAGGATCATGCTTGTTGGATGAATATAACTTGAGATATGCATTTCTGAAGTTACTATTAGTTTTCTATCCTTAGTTGTATAAGCTCTAGCTTCATGATGTATTTTGACCTTGTTATTTGTTGAATCAGCTTTTAGTGTTAATAACAAAATTTTAGATAGTTTTATTAGATTTCCATAAAGTCTAGTATCACAATTTTTGCATTCCTAGAACTCTAGGTATGGTTAAAGCAAGTGACTTGTGGTGCTGCTATTCAGAATCTGTGTTTATACCTAAAATTGTTTGCTTCACCTTGCTTTTCTTTGTGTGTTGCTAAGTGTGGCTCATGCATGTGATGGTGTTAAGTTAATATACCTAAAACCTTGTGAAACTTGTGTTATGCTTGGTGATGCCTTTCTTGCTATCCTAGCGTGATAGGTTGTGTGATGCTTAATTAAGTAACGAGGAGTGCTTATATATGTTTGGTGTAACCTTGTGATCATCTTAAATACTTTTATGTGAGGCATCTCATATTGCCATTCTTCTCATTCATGCACTTGCATTGTTGCATCTCATCTAGGTATGCTAGATGCACAACATGAAGGACATGATGTTGGAGCCGAAACTCGAAGATGGAATTTGGAGAATCCATCCAGAAGACGGAAGGACTAAGCAAGCACCGAGATGGGAGATGCTCACCAAGTGAGTGTCATCTAACAAACACTAACCTAGTGTTGGATCCTAGGCTAAGCCTCGGAGCATTCTAAGTCTCCTATGTTTTACAAAACTTCACTTGAATCCTTTTATGTCTGATGCATTAGGTGATAAGAGTTGAATTGAAACCACTTGATGCATAGAACTACCTTGTCTAGATATATATACCTTTAACCCTGTGTAGGTCTAGGATCGAATATATGCTTAGCCATGCTAAGACCAGGTAGAAGTCATGTGATTTCCTGTCACCTACTGAGATATAGGTGGATACCGAAGCACGGTTGGCTATATTTGCTATCATGGAAAAGAGCCACTAGGATAATGTAATGGAGGCCGGGCGTAGTCTATGTGTAGGTTGACTAATGTGATTCCGTCTGTGCTAGTTAAGGACCATACCATTGTTGGCACTTCTGACAAGATTGAATGCATGCCTCTCACTTAGCTAGCTGGATGACTTGTTTCGACCACGAAGCTGAGTAGCTCAACTTAGGCCAAGCCCCATTCTATTAGAGTGCGCACTCTGGATGGTAGTAAGGATGTGCATGGAGTCAGACATGAGCCCAAGGGCAGGCCGATCCTAAATGTCCTAGGCAGCTAGTTGTCCCTGACTATGTGGTGCTGGGTGAACCCACAAAATGTGGACCTGAGTTGTACCAAAGGTGACCTAAGGTGACCTGTTGATCTGGTATGCCTTGGTTTGTGTTAGGAATAAATTCCTAGCTGGTTGAAATTGATTTGAATTGCCGTCTCTCCCGGATAGTGAGAAACTTGGCTAGCCCCAACATCGAAGTAACGGTATTATGTAATATGATGGTTATGATGAACATGAATTATTATATCGGCTAGGGTTACTATTATTATGCTACTAAATGATATACCACATGTTTGGCACAGGTTAGTTGCTAATCTAGAGATAATAGCTATAATTAACTTGATGGCCTGAATTATAAAAGGTATTGTTGAATTAGTGGTTTTTTATGCAAAATAGTTGTCAAGATAGCTCCACTTATAAAGCCTTGCATGATCCTTGGTGTCATTTTATTTTTGGTTTATGATGGGTAAGTTTAGCTGAGTACATTCGAAGTACTCAGGGTTTATTCCACCATGTTGCAGGTGAAATTCTTGGCCGGAGGACGATGATGGCTAACCACCGGTGGGCTCGGTGACTCTATATTTATTTCTCATCTATATGCTTTTATCAGAGGATGTCACTTATGCTAGCAATGTATTTGGAACTTATATTAATGTAATCATTTGAAAGCTATGATGTTTTCCTTTAACCGGTTTTGAACCCCAAACTTGTACTATTATTTGCGAACCCATTTGTAATATTATTTCTGCTGACAACTCTATGTATGTGATGTGTATTTGCTGAATTAGTGCGATCTTGTTTGTGATGTTGATTTACCGAGGTCCTTCGTGACTACTCGGTCGGACTACCGGGTTTATATAAGCGAAAGTATGTGCGTGTCAATGTGTTAAATGGGGACAACCATACTTGAGCTTGTATGAATTGGACGGTTCTGCTACAGCTAGCATCAGAGCAAGATTAAGCATAATACTTTCATGTACATAGTTTGAAAAACAAAGTTTTGGTTTTAAAAAGCCTATTTTGACCAAAACTTTAGGCAAATTTGTCAAAACTAATTTGCAAAATTCTGCTAGTGACAACCTCTAGTTAAGCCCAATTAAGGACCTTTAGGTGGCAATAAGTAAACTAATACTAACTATGAGGGATTTACTTTATTGTAACTTTTATTTCGTTGTCCATACAGCGTGCTATTGGATGGATGCCATTCACTTGAATGGTAATGGATGGGTCAATATACCTCTATGCCTAGGAAAGTTGGTGAGTGGCATGACCGCAAGATATGAGCATGCGGTCAAAGGGGAGAGGTAGTTTTGATACTTAAGTATATATATCTCATATATATACAGAAGTACTTAATTGTTGGTTAGCTTTGGTACGGCTACATATGCATAATCAATATGTATGTATAGATGTATTTATTGATGGGTAGCTTTGATACGGAAGTATATATATGGAAGTATTTAGCTTGCAACTTAGAGACCAAATTTTCATTTCCACATATATAATTGTGGGGTTGGGCTGAAATGAAATCCTTCTGCAGGTACGCTAACCATGAATGCGTAGATTGAAGGTAGCTGACGACTAGCTATATATAAAGAGAGTACGTGTTATGCCACCAACATAGAATGTGATTGCCACCTTAGGCTAGCAATTTCATGAGGACGAATAGGATGAGCATACATCGTGATTGTTGCTTATGCATAAACATGCTTCTCTCACCCTTATTCTATTAATGGATAACTGTTGTAACCATATGGTCATGTTGTGCATGACCAAAAACTAATTTGCTAAATGTAAGTAAAACTTGTTTTAAAGAGTTATCCACCTACTCAGTAAAAAGGAAATAAAAGATAACAGTACCTTACCACCATGTTCACATGTTTATGTGTAGTGGTGTTGTTGTAGGTGACTGCTTGTTATGTGCGAGCTTTTTGCTTGGTATTAGTTGCTTAAGCTAATTTGATTGAGTTTCTCAAATGCTTGCTTAAGACCATGATGTATGATGTAGATGCTTTGTTACCTAGGTAGTATCATAGTCGTTACCCCTTTTGTCCACAGTTAGCATACAAGTGTGGAAGGGCCTAATCCTAGAACCGCACTCAAGGTACGTTAATCTCATGGTTGTCTCCTAGTAGATTCCCTTTGCTTAGGAGCTTGAGCCTGTATGTGTGATTGTTAGCCCTTGAATGTTTGTGTATCCATGCCTTTGCTTGACCTTAAGCCCAAGCTTAATTCCCTTGAATGCTTGCATGTGTCATGGTTGTCTCGCTCCTATGTGGGAGGACCCTACTCAAGAATCCTTGTCGAACCTCATGGCTCATTCTGCTATAGATGATCTGGTGCAACGCTAATCACTATCTACCTTGGCTTTGGAACATTTTCCTCGCAGATCATGTCATTGCTTTATCAACTCAATCCCTAGTCAGTGTATCGGCTCTGTCCCTCGAATCTCGTTTGTTTTGTCTCTGACCCTTCCAAGTCTCTAGATGTTTATCAGTCTTGATCTCATGTTGCTGCCCCATAAGACCAAATCTCATATTACTATTTTGCTTGGTAATCTCCTTGGTAAAAACAAGGCGTGCGTGGAAATAAAGCAAGAGTCTCATGCTTAGTTGTTTTTGTTAGCTAATCTATGTTTCTCTTGTGCCATGTCTTTACCTTGGACCACCCCTTGTTGACTCCTAACCTTGTGACTACCTTTGCTTGCTATCTCTCCTTTGCATAGTGCTTGTTCATGCAACCCAATCTATGCCACTTGAAATTTCACTTTGGTTGTTTGATCGGTAATGGTGTTATGAGTAGCAACTATGGTGCCATGACGAAATCGAGGGCATCCTATGGACCATGGCCATAAGGCTAGTGCAACTTGGCATGCATTGGTATCAAGGTGGCTAGTCATGATCTATTGCAGAACTGCACCGATGTGTTATTTTCGTGTGAGCTCTTCCTTGGTTATCTCTCCTTATCTTGTTTGAAGATCTGTATGTCAGACCAGATGCAATAGAACTTCCTTCTAAAGTCATCCAGGGGACAACCTATGAAGAATAGGTCACTAACATAAACATTAACAGACTGCATGAGGTGTTAGACTAGTGGCTACATTCGATTGTTCTTGTAATGACGTCGATCATCTAGTTAGCAACTTATGTCATCCCTATTGGATTAGAAAGGTACTTTGATGTATTAAGTTGCTTTGAGGATTGGTTGAGTAAAGCATCGGATTTAAGAGATGTTTTGACAGTTCAGGGTCATGGTAATTTCATAACAGAGCAGTTTTGGTAGATGATTTATTTAGATAGCCAAACAGTATCTAGTTTGAGCTGAATTATGGTCAGTAATTATAGGACTCATGGGTCTATATGACTACTAAAATTTGTGAACAATGGAGTAGTGGTTTGTGAGATATGACCTAGAAATCCAAGGTGCATAGA
Source organism: Miscanthus floridulus (assembly GCF_019320115.1). NCBI lineage: Eukaryota > Viridiplantae > Streptophyta > Magnoliopsida > Poales > Poaceae > Miscanthus > Miscanthus floridulus. Next base: position 86,299,642 of record NC_089581.1, on the reverse strand, counting down.
ATCTATGATTTCTCTATTGACTGATATCATCCCTCATATTAGAAGGTTGTGTTTGTAAATGATGTCAAGATGAGCAACATGGTCAATATTTTGCCAATTAGGTAATTCACTAGATGCCCTAGAGAAGACTCCTTGCACCCCTTGGGCCTTGCTTTTACCCTCTCATATCAATAATGTTGAGTAGTCAAGGTGTTCTACAAGTCAATTTGTGCCATTATGAGTTGAAAACAATTTGAAAAGTGTCAAACAACAAATTTGAGAATATGATTTTGAGTTGTTGATTGAAATTAAAAAGAAGCCTTAATGTCAAAAGTAGTCCAACAAGGCTAATTTTGCTACAGTGCAAGTCAACCCAACTTACTATGCACTGCACCATGAAGGCAAGTTCTGCTCAACCTACTTGGTAGCATACTATTTTTTCCAATTGGTGTATACTTGCAACTTTTGTTGTCCTCTAGACCTCACTATCACCCTTCTATAGCAATGATTTCCAATGCGGACTTGTCCTTCGGTACCTTCCATGTGTTTTTACCGTAGAGGTTGCATCAGATTCAACCTAGATAACTATTGCCGCTTGGATACGAGGATTCCCTCAAATAATGATCGTCAAAAATGCTGAGTCAATAGAGTCAGCTATCACATTCACCGCTCACTCAACGGACTCCGAGAATATAGTGTTATCATTAGAGAAAGAGAACTGCACACATGGAACATTATGTAGTTTTCCATCGATTGGCATCTGAGTGATTGAACAGTTACTGACCGACATAGGCATTATCTGTTGGTTAGTCAGGTTTCTCATAGATTCATAGTATGTTTACCTTGTCTATGATCTCATCCCTTATGAAAAGTTGTACTCAAGCTACCTTGGTAGAGGACTGCTTTTTGAACTTTGTGAATGAACATGGAACCATTGTAATGAGTAGCTTTCAGAAGCCTATAGTCTAGTTCAAAGTTCACATGGTCCATGCTATATTCACTAGGGAAATAGATATTATGGATAGTTAGTTTATGCTCTATAGTACTCTTCGTATCCTGAGAACAAAGTGATGTGCTGTCTTGGATTCCTCCCAAAGTAACAATGCTTCAGTCGAAGTCAATGAAATAAATTCTTCAGACAAAATTTACTACTGAAGAGGAAATATCAGAACATTGTCTTGACCAAATTAGCCTCTCTGATACTCTAAAGTTAAGTAGCCTAATGCTATCACTGATATTGAAAAATGGATGACTAGATAACATGCTTCTCTTCCCTTGAAAGTCTTTCGCACCGAATCTCAGAGCGAGATTCTCATAAGGGGAGGGCTTGTAACACCCTAGGTGTTTGTCACTAGTTAAGCAGTGGGTTTGAGCTCCATCCTGACAAGTTTAGTGGTAATCAAGAGCTCTAGTTCAAACTTGTAAGTGGTGACAAAGGTGTTGGGATCAACTCTCTAAGAATGAGCCCGAACTTAAACTTGGACAACACACCTTGCTTCTATGTTGACCCTTTTTAGAGGTATGCTTGAGTAATTTAGAAGGTGCCCCTTTTCATGTGCCTCACATCTATTTCCATCTACATTGACTATTGGAAAAGTTTCATGAAGTTTGGAGTCAAGTCACATGAAATGATAAGTTATAACCTTGCTTGAATTGTTGTATTAAGTAAATGGAAACATGGGAATGTCGACCAAACCTTGCAACCTTGCTCAAATAACTCTAATTCAATTCATGAACAAAAGTCATGAAGGGTTCATGTTGAGCAAAGGTCAAGAAAATGCTTCTAAGTGTGGGAATGGCTAAAATTATCTTTTCATGATATGGTTTTGACCGGTGTTGACCAATTGTTTGGAATGCTTGCAAGGAGTTGGACCTTAAATAAAAGTTGAAGTGTCTCATATAGTGGTCTCAAGTTTGAATGCAGTGCTCCTTTGAGCTCTCAGAAATATTCTAAGTCCCCGATTGACAACAGCAACTTGACATGTTTGTGAATTTTTATCTTCCAAATTCATATGGTAACTCAACTGGATTCCTTAATATGAGTTAATGTAACATTTGTGAAGGAAAGAACAAAACAAGTCTCATCACTTTTGGAGCACGTTTGGACATTCAAAGGTAGGGTCAAAAATAGCTAATGGCACTGAATTCCTTTGCCAATCACTACTATAGGAATCAATTTGCGCAGCGTGGCCAAAATGGGCTCCGTGGCGGGCACCTCTTTTGCCAGCCACGGTTAACCGGTGGCTAGCCACTGAGGCGCCCGCTACGGGGAAAAGGGTTTACCGCGGCAGGGCCACCTTACTTGCCCACCGCAGGAAATCATTATTTACCGTGGTGGGCGATTCATACGCCCGCCGTGGTTAATACGATTTACCATGGCAGGCTCTTTAAACTGCCTGGCACGATAAAGAGTTGATTTACCGAGGAGGGCGCTTTATCTTGCCCACTGCGGTAAAGCCTGTACAAATACACAGCACCACCCCTTCATCTTCTCCACGGGTCTTCCTCTCTCAAACTCATGGGGGGAGGCTTTGCCCTAAAATTTGAGGAAACTTTTGATTTGAGTTGAAGGGCTTGGATTTGAGGGAGGAGGACATCATAAGAGGTTCATAAAGGCTCTCCCTCTCTCCTTCCATCCTCTCTCTCTATCTCCATCACCTAGAGTTCTCTCTAGATCTAGATCTAGATCAATTTTAATGGAAAAAATGATGTCATGTATTTCTTTAACTTTAGATTCATCATAGATGCATGCTTCATCTTTCACATCATCATTTCCTCTCTTTTTCATGATTTTGGACATAAAAATCATCAATTTCTCCTAATTCTTCTTTATTTAATGTTGATTGTGATAGATAATGTTCGCAAGGTATGATGGATAGGTCGGAATGGATGTACCAGATCGATAGAGTGAATGATCGGTGGTACCTCTTTGAATTAAGGAAGTTTATTGCTGCTGGTAAAGCTCACCGTGAGAGACGGAAGCTGGATGACAACCATATGTCCATGTTCTCGTTGCAAGAACCTAAAGCCCACCGAGACAGTGAGGTGCAAACTCATTTGATCATGTATGGTTTCATCGAGGGCTACACAGTCTAGGACATTTCACGGCGAAAGAGTTGGTGCGAGTGGTGGTGCATCTAGGAGTGAGCTCTTCGACGCCGACGACTGATAGCACCACCGGTGAATAAAGATCCTTTAGGAGCACCCAGCTCCTCATCATCTTCAGTAGCAGCTGCACCAGTCGACAGTGACAACAGTTGTCATGATTACATCATGGTGGATGATCTAATGCAAGACATGGCCGAATGAAGCCGACGACAGGTGGGGATGGTCAGGATACTATGAGCCGACCTGAGGATGTGCAGCTTGTTGAAGATCTAGTCAAACACTTTCGATGAAGACAACGTTGTGTTGGCTTGCCTGAAAGTGGTTGGAGAATTTCAGAGAGTTGAAGCAGGTGGCAGTTGATCCTCTCTATCAAGGACAGTGGTGATTGTCCGAAGGAGTGCACGACTGCTCCATTTTAACCTCCATATGTTGATGTTGAAGGCTCATCATGGTTGGTCTGACACTAGCTTCAATGAGTTGTTAAGCTGCCTTGCCACCATGTACCCAACAGCTAACAAGGTGCCCTGCCAATACTTATCGGGCCAAGAAGCTGATCTGGCCAAGTGGCGATGAAGCTTAGAAAGTTTGATGCATGCCCTAACCACTGCATCCTGTATCAGGGCAATGAGTATGAGAATTTGATGAGTTGTCCGCACTGTAGCTTTAGTCGGTACAAGAAAAATGCTGGTTGTCGCGTGGCTACAGAAGACTGAGGGAGGCTTGCGGGGTGGTCGGAAGAAGAACAAGAAGGGGGCAAAGAAGAGTAGTGCGGCCAAACAGATCTCAGCTCAGCAGGACGATGAAGAAGAGGGTTACATGCATAGGAAAAGTCTAGCACTGTTAGTGTGGTACCTGCCCGTGACCTGATCGCCTACGTGTAATATTCGAGAACCCAGACGATGCCAAGCTCATGTCCTGGCATGCATCAGCTGACCGCCTGAAAGACGATGGCAAGCTACGACACCCATCCGATGGCAAGCAGTGGAAGGATTTCGATGAGGCCTACCCAGAGTTTGGCAAGGAGCCTAGGCATGTTAGGTTCGCGCTGAGTACCGATGGGATGAACCCGTTCAGTGAGCTTAGCAGCTCGCACAACACTTGGCCCGTCATGCTCACCATGTACAACCTACCTCCCCATCTATGTCAGAAGCATAGGTACCTTATGCTGACCATGCTTATCTTCAGACTGAAGCAGCTCGGCAACGATATAGATGTGTTCCTAGAGCCATTCATGGAGGAAATGAAGATACTATTTGATGTTCGGATCCAGATGGTGGATGCATCCCGTAAGGAGAAGTTCACACTAAAAGCAATCATCTTTGTCACCATCACCTGATTACCCTAGTCTATTCTCACTAGTCGGGGCAGATCAAAGGGAAGACTGGCTGCGTAATTTGCATCGATGGGACCTACTACACTTACCTTAAAGGATCCAATAAGATGGTGTACATGAGGCACAGACGGTTCCTCATCCAAAAATCATAGGTATAGAAGAAGTATTGTGAACAAATACTTTGACAATCAGGACGAGCCGCAGCGTGATCAACCGACGCAGACTAGTTGGGGGACAAAGGTGTATGAGATGGTCAAGGACATGGATCAGGTGGAGTTTGGAAAGAAGAAGAAGCTGCCTGAAGAGGGGACCAAGCAGACAAGGAAGCAAAAGTGGGACCAGATGGAGGAAGTCCCCGCCGCTGTTCCTTTCAAGAAGAAGTCAATTTTCTTCAAGTACCTATCGTATTGGAAAACACTGAATACACCCCATGCCATCGACTGCATGCACTTAGAGAAAAATGTCTTCGAAAGCATGATTAGTGTCTTGCTAGACATCAAGGGCAAGACAAAGGATGGTATCAAGTCACGGACGGATCTTGTCAATCTAGGCATCAGGCCAGACCTTCACCCGGGACCGCCTTAGAACGGTAAAGTCGATATCCTAGGTGCGGCCTGCAACCTAACGCAAGATGAGAGGACAGCTTTTCTTAAGTTGCTTAGGGGTATCAAGGTGCCGACTAGTTTCTCTTCCAACATCAAGAGCCTGGTCTCCATGAAAGACCTCATAATGACCGGCTACAACTCATACGACTGCCACATTCATGCTGATGGTGCTCCTACCAATTGTGATTAGGGCTATCCGTCCTAGAGTACGTGAAGATGTTCATCACACGGATGTCATACTTCTTTAACCGCATCACCCAGAAGGTCATTGATAAGGCTGAGTTGCCTGCCCTGAAGGAGTTCATCGCAGAGACCCTTTGCTAGCTCGAGATGTGCTTTCCACCATCTTACTTTGATATTATGCCACACCTAATGATGCATATGGTCGATCAGATCCATCAACTGGGCCCCGTGTACCTACACCAGATGTGGATGTACGAGCGGTTCATGTCCACCCTCAACAGATACGTCCATAACCACGCTTACCCAGAGGGCTCTATGATCGAGGCATACATAATGGAGGAGGCCGTGAACTGGTGTATGAGGTACATAAGAGATGGGAGGGTGATTGGGCTGCCTATCCATCACCACGAAGGCAAAACCTCAGGGATGGGGTGCATAGGCCAAAAAGTACGCACCGATGTGGCAAACCGAATGGTGCAAGAAGCTCATTACAGCATCCTTCATCAGTATATATATGTATATTATCTCATGTGTAATGCATGCATACTTTAATCTATGAAATCTGGATGTGATTTGAATTTGAATTTATATGCCTGCTGTATTTTTTTAATTCAAGAAATAATTTACCGAGGCGGGCAAATAATAAAGCCCACCATGGCTAATGAACATAACCGTAGCGGGCCACAAAAGGTGTCCGCCGTGGTAAAATAATTTACCATAGCGGGTGGTGTAACGTGCCCACCGTCGTAAAAGTATATTTACCACAGCGGGCACGTTACACCGCCCGCCGCGGTAAATCGGTTAACCGCGGCGGGCAAAGCCGCCCGCCGCGGTTAAGCCACGATTTACCATGGCCTCTAGGCCACGGCGGATGGCTTTGCCCGCCGTGGGAAACCGAAAACGCCCGCCTCTAGTAAAGTTTGTGTAGTAGTGAATGCCAGAATGTTCTAAGTCTAAACTCAGTTTTGGGTACTCATTTTTGGAGGTTTGTATCTTGCAAACCAAACTAAACCAATCCTAGATCCTTTAAGCAAAGTTGTAGATTACATTAAGTAGAACAACTTTTGTTTAAGTATGAAGACCTGGTTCAACCTCTAACCTATCCAATTAGGGATCTGAATCTAGTGTTATTTTTAGGTTCCAAAAATTGGTTAAGTCTGGGACTGAAGTTTTTGCAGTTTATAGTTTGCAAGTACCCCACTTTGGGAATTTATATCTCACAAACCATTTTGATTTAGACCAAACCCCTTTAATCAAGGTTGGAGTACTCAAGTTGCTCTACAACACGGAATAATTGGTTGAAGCAATCATCAAATGGTTAGAGAACTAGAGGAGGATGAAGATCATTATTTTAGTCAAGGAGATGGCTGCTGGAACATCTTTAGAAATGGCATTGTGGCTGATCGATCATAGGGGATGTGCGCCGTGTGGCCCTTGCGCTCGCTCGCATGCTCGCCATCGCACCTAGCTCGCCTATTTGGAGGACCCGACACTGCCTCGCTCTCCCTCTCTCCCATTCTTCCTCATTCGCCCACCTCACTCAGTCGCTCTATAGCCATGGCCGACTGGCGGAGCTCACTGCCACCGCTTGCCCTCACTTCTCCATGACTCCTCAGCCCTAGCTGCAAACACCAGCACCCTCACCTTCGTTGGTCATGCCTCTAGCACCTTTCTCGGCCACCAGAGCCATGCCCCCTCACTGCCACATGGCTTCAGGCCACCAGCACCATGGTTGCACGTGGCTGGGCCACCATAGGCCACTGCGGAATGAGCTAAAGCCTTGTGTAGGTGTGCGTGGGCCCCCTACCACTTCAGCGCGCGTTGAGCCTTCCTCCCCGCCGGCTAGCCAGGCCACCAGAGGCAGCAACTACTGTTGCCACCTGCTTCCGTGGCCAACAAGCCACGAGCTGCCTTGGGCCATCCTACGAGCACGTGCGAGCGTGCCTCATAGCCATGTAGCATGCCCGTCCCTTCTCCATCGCCAATGAGCCTCCTCTGGCCGACGTTGGCGAGCTCCCGCGCGTCCTCTGCTCCAACTCACATGAGGGACGTTGTGCTCAAATTCAAAGAAAGGGAAGGGGTTTTCTGCAGAGTCATGACTCATGTGAATAGCGGCTGGAAGGACTGTTTCATAGGAATTTATTTTCGTGGAAGTTCAGGGTCCTCGATGTAAGTTGTTTTTCTTTTATGGCTGAAAGTTTGGAAAATCACAATAAATAATAGAAAAATCATAAATAAGCAAATGAGGATGTTTTGGAATCCTTGTGAGTAGATATACACAGTAGAGTCATCTTATAATATGTGTGTGTAGAAGGCTTTTGCTATTTTTATTTATCTAGGTGAATTAAGGTTTTCTAGGAATAAATTCATATCAAAAGTTGTGGTGCTCCAATTGCTGTAAAAATTTTATGGTAGGCTACTGATGCTATGTGTGTGCTATGGTAAAAATTTTAATGTCATTGGATGCAGTGTGTTTGACTTATTGATTTAACTTGTTTATTGCTTAATAAATAGTTTTAAATAAGTTATAATTTTTATGAAGATGCAAAAATGGAAAAGGTGGTTCCATTACCTTGGTATTATGTTGTTGTGTTATGTTGATACATAATATTGCCATGTGTTTGCAGAAAATAGTGTGTTTTAGATTTATCTTGCTCTCACATGTTTTCTTGCATTAGCAATTTGTCTTTTTTGTATTAATTAATCTATAAAACCTAAGCATGTGAAATTTATGCAGTAGCCATGTTTTGATAAAATATACCATTAATAAAAGTCTTAGCCACAAACTAGTTGTTTTGATATATCACTAAAATTATATATATGTTTATTGGGAAAGAGGATTAATAAAAGCAGAATTGTAGATAAAGCTTGTAATTGTATTTGATGATGCTTTGAGTGATTGGGGTTCAATAAAGTGTTGCTAAGTATGTTAGTGGTGGTTGAAGTTTTTGAATGGCTCATGTGTGCATGCTCTTTGTTAGCAAAACAAGTGAAACATCAAATTGTTGCATTCTGAAATAGCTGTATGTGCATTTTTTGTTGTGATGATAACTTTGTGGATCAAATGATGTTTTATATAAATATGATGAATACAAAAGTTGTAGATAATTTTCTTATCTTTCTTGTCCTAAAATGTCATGATTTTAGGCCTGACGGTTTAGGAGTTATAGATTTTACAATTTTGCTATCAATTTTTTGGATGTCCTCTAGATAGATCTGAATGATTGTATTGTTTGGCTCATTTAAACAAAGAATCATGTATTTGTGATAATAGAACAGTTGTAGTGCTTTTAATAAGCTTTCTAAAATGTCTGAGATCACTACTTTTGGTGGTCTAGAACTCCAGTTATTCCTATTCAAAGTGGAATGGCAGATTCTGTCCAAATCGGGACAAAGATGATTTCTTGATGTTGTTTGACCTTGTTAGCTGTAGAATCATCTTAATATGATAATAAGAAAGTTATAGATAACTTAATAAGCTTCCTATGAAGTTAAGGATCATGCTTGTTGGATGAATATAAATTGAGATATGCTAGTTGTCCCTGATTGTGTGCCACTGGCGAACCCACGAAATGTGGACCTGAATTGTGCCAAAGGTGACCATTGATCTGGCCTGGGTTTGTGTTAGGAATAAATTCCCAGCTGATTGAAATCGATTTGACTCGCCGTCTCTCCTAGACAGTGAGAAACTTGGCTAGCCCCAACATCGTACTAACTGTATTATGGAATATGATGGTTTTAATGAACATGAATTATTATACCGGCTAGGATTACTATTGTTATGCTACCAAATGATATACCACATGTTTGGCACAAGTTAGTTGCTAATCTAGAGATGAATAGCTATAATTAACTTGATGGCCGCATTATAAAAGGTATTGTTGAATTAGTGGCTTTTTATGCAAAATGTTGTCAAGCTAGCTCCACTTATAAAGTCTTGCATGATTCTTGGTGTCATTTTATTTTTGGTTTATGATGGGTAAGTCTAGCTGAGTACATTCGAGTACTCAGGGTTTATCCCACCATGTTGCAGGTGAAATTCTTGGCTAGAGGAAGATATTGGCTAACCACCGGTGGGCTGGGTGACTCTATATTTATTTCTCATCTATATGCTTTTATCAGGGGAGGTCACTTATGCTAGCAATGTATTCAGAACTTATATTAATGTAATCATTTGAAAGCTATGATGTTTTCCGTTAATTGGTTTTGAAACCTAAACTTGTACTATTATTTGCGAACCCATTTGTAATATTATTTCCGCTATAATTCTGTGTATGTGATGTGTATTTGCTTAATTGTGCGATCTTGTTTGTGATGTTGATTTACCGAGATCCTTCATGACACTCAGTGGACTATCGGGTTTATATAAGTGAAAGAATGTGCCCATCAACATGTTAAACGGGGGTAGCCATACTTGAGCTTGTATGAATTGGGCAGTTCTGCTACAAAACAGAAATCAATTACTAGAAGTATCTTAGACGTAGACATGGAGAAGCCGAGATCCACCAAAGTACAAGCCATAGAGATAGCATCGACAGGCTGATACTTCCTCCAAACTCTTCCCTCACTCTCTAACTCAATATTTTTATTTACAAGACTAGATCTTATAGAGGACTAATCTTCTTTTGATGCCCTGATCCTGAGATGAGGATATGAATTAGGGTTTTAGGATTGCTCTAGAGTGGGGGGTAGGGCCTGCTATATATGGGGGCGCCTGTCGCCCTCCACCTCTTAGTTAGCCTCATTGGTACTAAATTTTCCATCATATCTCATTAAAATGCACATAGCCTTTATGGGCCAAATTCTGAATTGGGCCCAATTAATCCCGCAGCTCATGATGTGGAGTTTTTCTTTTTATTTAGAAAATTTATATCTTTTCATTCTGAGCTCCAAATATAGCAAATAATATATCCATTTCGATCCACTCGACGAGGCCTTCGCAATGGTACACTCCAATTCACCATTGGAGATAATTTTGATCTATGAAAAATTAAATATCCTGCGAGACAAGTGAGAGCACCAAAACTCGTGGATCTTCTTAGAATCAAACCTTATAACTATATTTGGTGATAGAATTAAGTATATATGCAGGTTGTGTTGATGGTTTATAGTTGGTGTTAATGACCATCAACAAGCTCCCCCAAGCTTAACCTTTGCTAGTCCATGAGTAAAACTAAACTCAGCAATGGATCAGGAGTTGCTAATATGTTTTCACACCTCAAAAGTACTCATGCATTCAATCAAAAATTCTCTTCTAGATTAGAGTAAACTGATCTGACTTTCATACTTACTCATATTACCTTCAACCATGGGGCTTCTTTGCCTTCACTTGGGTCTTGAGCAATTGAAAGACAACGAACAAATCAAGCACCATGTCTCAAGTTCTTTGTTTTCACCATTGTTTCGGAGGTTTTATAAGTTTTTAAAATAAAACTCAGAGATTCCATTTTATGACACTCTCAAGTCTCTCAATATATGTGATACTTGTGGATCCTCACCAAGGAAATAAAGATGTTATGCCTTTCTCTTCCTACCACTAAGGCTTATGTGGAGTTCATAGGTAGGGAGAAAGCTAGGGCATACTTACAGTGCATATAGTGTAAAGTCAAATAATGGATCCAATGAGAGTTGAGTCATACAATCAAATCAAGATGTGCATGTGTGTGGATGTAAGGTGGATATATTTGGTGGCTAACCTAATTCTACTTTGCTCCTTGAAAACTTATCTCTCTTTTCAATCTTGGAAACATTTTTGCAAGAGAACAGGGGCTATCTTATTCATCTCTTTTTTTTTCTTTTTAGGCGGGCATCTGAGTACCCATTTGTCAGGGACCTAATACCGGGGTACCCAAGGAGGTGGAACTAATAACTATTGAACATTAAAAACTTCAGGATAGACAAGGGCGCCGCTACGTTCCTTGCCCGAATGACGGGAGTTTGGTTCCGCCTCGCCCGACGCCTTTGGGCCAGCTCCACCTCGCCCGAGGGCTAAGGGCTTGTCTCCGCCTCGCCCGAGAGCTTAGGGATTGACTTCGCCTCGCCTGACCCCCGAGGGATGGGCTTGTTCTCACCCGAGGGACACCCATAGCACTGCTTCCTGCTCCGACCCCATGACTTCGACCCCGTGACCGGGGCTTGTGGGAAGCCTGCTCACCACTCTTCTCTGACCGGCGCACTAAGGGCTGACTAGAGCCATCCGACCGGGGGCTCCCCATTCAGAGGGAACCAGAAGACATGCGAAGAAAGGCAAGGCATGGCTCATAAGTCAAAACCACTATACCAGAGTCCATACCCTGCGCCCTAACAGGAAAAGTACTGCAAGGGAATGATGGGATGGATGCTTTAGACCCTTCCAGGCGTAGCAGAGCCTAAATAGTGTTGTGGGCGCGTGCTCTTCGCCCTATAGAGTTGTGGGCGCCACCTTCAGCCCTCGGACACAAAACCCGATGTAGACATACGACAACCACTACGGTCTAGAAAAAGACTCACGTCCTCCACAAATGACAGATATGCTATCACCACAATATGATCCTAAGGGAGCGGCACCCGCTTCATGGCCCCTCGGGTCCACCAGATCGGAGTATTCGCTTCAACCTCCGGATGCCCCCTCCGATCAAAAGGCTTTGCCCACAGTACTGTTTCCTGCTCTGACCCTGTGACTCTAACCCTGCGACTGGGGCTCGCGGGAAGCCTGCTCACCGCTCTTCTCTGACCGGCACACTGAGGGCTGACTAGAGGCATCCGACCGGGGACGCCCGCTCAGAAAGAACCAGAAGGCGTGTGGAGAAAGGAAAGGCATGGCTCACAAGTCAACACCACTGTACCAGGGACCATACCCTACATGAAGTAGTGCTCTGCAGCCACCCTAACACAAAGTATTGTAGGGGCCACTAGAAACTCCCATATGGTAAGGCCCCCACGTGTCTTTGGACATCGATCACGGTATGGGCTCTAGGATTTGCCATAATAGGTGAACGTAGCACGGCTCCTCACATGCCACTAGGCATCAAGAAGTATCTTGCAGGTACCAGCATCATCCTTCCTGAAGAAGATAGCTCGACCTCTTGTGCACATCCGACATCCTACAGCGACATCAACAGTATTGGAGGCCTTCAACCATTATCTAGTTTTCATAACCGTAGGCAGCAAGACATAGAAATATCTGTACTCTCCCCCTCTCACCTATAAAGCCATCCCCTTCATCTATAAAATGGGATGCACTCCCTCCCCTGAAGGGGGAGATCGATTTCTTCAAGCCAAGACTCACTAGATTGACATTAACGCTCCCAACCACAGGACCACCAAGTTCCGACCACGACCCATCCGATCGGAGCCGACTAACTCTTGACGAACAACACACATCACACACAGTAAAGCTACTATCAGGCTCTTGACATCCTTTCGACCCTTCTATCAGAGACTTGGGACCAGTCCCTCTCTCGACCGTTTGTACCCCCTACTATGAACCATTTTCGGTGCTAATAACATGAGCAGCAATAGACTGGATAGAGGGACATTTAGCCCGAACTAGTATAAATCTTGTGTCCATTAGCGCACCATCCGGGCCTAACATGCATAACTATAAATTTACTTGCTGGTGCTTATTCAAAACATCGACAGTTGGCGCGCCAGGTAGGGGACTTTGCACATTCCAAATCAAGCCTTGGATGGCTAACCACGCAATTAGCTGGGTCCTGGGCGCACACGTGCATTTTGGTGACCTGGATTTCATCGTCACACTAGGAGGAGAGCTGGCATTGAAACACACAGCCGTCTAGTCTCTCCCTCCTGTCAACTTTAGCTACCGGAGGCTTGAGGGCCAGCCCGGCGTCTCCCTTGGACCCTAGTCATCCAGAGAGGCCCCATGCCACATCACCCTCTCTCCAGAACGCTCCACACGGCGCACCTCGATGGTGTTTCCATTCAGCCTCCGCAACATTGCGGCAACCGCTGGCCACCTTCTAGCACTACGCATGGTTCAGCCGCCTACAAATAGTGAGTTTGTGGGGGCAATTGAACACAATCCGGAGACACTCCACGGGCTCCTCACGCAGGAACCAGAGTCGTCCTCCAGCTCTGACTCTAGCAGGGGGAGCCATCACCCTTCCCTAGAATGCTTCATGGCGCAAACCCCTGAGGGGCATGTCCAAGGCGTCTCCAAAGAGGAAGGCCTGGACTTCGTCGCCAACCTGCTTGGCATACTTCACCTCTGCGAGGAGGCTCATGACCTGGCACCTATCGGAGGAACGTCCTCCATCGACTTCGGGACGCGTGACTTCAATGGCGTGGCACCTGCGCTTCAATCCGAGCAAACTCTCTGCTCAAACCCCACTCCGCCATATGGCCTGTTCCCCTATGGCATTGCGTCTTCCATGGACGCATACGCCCGGGGACTCCAAAAGGTGCTGGCACCGCACCCTCTCACGTCTGAGTTCGTGGGGATGGCGAGCTATGCTCCCACCTGTTTCCTCGACATCATGGATGATGATGTCAGGAGGATGGCTCCAGCATCGGCAACGTGGCACCTATCCACCGTCGGTCCTAGGAGTACACTGTGCCGGGTCCTCATGTGGAGACCCCCAAGCTCACATGTGAGCACGGGGAGGATCTATGACGACAGTGGCCGCATCAGCCGCCAACTGCACCAACATGCCTGGCGCACCACGCTGCGCCCTGTGTGCATGGACTAGCAGGCGGCGATCGGGGTTGCGCCCATCAGCCCTAGCGCAACGCTTCAGTTCTGGGGACCAACCCCCCACAGTTCACTCGGGCCAGCCAAAATGTTGCCACGGTGGCAATGCTACTGCGTGACCTGCCCGAGCCGAACGACCCTCGTGGACGAGCAATCCACTAGAACCTCCGGGCACTGTTGGAGACCGCCGCTATTCAACAAGCGAAGTGCTCCATATTGCGACACCGACTCGCGACCTCGCTCCCCGTCCAGGGAACAAGGACACAGCAGATGGGGCACTACACCCTGTCAACACCACAACCACCGATTGGGGCACAAGAAGCCACAACCGCACCTTGTCTTGACTTGACGGCCACCCTATGCCGACCACCTATCTATGCGCGGCTTGGGCCGAACCAAGACACATGCAGTGTTGGTCGGAGTCCCAGCCCTGATAGCCTGGAACCATGGACCTTTGTCCAACACCCCCAGCAAGCGCCTTTTCTGCCACGCTTCAATGGGGGCCGCGACAAAGGCAAGGCTAAATGCTAGGATCAAGACGAAGGCCCCTCCACACAGAGGGGAAAGAAGAATAGAAAGGATCGCCGCTAACCGACCAACTCCACGTTGGCCGCCGTGGCAGATTACGTGGGCACTCAGCCCCAGCAAGACCCTCCGGGCCACTTCCATGATCTCATGGAGAGCCCATGCACCAACCACAACTATCCCGTCAACCATCTCTACAAGGACTGCCAGCTCCTTAGGCGCCTATTGAGGTAGGCCGGCAGGCCAAAGGAAGAAAAAGGCGAGGAGACAACGACCGAAGAAGGGGGCGCAGTGGACAAGGATCCAGATGACTGGAGCACGAAGGGATCTGACCAGAAGCCTACCGACTGAAAGACAACAACGACGACGCTCTCTTCGATGACCTTGGAACAGCTATGTCTTTTCTTCTCTTCCTAAGTTTCAGTCTTACCATTACTTAGTGAACGCTCCCGTAAGAGCACCCTGACCCAAACACTTTTTTGGCTCAGGACGCTCAGGGGCACCACTAGGGGGCTCTACTACCCCTTTGTTTTTGTTTTTACCCTAAGTACTCTTTTGGTTTTGTATGAAGAAACTCCTTCCTACCTAAACAAAACGGTAGTTCGTTCCTTTGTTTTACCTTACGTAACTTTGCTTTAGAACATTCTGACTGATCGGACCCCGCCTTTTCCTACGACTACGACCGGCCGAGCCTCGCAGACCACACCCTAGGCTCACAAAGTTGTGACCTATGAAACAAACAGGTAGGTACGAGATAGAAAGAAATTTAAAACAAAATTATGCTAAGGGAGAACTAAGGAATGAAAGGGAACAAGCTTCCCCGAATGGAGCAACTCCATCACAAAAACAAAAACCGATTGCAGTCATTAAAACACACATGAATGTTTTACACAGGGGTTCCCCCATGAACTTAAACTTTTTACATTTACTAACTACTTGTATTTAAAAAAAGGTATTAAACCGACCCGGTGGCATCTGCTGACGGCGCAACCAACGAAGGTGTAGGCTGCTCGCTCTCCGGTAGCACGACGTTTAACCCAGGGTCCCTCAAGGACCGGCTTCCACACCGGGGCTCAGCCTAGGAAAACAACATATATTCCATGGGACGGCCATGAAAACACAGTAGGCCAGAAGGGTAGTCTAGTCATCGACCGGAAGGTCTACCCGTAAGAACAAGTGCCTGCTCATCAGCTTCTTCGGCCCACCTCTCCGACCAGAGCACTCGCTTCAGGCACCAGCCGTCTCCAAGCAGTCTCTCCAAACAGAAGGCTTGGCCCAAAACGCTGCTTCCTACTCTGACCCCGTGACTGGGGCTCGCGGGAAGCCTACTCACCGCTCTTCTCCGACGGGCGCACTAAGGGCCGACTGGAGCCATCCGACCGGGGGCTCCCCATTCAGAAGGAACCAGAAGATGTGCAGAGAAAGACAAGGGGCTACTAGAAACTCCCATATGGCATCAAGAAGTATTTGCAGTTTTACTACATGTACTACTATGGCCGCCGCGCCAAGCTCTCCATCGGCAACATCCGAGCATGTACACGGGTCAGTTCATCTACTGTGGCCACCACACCATGGGATCTTCGAAGGCACCATCATCTGCAATGTCGAGCAATGCACCAGTGAATGCGGTGCCCCTCTGCCAGGGCATTCAGGGACTACGCCATCATCATCAGCTCCAACCCTGACAATGGCATTGGGAAAGGAGGCACTTCCCACCGAAGGAAGGCCACAACAAACGACGGCAAGGTCGACGATGCTCGGCGCCCTCCAGTGCCCCACCTCCATCGGTGGCGGTGGTGCACCCACAGCAAGGGTGGCTTGCACCATCTCATCTACATGGGACGACCTCCAGCTCGACATCGCCCTCTAAATTCACAAGCAGACCTATGAGTTGTTCTCTCCCTCGCATCACCCTCTCTTACTCAGGAACCGCCGCATTCGGTGGAAAGGAAGGAGAAGTGGTGGTGGCTCAGAGGTTGGCTAGGAATGGGGCGAGAACTCCTCTCCCCCTCCCTATTTAAAAAGGGGCACAATAGCGGAGGAAAGGCAAAAGGTCCATGGAACAACCCAACGATGGAACCTCCCTCCAGGGGGAGTCCAACGGGCCTCCTGGGTCAATTGGGCGGCCCAGGCAAAACAACGAACGAATGACCAATTGAAAGATAAGTACCCCTGTTTACTTACTTTGAGTATTAAATTCTTTACTGGGCCTCCGACCCTAGCAACGGTAGGGGCACGGACATCGCTCAGGGGCTACTGAGGGCGCATGTTTGTTTAAACACCCTCTTAGCCTGACCCCTCCTTACGTTTGGGAAACCAAAAGCACGGCATGTGGGAATACAACGATGAGTACAATTGGACGAACCACTAGACCCTAACCTTAGCTCCTGCCTTCCCAAAATGAGTTTGGAGGGGTTCGCCTACAGAGCCCCCTTTGGGGGGAACTTGACAGATCATTTAAAAGTCAATCATATGGCTCGGATTGCCACCGAGAGATGAAAACAAAAAATCACGATACTTATGCAGGTTATGCTGGCCTCGTTGCAAACGTCGGACCCGAACCTAGCACAGACATGTCTGGTAGGAGCTTCCCATGGCTCATACCACCAAGGTAACATTACTGACCCCTACTTTCATCTCAATTAAACTATATGTTGAATTCATGAATTCAAACATTGCATATGCAAACCCTTGCATCTCAATGCTTCGTGTCACGTCACAAAGCGGTAGCCGCCTCATTTAATATGAGCGATGCCTGACCGGGGTTCGAAGGCTAGCCTGTGAAGGGCTTGAGGCTACCTCGTGTCAAACAGAGCTAGGGGAGAAAAACCAAAATGAGCCCCAGCGGCCTTGCCCGACCCCATTCAGAAGCGAACAGGGACATCTCGACCTTTCTTGTTCGATTCTAACCTCGAGTCAGACCCATAGAATCTCTGTCGAGGAGAGGCCAATGGGCCGCCTGAGCCCAACAAACGGCTCGAGCATCTACCGGGAGGCGGGTTCAGAAGTAGTGGAATGCCACATGAGGGCTCTGCTAACCTCGTCAGCGAATGATGGATCCGAATTCCACACGAACATACCCATTAGCGTGCTCATTCAGTGTGACACTCGAGCCATCGAGGCAAGTGTCGTCAACTCAGCCCCTCTAGCCATGGAAACCGAGGATGGGGTAGCACACGTTCCATCCGAACATCGCCGTTAGGAAGCTCATAACGCACGGTCACGCAGCAATCATCAAAGTCCTAAGGTAAGGGGTATGAGTAAATACAAACGTAAGTTCGCCTCCCTCGCTCCGGTCTCCAGTAAGATCTGACCCCAGCAACTGCAAGGGGATGGTTGTCACTCAGGGGCTGATAAAGGTATGGGAACCTCCTTTCTTTTCTTTTCGAGAAAATATTACATTTGACCTCCTCTTCGCATCAAGACCAGGGGCAATTACATTTGACCTCCTTTTCGCATCAAGACCAGGGGCAAGGTTCGGTGGAACAGACTGGTAAGACCGCAAAAGGCCCACGCCCAGACAGCTATGGTAATTTTGCTCACTAGCGCAATCAAGTTTCCCCTAAAAAAACCTCGGGCCCTATGGTCTTAACAAATGAAAGGGTCGATTGTCTAAATCTTTTTCATTGCAAAAAGAGAAGGTAAGATCAAAACAAACGAAACAAGACTTACGTAACCATTTCCAGGACACAAAAGCACTAACATGTGTTCACATGTTACAAATAAGTGTTTATCAAACCAATTCCACTAACTACTTCCGTGAAGGGAGAACCTCTTCTTTCAGCTTGTTCGCCAGGTTCCGCGCAATGGGAGCCATCGCCTTCTCCATCTCATCTAGCTCAGCGTCTTCATTGACAGGTGCAAAGCCTTGGCTCATCACCCCCAGTTTGATCTCCTGAGCATAATGGGAATGGGCGATAGTGAAGACCTAGGTGATCCTGAGGCAAAAGGCGCTCTCCTCAAGTTGGCCCACGCGCGCCGTGATACCAGCAGCATGGACCACGAGGGAACCAGCCCCCTCCTCTTGCGTCACCCGTAGGTCATCACAGACCACCAGAACAGTGGAAGACAGGCGATCATACTCATCACCTTCGACTTGAAGAAGCCCCCGCACCTCGGCGAGATCGGCATGCAGACCAGCAGAAACTTCCTCGGCATCCAGCCGTCGGGCCACCTCAACTCCAAGATCCGCTCGACATGCCTCGGCCTCCCGATGCGCTTCATCGCGCTCTCGGATGGCCTGATCGACCACCACGGCATCCTAGTTCACCTTCTCCTGCAACGTTGTGGACCTCTCCTTAGCCTTCAGCTTGAGGTCCCGCTCCGTCTACAGCTCTGCTAGGAGCTCGTCGGCCCTAAATAAAATTTTCGTGAACGGAATACCATGTTTCCCTTAAAAATATCCAGTTGACAAAAAACCGAGTCTTACGGCCTTACCCGCGAAGGGTCCGATACTACCCCCTGGGCCACTCTACTCGAATCATTCGGGGCCTCGAGGGCTACACCCATTGGGTGCGCTCGCGCGCACCCTCTGGCAAATTGACTCCGACGAAATCGAATATATCCCCTGGGCGACTCTACCCAAATCACCTAGGGGCTCAGGGGCTACTGTCGGGGACCTAATATCGAGGTACCCAAGGAGGTGGAACTAATAACCATCGAACGTTAAAAACTTCTGGATGGACAAGGGAGCCGCTACATTCCTTGCCCGAATGACGGAAGTTTGGTTCTGCCTCGCCCGACGCCTTTGGGCCAGCTCCACCTCGCCCGAGGGCTAAGGGCTAGTCTTCGCCTCGCCCGAGAGCTTAGGGATTGACTCCGCCTCACCCGACCCCCGAGGGACGGGCTCGGTCTCACCCGAGGGACGCCCATAGCACTACTTCTTGCTCTGACCCCGCGACTCCAACCCCGTGACCAGGGCTCGCGGGAAGCCTGCTCACCGCTCTTCTCCAACCGGCACACTAAGGGCCGACTGGAGCCATCTGACCGGGGGCTCCCCGTTCGGAGGGAACCAGAAGACGTGCGGAGAAAGGCAAGCCATGACTCATAAGTCAAAACCACTATACCAGATTCCATACCCTACGCCCTGATAGGAAAAGTACTACCAGGGATCGACGGGATGGATGCTTTAGACCCTTCCAGGCGTAGCAGAGCTTGAATAGTGTTGTGGGTGCGTGCTCTTTGCCCTACAAAGTTGTGGGCGCCGCCTTTAGCCCTCGGGCATAGAACCTGACGTATACATACGACAACCACTATGGTCCAGAAAAAGACTCACGTCCTCCACAAACGATGGATATGCTATCACCACAATATGATCCCAAGGGAGTGGCACCCGCTTCATGGCCCCTCGGGTCCACCAGATTGGAGTATTCGCTTCAGCCTCCGGACACCCCCTCTGATCAAAAGGCTTTGCCCACAGCACTGCTTCCTACTCTGACCCCGCGACTCTGACCCCATGACCGGGGGTCACGGGAAGCCTGCTCACCGCTCTTCTCTAACCGGTGCACTAAGGGACGACTAGAGCCATCCGACCAGGGACGTACGCTCAGAAAGAACTAGAAGGTGTGTGGAGAAAGGCAAGGCATGGCTCACAAGTCAACACCACTGTACCAGGGACCATACCCTACACGAAGCAGTGCTCTGCAGACACCCTGACACAAAGTATTGTAGGGGCCGCTAGAAACTCCCATATGGTAAGCCCCCCGCGCGTCTCTGGACATCGATCGTGGTATGGGCTCTAGGATTTGCAATACCGGGTGAACGTAGCATGGCTCCTCACATGCCACTAGGCATCAAGAAGTATCTTGTAGGTACTGGCATCATCCTTCCTAAAGAAGATAGCTCGACCTCTCGTGCACATCCGACATCCTATAGCGACATCGAAAGTATTGGGGGGGCTTCAACCATTATCCAGTTTTCATCACCATAGGCAGCAAGACTTAGAAATATATGTACTCTCCCCCTCTCACCTATAAAGCCATCCCCTTCATCTATAAAAGGGGATGTGCTCCCTCCCCCGAAGGGGGAGATCGATTTTTTCAAGCCTAGACTCACTAGATTGACATCAACGCTCCCAACCACAGGACCGCCAAGTTCCGACCATGACCCTTCCGGTCAGAGCCGACCGACTCTTGATGAACAACACACATCACACACAGTCAAGCTACTATTAGGCTCTTGACATCCTTTCGACCCTTCCATCAGAGACTTGGGACCAGTCCCTCTCTCGACCGTTTGTACCCCCTACTACGAACCATTTTTGGTGCTAATAACACGAGCAGTAACAGACTGGACGTAGGGACATTCAGCCTGAACCAGTATAAATCTTGTGTCCATTAGCGCACCATCCGGGCCTAATGTGCATAACTATAAATTTACTTGCCGGTGCTTATTCGAAACACCGACACCATTATTTTCAATATCTCGGACACTTGTTCATTTTTTAACTCTTTTTTCCCTTTTTTATGAATTACTTTTGTATAGCCCCATGTCTCTTTTCTGCAACAAAACTTTGAGAGATAGCTTACAAGAACTTGGAGCATTGATTTGGCGGATGGAAAACCTAACAAGCATGTTTTCGTGTTCACCCTCAGTGTTGGAGTGGAACATTTTTGGGTGGATCTAAATAGAATGGCATGTTTTTGCACCTACCCCAGTGTAGGAGTAGTGCATATGTGGGTGGTGTGTACATGATCTTGATTTTAAGAGCATGACAAACCTCTCATAAGGGTCAACAAAGCTTAACAAAACTCAATACAATACAAGCAGCATATATGTGCAAGTTTTCCTAGCCTAAATAACATGTATGTCTCTAGTGGGAATTCAAGCTTTGTCATATAGGAACTCATCATGTAGCATTTTTTGTGTTTTTCAAATGATAAATCTCTAGAACTTTAGTATCACTTAGAATAAGACAAACAGTAGCTTAGACCTTCTCATATCATATCCGTCAATTACCTATACTTAGATCAGGCATATGCTATCCACAAGTTTCAAGTTCAGAGTAAATCCTTATATCAAAACAATCTTATCCAAAACTCTAGAGAATTCAAGACTGAAAACTAGGTACTTGAAAGGAATTAGAATAGAGCAACTATTCATCATTTCCATTTTAGGAGATTGTCGTCAGAGTCCTTATTATTTATTTAGCTCTTAAAGTAAACTAGACACACTTTAGACATTATTAATAAAAATAACTATAACTATTTATTTTGTTTTTCAATTTTTTATAAAGCAAACCAAATATAATAAAACAAAGGAAGAGAAATAATTAGCTAGATACATGGGAGCCTCTCCCCCAAGCTGGTTGTTGTCGTGTTCCTTCATCATTTATTGATGTTGTGCTCTAGAGGTTTGCCTCCCCCACACTTGAATTCTCTTACCTTACATAAGCAACATGTGGAGACAAGCACAACAAAAGACTAGGAGGATCCTAGCAATACTTTAGTAGATAAACATGATTTTTAATGGTTTTTTATAGAGTAAAGAAGAGCTAAATTGAAAATATTATTTAAATTCTATGAAGTTAATTATATCCAATTCTTCTTATAACAATTGTGTGTCATGGAAAACTTTTAAACGCTGACCATTTACCTTGAAAAGCGTACCTTTGTCATTTTGAAGTGTGACTGCTCCATGAGACGATGTGCTAATTACCTTGTAAGGTCCTTCCCATTTACTTCATAGTTCCCCATGTCCAAACAACTTCACTCTAGAGCTAAAAGCAGCAACTTCTTTTTCAATCTTTTGCCATGCCATCTTTTTGTCCTCTCTTTATAGAGTTTTGCGTTATGATATGCCTTTTCTCACCATTCCTCTAACTTAGAGAGTTGCATTTTTCTTTTCTTTCTGGCTGCTTCAAAGTCCATGTTCCACCTTTTTATGGCCTAATGTGCTTTGAATTCCAACTCAACAGGTAGGTGACATGTCTTCCCGTAGACATGTTGGTATGGTGACATTCCAAGAGGTGTTTGTTTTGTAAGTTGTTCTATAATCCCATAGTGCTCCATGTAACTTATCTTTCCATGCGGTTCCCATCTCATTAATAGTCTTCTATAGAATGTTCTTGATTTTCTTGTTTGATGTTTCTTCTTGTCTACTAGTCTGAGGATGGTATGGTGTTGTGATGTTATGACAGACTCCATGATCGGATAAGAAGCGAAGGAACTTCCTATCAATGAAGTGAGGACCTCCATTGCTAATTACCATGCATGGAACTCTGAAGCATGGAAAGATAGTCTCAGAAAACATCCTCTTAGCCTTATTAGAATCTACAGCTCAACATGGTAAAGCTTCAACCCACTTTGAAACATAGTCGACTGCCACCAAGATGTATTCGCATTGCCAAGATTTTGGAAATGGTCCCATGTAGTTGATTCCCCAAACATCAAAGAGTTATAACTAGAGGTTGGTGGTGAGTGGCATAGCATCTCTTGCATTGATACTCCCATGTTTTTGGCATGGGATGCACCTCCGTATGAATTCTTTGGTGTGATACATGGTTGGCCAGAAGAATCCACTTTGCCAGATCTTAGCATTAGTGTGGAATGCCCCATAATGTCCTCCATATGGTGATGAGTGGCATCTTTTAATGATCTTGGTTGCTTCCTTTGCCAGAACACACCTCCCCTGAGTAGTCCATCAGAGCATACTCAGAAGAGGTATGACTCATCCCATAGGTGGAGGCAACTTTCATGGATGAGTTTCCGCTTATTCTCCCCTGGTGGTACATAACCTGCAACCATAAAATTAACAATATTTGCATACCAGGAGTCAGAGCCTACGATCTTTGGGAGCATGTCATCCTATAGAAAATTGTTGATGGGCAACTCCTGTGGATTCTCAAACTACATTCTTGACAAGTGATCGGCTACAAAATTTTCTATTCCTTTTTTATCTTTAACTTCTAAATCAAATTCTTGAAGCCAAAGGATCCATCTTGTAAGCCGAGGCTTAGCATCTTTCTTAGTAAGGAGATATTTAAGAGCAACATGACTAGTGTAAACAATAACTTTGGCTCCTACCAAGTAAGATTTAAACTTGTCAATAGCAAAAACAATAGCCAAGAGCCCTTTTTTAGTTGTTGCATAATTAAGTTGTGGTCCAAACAGAGTTTTACTAGCATAACAAATTGTATGATGCTTTCTATCTTTCGTTTGACCCAAAACTATCCCCATAGCATAATCACTAGCATCACACATGATTTCAAAAGGCAGTGACCAATCAGGGGTTGAATGATTGGTGTAGAGATGAGTGCTTTCTTAAGGATTTGAAAAGCATTTAAACACCGATCATCAAACTCAAAGGGAGCATCCTTGGCTAACAAACTTGTAAGGGGTCTAGCAATATGAGATTTTTTTTATAAAACAAACCCTGCATGACCAAGGAAACTTTGTACCCCTTTGACATTTGTGGGGGAGGTAGTTGTTCTATTACTTATATCTTTGCACGATCTACCTCAATCCCACATTCGGACACCAAGTGTCCAA
The DNA here is from genome assembly GCF_019320115.1 of Miscanthus floridulus. NCBI lineage: Eukaryota > Viridiplantae > Streptophyta > Magnoliopsida > Poales > Poaceae > Miscanthus > Miscanthus floridulus. The sequence continues at coordinate 86,275,729 of NC_089581.1, read as the reverse complement.
GCACTATGCCCTCTCTAATCATGAAATGGCATTTTTCCCAACTAAGGACTAAGTGCTTTTCCTCACATCTTTGCAAAACTTTGTCTAAATTTTCTAAGCAATCATTGAAAGTTTTTCCTTGAACAAAAAAATCATCCATAAAAACTTGTGATAGAACCGTCCAATTTATAAGAGCACAAGTACAATGGCAGCCCGCAAGCGATAACACTATCATACTTGAGCCCATATAAACCCGGCAGTCCGTCGAGTACCACGAAGGGTCTCGATTCATTGCCAACATACAACCAAGATCGTACATGATTCAACATACATGCCACATGATACATAGAGTTCACAAATACATTGCCATACATCAGAGTGTGATTAAAGTTATTACAAACCAAGTTCAAATAAAGTAGTAGCGGAAGCAAAGTAGTTCTTAAACCAACATCTCACATCATTGTTCAAATACTTCCCAGTCTATGATCACAGCCCACAAAAGCACCATAGATTAGATATATAAATAGAAGTGCCTTGCCCGGGGCCTACTCCTCGTCTACAGCAGGACAGAAGCAGTTCTTTCAATATCCATGATATAATGTGTTATCTACAACAAGTGAGAAATAAACCCTGAGTACAAGAAGGTACTCAGCTAGACTTACCCATCATAAACCAAAAATAAAGTGACTTCAAGGATCATGCAAGGCTTTATAAGTGGAGCTAGCTTGACACCATTTTGCATAAGAAGCCACTAATTAAGCTATACATTTTATAATTCGATCATCAAGTTAATTATAGCTATTCATCTCTAGATTAGCAACTAACATGTGCCAAACATGTGGTATATCATTTAGTAGCATAACAATAGTAATCATAGCCGGTGTAATATTTTCCATGTTCATCATAACCATCGCATTCCATAGTCCAATTACTACGACGAAGGGGCTCCACTAAGTTTCTCACTATCCGGGAGAGATGGCAATTTGAATTGATTCCAACCAGCTGGGCAGTATTCCTAACACAAACCTAGGTCTACCAACCACGGTAGCCTTAGGTCACCTTTGGTACAACTTAGGTCCACATTTCATGGGTTCGATCAGCGCCGCACAACCAGGGACAACCAGCTGCTAGGACGATCAGCACTACCCTGCCCTTGGGCTCATATCTAGCTCCCACACATCCTTACTACCATCTAGAGTGTGCACTTTGACAGAATGAGGCCTAGCCTGAGTTGAGCTACTCAGCTTCGTGGTCAGAACAAGTAATCCGCCCAGCTAAGTAAGAGGCATGCGTTCAAAATGACAAGAGGGCCTCCAACGATGTGGTCCATAATCAGCACAGACGGAATCACATGAGTCAACCTACACATAGACTCCGCCTAGCCTCTAGTTACATTATCCCATGGTTCTTTTCCATGATAGAAAATATAGCCAACCGTGCTCTGGTATCCACCTATATTCCACAGGGACAGGAAATCACCCGACTTCTACCAGTCTAAGCATGGCTAAGCATATATTCGATCCTAGACCTACATAGGGTTTAAAGTATATATCTAGACAAGGTAGTTCTATGCATCAAGTGTTTCCAAATCAACCCTTATAACCTAATGCACCAAACATAAATGACACAAGTGATATTTTATAAAACATAGGAGGCTTAGAATGCTCTGGGGCTTGACTTTCAGAAAGGAGGTAGGCCTATGATCGGGGCACTATGATAATTCCTCATGACCCTACTCCTCCCTTTTGGGAGCTACCTGCTATGGTGCCTCCTAATTCTCCTCCTCTGCCTCAAACTCCAAGAGTGTGATTCCTTCTGGCGATCCTATATGCATGAGCGTAAAATAAGATACAAGAATGGACAGGTAATGATATGGATGATATGATATAATGCATAAACATAAATGTCCTTAACAACAAGGTATTAGGGTGATAACAAGATTAACTTTCTTTTACTGAGTAGGTGCATATCTCCTCTCTAGTAATTAAACAAACACCTATTTAGCATTTTCTGGGCTGCAAGACAGAAGCTGCTTGTTTTCACCATAACTAGAGTTTTATACACCCAAATAGCATGATATTGGGATTTCTGGAAAGCTTCTAAAATTATCTACAACTTTACTTTAATCATCTTAACATGATTCTGTAGCTACCAAGGTCAAACAATTCAATCATTCAGACCTGTCTAGAGGACAAGCAAATCTGATAGTAGACTTCTAACAGTTATAACTTTTAAACCATTAGGCCTATGACTATGAAATTTTAGGACAAGTAAGATGAGTAAGTTATCTACAACTTTGTTATTGACAAGTTTCGCATAAAACATCATTATTATCATGAATTTGTCAACACAACAAAAGCTACACATACAGCCATTAGTTGAATTATAAGGAATAATTATCTAGCTGCCTATCACCAATTACTTCCAAGCACAACTATTCATCTCAACAAATCATATGCATCACAAGCACCAAAGAAAACATCATGGTTAAGCCCAACTATTTTACTTATCTGCATTTATTAATATCCTTATATAATAAGGTGATTTAAAGGATAAATATTTCTAGTGCTCAATAAATTCTGATAAAATTACAGTAGCTTACATATGACCCCAATTATCTACTGTACAAATTTCATGCCATTTGGATAAGTATAGCAACCTCTACAAAAATGACAAGTTACATAACTTATTTTAGCAAAAATAGTTTAGCCTAGTGAAAAGTGTCAAACAACATATTTAATATTTTTCTTACTTTCACAATATCATAAGAACACTGTGTAAAAATTTTCATGAGCATATGTTATATATTTTTACCCCAATTATTTTCAATAGAAACTAGCAATTATTTAAGATTAAATAGGAAGACCATATTCCAATTATGCCTACTGTAGGTTTAGTATTTTTCCTAGCTATATCATGTCAACAAAAGACCAGAAAAATTGGAATGATAATTTTTGAACTTGTCTAGCACAAGTTATGCATTTTTCAAGATAGAAACAAATTTAAAAGCACTTATCTAGCTCAATTTAATTCTCCCTGAAAAATATCCTAAATAGTAGGTTTCATATTTTTATCAAATAGTACACTTCATGATGAATCCAGCCAAATTTGGATCACCTCATTTGGACACTCCTAGCTCAAGATATAAATTTTTGAAATTTGCATTCAAATCTGTGAACATAAATAAAGAAAATCAAATTTCAAATCGGGCCTAGTAGCTAGGTGCACCCGGTCCAGTGCACCTTGAGGCGCTGACAGTAGGGGCCCATAGTCAATGTGACCCCACATGTTAGGCACATAGAGCAGGGGTGCAGCTTGATCGGCGAGAAACTCATCAATGACGAGGTCATTGGCATTGTGTTTCCCACACTCCTGCGCACCTACTGGTACCCTAGGTTGGCTTGGCGAATCACTGGAGCGACCTCGCCTATGAGCATGGCAGCTCGACAGTGACGCATGGTGGCAGACTATCCGTCTCAAGCGAAGATGTGACCAAGCAAGCACGGTTATGACTTCTACGAACCCTAGCGGAGCTCTACGGTGTGGATCGAGCCACGGTGATGACGCGGTGAGCTCCAACCCGTGCATGGTGGCGCGGTGGCGCACAGAGCATGGCGGTGGTGTCACCGTTCTAACAAGATGGCGACCGAAGGTAGGTCTCCATCATTAGGGAAGGTGCTACACCTCTAGGTGACTCGGTAAAGGGTACTAGTGTTGGCTAAGGGTGGCCAGTGAAGTCGGCGGTGGCGAGCGCGTGCTTGCAGCCATGGCAGACGAGCACGGCGATGTCACGCGTTCCCACATGACAGTGACAGTAGAAGTTAAATAAACAATGACGTGAGCATCTATGACCTAAGGTGATGATGAAACTAGGTAGAAAGAGGTAGGAGGAGCAGTGGATAAGGTGGCCACGGTGAGCTCAGAGCTCAGCAGCGCTCCATGACCATGGCGGCGACAACGATGTGAAAATGTCACATTACCTAGGCTCAAACGGTGGCAATGGCAGCTCAGGGAGGTAGAGGAGATGATGGCGGAGCTGTGGGCTAGGTGGATTGGGTGGTGGTGCTACGTGGGTGCTGTGCGAGCATGGCGAAGCTCGGTGGCGACGGCGTGGCGCGGCTGCTTTGCTCTAGCGTGCGTGAGAGCAAAAGAGAGAGTGAAGGAGAGCGAGTGAGAGTGAGTGGGAGTGGAGGGTGCATCATGGCAGCTTTGCTATCTAACCTGGCCTAACCAATAGGCCTGACGCTGGCATATGGCGTCCACGACGTCGAGCTACCCGGCCGATTCAGAGCTACATTGAGTGACTGATAGATTGACTTCGTGCACCTATAGCTCCTAATCCATGGTGATTTAGTGAAAATGGTATTAGTGCAAATTGTAGAGCTATGTGAGGTCTCCAACTTTGCTTCAGGACACATCATCTAATTCACCATGGTTTGCAAGTTATAGTGCTTCAAAGTGGTGTACTTGAAACTATAATCGGCTTCTAGACTTAGCAAAATTTCTAAGTCCCTAAACAACATTTGATTGCTACTTTGGAGCTATTTTTGTCTATGTTAGGCACTGAATTAGCTCATGACCCTTAAATAATGTTTGTTACCCATAAGATAAGCTACAACTTTTATTAAGGGTGCACTACCATGCAAACAATCTATGCTACTGTTCAACTTTGGTCAAACTAGCATCATGAAAAATGACATTATGAGTAAACTAGGACTTAGAAGCAAAATTAGCCCATGTCATGAATACAAACATTATTCCATTTACCATCCTAGATATGGCTAACGTGTTTTTGTGGCCTCACAACCATCTCTTGCATTGGTCACACATTGTCACAAGCATATGCATGTATATAATCAACATCACATGTGATAATATGTAAGAATAAGATGAAATTACATATGCTCATGCTAATGAATGCTTGGATGATGCTTGTGCTCATGAAATGCAAGTGCCAAATGCATGCTTAACATTAGGGTGTTACAAAACTTCCATGATTTCTTCTATCATATAAGAAAATATAGACATCATGCACCTTTGGAATGAAGCTGGAGCGTTGCACAATCCGAAAGACATCCTTCGATAAGCATAAGTTCCATAGCAACAAGAAAAAGTAGTTTTGGTTTGGTTAGCAGGATGGATCAGGATTTGATGATAGCTAGAATACCCATCAAGGAAACAAAAGAAAGAATGTTTTGTAAGCAATTCCAACATCTCATTGATGAAGGTTAATGGGAAGTGATCTTTCTTTGTTGCCTTGTTAAGTTTTTGGTAATCAATACACAACCGACATCTAGTGATTGTTTGTTGTGGGATTAATTCATCTTTTCGATTTTTACCATAGTCATGCCCCCTTTCTTTGGTACAACTTGTACTGGACTGACCCACTCACTACATGGCACGGGATAGATTATCCCTGCATGTAAAAGCTTTAAAACCTCTTTTTAACAACTTCTCTCATGTCATTATTAAGCCTACGTTGGGGCTCCCTAGAAGGTGGATATGCTAGATCTATGGGAATGCGATGAGTGCAAAGGGTAGGACTAATCCCCTTGAGGTCTTCAAGCAAGTAGCCAAAAGCAGAGCGATGCTTTTCTAAAATAGTAAGAAGTCGAAGGGTCTCATCCTTAGAGAGTTTATCGCTAATAATCATAGGGGACTCCCTATCATTATTTTGAAAAGCATATTTCAAACCTGAAGGAAGGGGTTTGAGGACAATGGGGGGTTTTGGTAGCTCTTGAGTTTCATCTAAAGGGAAAGGATCTTTTGGTTCTTCTTCGTCTTGGATGAAATCCTAGTAGTCTTCTTCAAGATCTTTGTTGGAAGCTTCTAGGAGAGATGCTGCCATAATCTCCTCCATTGGATCTTGGTCGAGACACAACTCTGTCTTAACATGTAACGAGTGAGTGATGGGATAGAAAGGTTTAAGCTTTTCCTGAGTCTTACATTTATACTCCCCTTTCTTCCTTCATGTAGGAGTTTCTCTATTGGATGTCCTATCAAAAGATCGAATTCCCAAAAACCAAAAACATAAAAACTAAGATACACTTTGGTTTCATCTACTTTGATAGGGATGAGATGAAAAATTCCTTCACTAGGAAGGATTTTCCCTAAGAGACTTTTTAAGAGTTTGGTTGTTGGAGTTAATTGCATGTTTCTAGGAAGGGTATGTGCAAAAGATTTGGACATAAGATTTACTTCTACAACCAAATTATAAAAGACATCAAAGGAGGTTTTATGAATTTGATAATGAATGGAGGTAGAGGGAGAATCTAAACAAATGACTTTAGGAGAAAGCTTGGATTCTCCCATCCACTCATTGCTTATGATTGTTATCAACTCCTTCACAGTCTTTTTAAGGAACTCCTCTTCAGTTGGGTCAAGAAGATGCTGGTTAAGTGCTGATGGTGCCAAAGATTTCCTTATTGCATAATAATTTGAGGTGTTTCCAAAGTCGGAGAAAAGCCCTTCCTCGAATTCAAACATATTTTCCAAAGGCAGAATTTCTTCCTCCTTGGGTGGTTCAGTAACTTGGAGGACAGTTGAGGCTTCAAGTGGAGTAGCTAAAGGCTTAGGCTCAACAATCAAAGGTTCTTCCTCAGGAGTTTTCTCGACTTCATCTTCTGGTCCATCATCACATACGCTGGTGTAGGGGGTGTTTTCTAGGATTTTTCTAAGGATATTTCTCTCTTCACTAGCATAGCAATGTAAGAAAGGCACCTCTAGAAGTTGAATCAAGAAACTATGCGGTCTCCCCACTAAGACCCATATAAAAGTGTTGTAAAAGCATGGGGTCTTGAATGGCAAAGTTACGGCCAGAATTGAATAGGTCATTAAAATGTGCCCATGCCGGACCAAGAGATTCTTTTTCTTTCTGTTTAAAAGATAGAAACTCTATTCGAAGGTAACCACTCCAGAGATGGTTAAGAAAGAAGCAAAAGCTAGAGCATAGAGCTTTCTAATCTCCTTGTACACTCCCTACGGTTCAGGTATACTAGTGTTTAGCTCTTCCCATCAAAGAGAATGGAAATAGCTTCCACTTTAAAGTTTCATGTGACATGCCTGTGATATGCAAGCATGCATAGGTTTGCTCAAAATCTCGTAGGTGGGTATATGCATTTTCATCGCCTTCTCCTGAGAACGATTGTTCCTAGACCATATTTATTAAACTCAGACGCAACTCATAGCCAGGTGTAAGGATAGGTTTTGATGATTCCTATGGCTCCAGTCATGCGCCTGTGGGAGCAACGAATGGATTGATAGGCAATCTCCTAAGAACAATTGTTCCTAGACCATATTTATTAAACTCGAATGCAACTCATAGCCAAGTGTAAGGATAGGTTTCAATGATTCCTGTCGCTCCAGTTGTGCGCCTATGGGACCAGTGAATTGATTGATAGGTGTGATGTTATCCATGCTTAAAGATAAATAAAAGATATAAGGACAAACCTGGTTTGACGAATCCCAGCAACTGTTTCCCTGGCAACGGTGCCAGAAATTTTTTTGACACCTGTGGAGGCACACAGAGACAAAATCTGCAAGCGTACGGGTATCAAAGTAGTTTTCACCCGGAGTATTATCGAGTATCGTATCCATAGGGAAACGTGTGTATGTCATCTAAACACTAGTTTGTCCAGGGATAGCAATCAAGGTTTGAGGTATGCATAGAGAGGATTCCTATGGTTATGACCCTATGCAAAACAAGGCTTATGATTCTAGTGTTCACTTCGAGACGCCACTTAGACGGTAAAACACCGCTAATAGATAACTCTACCGACGCGACTACGGTCCTACTAATTTAAGAACCTGCTCAATTCGACGTGGACTATAAAAGATAGACGGGGCTGCCACCTACCACTGCTACCACAGAACCAAGAAGCAGGGAGCAAACATAGTTAGCCGATAGTCTAAGCACCACGCTTATGCTAAAAATACTACTCTAATCCAGAGGCCTAACAAGGACTAGAGCACTCAACAGAACTATGAATTGTGACAAATGAGCACAAAACTTACTTTAAATAGAAATCAATTACTAGAAGTATCTCAGATGTAGACTTGGAGAAGCCTAGATCCATCAAAGTACAAGCTATAGAGGTAGCACTGATAGGCCGGTACTTCCTCCGAACTCTTCCCTCACTCTCTAACTCGATATTTTTATTTACAAGACTAAATCCTATAGAGGACTAATCTTCTCTTGATGCCTTAATCCTGAGATGAGGATATGAATTAGGGTTTCAGGCTAGCTCCAGGGAGGGGGGTAGGGGCTGCTATATATGGGGGTGCCTAGCACCCTCCTCATCTTAGTTAGCCTCATTGGTACTAAATTTTCGACCATATCTCATTAAAATGCACATGACCTTTATGGGCCAAATTCTGAATTAGGCTTAATTAATCCCGCAGCTCATGATGTGGAGTTTTTCTTTTATTTACTAAATTTATATCTTTTCATTCCGAGCTCCAAATATAGCAAATAATATATCCTTTTCAATTAGCTCGATGAGCTCTTCGCAATGGTGCACTCCAATTCACCATTTGAGATAATTTTGTTATGTGAAAAAATAAATATCCTGCGAGACAAGTGAGAGCACCAAAACTCATGGATCTTGTTAGAATCAAACCCTATAACTATGTTTGGTGATGGAATTAAGTACATATGTAGGTTATGTTGATGGTTTATAATTGGTGTTAACGACCGTCAACAAGCACCATACTTACACTATGAATACTACTTTAACCTAGGAGGTACAAGGATTAAACTACTCAATTAGAGTTGCAAACCTGAAGAACAATATGAACAAGATGCTTACTTGAATTAGAAGTTGATTACCAGAGAATCTCAGAAGCAATCTCAAGAAGAACTTGATTCTGCTAGGGTACAAGCCATAGAGAGAGCACCGCTATGCTGGCACTTCCTCCAAACTCTTCCTTCGCACTCTATCTCTCAATCTATAATACAAGACTAGATCCTATTTACACTACTAGAAATGTGTTCATCAATAACGATTTAGTCGTGACGCTTACAAATTTCATCACAGAACAAGCGCTTTCTATGACGAAATTTCCAGCTTCGTCATAAGTAACAAGTGACGGAGCTTTAGCACGAAGAATAATGACAAAAATAAAAGAATCGTCATAAAACAACAAAACTAAATCATCATAGATCGTTTGGCTCATGTACCACCTCGAGGACATGGTGCCATGGTCCCACCAGCAGGTCCCACCTCGAGGACGTGGCGATGTGGTCCCACCATTGGGTCCCAACCTCGAAGACGTGGCGATGCGGTCCCACTAGCGGGTCTCAGCCTGAGGACGTGGCGGTGAACAAGTGGGGCAGCGTGGCCCACACGGTCCAGGTGGACCTGCATCCTTCCGCCTCCCTTTTTTTTGCCAAAAAATAGCGCACGCAGGGAGATTTGAACCCGCGACCTGCTGCAAGACATGTTGGTGCGTTACCACTGGAGCACTTGCCGTTTTGTGATAAAGGCATGCATGTTTTTCTATTTGTAAACGTATAACATGATAATTGATGATTTTTTTCCTAAAATTTTATAAAATCATTCTCTATCAATTTATTTTGATGGTTTTGTCAATATATACATATGAAAAATTTGAGCAATTTAAATTTTGAATTTCAAAAAAATGCAACTTCAGACAAGATTTTGGTTCCCCAAATGATTTCAGCTAAAAAAGTGATAAATACCAAAGTTGAATAACTCATCAAGATCTACAACTTTTGTATTGGTCATTTCTTCATATGACAAAGTGGTAACGACATTGTTCACAAATGTGACACATCTCTCATAAGGTTTTATAAACTATATGAGACATGTGTAAGATTAGTGAACAATGTGTGCTAAGAATTTGTCAAATGAAGAAATGACCAAAATAAAAGTTGTAGATATTCATGAGTTGAACAACTTTGGTATTCATCGCTTTTTATGTTGAAATCAATTTGGGTCTCAAATTTTGGTTCGAACTTGTCATTTTTCAAAATTTCAAATTTGAAAGGTTCAAATTTTGTCAAATGACAATATGACTAAAATAAAAGTTGTAGATATTAATGAGTTGAACAACTTTGGTATTCATCACTTTTTATGTTGAAATCATTTTGGGTCTCAAATTTTGGTTCGAACTTGTTGTTTTTCAAAAATTCCAATTTGAAAGGTTCAAATTTTGTCAAATAATAAGATGACCAAAATAAAAGTTGTAGATATTAATGAGTTGAACAACTTTTTTATTCATCACTTTTTATGTTGAAATCATTTTGGGTCTCAAATTTTGGTTCGAACTTGTCATTTTTTAAAATTTTAAATTTGAAAGGTTCAAATTTTGTCAAATGACAAGATGACCAAAATAAAAGTTGTAGATCTTGATGATTTGAACAACTTTTGTATTCATCACTTTTGCATATGAAATTATTTAGGGTTTAAACATTTGGTTTGAACTTGTCAAATTTCAAATTTCAAATTTTAAAATGTGTAAAACATTATCACATCCAAGTTTGATCAAACCTAAATGCTGAAGCATGATTTTAGAAATTTTTAGGAAAAAAAACCATCACATTTGGAGTTAGTATGAGGGAGAACAACTAGTTACAAAGTTTACCCATAGATTAAAAAGAGAAATTACACTGTTCTATATGATCCTTACATGATCGTAGTGAACAGTGTTATTTCTTTTTTTAATTTGTGGGTCAACTTTGTAACTATTTTTTTTCCTCATACTAACTCCAAATCTGATGATTTTTTTCCTAAAATTTTATAAAATCATTCTCTATTAATTTATTTTGTTGGTTTTGTCAATATATACATATGAAAAGTTTGAGCAATTTAAATTTTGAATTTCAAAAAAATGCAACTTCAGACAAGATTTTGGTATCCCAAATGATTTCAGCTGAAAAAGTGATAAATACCAAAGTTGAATAACTCATCAGGATCTACAACTTTTGTATTGGTCATTTCTTCATATGACAAAGTGGTAATGACATTGTTCACAAATGTGACACATCTCTCATAAGGTTTTATAAACTATATGAGACATGTGTAAGATTAGTGAACAATGTGTGCTAAGAATTTGTCAAATGAAGAAATGACCAAAATAAAAGTTGTAGATATTCATGAGTTGAACAACTTTGGTATTCATCGCATTTTATGTTGAAATCAATTTGGGTCTCAAATTTTGGTTCGAACTTGTCGTTTTTCAAAATTTCAAATTTGAAAGGTTCAAATTTTGTCAAATGACAATATGACTAAAATAAAAGTTGTAGATATTAATGAGTTGAACAACTTTGGTATTCATCACTTTTTATGTTGAAATCATTTTGGGTCTCAAATTTTGGTTCGAACTTGTTGTTTTTCAAAAATTCCAACTTAAAAGGTTCAAATTTTGTCAAATAACAAGATGACCAAAATAAAAGTTGTAGATATTAATGAGTTGAACAACTTTGGTATTCATCACTTTTTATGTTGGAATCATTTTGGGTCTCAAATTTTGGTTCGAACTTGTCATTTTTTAAAATTTTAAATTTGAAAGGTTCAAATTTTGTCAAATGACAAGATGACCAAAATAAAAGTTGTAGATCTTGATGATTTGAACAACTTTTGTATTCATCACTTTCGCATATGAACAACTTTTGATGATCTTGTTGTAATTGCAAAGAAAACTTAGAAAAAAACAGGCTGAACCTTAACTCAAAGTTTATTGGATCTTCATGCTCACTGCCGAAATTCAAAGCCAAAAAGATGGCCAGCTCCTCCGGCAGGACCACCCTCCACATCGCCCAAAATAGCCTCAGTCGTCCGATCGCGCGCTCGATGGATGAGGTTTGTTGAATCAGATTTTACAGGGATCAGCTTCTTCAGCTTTTACTTGCCACCTGCAGCTTTTCATCTACTTCTATTTATCTTGCTGGCCTCCTAATGAGAATCCAGGAAAACAAAATAAATACCCAACTCCTGATTCTCCTTCCCGACCCTTCTCAAAAAAATCTCGCCTCCTCCCGTACAGGCTGCCTCACCGCTTCCTCTCTCTCACTCTCGTCTCCCTCCTCCCCTGATGCGGGCGGAGCGCCGGCGCTCACGGCATGCAGTGCAGCGGCCAGCCCCGTGAGGCCCGCTGGTGGCCGTCCCCGGTCACAGAGCGGCGCGGGTCGGCCTCATCGGTGGCTGCGGCGGCAGATCCCCATGCACTGCCTCCTCTGGGTGGTTTGTAGCCACTCCACAAAACCCTAGGTGCCTCCTCCGGCGGTTGCGGCGAGCCTCATGGCTGTATCTCACCGAGGCCATGCTCATGGGCTTCCCCAGTGCTGCCTCCTCCCACTGGTAAGAAACCCTACCTGCCTCTTCGGCGGTGGCTCCGAAGCTCGCGACAGCAGGCAGCAGCAGCCACGTGCAGGGGCTGGCCTTTTGGGATGCCCCTGTTCCAGGGATTTCTTTGGTATTTCTTTTTAAAATTTTGGGTGAATCGATGTATAGTATATGGAGTCCAATCCATTCCCTTGGCAGGAGATGTTTCCAAGAGGCTGATGTTCAATCTATGACATATCGATAGGTAACCTATGAGTCAATTTTTGATCGATTCTTCTCGTTCTCGATTCTGATAAATATGCAGGTCGTTCATACATGGGAAACTGCATACTCAATAGCGGCTGAGGCCATCGGCTGCTGGCAGGTAAAGATAGGCTTACATTTGGGCCTTTCGGTGTGGTTTACTTTTATTTATAGATAGATTTCCTGTAATGTGTGGCTCCTTCTTGATTTTTTGTTGGATCCCCATTTTTCCCTGTAGAGTGCACGTCGTCATCTACCAGGTTTATAGGGGCAGGCTAAACAAAAAAAAGCAGGCAATTAGTGACTCCCTCTTTTGTGCACCAATAGTTCAACTTAAATTTCTGGACAAAGCACTTTGTAGGTCCCTGCAAGTGTGAGATTTGTACATGTATATTTCCTCACACTATGGATGGCCATGCAGTAATAAACACATGATGAGAATTTATTGCTGCTCCTTGCTATGCTTCTTGCCAACAATTTTTATGAAAGTTTTTTTTCTCTTATTATTGTCTATTGGACGCCGACAGTACATGTTCTAGGTATTTGCATGTAACTTGCTTTTCTTTTCGGACCTATGAGTTCTGATTGTTGCTAGGCAAGCAGATGGAGAAATGGTGGCAGCAAGGACAGCCAGCTAGGACAGTATGATGAGTTCTTGTTTAACCCAACCACTTCAATTGTGTAATTCTTCTTAGCAAACATGATAAAATGTAGGAATGGATTTATTTTTTCATTCATTTAATATGTCTTCATTGCTTAGACACAAATGACATGCTCTATTGTGCCACCACTGGTGTTGCGTTTCTGTAATAATATAGTCCTGTTTCTCAGTTAACCTTTGCTGAATAAACGTGCATTGTTAAACATAGTGTATGCACTGGCCTTGATTATTTCTTATGTCATTGTAAGGTTTAGTTCTTGGGCTACTGGATAAAGGAGAGGGATTGTCCTAACTTTAGAGGTTGCATATCACATTATCTAAGTGCTTCATAACACATCATAGCATTCATTTTTCTCTGCACGAGGGCGCGAATGCGCGCGCCTTTCTACTAGTCCTATACATTTCTGGTGGTTTCCCTATTTGTTGCCTATAGGCTAGACCTTAGCCACTCATTTATTCCTATGATATATTCAGTACTATGCTTTCAGCATATAACATTTAGTGCTAATGGTCAACAACTATTGGTTGCTTTAACTTGTATACTCAACATAAATTAGTCATTATTTGAGAAAAACTAGAAGATGTGTGATGACTGATTATTAGTAATAACATGCTGTTTGAGTTATACTTGTCAACACAGCAGCAAGAGTCTTGCCTGCTTGACTAGAGAATGAAACAACTTAATTTGCTACCTAAAAATGGTCCTAATTTTCTTGTCAGTAAACTTATAAAGTTCTTATGTAGTAAACTTTCTTGTCAGTTTAGTACTTACAATAAGTCCTCATGCTTGTCATATCTCTTTGATCATTGAGCAGAATGACTAATAAGTTGTCAGGAAAGTTTCTTTGGGGGCATCATTAAAATCAAGCCTATGAAGTAAAGAAGAGAGACTATGAATCATATCCCCTTCTCTGTTGCAGCTTTATGATTACAGTACAAGCTTTTTTATGAAACATATCCTTACTGCATTGAACCTGGACTTGCTTATTTCTCTGAACTCTGAGTTATCTAAGTTAAGTGCTTATGTGCATTGGCTGCTATTAACTATTCTCTAACTAAACCTGTACATGATAAGTAATAGATGATTGGGTTTGTTGCTCTATAATACTTAGCCATTTTAAATTTGGACAATGAAATTGTTTTCCACCAGTTCATAAGTAATAGATGATTCAGTTTGTTGTTCTATAATACTTAGTGATTTTAAATTTGGTTGAGTAACAGCTATGTCCACATCTAATAGGATTCACATTTTCCTTTATCTAAAGCAGGAATAGGTGGAAGCATAGATTCTTGCTCAACAGGCCTCACTTGAAGCAAACCAAGTAGCAAATGTTTGTATGTTTGAACTTGTGTGATGAAACCTGGAACTAGTGTGATGTTTGAGCCTATAAGTAATTGTGTCTTCTATCTTTTGCTCTGGAATGTATGTGGATGATGGCTTGGCTGATATGTATGAGCTGTGATGAAATTGCTGGAAACATCTATGTGACATTCGTCATTTAATTAATACATATTGCTAGACATACTTGCTAAATAATAATCCTATGTTGTTGACTTCTACTTGTATTTAGTTACCTAACAACAAATAAATGACTCATGATTGCAAATCACTTTGGCATCAGTTTCTGTCAATGCAGCATAGGTTTTTATTTTTTAAAATACATCTTGTGTGATATTTCCTCCTCAAATTAATGCAATAAGTATCAACTAATGATGGGTCATTGCTGTTTCAGTCAAATATGGAAGCTTTGAGGACAGAACCTGTTGCTGAAGGTGAGACAGTAGTGCCTAGTGTGCAGGTTGTGTCCTAGGTGCTCTCCCAGAACAGCTCAAACCTTTTCCTGAAGAGTATTGGCATCAAACCAGTGCCATCCCAGAAAAGCTGGCGAGGACACAAAAGGAGATGGAGGAGTACAAGAAGCTGACAGAGATAAACAACAAGGCAATGGAGGAGAACAATGCGCTGCTCAAGCATATCTTGGCCATCAACAATGCTACTTCAACATGAGCGCTGCTCGTAGCTACTGGTTCATTAAGCAAGGGGTCTGCTGGTGATTTTGTTTATGTAGTAACTTATGTTGCTGGTGGTTGGCAACTTTTTATTATTTCCTGTGATGTTAATGTGAACTGAGATGAAACTAGTAGTTCAAATGTGATGTCTAGTGGGTTATGTGAACCGAGTTTAGAATTATTGATTAAGTTGTTGGTCATTGGAATACTGGATCTGTTAATTTATGGAAGCTTTTGGTCATTCCAGTATTATTTGCATTCTGTAATGAAATCAGCATGTGCACTTGTGATGAATTATCTGACCTTTCTATGACGATTTGGTAATTGATTCTGTGACGAATTTCTATTTACTTTAGTGACGAAAATGAGAACCTATTACAGCAAGCCTTGTGGCCCAATAAAAAGTGGACATGTGGACCATCCACATCACTGGCCACGTCAGCTGCCACATGGTCGGACACATCATCTGCAATGTGGACGTGCCATGTGGACAAGACACGTCAGCTGCCAGCGTGGCAGACGTCGTCTGGCCGCCTAACAGACGGCAAGTCATGACGAAAAAAGGGCTATATCAATGACAAAAATATATCGTCGTAGAAAGAATACACTTCTATGACGATGGCCATTTTGTCATAGAACAAATGCACATCTATGACGAAAATAGACGTTTCGTCACGGTAGGTAAAATATGACACGCATTCAATGATGAATACCATATCGTCACAAATTCATCATAAAATAATATATGTGACAATTTTGGAGTCTTTAGTGACGAAAGAAGAGCATCATTGATGTACACATCCCTAGTAGTGTTAGGACTAATCTTCTCTTGATTGCTAGCTCTGATCCTGGTGGCAATATGAATTAGGGTTTCTAGCCCTCAGGCTCTTAGGATCATATGCATGGATGCCCTAGAGGGGGGGGTAGAGGTAGGTATATATAGGGGCCTTCAAGCATCCTAGACCCTCACATCAAACCGACTTAAAAGAACAGCGTAGATGTGATCCTAGAGGCGGTGGAGGACCGACTTAGCAATAGGAAGCTAACATGGGGGGCCCATAGCCTAGCTGGCCTGATAGTGGGGCTGGCCAGCCCCACCTATCAGTGGCTCAAGCCTCCTACGTTGGTCCCGCTATGGTATTCTACAATTTCCTTTGATGAATAGGTCCTCCTTGCTGGTTTTCTAATTAAATATTACTGAAAACACAGATTCATCAAAACTTATGGAATTTGTTAGTTAACTACCGTCAACAAACTCCCCCACACATAGACTCTAGGAGGACCTATTCATCAAAAATCCTTTGATGAATAGGTCCTCCTGGAGTCTATGTTGGTGATCCATTTTAGTTGTTTATACAAGGTATATTGACGGTTTGTGATGAATGTTAACTACCATCAACAAACTCCCCCACAATTAGGCTTTTACTCGTCCTCAATAAAAGGATGGATTACTTAAGACATAACCTTAGGACTAGACATCAACATAAAACTATTCCTAGTCATACATGCATTGAAGGATTCAAAGTGTCTACCATGAAACTTTGGGTGGTTGAAGAATGGAACAACTTGAAACAGATCACCATCTTCCTTTAGTCAAGTCAATTGGAGAAACATTTTAAGATTTGTAAAAACAAAACATAGCTTACCTTCTCTTTTTAGTGGTACTCTCAAATCACTCTATATGTAGTATTTTTGGATCCTTACCAAGGCATTGATGACTTTGCCTTTTTTTGCCTACTTCTAAAAGCTTATGTGGAGCTCAGGTTGGGATGAATATGAGAACATACTTGCATTGCATATATTGTAAAGTTAAAACAAGGATCCAAGGAGAAAAATGTCATACTCTTAGATCAAGATGTGCATGTGTGTGGATATATATATATATGGTGGCTAATCTAATTCTACTATGCTCCTTGAAACATATCTCTCTTGTTGAAACTTTGAAACACTTTTAAGAGAACATGGGCTATCATATTCATCTTTCTTTTTTCAGGTGGGCATCTGAGAACCCATTGTTTTAAACATCTTAGACACTTGTCCATTTTTTCCAATACTTTCTTTTTTTTTGTGAATAACTCTTGCATAGCCCACGCCTCTTTTCTACAATTGAAACTTTTCAAGAGAAATATTTACAAGAACTTAGAGCATTTATCCTAACAAATATTTTTGGTGTCTATTCCTAGTGTAGGAGTAGAGCATTTTTGGGTGGATGAAAAACATGTTGTTGCATACTCCCAGTGTAAGAGCAGCAGATATATGGAGAGTGTACGTGATCTTGATCTTGGGAGCATGATAAATTTCTCAACAAGGGTCACAAGGTTTGACAAAATTCAACACAATGACAAGTAATATATGTAGAAGGTTTTCCTAGTCTATATATTATGTCTAGCTTTGGTAGGACATTGCTTACCATAAAGGAGAGGGGTAGCTATTCTTTTAATTTTTTTAGAAATAAAATTCTCCAATAACATGACATCAAGATCAAGTTCTCATTATTCTACTATATTTTATTCCACAACAACTTAAGTAACATGGGGTCCCTAATAATAAGTTCCCAATAGTAGCAAGACTTCTAAAAAAGTATTATGTGAGTCTATCCTTAAGTCATGACTGAAATAATCTTTCCACAGGTTTTAAAATTGTTTATTAAAGGATTTTCAATTCAGTTCGAAACAGAAAGCAAAACATGTGAAAGTAGATCATATGGGCCACAAACCTAACCATGGATGAAGCGTGAGGTGAGCCAGCATTATGATCGGCCAGCCAGCCTAGTAAGTAGACTGAGCGGCCTGCCCTAGAGCCCATTTGGGTCCATCTTTGGTCGACATGGTCCTTGGTCCATTACTTCTTGGATTTCATGATTTTTTAGATCGAATCTTGTTCTGTTGTTGCGGTGTGCTCCCCCCACACCGGTTTCCTATTTTTCTTTATGCACAACATGTGGAGACAAACACATATACAAAATAGAGAGCAAGTAATAATAACAAGATTTTGTTAATATCTTAGGGCACTTTATTATACAATCAAACCTAACCACAAACTTTTAACTAGCACAAACTTTCAACAACTCTAGCAACTGAGCTAAATAAATGACCTAAACATTGACCTAATTGTGCCCTAATGATCCTCAACCTAACTCTTAACTCTCATACTTTTCCTTATCGACAACATAGCCACTTTAGATTGCAAACTCATATTCTAGGTTCTTGCGATAAACGTGCTCCTTATCTATCCTAAACTACAGAGCGTGGGTATAGTCGGTGAGAGTTTTGATCTTGTCATGCAGCATGGCAATGGTCGGTTGTTGGCACTTCTCATCATTCTCTAGGATAGAGGGTGGTGCCCTCTTCTTCTCCTTCAGCGGCACGACCTCCATCTACACTTAAGCGACGCATGACTAGCTTATACTTTGCACATGTGACATCTGTGAACTCATTGGTCTTCACCCTAGTTAGCGTCTCATTCGCCCTTGGCAGAATGATTTTGATTGCCTTGGGGATCTTGATCACTAGAGGCGCATCGGTTGGCGTGGCATGTCCTTGAGAAGTAGACATGGTGGCAGTAGAGCGATCATAGGATGACAGATGGCTTGAGCGAAGTAGGATTGGTTGGAAGGAACAAGAGCTACTTGTCATGGTGGAATGATGCTTAGCTATATGGGTTCTTCAACTCCATAGGGGACTATCTCTCTACCAACCATTGGAACTAAGGAGGTGGAGAGCTTTGGTGCTGCTGGAGGTGGAAGGCTTTGATGGAATGGCTATGGAGGCAGGCAGGGGCTCGTTTATATAGGGGGGGGGGGAAACTTGTAGTAGGGGTCAAGATCTTATCCTTTAGGATCTTGTAACGAAGGAAAAATGAATGCGGTGGAAAACTGTGGGATAGTAGAGGGTAAGGTTCTAGAATACACAAGAAAATCGACATGAGTCGAGGGGACAGATAGGTGGGCTGGCCAGGCCCACCTGTCATCTTCTTGAAGGTGTTTTTCTCTTAGTGGTTACTAATACCTACCAAATCCTAAAAAATATATTCTCACATTATGAAATGTAAAGAGCAGGACAATGGTGTAAATCTATGGAAAAATAAGAAAATCTACCTCATCCAAATCTTCATTTGGTTTTTTAGGTTATAGAAAGATCTTGAGACAATGACCATTTACCTTGAATAACTTACCTTCATCATTTTAAAGTGTTACTGCTCCATGTGATGAGGTGCTTATAACCTTGAATGGTCCTTCCCATTTGCTCCGAAGCTTTCCGTGCCTAAATAAATTAACCCTAGAATTAAAAAGTAATACCTTATCTCCTAGGGCAAACTCCTTCTTGATCCTCTTATCATGCCATCTCTTTGTTCTCTCCTTGTATACCTTGGTGTTGTGATATGCTTTTTCATGCCATTCATCAAGCTCAGAGAGTTGCATCTTCCTCTTGGTTCCTGCGACTTCAAAGTCCATGTTCCATCGTTTGATGGCCCAATGAGCCTTGAATTCAAGCTCAACAGGTAGATGACAAGTCTTTCCAAAGATGAATTGATATAGTGACATCCCAAGTGGTGTTTTATAGGCTGTTCTATAGGCCCATACTGCATCAGGTAATCAATCTTTTCATGCAGTACCCATCTCATTAACCGTCTTCTACAGAATATTCTTGATCTGTTTGTTCGACATTTCTGCTTGGCCATTGATCTAAGGGTGGTATGGAGTAGCAACATTGTGATGGATCCCATGTCTTAACATGTAATTGTGAAAGTTCTTGTCAGTGAAGTGAGTGCCTTCATCACTAATCACCATCCTTGGAACTCTGAATCATGGAAATATTATCTCTTCAAACATCTTGGAGTTCTTCACATTAGCAGCTCTACATGCATGGCTTCAACCCACTTGGAGACATAGTCAACTGCCACCAAGATTTATTCATAGTTCTTAGACTTTGGAAATGATCCCATGTAGTTGATACCCCAGACATTGAAAAGCTCAATCTAGAGGTTGTTGGTGAGTGGCACGGCATCTCTTGAATTAATATTCCCATGCCTTTGACATGCTTCACACCTCTAGATGAAGTTCTTCATATCTTCATACATGGATGGCTAGAAGAATCCACTTTGACAGATCTTGGAATGAGTGTGGAATGCACCATAATGTCCTCCATATGGTAATGAGTGGCATCGTTCAATGATTTTGATGCCTTCTTCTACCGGTACACACCTTCTGAGTAGGTCATCAGAGCATACTCTAAAGAGGTATGGCTCATCCCATATGTGGAGATGACTTTCGTAGATAAGCTTCCTTTTGTTCTCCCCTGGTGGTACATATCCTACAACCATAAAATTAACAATATTCGCATACCAAGGGTAAGATTTTGTGATCTTAAAGAGCATGTCATCCTGAAGTGAATCGTTGATGGGCAATTCTTGTGGATGTTCAAACTGCATTATGGACAAGTTATCGGCAATAAAATTTTCTACTTCCTTTTTATCTTTTATTTCTAATTCAAATTCTTGGAGTAGCAAAATCCATCTTATAAGCTATGGTTTAGCATCTTTCTTAGTGAGCAGGTATTTCAAAGCAGCATGATCAGTGTAAACAATCACCTTAGCTCCTACCAAGTAAGATCTAAACTTATCAATAGCAAAAACAATAGCCAAGAGTTCTTTTTTAGTTGTTGCATAATTAAGTTGAGGTCCTATCAGAGTTTTGCTAGCATAAGCAATTGCATGATGCTTCTTATCTTTTGTTTGTCCCAAAACTACCCGCACAGCATAATCAATAGCATCACACATAATTTCAAAAGGTAGCGACCAATCAGGGGGTTGAATGATTGGTGCAGAGATGAGTGCTTTCTTAAGAATTTCAAAAGATTTTAAGCATGCATCATCAAATTCAAGGGGAACATCCTTGGCCAAAACATTTGTTTGTGGTCTAGCAATATGTGAAAATTCTTTCATAAAGCGGCGGTAAAACCCCGCATGACCAAGAAAACTGTGGATCTCTCTAATATTTACGAGAGGAGGTAATTGTTCAATTACTTCAATTTTAGTTCTATCTACCTCTATCCCACGTTCGGACACCAAGTGTCCAAGCACTATGCATTCTCTAACCATGAAAAGGCATTTTTCCCAATTTTGGACTAAGTGCTTTTCTTCACATCTCTACAAAACCTTGTCTAAATTTTCAAGACAATCATCGAAAGTTTTTCCATAATCAGAAAAATCATCCATGAAAACTTCCATGATTTCTTAAATCATATCAGAAAATATAGACATCATGCATCTTTGAAAAGAAGCTAGAGCATTACATAGTCCAAAAGACATTCTACGATAAGCATAAGTTCCATATGGACATGTAAAGATGGTTTTGCTTTGGTCATTTGGGTGGATCAGTATCTAGTGATAACCCAAATACCCATCAAGGAAATAGAAGAAAGAGTGATTTGCTAGTCGCTCCAACATTTCATCAATGAAGGGCAATAGAAAATGATATTTATTTGTTGCCTTGTTAAGTTTTCGGTAGTCATTACACATCCGCCATCTAGTGATGGTTCTTTAGGGGCATTAATTCATTCTTTTCATTTTTAACATCAGTCATGCCTCCCTTTTTATGCACAACTTGAACAGGCTTCCCACTCGTTGTATGGAATGGGATAGATGATCCTAGTGTGCAGGAGTTTCAAAACCTATTTCTTAACAACCTCTCTCATTGCATTGTTAAGCCTATGCTATGGCTCCTTAGAAGGTGTAGAATCAAGATCTATAGGGATGCGATGGGTGCAAAGAGCATGGCTAATTCCCTTAAGGTCTTTGAGCGAGTAGCCAAAAGTAGAGCAATGCTTTTCTAAGACAGTTATCAAACATAGGGTTTCTTCCTGAGGGAGTTTATCACTTACGATTACTGGAGAATCCTTGCTAATGTTTCGTAAACCAGACTAGTAAATTTATACGATTGTTGCGCTGCTATAGGAAGATGATGGTAGCATCCAATAGACATGAGGATTTATACTGGTTCGGGCTAGAGCCCTACATCCATTCTCAAAGAAGATCGAGTGCATGTTCCTCGCTTGAATGCTCTGAAGTTCTTACAATGAGGGGTGCAGGAATGGTGAAAGAGGTGGTAGAACCTATGCTAGATGAGGGTCTACTCAAAGAGAAGCTCCAAGGGCCCTACTGCTATGGATGGAATGGTAGAGGATGAAGAATGTGTCCAAGTCCCCTGATGTGGGTGCCCTGGCTGCCCCTATATAGAGTTTGGGGCCATGGCTAGATACAAATAGGAAGTTCCCCGACTGAAGGGTCATGAGCCTGAGGGAGGTCCTAGCTAACTTGGCTTGCAAGCTACACCATCTTTTGGTGTTCGTCTAGGCGTGGCTATTGTCTTGTTGCCACATTGCAATAGGGTCTGACGTGGTGCTACTGTGCTGGCCGTGGTAGCACTATAGCCATGGTGATAGTTCGTCAGCTGTCCTATGCAATGCGGCATCTATCATGGTCGTCGTTGTCTCTAGGTTCCCTAAGGCAACATACCCACTGTAGGTAGCCACCCTAGGTCATCGTTCATCTGGTCTCTTCATGGGGCTGAGGGCCACGACCCTAATCGTTGGGGTTAGTGCTTTCAACCGAGCTAGAGGGCTTTCATGCTAAGACCCTTGTTGTGGCTCCCATCTCGTAGTGGGTAGGACTATATACCTGCCTTGTCTAGCCATATCTTGCTAGTGGTCATCGTACCTATTGTTACCACCTTGAGGCAATGCTGTGTTGTTTGTGCGGTATGGCGCTAGGTTAGCGTCTGACTAGACCAAGATGACCACTGTCACATCGGTCCTGGTGAGTCAGTGTGATGTTCTTGCCTTTGTTAGAATAGGCACGTTGCGTGGGGCTCAACCTCTCCCTATCTCTGCCAGCGGTCGTGACGAGGGAGAGGTCACATATTTGTGCATCATGCGGCTAATGCTAGAGGAAGGGATCGTGAAACCCCTAGCCTTAGTGCCTAGCCTGCTTTGCTTAGCTTTTGCTATGCTTTGGTCATTCAGGCCTTTGCTAACTACTACGTTGTGGGCCATGTGGCCTGCTAACTAATCGATGCCTTGAGAGACCCTGGGGTTATAACCCTAGCCCCTGAGCATTTTTACGATCATGAAAGCGCTGGTACGTGTGTGCGTTATAGCACAAGTCGGTGGTCATGGTGTTCTGCTTTGTCAGGAGGTCCTAGTATTGAGGTACATGACCGCTGTCCCTCACCGCACCAGTGTGCCATGCATCGGGGTTAGTGACCAAGGCAGGGCCGATCGGTCTTGTTCATGCTATGCCATCGCCGCTTTTTGCAAGGGTCCCAATTCTCCTAACCCTAGGTGGGTATTCATCACCAGTCATGACCTCCTTTAGTTTACCACGCGGTGAAAGAGTTTTGGGCTGCTCAATCTACCTCTAAACTTTATAAGCGAGGGCCTTCTCCTATTCAAAGCACTTGTATTTGTGATTGTGGATTGCTCCCTTCCTCCCTTTGGGTGAGTATGAAAATAAGGGAGAGAGAGACATGATTATCCTTTCCAACAGCTAGTGCTAGAAGGTTTCTTGCGAGCAGGGGAGGATGAGATGCCATGGAGGTCAGCTCCAGTGATCATGTGGCCTTGGTTTTACTTATGCCCGAGTGGCATAGGTAACCGTAGGGACCATTGATCAGGGGAACGTTCACCCTCCTACCACGGTCATCAAAGTGTGTAGGTAGTGAGTTAGTTCTCTAGAGAGAACGTTCATCGCTTCCTGGCCGCTGGATGATGGACCTAGGGCAGTGTTTGTCACTATGCCCGGTCGAGGCAGTTGTGATGATGTGGCGAGTCATTCCTCATCGGAGGCCATTTTACCCTTCTCTCCTCCCCGCTCTCTCTAATTTTGAGGGGTCATGACGCTGCGAGGGGGCCTTGAAGGTGTTCTTTTCCACCTTGCCCAGCCATACTCATAGTTCATGCTCCATATGGTTCTGCTTTCAAGGTGGTGTTAGGGTTTCTTTCTTGTTTTCATGGCTTGCCTGCACTTGTAACGCTTGTACCCATGGAATGTGTTTTTTGAACCTTTCATTCCTTCCTCAAAGTCAGCACCGACCCCCAAGCCACTAGTTTTGGCTAGTGGGGTTTCATTTGTGAAGCCTGACTTTTGGTGTGGGAGGTAGTCCTCCCTTCCTATGGGATAGTAAGTTTATCCTTTGGCACAAAAGCCTTTGCTTCATTTGTGTTTTGACCTTATCTAGGTCTAGGGCATAGTCGTTTGCTAAACAAGTTATGGCCTAGCATCCTAAGCAGCGACTGTGATTGTGGGGCGTGTTCCTCTAGCCAAAAGTTGACACTTAGGCTTCAGTGGGCCTAGATCACACACGCTGGAGTTGTAGTAGGGTTGCTTTCACATGGGTTTTTGATCGCTGCCTTGTGAGGTTACCATCATAGGCCCCGGGCACCCAAGGGATTTTTCTGTGAGGGGTCATTGATCCCTGTAGGTCATTGATTTTTGGTCAGTGGATTCAGGATCCTAGAAAGGGCGTGTCATGGGGACTTAGCCCTGCTTGCTTTGGGATTCTCGGTGACCTCAGGGGTCATTGCGACCTGTTTTTAGTCAACCTTGGCTTCACCCCATGTGGGGAGAGGCATGTCCACCGTAACCACTTGGTTGGAGTTGTGCGCCTCATCGGGGTCGATGGGTAATTCGAATGGGACCTGATATCTATAACACCCTAGGTGTTAGCCACTTGCTAAGCAGTGGGTTTGAGCTCAAACATGATAGGTTAAGTGGTAATCAAGAGCTTTAGTTTGTAATCTTGAAAGTGCTGATGGAAGTGCTAAGGTCAAATCTATGAAATTGAGTCCCAACTTAACTAGGACAACACACCTTTGCTTACATGTGGACCCCTGTTAAGATTATGCATAAGTAAAGCTAAACTTGCTTATTTCATGTACATTACATCAACATGCATCCATAGTGAACTTTGGAAAAGTTTCATAAAGTTTGGAATCAAGAAGTCACATGGAATGATGAATTATATCCTTGCTTGAATCGCTTTATTAAGTGAACAATAACATGTGATGTCAACCAAACCTTGCAACCTTGCTCAAACAATGCTAATTGAACTCTTGAGCAAGTGTCAAGAAAATGCTTCAAAGGATCAGAAAGGATAATTTAAGATTTATCATGATGCTGCTTTGACCAAGATGAAACTAAGATTTTGGGACCAGATATGAAGTTAGACCTTAAATAAAAGTTGAAGTTTAAGTTATGCGTAACAAACTTTGTTTTTGGACCTAGCCCAAAATCAACCTAGAAGTAGGTCAAATAGAGGCTCAAAATTTGAATCTGATGCTATTTTGTCCTTAAATAATTCAAAGTCCCCGATCAACAGTAGTGAGTTGACATGTTTGCGAATTTTCTCTTGCAAAATTGTATGTTAACTCCATTTAATTCCTTAGTATGAGTTGAAGTACCCTTTGTGAAGGAAACAAAAAAATAAGTCTCATCAAGTTTGGACCTTCAAACTTCAATCTCAAAATCGAATGTTGGCTCTGAAAACCGCACTTTGGTCTGAATGTTCAAAACTTGTTTTAGTTTCGTTTACTCATCTTTGGAGCTTTGGACCTCTCAAACTGAGCCGAATCTCACTTGGATCCTTTAATTAAAGTTGTTCATCCGCATATAGCTTTACAACTCTTTGTAAGGAAGTTTGATCCACTACAACACAAAATCAGGAGATAGGGAGGGGAGAAGTTGGGGGTTCAGTCGGATTTTTCTGATCGATTTGAATCGGTAGAGGACGATTGTGGCCAACCATGTGCAGGAGCGCAATGCCACATGGCTCCTCTAGTGCCGCCCTCACTTGCCACCTCACCTCCATGCACATGAGAAGGGAAACCCAGTGCCCTCCTCTTGCTCGCTCTCTTTCTCTATCTCTCTCACTCTCTCTTCTCTGTCTTTCTCCCTTGCTCTCGCCATGGATGGCCAAGCAAGTAGAGCTCACACAGCCGTTGCTCCTCCACCACTAGTGGCCTCCTCGAGCCACTACCATGCCTCTCCTCTGACCGCCTCCACCGTCGTGCACCGCTCACCGCCATCGGTGACCGCCTAAGCCAGCCAGAAGCTGGCCCTCCTCAACGTCCTCCGCTCTGTCCCCTGCTTAAGTGTCCAGTGAGAATAAGAGAGGAGGGGAATGAAAATAGAAACTCTTCTCTAGGTCCTGATGCAAAACACCTAGACACAAAAGGATTTACATTTGTGGACTTAGATGATTTGTGAGATCTGCAGGGTTCGTGATGCAAATGTGTTGTTCTCTTTCTTTTCCTTTATTGCATTTAATCGGCTGAAACTTTGGAAAATCATAGTAAATCATACAAAAATTGTAAAATTGAAAATGAGGATGTTTTGGAATCCTTATGAGTAGATCTATGCAGTAGATTCATAATATGATATGTGTTAGTAGAAAGTTTCTGCTGTTTTTATTTATTTTTGTAAATTAGGGTTTTCTAGGAATAAATTCATATCTAAAGTTGTGGTGCTCCAATTGCTGTGAAATTTTTATGGTAGGCTACTGATGTCATATGTGTGCTATGGTAAAAATTTAATGTTCATTGTATGCAATATGGCTGAGTTATTGATTTAACTTGCTTAGTGTTAGATAAATGGTTTTAAATGATTTATAATTAAAATAAAGATGCAAAAATGGAAAATGTTGTTCCATTACCTTGGTATGATGTTGTTATGTCATGTTGATACATAATATGTCTATGTGTTTGTAGAAAATTGTGTGTTTTAGATTTATGTTGCTCTCACTTGTTTAATTGTGTTTAAAACTTGATTTGCTTGCCATAATTAAATTATTACCACTTGAGCATGTCATCTTCTAATAGTATCTATGTTTTGTTATCATCTTCCATCCATAACAATCTCAGGTCCAAACTAGGTGTTGGACACATCACTTAAAAATTAATATATAGATTTATATAATTATAAAGGATGAATGAAAGCTTAGTGGCAAATAAACATAGGAATGTTCTTGTGATGCTTTTGTTGCATGTTGGTATGAGCTAAATGTGGTGTGGTCATATTCATAATTGTGGGAGGTGTGTAAATAGCTTATGAGTATGCTCTCTGTAAATAAAACTAGCAATGCATACTTTGTTTGCGTGATGAACACCACCATGTGAACCCTATTTATATAAGAATGTATTAGGGTACTTTCCCTATTAACCATGACTAATTTTGAGTAACTACTTTAATGGTAGTGGTGAGCTAAGTGTTTGAGTTAAGCATATGTGAGCTTGTTAGTAGAATCAAGTGATGAATCACTTTGCGTGTGTGCTGAAAATGGCTGCATGTACAGTTTCTGTGGTGATGATGTTTCCGTGATACAAATGGTGTTTGATGTGAATGTTGTCAATACAAAAGATGTAGATAACTTCCTTATCTTGTTTTTCCTAAAATTTCATGATTTTAGGCCTGATGGTTTAGGAGTTATAGATTTTACAAGTTTGCTGTCAGCTTTTGCATGTGCTCTGAACAGATCTGAATGATTATATTGTTTGGCTTATTTAAATATGGAATCATGTATTGGTGATAATAGAAGAGTTGTAGTGCTTTTGTGGATCTTTCCAAAATGTCTAAGAACACCCTTTTTGGTTGTCCAGGACTCAAGTTAGAGCTGTCTGAGTTCGAATGGCAGATCCTGTCCAAATCTGGACAGAGATGCCTTCTTGGAGTTATTTAACCTTGTTAGCTGTAGAATCATCTTTATATGATCAAGAGAAAGTTATAGATAACTTAATAAGATTTCCAGAAAGTTAAGAATCATGTTTGACGAATGTCTAGAACTTCAGATATACATTTCTGAAGTTCATGTCAGTTTTCTGTCCTAGTTTGTGCAGATCTGGTTGTTAGAGTTTTTCAACCTTGTTAACCTTTGAATAAGCTCTAGGTGTAAATAACAAAGATGTAAACAACTTCCTAAGCTTTTCAGAAAGTCTAGGATCACCTTACTTCAATTCCTATAACTCAAGTTATGGTTGAAACAAGTACCTTCTATGTTGCTGTCCAGATTTTGGGCATGTGTTAAGCTAATTGCCTTAGCTTGCTCTTGTTTTAGCTAAATGTGTTTAGTTAATTCTTGATTAATGAATGCTTGTAATAGCTAAACTTAAGTTAACTTGTGTGCCATACTTTATGTGCTTGCTATCTTTCTATAATAGATTGTGTGATGTTTAGTTAAACAACTCTAGGTAACCTTCTTGTGTAACCTTGAGCTTGTTTTGAATGCTTTTATGTGATGCATCCCTTGTGGCCATTCTTTGCATTCATATCTCAGCATTGTGCATCTCATTTAGGTATGCTAGATGAACCACATGAAGGGTGGAAGGACATGATGTTGGAGTCGAACCAGAAGACGGTGTTGGTGGATAAGTCTCGAAGTTGGTGGATGGATCCAGAAGATGGAAGGACCCCGAGAGTTCATGCCTGAACTAGAGATGCTCGCCAAGCGAGTGTCATATAATAAACACTGACCTAGTATTGGATCTCAGGCAAGCCCCAGAGCATTCTAAGTCTCCTACCCTCTCTTTTAAAATGCACTTGAGTATAATCTTGTTTTGTGCATTAGGTTGATAGGAGTTGAATGAAACTGTTGGTGCATAATTCCTACCTTGTCCACTATACATGAATACCTGAACCCTTACTAGTATGAGTAGGACGTTCTATGCTTATCCATGCTTAGACCAATAGAAGTGGGTGATTTCCAATCACCCACAACATAGGTGGATATCATGGTCATGGTTGGCTATATTTGCTATCGTGGAAAATAACCATGTCATGATGAATAAATGGAGACCGGATGAGATCTAGTGATTGAGAGGCAGCAGGACATGGAGGTCTTGTGTGTATATTTATCCCATTTGTGTTAGTTAAGGACCGCATCATTGAAGGCCCTCTCATCATTTTGAACGCAACATTTCACTTACTGTTCGGATAACTCATTTCGACCGTGAAGCCGAGTAGCTCAACTCAGGCTAGGAGTTGTTCTATCCAAGTGCGCACACTGGAGGTACTAAGAATGTCTAGGGAGCCAGATGTGAGCCCAAGGGTAGGCTAGGCCTGAGCATCTTGGTAGCTGGTCAGTCCCTGAGGGTGAAGCGCCGATCGAACTGAGCAAGTTGAGTCCTGAGTTGTACCAAAGGTGACCCAACGTGACCCCGACGAGGGAAGTGTGGGTTTGTGTTAGCATTTCTGTCTAGCTAGTTGCAGTTGATTCGAATCACCATCTCTCCCTGATAGTGAGAAACTTGACTGAGATTCCTCATCGTAGTAACACTGCAAGGAAAATGATGGTTATGATGATTATATGATAACCTAGATATGGTCACTAATGTTTTCTTTAGTTTAATCAAGTGATTGCTCTAGAATAGGTGCAAAGATAGCCATAATAAGCTTCACTAAACTTGATGCTAAAATATTGACTAAAAGATTGAAAGTAAGGACTCATGATAGTAAAGCTCTTTTTGCAAAGTTATGCTATCCAACCAGCTCCACTAAATAAGCCTTGCATATCCTTGAGTCTTTTTATTTCTCTCCTGTCGGGTAAGTCTAGCTGAGTACATTCGAGTACTCAGGGTTTATCCCACCATGTTGCAGGTGAAGTTCTTGGACTGCTGAAGATGGTGGCTAACTGCCGGTGGGCTTGATGACTCTATATTTATTTCTCGTCTATATGCTATTGTCGAGGATGTTACTTATGCTAGAAGTGTATTTGAAACTTATGTTATTCTAACCATTTTAAAGCTATGTTGTTTTAGCCATCATATTTGTAAACTTCGCAACATATTATTATTTGGGAACTCAATTGTAAACATTATTCCCACTGCAACTCCGTGTATGCGATGTGTATTTGCTTAATCGTATGATCTTGGTTGTGATGATTGATTTACCGAGGTCCTGTGTGACACTCGGCAGACTACCAGGTTTATATAAGTGCAAGTGTGTGCGTGCCACCGTGTTAAGCAAGGGCAGCGGTGCTTGAGCTTGTATAAATTAGGGCGGTTCTGTCGTAATATCCCCCACAATCGACAGTGGAGTTTGGCTATGCCTCATGTGAGACGTCCCATAAATCATCGGCCATCAATCCTATTGGTCCCCAACTACCTCAGTAGCGGCTAGAGGGCAAGATGCCTCCCCTAGAGGGGGTCAATCTGGGATACTTTGAAGTGGATGACTCAAACACGGCGAGAGATGGTCATGTGGCTCCACACCACTGATTAGAGCCACAGGGGCCATCTCCTCCTTGCCCCTATCCCTTTTTAGCCTCGAGTCCTTCTAAGGACCAGCTAAAGGTAGAGTTCCTAGGTATGATGTAGGGTCTTAGATGTGGCAGGGTCACTTTGTGTGTGGACT
This sequence comes from Miscanthus floridulus, assembly GCF_019320115.1. Taxonomy (NCBI): domain Eukaryota; kingdom Viridiplantae; phylum Streptophyta; class Magnoliopsida; order Poales; family Poaceae; genus Miscanthus; species Miscanthus floridulus. Next base: position 86,245,132 of record NC_089581.1, on the reverse strand, counting down.
TGAGGGATCATTGCTTCCTTGGTCACTTCATGGCTTAACGACGACTACTCGATTATTAGGCAAGGAAAGGTTGCATGGGAAATCGAAGAAGTGAAAGAAGGGGTGTAGGTCTTATGCGTGCTCTGCCAATCGCTTCTTCGTTCCCTATCCTTCACCTCGTTCTGCTGGGGCCATTTCTATCTGGGGTCTTTTTGCAGAAAAGGGTTAGTTTGATAACAGGAAGGTTAATATAAATGTGGGAAGAGAGACTAAGGATAGAATATGCGTAGCTGCTCAATGTTCTAGGAATTGGTGTACATCTCGTTGGCATCATTCATGAGCCGATAGGATCCCAAGCGAATAACTTCGGTGATGATGTAGGGTCCTTACCAAGGTGGCGTTAGCTTGTGTATGTCTTTGGTGGTTTAGATCCGCTGTAGGATGAGGTCACTGACCTAGAAGCTCACTCTCGGACGTTCTTGTTGTGGTACCTCTTTAGCGCTTGTTGGTACTTCATGGACTAGAGGAGCACCATCTTGCGGGCCTCGTCAAGTTAGTCAAGTGCATCTTGCCGATCTTTCTCTACTTTGGCTTCATCATACACCAAGACTCATGGTGCTCCATAGTCAAGGTCGTTCGGTAGGACAGCCTCAGTGCCATATACCATGAAGATCGGTGTATAGCCAATGGACCAGTTCAGAGTCATCCTCAGGCCCTAGAGCATGGCTAGTACCTCCCCCACCCATCATCCTATGAATTTGTCAAGCTTGTTGAAGATGCAGGGTTTGAGGGCCTGAGTTATCATGGCGTTAACTCGCTCCACTTGGTTGTTTGTCTGTGGGTGAGCAATAGAGGCCTAGTTGACTCGAATGCCATAGTTGTCGCAGAATCAAAGGAACTTCTTCATGGCGAAGAGCATCCTGTTGTCATTGATTATGAAGTTTGGGACCCAAATCTATATATGATGTCAAGGAAGAATTCCTCTGTGTCTTTGGATCTTACTCTCACTATGGGCTTGACTTTGATCCACTTGTTGAACTTGTTGATTGTCACTAGTAGATGGGTGCAACCCCTAGGTGCCCTCCTAAATGGCTCGAGCAGGTCGAGCCCCTAGGTCGCGAAGGGACCACATTAATGGGATGGTTTGTAGCTCTTGTGTAGGTAAGTGCATTTGCCATGTGTAGAACTAACATCCCTCGTAGCTTTGCATGATTTGCTAAGTGTCGACAACTGCTGTGAGCCAATAAAAGCCTTGTCGAAAGACCATCCCAATGAGCTCTCTGGGCACTGTGACATGTCTGTAGATTCCTGCATGAGCTTCCCGCAGGAGTTGTTGCCCCTTCTCCTAGGAGATGTACTTTGAAGAATCCCTGAGGTGCTACATTTGTAGATGATGTCACCTATGATCATGTTTGATTTGTAGCATCTTGCTAGATGCCATGCCTCTGTTAGGTCATCAGGTAAATTCCCCCGTGCTAGGAATTCTATGAAAGGCGTGGTCTAGTCTATCCTAGTGTCTACCATAGCTCGATCAATCACCAATAGGTTGGGAGGGCTCATGGCCTCCGGGTCATGGTGGTGTTCAAATGGTAGGGCAGGTTCTGCCTTTCTAGCCACACCCGTCGATTGCTCGTGCGGCTGATGGGCTTGCACCGATGGTTCAGGGTGCATCATTAATGAACACTCCTGGTAGGGCCAGGTCCCTGACTCGATGTGATCTTGGCCAAGGAATCAACGGCTAGGTTGTCCCACCTGAGGATGTAGTGGAGTTCTAGCCCATCAAACCTTTCTTTGAGTTTTAGGACTCTACAACAGTAAGTCACCATCTTGCTATCATGACATGATGCTTCTTTCATGACCTAGCTGACGACCAGCTATGAGTCCCCCTCATGAAGAGGTGGTGGGCGCCGAGCTCGAAGGCAATTCTAAGGCCATGTATGAGGGCTTCGTATTCCACGACGTTGTTGGTTGCCTGGAAGTGGAGTCAAATGGCACACTCCATGTGCCTCTCCTATCGAGGAGATTATGATGACCCCAGCCCTATACCCATGGCCATTAGTGACCCATTGAAATATAGTGTCCTAGTACTCCTAGCAGGTCGGAGGCTGAGGGCATTTACACTTTAGTCCATTCGGCGATTAATTCCACAAGGACTTGCGATTTGATCACTGTTCTTATGACGTACATGATGTGGTAGCCCATGAGCTTGGTTGCCCATTTGGCTACACGGCCGAAGGCATCATGGTTCTAAATCACACTGCCTTGCAGGGGTAGATGCCACGACCACAATGGGGTGCCCCTCAAAGTATTGTAGTAACTTTCGTTTGCCGATGAGGATGGCATAGATGAGCTTCTGGATTTGCAGGTAATGCACCTTGGTGTCCGAGAGAACCTCGCTAATGAAGTACACTAGCCTCTAGATCTTGTGGGAGTACCTACTCTCTTCATAGTCAATAACGAGTGCCACTGCTAACCACCTGCATGGTTGCGGCAATATAGAGGAGGAGTGATTCTCCCTTTTGGGTGACACCAGCATGGGGGCACCACTAGGAATGCCTTAAGCTTCTCGAAGGCTTCCTATGCTTCAACCGTCCAGGTGAACTAGACGGCCTTCTTTAGGAGCTTGTATAGTGGCATGCCACACTCCCCCAATCGCAAGATAAAGCGACTGAGGGAGGCTAAGCATCCCATGAGCTTTTGGACTCCTTTTAGGTTTGTGATGGGGCCCTAGATTCTCGATCGTTGTGATCTTCTCTAGGGTTGTCTTTGATGCCCTGATCAGATATGATGAACCTAAGGAGATTTCCCTTGGGGACCCCGAATATGCATTTCTCAGGGTTGAGCTTGATCCTGAATTCTCTGAGATGAGCAAAGGTGGCTTCTAGTTTGCCAACCAGCTAGTCAGCTTTCCTAGACTTTACGATGATGTCATCAATGTAGAACTCTATGATGTCCCCGCCGAGCCCACGAGGCACCGATTCATGCACCTTTGGTAAGTGGCTCCCACATTCTTAAGCCCAAAGGGCATGGTGATGTAGCAGTAAGCACCAAATGGGGTGATGAAGGAGGTGGCAAGCTGGTCATCCTCCTTCATTGCAATTTGATGATACCCTGAATACACATCCAGGAAGCAGAGGGTTTCACAAACCGTGGTCATGCCTTGTTCAGGTTGGTGTAATCCATACTCATCCTCCATGTCCCATTCTTTTTCTAAAATAGGAAAACTTCCTTGATGAATCCCGCCTCCAGGAGCCTAGCGATCCAGTCTAGATGCACTGTTTGATTGGTTTGTAACTAGGTAGAATGTCGAGGCTATGCTCGGTGGCCCGCCTTGGGATTCTTGGCATATCAAACGGTTTCCATGCAAAGATGTCCCGATTTTAGAGCAGGAAGTTGATGAGCTCATGCTCCAACTAGTCAAAAAGGCCGTAAGCAATTTGAATGGTCTTGTTGGTATCTTTGGGGTTGACTTGTACCACCTTGGTGTCTTCAGTGGGCTTGAATGCCCCCGCAGACTACTTCCTTGAGCTAGATTCAGTCATGATTTTAGTCATGATGGCCTGGATAGTTCACAGCTCTGAGGCTCAATCTGCTGCTGCTTACGATGTTGAGGTTTTCCTCCTCACAGGAATGCATCTAGTGTTGGTCGTCACCGATCATGATGACCCATTGAGAACCGAGGAGCTTAAGCTTGAGGTAGGCATAATTACTGGACGGCCATGAATTTTGCGTAGCATGGTTGCCCCAAAATGGCATGGTAAGAGTTCATAAATTCATTCGTCCTCCAAACATGATGGGTAAGGTGTTCTGCCCGAGGGGTGATATACGTGCTCCAGGGACGATCCCATAGATCGGGGCATTCGTTGGCCACTGTTGCTGCTCTAGAGAGGCCTATGGCATCGTATGCCTGTAAGTAGAGGTCATTGTGTCTGCTTCCTTCATCCATCAACACATTGGTGAGTCATGTTCCTCTGATCGTTGCACTGACGACGAGGGGAAAACATCCTGGTGACTAAATATAGTTACCGTGATCAGTCCTATCGAAGGTGATCATTGTCTCCAACCATTTCAAGTAGGCTAGGCTAGTCTTGGACTAGGATGTGGTCACATTGACCTCCCTCCCCACTGAAAGTAGACTTTAGCTTTGACTCATAATTGGGAGGCTCGCTGATTAGGGGGATCAGGCTATCTTGTTGCATCAAATGTTCGAGTGCATGGCCCCTAAAAACCGTTCCATAAATTCACCTGCCATGGCCTAGGAGCTCGAGATTCTCGAATCAGGGGATTCAATCATAACCTTTGGTGTGGGAAGATAGTGGCCCTTTCGTCATGGTGCACTCTTGGATGTGGCCACCGTAGGCCATTCCATGAGCATGCCCACCATCGGTGGTGACAGGAGGTGTTGGCCCCCTGTTTATGAATCAACTTTGGGATGTAGCCCTCGAGGGTAGTTGTGAGAGCATGTTCACCATAGGCCATGGGATCTAGACTTCAAAGATGGAGGTACGGACTATTGCCAGAGGTGGACAGTGGGCACTAGGCCCTTTGATGCCAATGGACTCATACTTTTCATGGTGGATGTGGCCACCATGGGCCATTCCGCTAGTGAGTTCATTGGTGGTGCAAGAAGCCATCGCTTCCTTCTCAACTATCGAGAGCGCGCGACTGACACCTACCTAGCGCACCAACTATCGGTGTTTCGTAAATCAGACTAATAAATTTATACGATTGTCGCGCTGCTTAAGGAAGACAATGGTAGCATCCAATAGACATAAAGATTTATACTGGTTTAGGCCGGAGCCCTACGTCTAGTCTTAGAGAAGATCGAGTGCATGTTCCTCGCTTGAATGCTCTTGAGTTCTTACAATGGGGGTGCAAGAATGGTGAAAGAGGTGCTAAAACCTATGCTAGATGAGGGGTAGCTCAAAGAGATGCTCTAGGGGCCCTACTACTATGGATGGAATGGTAGAGGATGAAGAATGTGTCCATGTCCCCTGAGCTGGGTGCCTTGGCTACCCTGGCTACCCTTATATAGAGTTTTGGGCTAGGGCTTGATACAAAGAGGAGGTTCCCCTGACCTAAGGGTCATGAGCCTAAGGGAGATCCTAGCTAACTTGGCTTGCAAGCTATATCATCTTCTGGTGTTCATCTAGGCATGGCTATTGTCTTGTGGCCACATTGTAGAAGGGTCTGACATGGTGCTCCCATCCCATAGTGGGCAGGACTGTATACCTACCTTGTCGGGCTATATCTAGGCCAGTGGTCATCATACCTATCATTGCCACCTTGATGCGATGTTGTCTTGTCCAGTGCGGTATGGCACTGGGTTGGCATCTGACCTGACCGAGGTGACCGCTGTCACATTGGTCCTTATAGGTCAACGCAGCATGCTTGCCTTTGTTAGAACAGGCATGTTGCGTGGTGCTCAACCTCTCCCTGTCTCTCCTAGGGGTTGTGTTGGGGGAGAGGTTGTGTATTTGAGCATCTTGCAGCTAATGCTGGAGGAAGGGATTGTGATCCCCTGGCCTTAGTGCCTAGCCTACTCTGCTCTGCTTTTGCTGGACCTCAGTCGTTTGGGCCTTTGCCAACTGCTGTGTTGCGGGCCATGTAGCCTACTAACTGATTGATGCCTTGAGACACCCCAGGGTTATAACCCCGACAATCTAGATCATTATTAAGAAAAGCATATCTAAGACTAGAAGGCAGGGGTTTAAGCTCAACGGTGGGCTTAGGTGGTTCTAGTGATTCATCTAAAAGTTTAGGCTCTGTAGGATTTTTGTCTTCCTCTTTGATGAAGAACTAGGCATCATCTTCAAGGTTGGATTCGTTCAAATCATCAAGAGATGCAACCTTAACCTCTTCCATTGGGTCTTCCTTGGGAATTGGATCAGTCTTAACATTTAGGGAATGAGTGATGGGTATAGAAAGTTTAAAGTTTTTTTCCAAGGCTAATTTTCAACTTCCCCATCTGTCCTTCTTGGATAAGTCTTTCTATCGGTTGTCCTATCAATAGGTCAAACTCTATGATATCAAAGATATAAAAGCTCAAATGAACCATGGTTCCTTGTACCTGGATAGGGAGGACATAAAGAATTCCCAAACTTGGGAGAATGTGTCCTGAAAGACTTTTTAATAACTTTGTTATTGGGGCTAATGGCATCTCTTTTAACAACTAGATTATAAAGACCATCGAAAGGAGCTTTGTTAATTTAGCAACAAATGGAAATAGAAGGTGAATCTAGATGAATCACATTAGAGGAAAACTCTGATTCTTCTAACCATTCATTGCTTATAATAGACACTAGCTCTTTTGTAGCCTTTTTAAGGAAAACTTTCTTAGAAAGGTCAAGGATTTCTTCATGGGATGATGATTTCCTAGGCTTCTAGGGTCTCCTCATAGTATGGTAATTTGAGGTATCTCTGTATTCATCAAAAAGTTTAGCCTTGAATTCAAGCATAAAATCCAAAATTGGAGTTTACTCCTTTTCCTATGGTTCAGGATTTGGGACTGCTGAAGTTGGTGATGGGTTAGGCAAAATTTCCGTTTTAGCTATCTGTGGTTCCTCCTCTAATGGTTTCTTTTCTACTTCTTCTAGGGTGTTCTCTAGTTTTTAGTAAGAATGCTTCTCCCCAAATTAGCGAAGACATGCAAGAACGAGCCTCCTGAGGCCGTATCAAAATGCTTCAAGGTTTTCCTATCAAGACCCATTGAAGAAGAATGGGATCTTTAATGGAAAGGTCATGGCTAGTATTAATAAGAGCATTAAAATGATCCCATGCCATACCTAGAGATTCTTTTTCTTCTTGTTTAAAAGATAGAACCTCTGAACAAAGGCTGACTACTCTAGAGATGGGAAAGAAATGCAAGCAAAAGCTAGAACACAAGGCTTCCTGTGGGGGGTATAACCCTAGGTACCCACAATAATAGACATGGGCCGCACCACAAGGGGAGGTTCAGCCCATAAGATCAAGGCCTATGGTGCTCGGCTCTGATCGGCGTGCACCGCAAGGCAATCAGAAGACATCTTGGTGATGAAGGAAGATAATTTTGGATAAGATAGATATCATATTCCTTGTAAATACTTACCATATAACTGAATAGATCTATGCCTAAACTAACTTGTAACCCTACCCCCTAGACTATATAAGGTAGGTAGGGAACCCCCTCGAATCTAATACACAATCAATACAAAATAATAGAGCACAGGATGTAGGGTTGTACGTCTCATTGATGGCCTGAACCTGTATAAATCTTGTGTCTTGTGTCTCTGTTACCATTAGGTTCCTGATCATGCGCACCCCCACCAATCATCTACTACCGTGGGTATACCCCTTAGTAGACTGCTGACTATATTTCATCGACAGTGGCGCGCTAGGTAGGGGGTGTGCATGCTGATTCCATGGTGAGCCAGATGGTCTGCTTCCCAAGCTCCATGATCCTTCCCGAGCTAGGTCAGACCTTCATGGTTGGATCTATGACCTGGGTCATCGGCGCCGACGGTGTCGAGGAAATCATGGAGGCGGTGTAGAATCACCATGCGCCAATCGTGACAACATCTAAAATGACATCTCCAATCTCAGCGCCTCACCACTGGGTTAGAAGATCCATCAACAATGATGATCTAATCGCATCCATCGATCTAGTCACAGACCGCTTAGCGAAATGCCAGCTCCTCATGGATTTGTTCTTAGATCAATCTAGAGGGAGTGACGAAATTCCTTCACTTCAAGGTCACCATGCCACTAATGCCGAGCACCTAGCTCATGCATGTCGTCCAAGGTGGCAAGATGAAGATTTGGTGATCATGGCAACTTCAGAAGGGTGTATCGTTTAATGCCGACCACTCCTCGCCCCGATGGAGAGCATGCCGAAGCCCTATTCTTTTAGGCTGGTGGGTGCAGGTCCGATCTATTAGGACACCATGCACCATCTTTTCACAACCATGCCAAGCGTATCCATGTCAACGACCTCTATCAGATCGACTTCTCTAAGGCCGATGACCTCTATCAGATTGACTTCCCTGAGACCTCTATCTTTCCCCTAGTAGAACGCATGGCGATCTCATAGAGCTAGCAAAGGTGACCCGCCACCTCTCACTCATAATCTCCAACAAGAGTTCCTCATGGTGGATAACTAGCAAGTGGAGCAGACGCAGAGCGCCAATCTGGCTATGGCCACCCACGAGTTGGCTAGACTCCCACCAATGCTGAAGGTACTCAAGATTCAAGCACTGCTTAAAGTAGCTCAAGTCAAGGTCAATGACATATGGAACCTAGCTCCATCTTTTTTGACAGTGTCCACACATAGTCGTAACCCCTGTGGCTCTCGCTGTCATTGGGGGAGTCGCTTCCATAGTGGCCAAATCATCCAAGGGGGGTCCTAGGGGTAATGTTGCCATCAATCCTGGATCAAAAGGACCATGAAATCAGTGTGGCTGACCAGCTCATAACGCCAACCTAGAGGTTAATCAACCCCTACGCGGTGACACCAACGACCGCATCAACGCCAATCTTCATGCCCACAATCACATCAAAAATAGTCATGCCCAGTGACATCAAGTAGAACTCCAATGCTGACAAGAGTACGACAACCAACATGGCGACCCTATCGACTTTCGACCACTCACCGCAATCAAGCCAATGGGACCCTGCCCCTTCACAGCAAGGCTGTGAGCTATACAATGGCCCATAGGCTTCAAGATCTTTGAGGTCGATCCCTACGGTGGCAAGGCTAATCCCGAGTAGTGGATGCAGCAATATGAGATTGTCATGCGTGCCGCTGGGGGAAATAGCGATGTAATGGCAAATTACTTGCCTATCATGCTCTCCCAAATAGCCAACAATTGACTTATGGACCTAAGGGAGGACTCCATCGAATCTTGGGATGATCTCAAGAAAGTCTTCGTTGAGAATTACATGGCAATGTGCTAGCAGCCTGACATGAAATATGATCTAGAGAAACTCCATCAGACCTCTGGGGAACCTCTACGAAGCTACATTAGGCATTTCTCTGAATCAAGGAACACCATCCCCAACATCGGGGATAGCGAGGCCATCTCCGCTTTCACCAAAGGACTCCATCACCATCAGGAGCTGCGCTCCAATCTTTACCGCAAGAGGCCCTAGACCATCGATGAACTCCTCAAGGTTGCAAACTCATATGCAGACTCCAAAGAAGCTAATCAGTAGTTCAAGAATGACGTAGCTCGTGCTTCCTGCTTGGATCGCCACCCATGTCGTGATGATGATTGCCATGAAGAACGACATTATGAAGATCACGGTAGGTGCTACGACGATCGTGAACACTGTCATAATGATTGGCCAGAGGGATCAAGGGCTGCATAGCCATGTCGCCACTGACCAGAAAACTTCATCAACAATGTAGAGTAGCCACATGCTAAGTGCAATTTCAATGCTGCCTACAAAAAGCTCCTCAATGGTCCGTGCCCAATTCATAAGAACAGCAAGCACACCATGCGGCAATGCTATGGCTTGGCCAAAGCTTTCTATGATGAGGAACAGAAAAGGTAGACGCACAAGGATGATGAGTCAGATGATGGCAAGGGGGAGGAGCATTCTAAGGATGCATGACCCACTTTCCAAGATGCCAACAAGACCGTCACCACAATCTTTAGAGGGTACGCTGCCTCCAAGAGCAAACGCTAGTAGAAGCTCAGCACTCGGTAGGTCATGTCAATCACCAAGTACGACATGGTCACCGATCCCAAATATCTAGATTGTTCAGAGCATCCTATCACATTTAGTAGGGCCAACCAGTGGGCAAATATCCCATACCCAGGGTGTTTCCCACTCGTGCTGGATCCAATCATCAGCAACATGCAGTTCAGGAAGGTCCTCATTGACGGTGGGAGGGCCCTCAACATCCTCTTTGCTGGAGCCCTAACCGAGTTAGGACTCATGAAGGATGATCTTGTTCATGTTGATTCTCCATTCTAGGATATTATACCTAGCAGAGTGTCCCAACCTTTGAGGCAGATCACCTTGCTAGTCTAGTTTGGCACCACCAACCACTTCCGTATTGAGTACGTGAAAATCTTTGTGGCTGACATCGACACCGCCAACCACGCCATCCTTGGCTAACCAGCTCTCACCAAGTTCATGGCCATGCCCCATTATGTCTATCTGGTGTTGAAGATTCCAATGGAGCAGGGCGTCCTCACCCTACGCGCCAATGTCTCCACCGCCTACGACTGTGAAAGAGGACTCGCCATCACCGAAGCAATGCATATCTTAGCCAGAATGGAGGCTTGCATTGCTGACTCCAAGAAGGTCCATACATCATCAAGGCTGTGACCCGACCAAGGTCATATAGGCTCTATGATCAAGATGATGTTGACATCCCTAGTTCCTAGCACATCAAACACCTTAGGCGGTTCTATCCTTGAGACATTCTACAAAAGATATGTACCTTTTTATGTATATATGAATTTCAATAATGATTTTATCCGTGATGTTTTCTCCATTTGTTCTCCATAATTTTTCTCCAAATGACTTTTCTCCATGCTAAACATCTTTAAGATGACGCATACTATCACCATTCAAATCGGACTACACCCTCGCCTTAGTCGGACATGCTCAAGGGATTTGCCTTCCCATGTGAATTGACTCCATGAGGCTCTGATTATGCCCGTTTGCCTGTGACTCCGCATAGCTACTTGAGCCGCTCGAGCCGCTCGAGCCACTGAGCCACCAAGCCGCTGAGCCACTGAGCCACCAAGCGAGTTGCTAAGCGAGCCGCCTAAGTCATAACCAAGCCGTGCTATGCTATGATGATGACCACCATGAAGAATGGTGTTGTGGCAATAGCGACTGCTGTCATGACGATAAGCCAGAAAAGCTCAAGGGCTAGGCAATTTCATCGTCGCTGACCAGTCACGTTTTCATTTGCATTATCCAAAAGCAGCCCTATCCTCGACATAGCACCTAAACATGCATGAGTAGTAGCGACCTATGTCATGAGCAAGTGGCTGTGGCTCCTCGTTGATGCCCATATTCCTAAGCATGCACAAGAATCTTGGGATAGAATGCCCCACACGTCTCGTCGGTATAGTGCTAAGCACTCTCCATGCTCTCCAATTTCTCCACAGTATAGTGCTAAGCACTCTCCATGTTCACCATGGTATAGTGCTAAGCACTCTCCAATTTCTCCATAGTATAGTGCTAAGCACTCTCCATGCTCTCCAAATTTTGCCATGGTCAAGTGCTAAGCACTCTCCTATGTTGTCCACATTATAGCGCTAAGCCCTATCCAAATTTTGCCACGGTCATGTACAAAGCACTCTACTATGTTCTCCATGACATAGTGCTAAGCACTGTCCAATTTCTCCATGGTATAGTGCTAGGCACTCTCAATGTTCTCCATGGCATAGTACTAAGCACTCTCCAAATTCTCCATGGTATAGTGCTAAGCACTCTCCAAGTTTGCCATGGTATAGTGCTAAGCACTCTCTAATTTCTCCAAGGTATAGTGCTAAGCACTCTCCATGCTGTCCAATTTCTCTGTGGTATGGTGCTAAGCACTCCCCATGCTCTCCAAATTTTGCCACGGTCAAGTGCGAAGCACTCTCCTATGTTCTCCATGATATAGTGCTAAGCACTCTCCAAATTTTGCCACGGTCAAGTGCTAAGCACTCTCCTATATTCTCCATGGCATAGTGCTAAGCACTCTCCAATTTTCTCCAACGGTAAAGTGCTAAGCACTCTCCATTTTTTCTCCATTTTTAAGTGCTCAGCCCTCTCCAAATTTTACTCCAATGTCCAATGCTAAGCATAGGGATTTCATCCTTTTTACTTGTTTCCTTGATCCTGGTACAAGATGCTACTCTATCTTACAGCAGGCTTGGTGACTAGGTGCGTACATGTAGCACCCGGTTTTAAAGACAAAACTAGATACACACTATATGTGAGCCCAGGAAGTCAAATCTCACATATAGCCACAAATCAAGGTAATATCAAGAGATAATACTTATTACATAATGTATTAGTAAAAGGAAATTAACCTCAGAGTAAAGACAACAGAAAGTTGACTCCGATCTTCTGGCAAAGACTCCAAATCCACAGGGACGACTGACTGGTTGACCACAAGCCTAACTCCAAAACCAGCAATCTGGTACCCATCCGGGATTTTTATCCAAAGTATAGAAAAATAAAGCAAGTGTAAGTACATGTTGTACTTAACAATTATATCATGGGGTTCATGAGGCTCAAAAGGCTGATACTAGTTTACTACGATTGGCTTTAATAGATCATCTTTTTAAGCAATGAAGTGGCAAAGGATTTATCATTCCCATAAACACATGATAAGGTAAACATGAATAATGTATACCATAAACAATCAATTATTAGCATCATCATTATCCATTAGTGATCATCTCTATTTCATAAGGGTCCAAGGCTGCTCATGTCCGTGAGCATGGCTGTTATAATAGTTTTATACTCTGCAGAGGTTGTACACGTTCACTGTGAGTCATGATTTACCCTTTCACCCGAGGTAGCTATTCTCTTGACCCACTTCCAAGGAAGATTGGCAGGGTTTACTATGAAGCCTTTCAAAGGATTCATCTAACAAGTTAGGGCCGCTAGGCGTATGTGGCCCATCTCTAGGAGTGGCACGCGTGGGCATCGCAGCATGGTACACACTTCACAGCAGCAAAGGAAACATACCCTGCGCCTTAAAGGTAACCACTAACAAGCTAGAAAAAAATCCTCATACTAAGCTAAAGCTAGAGCCATATGGCCCTCATAGCTGTACTGTAAGTCCTGGATGATCGCTTATAGATAAGTCCTTAGGGAGAGGAATCTGAAGCATATAAACACTCCAGCCCCCTATTTCCATGTTACTAAAAATTCATGTTTTAATGTTTATTACATATACCATTAGTCAAGTTAAAAGATCAAGGTTTTGATTAAGCACTAGCAAAAACTATCGCATGTAATATCCCAAACGTATCAAGGTATAAGTTATCAAATATCTAGGATATCCTTAATGGTAACAAGGGAGACACATGCAATATGAATTTAAGTGATTAATTATGAATAGGTAACAAGGATAGTCCCATGCTATACTTGCCTTACACACCGATCCTTCGATAAGCTTTAATCTTCACATCCTTCTTCTTCTTCTGAATCACCACGTGTATCTCACCGACTGGACAATCGTAGAACACCACACAAACATCCATACACATACATGCATAGCATACAGTTGCATCTATATCAGAACAGTACACCAATCATAGAAAAATTAAGTAAAAGAGATTGATATACAATTCTACGCATTGCTACGATCACACAGTCATGAGGTGCACGCTAATCGAAGCTACGGTTGAAAAGTTACAACTACCAAGATATCTGCCTAATACGTGTAAAAGAAACTATAGGCTTCATTTATGTTAACTATATGAATTCATATACAAAAGATATTTTATAAACAATATAGATTAAATTAAGTCAATTTTAGATTTAAATTATAAAACAAAAGTAAAACAAATCATATTTTATGTATAAAACCTAGTTGCATAACCATTAATCAAGATATGATTTAAACTATGATTTTTATGAAATAGTAATGTAGTAAACATCATTACTAATACGTAGATCTCGACGATATGAAACAAATACAACTTGAACGGACTATTTCAGAGTTAGAATGAATAAGTTATGATTTAAACAAGTTTTCCTATAGTTAAATAATAGATTAAATCTACTCATGAATTTCAAGTGTTGAAAACATGCCTAACAATTGTATAAACATGTAGAAAACATAAATACGATCCTAACGCAATTCGAACGGGTCAAATCGGACTTAAAACGCAAAAGTTACGCATGAAATAAGATGTAATGTCATTTCTGTAATTTATTAAACTTAAATTTGAATTAAAACAATTAAAAATCTGAATTTAAACGGATTTTGGACTAAATAAAAATAGGACTAAAAAACAATTATTTTGAACTGCATTGGATTGCGGGTTGATTACTTCAAAACGCGGGGGCTTTTCTGTAAGATGCGCATGGCTTGACTAGGGGTTTGACTGTGTCAGCTGACCGTGCGCCACGTGGCAGCCGCTGGTTGGCGCGGTGTGCCACGCGTGCGGTGGGCGCAGTGCGCTGGCGCCGTGGACCACATCCATGAGTCCGTGGTGGACCGACTACTAACCGAATCAGTATGATCAAATCGAGGCCGTCCGTGTGAGATCTGATGGCGCAGGGTGCTTGGGAGGATCTCCACCGGCTGCGCAGTCCCACAGGCGAGCCCTCCATGGCCGGCGGCAAGTCGAGCTAGGCGGCGGACATCGGTAGGATGTTCTAGACCGTCCTAAGATAGACTAACCACATGAACGCGATCTACGGGTGCTTGCGAACTTGCTAGGGTACCAAACAGGGGCGGGTATCACGTTGGGGTGGCGTTCCACGGCGGCGCCATGGCCGGCGGTGGCTGGTGTCCTATGCTACAGCGTTGTAGTGCGCAAAACGACGAACGAAGGGCACAAGAAGATGGAGAAGCTCACCGTTATGCGATTGGAACAGAGCGCGGCTTCCGAGGAGGCTCCAAAGCGAGTCGTCGATGGCGGTGGTGAACTAGGGAGAGAAGGAGATGCGGGTGAAGGAGAATCTAAGCAAATGAAGGTCAAATCGAAGAATGCGAGGTACCTACGGGTGCGGGAGGTCACGGCGAATCTCGGAGTGGCGTCGGCATCGAGTTCCGAGGCGTGGGAGGGGTGGATTGCTAGCGGCGGGGGGGGTGCTTGGACGCAAGTAGAGGAAAGGGGAGAAGGGAAGATGCGGCTCGAAGCTTTATAGGCGTTAGGCGTTGCATGAATGGAAGGAAAGCGGGGCACTCGGGTGGGATTGGTTGCCTTCCTTGCTTGCGCGGAGGACTGGTGGCTTGCCAACGTTGCAGCGCCATCGCTAGGACGGAGGAAGGAAAGAAAATGCGCCGGGGAAGAAAGGAAAGTGAAGTGGGCGCGACTGACGGATGGGGCCAAGTCACAGCGAGAGGGAGCTTACGGCTCGTGCGGGCGGTGTAGCCGCGCGGTGAAGGGCCAAAGTAGGCCACGAGGGAGCTAGGCTGCGCGGTGACGCAAAGCGGAGGCAAGCGCGAGCAACGGGCCGCCGAGCAGAGCAGGCCGAGCGGGCCATGCGGGAAGGCCGTGCATGGAAGAAGGGAAAGAGGGGGAGTGCGGCTGGGCCGCCGGGCAGGCCAACGCCGGGAAAAGCGGGAAGGAAGAAGAGGTCCGGGCCAGAAGAAGATTTTTAGTAAAAAAAATCCTTTTCTATTTCCAAATTCTTTTTCTTTTCTTAATTCAAAATAGTTTCAAATATGATTT
This sequence comes from Miscanthus floridulus, assembly GCF_019320115.1. Lineage (NCBI taxonomy): Eukaryota > Viridiplantae > Streptophyta > Magnoliopsida > Poales > Poaceae > Miscanthus > Miscanthus floridulus. The sequence continues at coordinate 86,229,806 of NC_089581.1, read as the reverse complement.
GAATCAAGTATAAATAGGATTTAAAATATACTTTTTAATTCAAACATAAATGAACCAATTTTGGAGTAAGTTTTCTAAAAATACCTTTTTAAGTTCTTTCATTTTCTAATTCCTTTTCTTTTATTTCAAAGCTATTTTAATTTCATTTGCAAAAGCAATTTTAACCAATTTAAATTTTCACTCAACCAATAAAATCAAATGCAATGGCATGTATGCTCAAACTTGTTGCTAGCTTATGATGTATTTTAATTTAATGAAAAAAATTTATTTTCCTATATTTCATGTGCACAAAATTCATGAATAAATCATTTTAACTCTATTTCAAAAGAGGCAATTTTTAGGGTGTTACAATTCTACCCCCCTTAAGATGAATCTCATCCTCGAGATTCGGAAGACGTCGACTATGATATGGGAATACTTCGTCCTTGCATTCTGCTTTACTTCTTCGTGCAGTTCCATCATCTTGCATTGATAAAGATCCGCATTACTTTGCACACCTGTTGCTCTTACTTCCAATTAACTTGCCTAACTAATTCCAAAACTTTGATTGGTGCCTTGAACAACTCTTAGGTAACCCTAATCACTAGGCCATAATTTTCTTTCCTCATATGTTCACCATCCAACAGAGTTTCCTTATGTTCTTGGTCCTAAGGAGAATCTACCACCAATCTTAAAAACATTAATGATCCTAGTTAAGTTGTTCGAACTAGGAATACAACTCTTAATCCTTAGTGTCACTCGAACCTTCTTAGCACAATTCTCCATTGCTAAGGGCATCGGCCATGACTTCGCTTCTCGAAGTGATAGCACTTTTCCAAGTCACAATTAATCTCATTCCAACGAGGTTTTCACAAGCTTAAGACTAACTTGGTGAAGATGTCCTATATACTCTTGTGATCCTCCTAAATATTACTTTTACTTTCAAGAAGATGGTACTTCCATGCATCGTAATGGATAACTCTAGATAATAGGTTAGTTCAACTCAAGCTTATAAGGACACATCCTACACCTTCACAAGATGCATTATTGTAGATACAAAGCTCTCGTCATGATCTGACAAAGCTAATACCTGGGTTTTACTTCGACCTTTTGGACTCCTTCAAACACTTGACTGAAGTCTCTTGATCCAAACTAACTTAAAAGCTTCTCCAGTAGCTCTACCAAAATCTTGATGATCTTGGATAAACCTTTCTTGGACTTCTAGCCAAAACTCATTGAAATTCTAAGTTCCTCTTGAACCTTTGAGTACCACCACGCTTCCGCTACGCAAACTCGAACATATGATACTTCATCTTACCAATTCTTCAACTTGGCTACCCCCTTAAGATAAGGTAAAGTAGGGGATACCAAAGTATAGCTTGCATCATCTTGTGATTGAAGTCTACTATTGTTCAGGATTTCCTCAAGGTTTTTGATCGTCCAAAATTAGAGATATGAACCGATAAAGATAGGCTGCTCTAAACACAAGATAGGGAAAACAGAAGAAAACCATAACCCAACTATTTATTTCATTAATCCTTATACCTTAGGCCTATAAACTAAATGAAATTGCAGGAACATCCAACAAGATCATTGCAATCATTACAAAGATGCAAAACAAACATAAACATAATGATAATTCGACAAAGCACTTAAAAATGCACAACTCATTCATCGACTCAACTTGCAGTACTATCGTTTTTATTACATAAGGGGTAGAACTCCTATCCTTATCTAAGGATCTTGGATAGTCTAGCATGACTTCTTCATTCACCACTCTCACCAATTGCTTCTTTTAGGTTGGTCATCACTGACACTTTCTGATAACAGTCCATTAGTGATCTAACTTTGACTACTTCCTTGGTGTAATTGTTGATTCTTCTGTGGGCAAGATTTAACATAATGTCCTTCCTGCTGGCAATGATAACACTTTCTCTTAGCTAGATCCTTAGTGATGTCATACTCCATAGAATTGTTGCTTAGAGTATTGTTAGCTTGCTGACTCTGTAAATTCATCTTTGTTTGACTATACCGCTTTTTAGCTCGCTTGATCTTTTGGGGTTGAAACTCCGTGTAGGTGATTGTCCACCCATCTATACATACATCATGTGGAAAGAGTGGAGTAACCTTAGCTTGAGAAACTTCTAATTCTTTAGAGTCTGAGTTTAACTGACTAGGGATTGGAGCTGGATGTGACGTTGTAATAGAACTCGAATGTTGATTGCTTCCCAATTCTAACTCTGGTGGGATCTTCTTTCTCTTCTTATCCACATTGTCCTCAGGTACATGCTGAATATCTTCATACTCAATTCTTTCTCCTGACGGTGTGGTTAGAAGGACCGAATGCTTGGCATACTTGATCACTCCTTTACATGCTGACATCCATCCCATTCCAAGAATGACATCAATGTCCACTAACTCTAATACAATAAGGTTTGCTTCAAATTTTACTCCTTTGATGTTAAGACTAACCCTTGGGCATTTGTGGTTTGCCTTCATTTCTCCTTCTGGGGTCTTAACTATCACTAGTCTCTTCATTGGAAGCATAGTTATCTTATGTTCTTTTACGTATGCACTAGAGATAAACAAATGTGACGCACTGGGATCAAACAGCACTATGGTGGAAGCTGAGTTTACTAGAATGAAACCGTACACAACCTCCTTAGCTCCATGAGTAGTAGTCATATCCACATTATTCAATCTTCCTTGGATGTAGTTTCTCTTTGTTTTACTTCCTTGCTCCTGTTTCTTCTGGACCTTCTGTTCTTACTTCTGCTGTGGGTGATCCTGGCATCCATGTGCCATTCCTCCAATATCTTCATTGGACTTCATATTCTTCCAAGCTTCTATTACTTGTCTCTTCACTGGTCCCTTTGGTATGTTGGTTTGACCTTGTGGCAAGCACTATTGAAAACTCCTAGGTTGAGTCATTCCTTCTATTGCTTGTTGTTGCATAGCTACAAACTTCTTGTCAAATGTAGTCAAGGACAACGTAGCTTGGTCCTCCTGACCTTTGATACCGGTGGTCTCCACATTATGATCCATCTATATAGACAAAGATAGAGGATAGAGACAAAGTTTTCATAACAGATAGAGGCTGAAGTGAGCATAAATTTTAGCAGATAACAAGGTTGGAGAGAAAACAAGAACTAAGCAAGATAAAAGCATGCTAAAACGTCCAGTTCTATCTAGGCTTGCGTCCTACAGTCAGCATTGCTTTGATACCACTTTATAGCACCCGGTTTTAAAGACAAAACCAGATACACACTATATGTGAGCCCAGGAAGTCAAATCTCACATATATCCACAAATCAGGGTAATATCAAGAGACAATACTTATTACATAACGTATTAGTAAAAGGAAATTAACCTTAGAGTAAAGACAGCGGAAAGTTGACTCCGATCTTCTGGCGAAGACTCCAAATCCACAGGGACGACTGACTGGTTGACCACAAGCCTAACTCCTCCAAAACCAGCAATCTGGTACCCATCCGGGATTTTTATCCAAAGTATAGAAAAATAAAGCAAATGTAAGTACATGTCATACTTAACAATTATATCATGGGGTTCATGAGGCTCAAAAGGCTGACACTAGTTTATTGCAATTAGCTTTAATAGATCATCTTTTTAAGCAATGGAGTGGCAAATGATTTATCATTCCCATAAACACATGATCAGGTAAACATGAATAATGTATATCATAAACAATCAATTATTAGCATCATCATTATCCATTAGTGATCATCTCTACTCCATAAGGGTCCAAGGCCGCTCGTGTCCATGAGCATGGGTGTTATAACAGTTTTACACTCTATAGAGGTTGTACACGTTCACTGTGAGTCGTGATTTACCCTTTCGCCCGAGGTAGCTATTCTCTTGACCCACTTCCAAGGAATGTCGGCAGGGTTCACTATGAAGCCTTTCAAAGGATTCTTTTAACAAGTTAGGGCCGCTAGGTGTTTGTGGCCCATCTCTAGGAGTGGCACGCGTGGGCATCGCAGCACGGTACACACTTCCCAGCAGCAAAGGAAACATACCCTATGCCTTAAAGGTAACCACTAACAAGCTAGAAAAGATCCTCATACTGAGCTAAAGCCAGAGCCATATGGCCTCACAGCTGTACTATAAGTCCCGGATGATCGCTTACATATAAGTCCTTAGGGAGAGGAATCTGAAGCATATAAACACTCCAGCCCCCTATTTCCATGTTACTAAAAAGTCATGTTTTAATGTTTATTGCATATACCATTAGTCAAGTTAAAAGATCATGGTTTTGATTAAGCACTAGCAAAAACTATCCCATGCAATATCCCAAAGGTATCAAGGTATAAGTTATCAAATATCTAGGATATCCTTAATGGTAACAAGGGAGACACATGCAATATGAATTTAAGTGATTAATTGTGAATAGGTAACAAGGATAGTCCCATGCTATACTTGCCTTACACACCGATCCTTTGGTAAGCTTTAATCTTCACGTCCTTCTTCTTCTAGATCACCACGTGTATCTCACCGACTGGACAATCATAGAACACCACACAAACATCCATACACATACATGCATAGCATACAGTTGCATCTATATCAGAACAATACACCAATCATAGAAAAATTAAGTAAAAGAGATTGATATACGATTCTACGCATCGCTACGATCACAGTCACGAGGTGCACGCTAATTGAAGCTACGGTTGAAAAGTTACAACTACCGAGATATTTGCCTAATACGTGGAAAAGAAACTATAGGCTTCATTTATGTTAACTATATGAATTCATATACAAAAGATATTTTATAAACAATATAGATTAAATTAAGTCAATTTTAGATTTAAATTATAAAATAAAAGTAAAACAAATCATTTTTATGTATAAAACCTAGTTGCATAACCATTAATCAAGATATGATTTAAACTATGATTTTTATGAAATAGTAATGTAGTAAACATCATTACTAATATGTAGATCTCGACGTTATGAAACAAACGCAACTTGAACGGACTATTTCGGAGTTAGAATGAATAATTTATGATTTAAACAAGTTTTCCTATAGTTTAATAATAGATTAAATCTACTCATGAATTTCAAGTATTGAAAACACGCCTAATAGTTGTATAAACACATAGAAAACATAAATACGATCCTAACGCAATTCGAACAGGTCAAATCAGACTTAAAACGCAAAAGTTACGCATGAAATAAGATGTAATGGCATTTCTATAATTTATTAAACTTAAATTTGAATTAAAACAATTAAAAATCTGAATTTAAACAGATTTTGGATAGGGCATACTATTTTTGGAAACTATAGGGGCTTAAACGAATAAAAATAGGACTGAAAAACAAATATTTTGAACTGAGTTGGATTGCGGGTTGATTACTTCAAAACGCGGGGGCTTTTCTGTAAGATGTGCATGGCTTGACTGGGGGTTTGACTGCGTCGGCTGACCATGTGCCACGTGGCAGCCGCTGGTTAGCATGGTGTGCCACGCGTGCGGTGGGCGCAGTGCGCTGGCGCCGTGGACCACGTCCACGAGTCCGTGGTGGACCGACTACTAACCAAATCGGTATGATCAAATCGGGGCCATCTGTGTGAGATCTGATGGCGCAGGTTGCTTGGGAGGATCTCCACCGGCTATGCAGTCCAACCGGCGAGCCCTCCATGGTCGGCGGCAAGCCGAGCTCAGTGGCGGACATCGATAGGATGTTCTGGACCATCCCGAGACAAACTAACCACATGAACACGATCTACGGGTGCTTGCGAACTTGCTAGGGTACCGAACGGGGGTGGGCATCACATCGAGGTGGCATTCCATGGTGGCGCCTTGGCTGGCGGTGGCTAGTGTCCTATGCTATGGCATCGTAGTGCGCAAAACGACAAACGGAGGGCACAGGAAGATGGAGAAGCTCACCGTTATGCGATTGGAACGGAGCGCGGCTTCCGGGGAGGCTCCGAAGCGAGTCGTCATGGCGGCGGTGAACTGGGAGAGAAGGAGATGCGGGTGAAGGAGAATCCGAGCAAATGAAGGTCAAATCAAAGAATGCGGGGTACCTATGGGTGCGGGAGGTCACGGCGAATCTCGGAGTGGCGTCGGCGTCGAGTTCTGAGGCACGGGAGGGGTGGATTGCCGGCGGCGGGGGGGTGCTTGGACGTGAGCAGAGGAAAGGGGAGAAGGGAAGAAGCGGCTCGGTGCTTTATAGGCATTAGGCGTTAGGCATTGCGTGAATGGAAGGAAAGCGGGGCACTCGGGCGGGATTGGTTGCCTTCCTTGCTTGCGTGGAGGACCGGTGGCTTGCCAACGTTGTAGCGCCATCGTCGGGACGGAGGAAGGAAAGAAAATGTGCCGGGGAAGAAAGGAAAGTGAAGTGGGCGTGGCTGATGGATGGGGCCAAGTCACAGCGAGAGGGAGTGGATGGCTCGTGCGGGCGGCGTAGCCGCGCGGTGAAGGGCCGAAGCGGGCCGCGGGGGAGCTGGGCCGCTTGGTAACGCGAAGCGGAGGCAAGCGCGAGCAACGGGCCGCCGAGCAGAGCATGCTGAGCAGGCCATGCGGGAAGGCCATGCGCAGAAGAAGGGAAAGAGGGGGAGTGCGGCTGGGCCGCCGGGCAGGCCAAGGCCGGGAAAAGCGGGAAAGAAGAATAGGGCCGGGCCAGAAGAAGATTTTCAGTAAAAGAAATCCTTTTCTATTTCCAAATTCTTTTTCTTTTCTTAATTCAAAACAATTTCAAATATGATTTGAATCAAGTATAAATAGGATTTAAAATATACTTTTTAATTCAAACATAAATGAACCAATTTTTGAGTAAGTTTTCTAAAAATACCTTTTTAAGTTCTTTCATTTTCTAATTCCTTTTCTTTTATTTCAAAGCCATTTTAATTTCATTTGCAAAAGCAATTTTAACCAATTTAAATTTTCACTCAACCAATAAAATCAAATGCAATGGCATGTATGCTCAAACATGTTGCTACCTTATGATGTATTTTAATTTAATAAAAAAATTTATTTTCCTATATTTCATGTGCACAAAATTCATGAATAAATCATTTTAACTCTATTTCAAAAGAGGCAATTTTTGTGGTGTTACAGTACACTTCACCTAGCGGCTCGGGGACTACAATGTATACTTTACACCTTGCAGTGCATACTAACATCCTCTTTGACTAAGTCATGGATGATGATCATCTAACTTTGCCAACGAAGCCTAAGTGTGTACACTTCACCTAAGGTCGATGTCTCTGGCAAGCTCCGTCGCTGTTTTCTCCGCCGATCAACTGTCAGACCGCTAGGTTCATGACCTTTGTCGCCAACCAGCTGGTCAGACTATTAAGCGCTCACTTCTACTTGGCGCTCACTTTGCCACCGACTAGTTGGTTGGGCTGCTCAGTGCTCGATTCTTTGCCAACCAACTGGTCGGATTGTCCATCGCTTCATCATCAGCTATGCTGGGGGCTCGCTAGCTAAGCTAAGGACTCCTTTGGCATTTGGATTGTTTGTTGCTTCATTGCCAGCTAAGATGGGGACTTAACATTTGGATTCTTCTTGCAAGAGTCACCAACTAAGCTGGGGACTCCCTTTGCGGTTGGATCTTGCTATGTCTCATTGGTGAGCTATTAGCTTGCTCCATGCTATTTGGATTGTGGTGTTGATCTTGGGCAGCACATCTAGGTCTTGATATGCACATGTCAGATGATGTTCACAAGCTTTTAGATTTATTTTCTTTGACCCTGCTACAAGATTCATTCTTCATCTTCCAGCAGGCTCGAGGACTAAGTGGATACACTTCACCTAGCGGTGAATGTAATGCTCTTTTCTTGATTTACCCTCCTTATTGACTAAATCATGGATGATTCCTCACAAATGGAGTCTAAGTGTCTACACTTCGTCTAAGGTGGAGAATTTTCAAATTTTTATCTTGAGCCCCTTACATCCTTCTGGCAAGCCTTACTTGGCTAAGTCCGAGATCTACATACCAATTAAACCGATCGGCTTCGACTTTCACCGCTCAGTTCACCAGCTAAATTGGTTGGCACTTCATTCTATTGATTGGATTACCAGTTAAACTGGTTGGCACTTCATTCTGTTGATTGGATTACTAGTTAAACTGGTTAAATTGCCAGATTAACTGTCTGACTCCATGTTTAATTGCTCAGACTTGCTCAAGATGGCATTGCTCAGCGGATACAAGGCTCTCGAGGACTAGCTGTGGGGGTATAACCCTAGGTACCCATGGCAATAGACATGGGCTGCACCACCAATGGATGTTTAGCCCATAAGATCAAGGCCTGTGGTGCTCGGCTCTAATCAACGTGCACCGCAAGGGAATCAGAAGACATCTTGACAACAAAGGAAGATATTTTCGGATATGATAGATATTGTATTCCTTGTAAATACTTACCATATAACTAAATAGATCTAGGCCTAAACTGACTTGTAACCCTACCCCCAGACTATATAAGGTGGGTAGGGATCCCCTCGAATCTGATACACAATCAATACAAAATAACAAAGCATAGGATGTAGGGTTTTATGTCACATTGATAGCATGAACCTGTATAAATCTTGTGTCTTGTGTCTTTGTTACCATCTGGTTCCTAATCATGCGCACCCCCACCAATCATCTACTACCATGGGTATACCCTCAATAGACTACCGACTAGATTTCATTGATACTTCCCAATCTCCTTGTCTACTCTATGGTGAGCTTGTGCCAAGGTTTGGCTTTTCCCATGAAAGAGAAAGGAAAAAGGGTTTCTCGAAGCATGCCCACAATGCGTAAGCATGCACAGGTTTACTTGAACTCATTTAAGTGGGAATAAGGGTTTTCATCATCTTCGCCCAAAAAGGATTGATCCTAGACCATGTTGATTAAACATAGGCGCAGCTGATAACCAGGTGTAATAATAGGTTTTGAAGATTCTAATGGCTCTAGGCGTGCACTCGTAGGTGCAGCGTATTGATGGATAGGGGTGGATGCTAAATCCATGGTAAAAAGAATGAATGATAAAAGAATAATGATACAAGGTTAAGCTAGGTTCAAAATTAACTTAACAACTATTTCCCCTATAATGGCACCAAAAATGCTTGTTGGTATAAATTAATTCACATAGAATAATCCGCAAGTGCACGGATATTATACCGATGTAACACTTCACCTAGAGTAACCTAGTTTTATATCGATCTCAAGGAAACATGTGTGAGACTAACTAAATCTAACTTAACCCAACTTCACAATCAAGGCTAGATAACAGTAGTATAAAGGAGATCACCAAGGTCTTCTACTTCTAACTTTGATAAGCTTTGTATTCTATTGTTCAATTCTAGAGATATTACTAAAGAAAACATAGATATAGTATGTTTCCTATAGTAACAAGGTCCTGCTAGGCCTATAAATGGGAGGTGGACTACAAAGGATTCAATGAGGCTATTAGAGTCACCCTCATCAGCTGCCACTGATCTAGAAAGTAGGGTACATCCACGAGTAACTAAGTCTAAGAACCATGCTTACACTATGAATACTACTTTAACCTAGGAGCTACAAGGATTAAAGTACTCAAAGAGAGTCACAAACTTGAAGAACAATTTGAACAAGATGCGTACTTGAATTAGAAGTCGATTACCAAAGAATCTCAGAAGCAAGCTCAATAAGAACTTGATTCTACCAAGGTACAAACAATAGAGAGAGAAATGATAGGCCGGCACTTCCTCCAAACTCTTCCCTCTCACTCTATCTCTCTATCTCTAATACAAGACTAGATCCTATTGAGGACTAATCTTCTCTTGATTGCTAGGTCTGATCTTGGTGGTAATATGAATTAGGGTTTCTGGCCCATAGGCTCTTAGGATCATATGCATGGATGCCCTAGAGGGGGGTATGGGCAGGTATATATTGGGGCCTTCAAGCATCCTGGACCCTCAGATCAAATTGACTTAAAAGAATGGCATAGATGTGGTCTTAGAGGCGGTAGAGACCCGACGTACCAATGGGAGGCTAACACGTGGGGCCCATAGGCTGTCTAGCCCCACCTATTAGTGGCTCAAGCCCTGCTTCGGTGGAGTAGCTCCTATAGTCTTCTAGAGTCATCCTATGTTGGTCTCGCTATGGAATTCTATGATTTTCATTAACAAATAGGTCCTCCTTGGTGGTTTTCTAATTAAATCCTGCTAAAAACATAGATTCACCAAAACTCATGGAATTTGTCAGTTAAAACCCCTAAGTCTATATTGGTGATCTATTTTAGTTATTTATACAAGGTATATTGATGGTTTGTGATGCATGTTAACTACCGTCAACAATTCACATATTCACCAAAACTTGTGGAATTCATTAGTTTAAAACCCTATACCTATGTTTTCATGACAGAATTAAGTATATATGTAGGATATGTTGATGGTTTGTAATGGATGTTAACTACCATCAACAAAGTACGTGCCCTGAGCACTTCAAGATGGCGCTCGAGGCCTGCTGCCCATTCTATGAGGGGCAGGCGAAGCACTTCCTCAAGGACTACGCCATCGTTAGGGGCTACATCCATAGGATGCTTGGCTAACAAGTTCCCTAGAAGCCTGCTGTGAAGACCAATGAACCAGCAAATGATGCCTAGGAGGAGGACACCAAGTTCCCCAAGGTCGAGCGATGCCTCATGATCTTTGGGTGCTCCAAGGCATACAAGTCCTGCTAGCAACGCCGCATCACCGAGCAGGAGGTGGACGTTGTCCACATGCTCACTGCCCCAACATGGCTCTAGTGGTCACAGATGACCATCACCTTCGATTAGGGGGATCACCCTAACTGCATTCCTTATCTAGGACACCACCCGCTCATGGTCAGCCCGATCATGGGCACGACATGCCTCTCCAAGGTACTAATGGATGGAGGCAGTGGCCTCAACATCCTCTATGCCAGCATCCTCGATAGGATAGGCATCCTATGGAGCAACCTACACCCTAGCAAGGCACCATTCTATAGGATCATCCTAGGGAAGGAAGTCGTGTTCCTCGAGCGCATCTAGATCAATGTCTCCTTCGGCTAGCTAGACAACTTATGAAAGGAGCCACTCACCTTCGAGATGTTGGACTTCCCTAGCGTCTATCATGCTCTGCTTGGCTAGCCATTGTTCACCAAGTTCATTGTAACACCCTAGGTGTTAGCCTTGCATAACTTGACTTGCATAGCATGAGCATGATCATCAAGCATTCATATATAAGCATTTACACTTGAAACATTTGATTGAAACATATGCAACATTTCTTATTATTTCATGTTTCCATGTGTATATGCATATGATCATGAGTGAATACATGTAGATGGTTGATATGGGTCACAAAAACATGTTACCAACACTTAGGTTAGCAAATGGAACATTGTTCATGAATGTCACCTTTCATGATCAAGCACTTAAGTAATGTTAGATGTGTTGACCTGGATAGCCCTATGTGTGACTATTACATGAAATGATTGTGTGACCTTGCCAATAGCTTAAACATGTTTAGAGTATCATTATGAACAACTTTGGTATTCATGGTTAAGGGCAATTTGGTCACTAAGTCCTAGTTTGAAGGTATACCATCATTTGAATGTAACATGTTTGACCAAGTTTGAACTACGTGCTAGAGACCTTGCATGGCGGTGGTCACTAAAGCAAAGTTGTAGTATTTGGCATGAGGAACAACTTTTATTTTTGGGTCATTGACTGGTTTAGCTTCTAACATGCTTGATTTGGGCTCACAAAAATCACTAATACACAGATTTCTACACTTAGAAAATTTTTCTAAGTCTAGATGTTAAACAGCCTGATGAGCTGACCTTTAGGGTGATTTAACTCAGTTTTGGTTGCGAGTTAGCACGTGATCCTTGAAGATAAAATGTAACTGGTACATAGAGCTACCACTTTGGTTTAGATAGTATGCACTGACACTTCATGGTTTAAGAGAACTAATGCCACCAAAACACGCTGTCAGGCATAACCGTCGCGCGACTGACTAACTGAATCAGGTGATTCAGTGGCCGACTGGCACAAAGCCGAGCCACCGCGTGGTGGCCAGCAATGGCCGCGCGTCGCCATTGCCTTGATTTGTCAGGCTCGAGTCGGCCTTAATGCCCCCAGCACCCGCCCGCACTGAGCCGCACTCGCCATTTCCATTTTTCTGCTCCGTCGTCACTGTAGCGCTTGCCCGCAGCAGCAGCCGCAGCGCTGAGTGTCCGTCGTCGCCATTCTCGATGTCAGCTCGCTCTGCCTCACCCATTCACCACCGCAGCTACGCCACTACCCTCCCCAAGCCTCACCGCGTCTGCCCGTGCATGCTGACCGTGCTTGGTAAGCCTCAGCACCGCGCATGAGCTCACCGGAGTTCTGCCGTCGAGTCTGTCGTCGTGGCCACGCCATCCCCGTCCACCATTGGCCGTGCAATCTTGTGCACTAGGTTCACCTGAGTTCGTGGATGCTCGTCCTAGTTGTGATTTGGGTCTCCATGGTCACCGCCAGCATTGTGCCGTTGTCCAGCTCTGCCGAGCCGCCATGGCCGCCGCCGTCGTCGTTAGCGCCAGCGAGAGGCCCAATCAAGTAGCTCAATCGGTGCGCTAGGTCGTGGGGGTCATGTCGTGTTGATGCCATCGCCGGTGAAGCTCGCCGTCGATGAGCCGTGGCCGCACAGTATCAAGCAGCGCCGCTGCCCTGTTCTGAGTCACTGACGCGTAGGGTCCACTGTCAGGCGGGTCCCACCGGTCAGCGACAGTAGAGAGTAGGATAGCTCATTTAATTCTAGATTTCATGCTGTTTTGTAAATTTTATATCTGGAGTTTGGGAGATCCAAAATTTGTAGTTCAAGTTTGGTTAAGATCTTGGTGAAGTGTAGTATTTAGGAAAAATATGATATTAGCATTTTCAGTAAAGTTTTTGGAAGATTTAAATTGAAACTTGAAATGTGTTTTTGAGTGCATGCAAACTTGTTTATTTTATATCTAGAGTTCCTGTGCTCCAAAAATTATGAAATTTTTGTTGTAAGCTATTCCTGGCATGTATGAGCTCTGGTAAAAATTTGAGGATCAGTGTATGTATAGATTTGAAGTTATATATTTTTCTTTTATAAATAGGTAATCCTTGTATGAATTTTTATAAATTATTTATGAATCCAATATTCATGAAATTTGTTGGAGGTTATCCTAGTACCATATGGATGTTAGGAAAAATATAAAATCTGTTGCTTGACACTTTTCACTAGGGTTTTCTATTTTTGCTATTATAAGCCTTTCTGCCTTGTCATTTTTGTATAGAATGTTCTACTTTGTAAAATGACATGAAACTTTTACAGTAGTCTTTTGGTAACATTAGTAAGGTACTGTAAAGTTTTGAGAATTTATGATGCACATTTAGTATATGCTTATTATTTAACCTGAGTATCAAAATAAACTAATAAGGGCATTTAAATAAATAGTTTGGGCTTCACCATTAGGTTTTCTTGAGTGTATTTGGTATTCTTAAACTGTTGGTAGACTTTGTGTTGTCAAACTTTGAATGCTTACATGAAGTAAAAGTATTGTTGCTTTATAATGTGAATTGGAAGAGTTTTCGGACAGATTTGGTAGTTTGGTATGTTGCATGGTAAAAATGCTGTTTGCTGTAAAAATGGTTAATAACAAAGTTGTAGAAAACTTCTTCATGTATCTTGTGTTAAAATTTCAGAGCAATAGGCCAAAGAGTTTGGGAGTTATCGCTGTTTAAAGTTAGTATTTCCTAATTGCTTACTCTCTGGAATTTCTGGACAGCACTGGGTTGCTTATCTGTTTTGGTTAAGATAAATTGTGAATTAGCTTTTGGTGATTAAATAAGAGTTGTAGACAATTTTATAATCTTACCATAAAGTCCAAGATCACAACATTTGGATAAGTAGAACTTCAGTTATGAGTAAAACGAGTAGCTGCTATTTTGTAGTGTGGTACATGAATTGTTGAAGTAGTTAATTAAATAATCAAGAAGAAATATGAACATACTCAGTAAAACGCGATACACTTGTTATTCCTTAAACAACATACTATTAAGAATACTCACAAGAATACATTCATCACTGATCATGCAACTATACTTGTCAACATATACGCATTCGCAATACCTTATGCCATATTCATGCATCTAGGACCGGAGGAAGAAATAACGTTGCTGGAGTTCGACGAAGCAGAGGAAGGGGACCAGCAGGAGAATCCTCAAGCCGCAGCTCCCGAAGGCAAGGAGCAGAACCCAGAAGAGCTTCCGGAGTGCCCTGATCGCCGCCCCACATCCTTTCTAAAAGGCAAGCCCCGGAGCATTCTAAGTCTCCTAGTATTTTACAAATGATTACTTAAGTCCTTATGATTGATGCATTAGGTTATAAGAATTGAATGGAACCACTTGATGCATATAAATTCCTTGCCCAGATATATACCCCGTAACCCTGTGTAGGTCCAGGATCAAATATATGCTTAGCCATGCTTAGACCGGTAGAAGTCGGGTGATTTCCTGTCACCTGCGAGATATAGGTGGATATCAGAGCACGGTTGGCTATATTTGCTATCGTGGAACAGAACCATGGAGTGATGTAAATTGAGGCTAGACGGAGTCTATGTGTAGGTTGACTCATGTGATTCCGTCTGTGTCGGTTAAGGACCGTACCGTTGTTGGCACTTCTGACAAGATTGAACGCATGCCTATCACTTAGCTGGCCGGATAACTCGTTCCGACCGTGAAGCCGAGTAGCTCAACTCAGGCCGGGTCCCGTCCTGTTGTGCGCTCCTTGCAGGGAGCCAAAATAAGCCCAAGGGTAGGGTAGTCCTGAACATCCTGGCAGTTGGTGTCCCCAATTGTGCGGCGCGGTACGAACCCACAAAATGTGTACCTAAGTTGTACCAAAGGTGACCTAAGGCGACTAATGATCTGGTCTGCCTGGGTTTGTGTTAGGAATAAATTCCTAGCTGGTTGAAATCGATTTGAATCACCATCTCTCCCGAATAGTGAGAAACTTGGCTAGCCCCAACATCGTCGTAACTGTGTTATGGAACATGATGGTTCGAATGAATATGGAATTACAATACCTGCTATGGTTACTATTGTATGCTTTTAAAATGAGATACCACATGTTTGGCACAGGTTAGTGGCTAATTTAGAGATGGATAGTTATAATTAACTTGATAATGGAATCATAATTGTATAATTGAATAGTTATACAGCCTTGCATGATCCTTGGAGTCATTTTATTTCTGGTTTATGACGGGTAAGTCTAGCTGAGTACCTTCTCGTACTCAGGGTTTTATTTCCCATTGTTGCAGATGGCACTGTATATCATGGTTATTGCAAGAGTTGTTTCTATCCCACTATGGATGAGGAGTAAGCCTTGGGTAGGCTTCTTTATTAATCCCTCTACTTGCTTTTGTGGTCTGTGATCGTATTGTGGCACTATATTAAACTATGTTGGAAACTTTACTTTCAAACTTAATTTGCTTCCGCTTTTGTTATCAAACTTGGTTTGTAATAACTTTGTTTCATACTCTGATGATGAAAATGTATCTATGAACTTTATGTAATATGTGACATGTATGTTGAATCATGTACGATCTTGGTTGTTGTAAATTGTTTATCGAGAACCGTCGTGGTACTTGATGGACTACCGAGTTTATATGGGTTCAAGTATGATAGTGCGACCGCTTGTGGGCTACCATTGTACTTGTACTCTTATAAATTGTTCGGTTCTATGACATTCATGGTTGTCCCCAACTACACCTACCTGAAGCTAAAGATGCTTGGCCTTAATGGGGTCATCACCATTGAGGGTAGCTTCGAGCAAGCCTACTACTATGAGCATGATTGCGTCGCCCAAGTGGCCGCACTAACCACCCCTGTGATCTTATCGGCTCTAACCATGATGTAGTAGGGGCACTGGCGAAGGGAGGAATAAAGACGATAGTGATGCTTGACTAGCCAAGCACCAGCGAGGCTCTTGGTGTGACTAGCGGCAGCGGTGGCTTGGCTAGCCCCTCCATCTAGGTGCTTGGCCCCCTAGAAGGGACGGACCCAATCGAGGTGAGTTCCAACCTTTCCCATGAGGGAAGGCCATCGCTGAACCATCCACCTAGAAGCCTAGCACTCGAGACAAGCTTGGCCATTCTTGCTCCCCACCTCAGTAAGACATCCAAGAGGCAAACACAATGTTATGCAATTTATTTAGTTTGTCTATAATTCCAATACCTTGCATTCCCAAAGTAAATAATAAGTTTGCTTCCTGATTGCCATGAATCACCCTCCTTCTAGTAAGGTTGAAGCATCATGAGGCCTACCTCGCTAGGCCAACTTGAGATTGAGCCGAGGGCCTAGTATAACCCCTGCATTTGTCGCGGGTTGATTTCCCTAGGCGGGGATGCCTGATTTGGCCACGTCACTCACCAAGCCTGCCCGACCTTCTCCACCTAGTCTATTTGTGCTTCCTAACTACCTGACCTAGTGCCACACCAGTGCGCCATCGAAAGGGCATGAACCCTGCCCACCCATGGCATGGCCAAGGATCATGAGCAAATAGAACCAAAATATTGATCGAAGAAAGGGTCAGGCACACCCGGAAAAGCAGAAATAGGGGTGGTAACGAAATGGCAAACACAAGAACCTAATATTTACAAAATATTAAATTATTCTAGGGTCAAAACCCCACAATCTGACCATAGAACACACGCTGGTTGATCACCTTTTCTCTTGCAAGAGCTAGGGAGGCACCGGACACCGTCATCACTCTTCGTGATTTGGTGAGGGGCCGCGGAGGATATCCTCTAGAGGCACCAATGCCAGGACTACATTGGTGGCTTCCCCTAGCCATGACATCAAGAATGCCATGTCAGAGTAGTGGACTTGCATGGGGAAGCCCCTAGCCACCTCGCGAACATCCATTAGGTCACAAAATTGGAAATGGACAATGGCTAGCACCGAGGCAGCTCCCTATTGGATGTTATCCTCCATGGCTTCATGGAAGCATTCTAGCTTTGCATGGTGCTGGTCGCTCACCTCCACCATGTTGTCGCCAACCCCCTAGGGAAGATGGCATGATAAGCGCCTAGGGATATGACTTGGAGCTCCCTCAACTCCATGCTATAGGTGTCGAGATGGGCCCAAAGCCTACAGCTGCTCCCGTGGACTACGGGCCACCTTCCTCGACTCTACATCAGCAAAACTTCAAATGTCTGGGTCACCATGGGAACCTAGGGCCAAGCACACGTGAGGAGGAAAGAGGAAAGGGAATGACCCACACCTCTGAGCTCATCTCTAAGATGGGCCACCTCTGCCCGCACCGCATCACGCACATTCTCTGCCATCGCCGCCATGAGCCGCTCCTCCTCAGCCTCCCTCTGGGCATCCTCTACATCCCCAACCATGTCCTCATGCTCCTTCTATAGAGCCTCGAAAACATGGGGGAGAGTAGGGGTTGGCACCATGAGGGGGTGTCCCCGCAAGGGGGCAAGCCAACCTAGGTTGACTATAGATGGGGAGTGCGGCAGTAGATGGGACCTACAACGAGGGGGCTCACTGGTGCTCAAGGAACTAACCTTGATGACCATCCTTCCAACAAAGACCCTGCATGTAGCATAAGCATCTATGTCAATATCTGCCAAAGCAAAGAAACAGGGAGCGGGGACGACCCTTACCTATTGTGCCTAGGAGATGATGAATAGAGAAGTCTCTGCCCACACCTAGGACTCCTCTGGTGCCTCTGCGACCCCCTATCGATTGCCTCCACACGAGGCGTAGGGATCGGAGCTTCTGCTGGAGGTTGACCGAACACCAGCGCCGGCGCATTCAGCATTCCATTCGGCGTAGCGCCATCCACTCCCACTCCACCATCAAAGGTGGACCAGGAGGCCTTGATACCATTCCGGTGAGGGGTGACCTATAGGGGGAGGACACATGGTGCTAGAAGGTGCATGGCCTACTCCCTCCCTGGGAAGTCCACACCAATGACCATGACCATTAACTGCATAAGCAGCTCCCTTGAGATGGGTTAGGGGAACTCCATCATCGGATCGATGATCCCCTAGTACTGCCACAGTGGGTGTGCCCCCTCCCTTAGTGGGAGGATCTGCCAATGGATGAAGGAGCTCACCACCACCGGCCTAGTTAGCCCCTCCGCCTTTAGAGCCTTAACCACCTCCATGAGGGTCGGCACCTCTGGGGCTTCCTCCACCTAGGGAATCAACTACCACGAGTTTGGGGCGACACCACCCAGCCTTGCCTCCCTAAAATAGGGGAGCACTAGGACCATGTTGGGGGGTAGAACCAATTCTCTGCTAGCACATCTTGCCTTCGAAACTCGGCGGGCGAGTGAGGGCAAGATACCGGCTAGCAGCATGCGGACACAGCTAGATTTAGGTGCCCCCATCGTCGAAAAGGCACTACTAGGGAACAATGGACCACCTGGAACACCCACCTCCACAACACGAAGTGGGGCTCAATCCCTAGGAAGGCCTCCCATAGTGTGATGAATGTCATGATGTGGAGCTTCCCCTCTAGCATTAGGTCATGGAGGCGAAGACCGTAGAAGTATAGGAGACTGCATGTGAAAGGATGCAAGGGTAGGCTATCGAATGATTTAGCTCCAACAATACCTAGCACGTGATCATGTAGATGGATCCAGATTACACGAGACACAAGGTTTATACTGGTTCATGGTGCGGTGGCATGCTAAACCCTACTCCAATGGTGCGGCTACTCTTGTATTTATATGCTCAATTACAGGGGCTATTGCTCCTAGCTACGTAGTTGATCAGTATGATGGAAGATGGAGATCCTGAGCCTGAGGTCCCTACCCTACTTTATATAGATAGAGGGGCAGGGTTATAGAGAGGGCGATCATGCTAACATATTGGATTCCTAGTTTGTTGCACAAAATATGTAACAAATTGATCCTAGCTATTGTCTAGATATGCCTGCCTTGGCTTGCCTTGATCTCCACATTGGTTGACCATGTTAGCCCTTGTGGCCTTCCTTCTTGGTGGCTGCTGGGCCAATAGCTTAGTGATGTTCACATATATAGGCGGTGCATATACCCCTGGCCCATATATCTGATAGTAGCCCCATAGGACTTAATGATAAGCTAGCTCATAGCTCTAGCCCTTGGGAAGTCATAGACCCCTACAAGTTCTGTATACTATAAGTATCTATGAGTTTTTCCATTGGGTATCGAGGTTATGAGCAGTGTAACTTGATATTCCCATGTATTGGGGAGCTAGTATGTAACTTCTCTGGTGCCAAGAGCTTTTCTCGAGTTCTGGGACTTCTCCTTGGGTACCAAGGAGGATGTTGGTACACCATTTATTAGGAGAGCTCATAGTATGTAAGTGTCTCGCTTGGGTGGTACACCCCATATTAGGAAATGTGGTTTCCTGGGCACAGCCCTTGAAGTGCTGTGAATGCTATGTTTGGGTGGTGGCACCCTTTAATCGAAAACGTGGCTTCTAGGATGTTGTTAACGCCGAGATCAGGTGGTCACACTGCGCTACTCGGGAAGTTGGTTCCCAATGTATTATGGCATCAAATAGTGGCTGCACATCATTAAGTCCTAGTCAAGAAATAGATGATCAGGATAGGGTAATTGTACCGCTTGTTGTTTCACATGTCACTATGCTAGTTGATTTTTAAGAGGACCTGATGCGAGTCATTTGTTAATAGACACTAAGGGCATCACATTTTTCTTCGAGACCCATTAAGTAATGCAACCTCGCATTTTCATGCACCTCATTAGTGGAAAGAGCGAGGTCATTGTCTTAGAGCCCTGAGACCAACATAACAGCATCCCAGGCTAGGAACCGCTGTGGGCGAATAATGAACGCATGAGCAGCTATCGGTAGTTGCGTATGTTACTCTTCGAGCTGATAAATGGTAGAACAAGTGAGCGTCAACGTCCTAATGAATAGGGGCAATAAGACAAAGCCAGACTAACATGGGCACATTAGAAAACTCATCTTCTAGATTCTAGGAGTTCATACTTTGGTTACAGCCATGGGCCAACTACTTTTCTGGTTTCCCACAAAGGGGCACACATCTTTTGAAATAAGGTACTTCAAGCTTGTTTGGGTATTGGGAGATTTACGTGACACTGAGTGTCATGGGTTTTAGGATCATACTAGTGACCCTCTCGAATACCCCTTGACTCTAGTATGGTAGGGTCGATAGTGAATGAATCACTACCGGTTACACTTGCTAAGGTGGTGAGCCGTGCTGAGTGTCAAATCACTCGCTTGCACCGGCTCAGTGATGGTCTATTAGTTTTTGAGCCATTGGGCCCCATGGTTTCTGCGGTTGTGTGAATGGATTCCTTCTTAGCGAAGCTAGGGCATTGGTTTTGGTGGCTCATTTCCCCATATTTTTTTTTCTCAGAAGGCATCCCTCTAGAGATCGTGGGGACGTGGCCTAGCCTCAATTGGCACCTCTGCTCAGAGAGATTGTTGGAATTCCATTGGTCGTGTGCATCCTCTACCTATAAAAATAGAGGAAGCATTGGAGAGTTAGCAAGTCTAGATTACAACTTCTAGATTCTCACCTTTCACTATCTACCATGGTTTCTACCAAGCTCTTGTGTGTCATCCATGGCTGGCGACAAGCATGTGAGGATGGAGATAGAGGAGGGACTCACCGAGAAGCATGTGTTCCAAGGTCCTATTCTTCTTCATGAGGAGCTGGTGAAGCTCGGGTAAGTGCAGATCCATCTCTTGGCCTTTGTGGGAGGAAAGGTGATTTAGGAAATCCTCTGGTGCAGAGCCATTTTGATGACATGTCCTGCTCCAAGGCCCCCTATTGTGTGGGGGTACACCATCGTCATTGCAGCTTCCGACAGAGTGAGGCATCGATGGGAGGGGTGTTCTTGCTGTTGTGTAGGAAGCCAACATGACACGAGAAGCCCTCCACGATGTCTCTCAGGAGGGGAGGTGACTGAGGGAGTATATCTTAGTCATGGAGACAGCGCTTGATGCCACGAATGGAGAGGCTGCCACGGCCAAAGCTATGGCGACAGCGGTCTTGGCGAAGTGCTGGTAAGTTAGACTTCGTCTTCTTCAAGATTCAGTCGATCTGTGTCTTGATGAGGGTAGTTTTGAACTCTACCCTTCTTTCTTCCAAGCTGTCTAGGAGCAATTGGCCATCACGCAAGCTGAGGTGGCAAGGCTATGGTAGGCAAGTGAAGATCTGGCTGGGTAGTTGGTAGAGGGCGCCCACGGGCAGAATGTGTGAGCCACCTAGGTGTGTATCTCTGATGCCATGGCACGGTCCAGCGATAAGTGTTGCTCGGGGCTCTATGATGCGGCGACTACCACCATCATGATGATGTTGCCTGTAGGGACGAGCCATCCTGATCAGCTCTGGTGCCTCCCAACTCGTATTAGGGAAGTGGTGGCTAATGGCATCCATCATGGGCCACGGGGGCTTTTACTATGGCCCATCTCCATCTTTGGCACAAGATGGACCCACGTAGGATAGAGCCCAGGTTCCTGGTGGTGGAGGAGATCCCTAACAATGTCAACATTGGGTGATTGATTGCTAAGTTGAGATGTAACGCTGAGGCGATTGCCGAAATCATTGGCATGGAGCAGGTCATCAAGGACGCTCCTCTTTAGAAATAGATTGTCTACCTCTGTATAAAAGGCATAATAAAGCTTGGGTTTTGTAGTTCCTTGGTGTTTTGGCAAATTGAGTCTTCTATGCATGATGATTGTGCGTGGTAGTAGCCCCCTATCACTCTGATGGATTAGCTTAACACATCCGAGGGTTGAGGCCACTGTTGACACCAAAATTTGGGTCAGTGTGGCGCCCTTGAATTTGACCATTTTGCTAAGAAAAGCCAAAGTGTCTTTAGGATTAGCTAGCCAAAAGGCCATCAAGATCGGTTAATTTCCATGATGTCACCATTTCAAGAATGGGTTGTGTCGATGGAAGATGTCGGTGATCAGGAGCAGAAATGCACGATGGACTCTATAGAAGGGAAAGATTAGAGTCCAAGTTACCTTAATTTTGAATGTTTGTCTTCTTTTATGAATTTTGAAACCAGTCTTTGTAATAGAACCGTCCAATTTATAAGAGCACAAGTACAATAGCAATCGCCGAAGCAATCAAACCATCATACTTGAGCCCATATAAACCCGATAGCCCGGTGAAATCATGAGGGATCTCAAACAAACCAACATACAAACCAAGATCGTACATGATTCAACATAACCAGTGACATGTTACATCACAGTTCACAAATGGTTCACCATTTTCTCACATACATCGGAGTTCACATAGTTATTTCAAACCAAGTTTAAATAGCGGAAGCAAAGTAGTTTAACATCAACATCACACTTAGTTCAAATACAAGCCACTGCTACGGTAATTCCAGCAAAAGCAGAACAGAGGGGATAACTCAAGAGTACCATGCCCCATAGTTTAGTCCTCATCCACGGCAGGATGAAGGTAGTTCTTATAGTACCCATGGTACATCATGTCATCTACAACAAGAGGGAATAAACCCTAAGTACGAGAACGTACTCAACTAGACTTACTTGTCTAAACCAGAAATAATATGACACCAAGGAGTATGCAAGGCTTTATCGATGGAGTTAGCTTGACAACATTTTTCATAAAAGCTTCAGTAACATAACTTGGAGATTTAATATCTCTAGCATCAATTTGGATACCTATTCAATTAAGCATCTCTATATTAGCACCAATACTAGAGCAATCACTTGATTAATCTAACAAGCATTAGTAACCATATCCCATTATATGAATAATTTGAGCGTCATCATAACCATCCAGTATCCATTAAGTTACTCTACATTGCCACTGCTCAGTCAAGTTCTCACTATCCGAGAGAGATAGCGATTCAAATCGATTCCTACCTAGCTAGGGAATTATTCCTAACACAAACCCATACTTCCCCGTCGGGGTCGCATCAGGTCACCTTTGGTACATCTCAGGAACTAACTTTGTGGGTTCGATCAGCGCTGCACCCTCAGAGATTCTACCGATCTACCAAGAAGATCAGGACTTGAACCCACCCTTGGACTTATGCCATTGGCTCTCCGCACATCCTTACTACCTCCAGTGTGCGCAGTTTCACTTATCAGGGCCCAGCCTGAATTGAGCTACTCGGCTTCATAGTCTGAACGACTTATCCGACAAACTAAGTGTTAGGCATGCGTTCAACATGACATGAGGACATACAGCGAATCGGTCCTTAACTG
Organism: Miscanthus floridulus; assembly: GCF_019320115.1. Lineage (NCBI taxonomy): Eukaryota > Viridiplantae > Streptophyta > Magnoliopsida > Poales > Poaceae > Miscanthus > Miscanthus floridulus. The sequence continues at coordinate 86,206,610 of NC_089581.1, read as the reverse complement.
ACACAGATCGGGATAATTTGGCACCAAGACCTCCATGCCTTGTGCTTCTGTATCACAATTCCACCCGATCTCCTTTTTATTCATCAACACATGGTTATTTCCATGATAGCAATTATAGCCAACCGTGATCAGTTATCTACCTATATGTTTTAGGTGATAGGAAATCATCTGAGTTCTACCGGACTAAGCAAGGCTAAGCATCAATTTGATCCTAGACCTACCAAGGATTCAAGATATATTTATCTAGACAAGGATAATATATGCAACAAGTGGTTCCAATCAACTCTTATAACCTAATGCATCAACATAAAGGACACAGGTGATATTTGTAAAAACATAGGAGGCTTATAATGCTCTGAGACTTGCTTTCAAGAACGAGGAAGGTTGGTGGTTAGGACACTTAGGGAGATCTTCTACATTGACTCCTCCTTCTGCCTGAACTTCCTGCTCCTAGGCTAACTGCTGCTCCTCCTGACGCTCGGGTTCGTACTCGAGAAGCGTCACTCCTTCTAGGGAACCAATTGCATGCATATGCACATATGAGTACCATAAATGCATAACAGATGAGATGATATGATAAATTGTGTATGCATGAGCATGGTTATCTGCAAGGTGTATGATAAGTTTAACACTCGGTGACCAAGTAGATGTATAACTTTCCTCTAGTTGATTTTTACAGAGTAGGTGCATATCTCTCCTATAATATAAGAAACACACACTCACCAAGTTCTAGCAACCTAAGGTAAAGTGTTCATCATCAGTAAGAGGCCTAGAACCTGTAGCTAACAACTAATCTCAATTAGCCTAAGCATCTACACAAGCATCACATAAGACAAACATCTACAATTGACTTAGTCATTTCTGGCTGTAAATAGAAGCTACGTAATTTGGTTATATCTGGAGTTCTACTCAACCAAATACTATGATCTTGGACTTTCTAGAAATCTTATGGAACTTCCTAAAAATTTCATTTAATCACCAAAAGGTGATTCAACCATTATCCTAGTCAAAATAGGTAAACTTCCTAGGTCTGGAGACCAACTTCTAACAAATATAACTCTCAAACCACTTAGAAAATTGTTATGAAAATTGAACACGATCAAGATGAGTAAGTTATATACAACTTTGTTATTGACAATATTCACTGTAAACATCGTTTTACCCATGCAATTTACTTCACAATCGAAATTGTCCAAACGCTCACTAAAATTGAATTATAGAGCAATTAATATTTCACTGCATACAAGCAATCGAATTTGGGCACAACCAATGGTACCAACAGTTCATAGGCATCATATACACACTAGAAAACATGATGGTCAAGCCCAAGTAATTTATTTAAATGCATTTATTAATTTATTTGGACACTAAGGTGAAATAAGGAAAATATATCAATGTTGCACTATAAATTCTGATAAAATTATAGCAGCCTACTTATGCTCCTAGAAGTCTACTATACGAATTTCATGCCATTTGGATAAATATAGCCATCTCTACAAAAATGACAAGTTACATAGGCTTATTTTAGAAAAAATAGTTTAGCCTAGTGAAAAGTGTCAAACAATAGATTTTATATTTTTCTTACTTGCATCATAGTACCATAACACTGTGTAAAAATTTGCATGATCATTAGTCATGTATTTTTACCTCATTTATTTTCACTAGAATCTAGCAATTATTTAAGACTAAATAGGAAGACCATCTTAAAATTATGACCTCTACAAGTTTAGTATTTTTCCTAGCTATATCATGTCTACACAAGACCACCAAAATTGGAATCACATTTTTATCACTTTCCTAGCTCAAGTTATGTATTTTACAAGATTGAAAACATTCAAAAAGCATTTATATAGCTCTATTTTATTCTCCTAGAAAAATACCAAAAACAGTGCATTTCATATTTTTATCAAATACTACACTTCATGAGGAAACCAACAAAATTTGGTTCACTCAATGTGGACAATCTGAGCTCTAGATATGATTTTCCAAAGTTAGCACAAAATTCTACAAAAGAATAAAACAAAACCCTAAAGCTACAGCCTCTGACGCGTGGGACCCAGAGGTCAACGGGCCCTTTTTGTCAATCAAACAAAGGCAGGGAATAGTGGTTAATCAGCCACTGCTTATCAATGGGGAAGCCATTGGTAGCGAGGTCACCACCGCTACACTCCCCGTGATGTCCCGTGACTAGGGGTACCCTTGGTTTGGTCGGAGGTCCACCGGAGCAAGCTCGCTGGCAGCAATGGTGGAGGGCGGAGGGTACGCGGCGGTATGCCGATGGTCTCTGGCCACCATTTGGTCTAGTGACAAGCACTACGGCTCTACGGTGCTTCAACGGAGCTAGTTAGGGTGGTGCGACGGTGAGCTCTGCCCACGTGTGTGGCGGCGCACGGTGCATGATAGTGTTCTCACCATTTTTGGTTAGACGGTGGTGAGAGAGAGGTCTCCATCATGCTATTAGCTAGGGTTAGGTCTACTCTACCTAAGGCATGCAAGAGAGGAGGGAGGCAAAAGGCCAGCTCGGCAACGGCGAGCTTGCATGTCACAGAGGCTGTGGTGGCCACGGCAGGAGTGGCGGTGCGTTCCGGCGTAACCTAGAGGTAGCATCTAAAAAGGATGGTGGGTTAAGATCCTAGGACCTATAGCAAAGTGTGGCAGAACCTCCTAAATTATAGGTCCCACATCCACCTGTCACTATCCAATGACCTCTGACGACTATGCATATGTTCCCGGTAACTTAAGAAGACTGTCGGGTGTCCACGGGGAACCCCGAATCATCCACGATTTCTGAGCAGGATCCCATTACAGAGTCATTGCAGTATTACAATATTTGTTCAAATACCTATATCAAAGTAAAATAGTAGAAGTCTTACAATAACTTAGTTTACAAACCAGTTGTTTTAAACCTTACAAACTAAGTTCGATAATTATTACAAACCATAGTAGTGGAGTGGCATTAGTAACATAATACAAAACACACAATATAAGTACCCTACCCAAAGGTCACACATTCACTTATCATCATCGATTTGAACAACAATCATGCAACACGGCCCAAGACAGACCTGCCCATGAGGCTCACCTGCAACAAGGGTTAACGAACCCTGAGTACAAAAGTACTCAACAAGACTTAACCGAAATATAAACAGAGTATAACTCAGGTATGCAGGCTCAGGGATTCAAGGTAGGGCTTTAGCAAGACTCAAAGTTCTTCTGCGTAAAAGCTCTTTAAAAGATTCTTTCTTTCAACATTTAATTCTTCAAAAGACCATATATGAATCTGCCATGATCCGTAATGAGATCATGAACTTCATATCAAACTCTTTCTCAAATCCAACTCAAGTTTCATTTATTAACTACAACGATGAACAGTGAGTTGAGTCTCCATAACTGAGGAGCAACGACGATTCGAACCGATTATAACCCAGTTGGGGATTCCCAACCACACAACATATGTAGGTCCCTGACCTACATATACCAACCCACCCTCAGATCCTCTAAAACAAGAACGAGTCCACGCCACCCGAGAATACAGTACTCCACCAATCCAGCCCATTGCCACATGGGTACACGCTACTCTCGCCATCTCTCCACTCCCAATACACGAGTAGCCATTCTCGTAATAGAATAGCCGAGTTAAGGCTTACTGGAGTATGTGGCTAGTACTACAAAGTCTCACCTCATGCAATTCAACAACGGACAGTTCTTAATCAACACAGGCAGAAAGAACCCGCTCACAAGACCTCCATGTCTTGTGGCTCTCATACACCGAGTCCGCCCGGTCTAGATTTATTACTCCACATGCTCATATCTGATGCTAACATAAATAACTAGTTGTATCCAAGAAACCATTTATATCTCGCAGGTGACCGGTAATCACCCGACTTTTATCGTTCTAAGCATGGCTAAGCATAATTAAGCATTCTTGGATTGAAATGGGTAACCAGGTTGATATGGAAAAACAATGTTGGTAATGCATCAATTAGGTTTCCACTCAACTCCTAATCACTTAATGTAGTGTTTAAAAGCAAAAGCGATATAAATTTGTAAAACACAAGGTAGGTTTAAATGCATTTGGGGCTTGCCTTGGTTGTCGGAATAATTAGATTCCGTAGACGTTCCACATGTATCAAATCCGACATCAACAGACGGATTAACTTCCTCAACAACTTGATTGACTACCATGTTCTCGCTTTCGTTTACTACACGTAGTAACAATGCCAAGTTTAATATGTTGCGAGATATAAAACACGATGCTTGACGATGGATGCAAAAATTAATAATTGGAATACAACTTTCCTTCGCGGTACAGTTGCAAACCAACAACTAACTAAACATTTTCATAAATTCAAACAATTACTTTAAGCATCAAGAATTATTTTATACTAATGACCCAAGGTCATCACTCAATCCAAAATTCAAACAAAACCTAAGTCATTAAGGTTTACTATTTGCTCTTATGAATTAATTATTTAATTCCAAATTATTAAATAAATCAATTTCTTCCAAATGAGCTCAAAATTTTTGTGAAGACTCATCTTATGATAACTAAGTGGCAAAACAATTTTTATAATTTTTGGATAAATAATAAAGCCTAGAAAAATCATGGAAACTCATTTGTTAATTAATTAGAGCAATTTTTATCACATTCTAAATATACTAAACATCAACATTTAATATTTTTTCTAAATAGTTTACATCACAGAGAGGTCACACAAAAAGTTTCATAATTTTTGGAGCTCTATTTAATTCTACACAAAAATAACAAAAACTTACACTATTCATCCATTTCTGCAAAATAGAAAATCCATTTTCAAATCAAACTGACACTGACAGCGGGGTCCCACCTGTCAACATCGTCCTCCCGCCACAGCAGCGATGACCGCGCATTTGACCGCCGGTAACTCACCGCCTGTGAGGTCTCTGGCCACGGCAAAGGTACCAACACACTCCCCACATCATAACGCGTCGATTGAAGGTACTAGCTAGATCAATTGCAGCGGGGTTCAAGCTCGACACCGGCCATGGCAGCCACGACGGTGTGGCTATGCTACACCAGTGAAACAAGGCTGGTAGCAGTTAAACAAAGCACTCGGGAAGAATCAGGAGCTCACCCCAAACACGCTCGAGCAGAAATCAGGCCCGGAGGAGCAGCGATGAAGCCGGTCGACGGCCACAGCAGCCACGGCGACGCAGGCTTCATTGGCGGTGGTGTTCCGGTGGCTATGGTGGAGAAAAGGCTCAATCAATAGGGCACAAAGCACCATGGCAACATGGCGAAGTAGGAACTACGCTGAGCAAGAGCCAAGATGCACCATGGATTGCTGGCCACGACGATGCGCACATGACGGTGGTGCTGCCGGCCGCGAGGAAGAAAGGCGCGCACTACAGTCTCCCGGCGGAGTCAAGCTTCAAGAGCTAGTCGGTTGGGTGCACAAGGAGCAAGTGGAGCTATGACGGACTCTGCTGCGACTGGTAGGCACTACGGCGATGGTGCAAGCTCGACGGAGCAACGGTAGCGGCGGCAGGAAAATCAGGGGAGAAGAAAAGAGAAGAACGACGACGGCGCGAGCTTTATAGAGCGGCCAAGAAGCAAGGAGAAGCTACGTAGTAGCCTTCTCACACCAGCGTAATGGCGAAGATGGCCACGGGCACAACTGGAAGCCGTCGGAAGGTCACCGACAGTGAGGTGTCGTCCGCGGTTACTGTTCTAGGTAATTACCGAATTGGCACTCGATTTAAATCACAAATTACTCCCAAATTTGTATGGCAACTCAAAAATCTCCAAAAATAAAAGTTGTTCCAAATTTAAAGTTCTACAACTTTGCTTTAATAAACATACTCTAATTCGGTCTACATTTTGAAATGCAAGTTTAAAATCAAAAGGGGACACTTTAAGTACATTTCGCCTTTTCAAATTACTTCAAATTTTATATAACAACTTTGAAAACTCCAAAAACCAACTTTGTACACCTTAACAAACTCTACATGTTTGCTTTTAGGCTCAACCCCAAAATGTGCTTAGATTTTGAATTAGGTTTTTAGGGTAGAATTTAAATACGGAAAATTAGGGTTTTCGGAAATTCGAAATCAATATAGAGATTTTTAACTTGATTCAAACCATACAAGTCAACACATAACATCATAAAAACAAACTTGTTTTAGTGGATGTATGTCAAAGTTTTCACTAACACATGAATGATGTGCAATGCATATGATGACATGACATGTTTTAGGGTTTAAACACCAAAGGTATTATAATCCTTCCCCCTAAAAGAAATCTCGCCCCGAGCTTTAAAGTCCGATGGTAAGTAATGGAAAAGGAAATGTGTCGAGCGAACACATTCAAAACCTGTCCATAAAATAGCTAAGGACCCTTTACAAAACACGATTTATAACGACAGAGCACAACTAACATTATTCTATATTGACGCAAGAAACTTCGGAAACTTTTCTAGCAAGTAATCTTTGGATTCCCAAGTAGCTTCTTCTTCGGACTGTTGATTCCATTGTATCTTGTAGAATTTGATTGTTCTCCTTCATGTGACATGGTCTTTCTGATCCAGAACTCGGATAGGGTATTTAGAATAGGTCAAATCAGGTTCAAGTTCAACTCCTTCAACCTCAACATTTTGATCAGGCACTCAAAGACATTTCTTTAATTGGGAAACATGGAACACATCGTGTACAACTGAGAGATGTTCTAGTAACTTCAAGCGATATGCCACCCTTCCACACCTCTCCAAAATTTGAAATGGTCCAATATAACGAGGTGCCAACTTGCCTTTAACAACGAAACGAGTAACTCCCTTCATTGGTGATATCTTCAGATATACAAAATCTCCCTTGTTAAACACCAATGGTCTACGTCGTTTATCTACATAACTCTTTTGTTGGGACTGAGCTATCTTAAAATTACTTTGTATCTGCCTAACCTTCTCTTCTGTTTCTTTCACAAGGTCAACTCCAAAGAACCATCTTTCCCTGGGTTCAGACCAATTTAGTGATGTTCTGCATCTACAACCATAGAGTTCTTCAAACAGAGCCATCTTAATGCTTTCTTGATAACTATTGTTGTATGAGAACTCAGCCAAAGGTAAACATTCATCCCACTTATTGGAATAGTTAAGGACACAACACCTTAACAAATCTTCAAGTACTTGATTTACTCTTTCAGTCTGACCATTAGTCTATGGATGATAAGCTGTACTATACAGAAGTTTGGTACCCAACGAAGCATGCAATTGTTTCCAAAAGTTGGAGACAAACTGCGTACCTCTATCCGACACAATGGTCTTTGGTATACCATGTAAGTTCACGATTCTTGGTAAATTCATCTTGGTATATTGGATAGTGGGATATATACTCTTGACTAGAAGAAAATGTGCTGACTTAGTTAGTCGATCTACAATAACCCATATTGAGTCAAAACCTTTAGATGTCTTGGGTAGACTGATGATAAAGTCCATACTAATATCCTCCCACTTCCAAGCTGGAATAGGCAATGGCTGTAACTCTCCAACGGACCTCAAAATGTATAGACTTTACTTTTTGACAAGTATCACACTTGGCTATATACCGAGCAATCTCTATCTTCATTTTGGTCCACCAAAATCTCTGTTTCAAGTCATGGTACATTTTATTACTTCTTAGATGAATAGAGAACCTGGTGGTATGTGCCTCTTCAAGAATTGATTGTCGCAACTCAGAAACCTTTGGTACCACAAGGCGATCCTTGAACCATAGCACATCTACATCATCTATTCTAAAGCATGTCGCTTTTCCCTTCCTGACTCTTTCTTTGATATAGGCTATACCCTTGTTTTCTTTTTGAGTGGCAATAATCTGGTCTTGAATAGTTGATTCAACAATTATATTGGTCAAACTACCTTGTTGAATTACCTCTATATTCAACTTTTCCATCTCTTGACATAAAGTTAGATCCATTATTTTTACTGCCAGACAATTGTAATGGCTCTTACGACTAAGTGCATCTGCAACCACATTTGCCTTACTAGGATGCTAATGCACCTCCAAGTCATAATCTTTAATCAATTCTAACCATCTTCTTTGCCGCATATTCAATTCTGATTGAGTAAAGATATACTTTAAACTTTTGTGATCTGTATAAATATGGCATGTATTACCAAGTAGGTAATGCCACCAAATCTTCAAAGCATGGACAACTGCTGCTAACTCTAGATCATGAGTTGGATAATGTTCTTCATGTTATTTAAGTTGTCTAGAAGCATAGGCAATGACTCAGCCTTCTTGCATCAATACACATCCAATCCCAATACCCGAAACATCACAATAAACGTCGAATGGCTTCTTGATATCTGGCTGTGCTAACACTAGTGCAGTGGTTAATAATCTTCAAAATCTAGAAAGCTTCTTCACAATCAGATGACTAGACAAACTTGGCTTGGTTCTTCAACAACCCAGTGATGGACTTGGATATTCTAGAGAAATCTGGAATGAAACGATGGTAATAACCCGCCATTCCCAGAAAACTCCGAACCTGATGAACAGTGGTTGGCGATTTCCAATCTAGTATATCCTTAACTTTGCTTGGATCCACTACAACTCCTTCAGCTAACAAGGCATGTCCTAAAAACTGTACTTCCTTTAGCCAAAAGTCACACTTACTGAACTTGGCATACAACTGATGTTCTCTTAGGCGGGTCAGAACAATTCTGAGATATTCTGCATGTTCTTTCTTGTTCTTGGAATATACTAAGATGTCATCAATAAACACCACTACAAACTTGTCTAGCTCAGGCATGAATACTAAATTCATCAGATACATGAAATGAGCTGGGGCATTCGTCAAACCAAAAGACATTTCCAGGTATTCATATAATCCATATCTGGTGGTAAATGCCATTTTGGGAATATCTTTAGGCTTAAATTTGATTTGGTGGGAACCTGACCTCAAATCAATCTTGGAGAAAACCTTGGCTCCAGCCAGTTGATCAAAAAGTAAATCTATCCGAGGCAAGGGATACTTATTCTTAATGGTTACTTCATTCAATGGATGATAGTCAACACACAATCTCAGGGTCTCATCTTTCTTCTTCACAAAAATTGCAGGACATCCCCAAGGTGATGAACTAGGTTGGATAAACCCTTTATTAATTAACTCTTGCAACTGAGTCTTCAACTTGGCTAATTCCTTAGGAGGCATCCACGAAGACGAAGTGCATTGCCGCTTGGAGTAGGAGAAGGAGTACGGCAACCTGGACTCGGCCCTCGAGCCTATCCCCAACCGCAACGCCATAGACGACGGTGTCGACAACCCTAAGGGGCCTCCAGCTTTCACAAGGGCACTACAAATGCTTTAGTGGCCCCATGGTTTTAAGATTACTAGGGTCGAGCCCTACGAAGGAAGAATGAACCCGACTCAGTGACTGCAGGCTTATGCCACTGCTGTCTGTGCCATCGGAGGAGACACCAGCGTCATGTGAAATATCTCCCCATCATGCTCATGCCACCTGCCATGAGCTAGTTTACCAGCCTTACGCCGGACTCCATCGGCTCATGAGAAGAGCTGAAGAAAGTCTTCATCGACAACTATATGGCCACATGTACTCGACCCGGCACGAAGCATGATCTCAACCGCATCAACTAGAAGCCATCCGAGCTCCTCCGCAGCTACATCCGACATTTCTCCAAGATGAGGAACTCTATTCCCAACATCACAGAAGCTAAAGTCATCACCGCCTTTATCCGAGGACTCCACCATCGCGAGCTTCGCTCTAAATTCAATCGCAAGCCGCCCACCGGTATCGGTGAAATGGTAACTATCGCCAACCAGTACGCTGATGCTGAGGAAGCCGAGGTGCGCTTCAATGAGGATGCAGGCACTCATCGCCCATCTCACTGCTATGACAATCGCCCCGATGACCGGTGCCACAGCGACCACCACCCCGACGACCGCAGCTACCATCGCGATAGCGGTCGTGATCGGACACAGGCCTAGCCAAAATCGCCGCCGCTGGCCAGAACACATCATCGTAGCTGTCAGTCAACCTCACGCTAAGCGCAACTATGACAAATAGTACCAAAAGATCCTCGATGGCCCATGCCCTCTTCACAAGAACACCAACACACAAGATGAAAGACTGCATTGGCCTGGCTAATGACTTCCAGGACAAGAGGCTCGATGATTACACCAACGGTGGAGCTAGAGGTCGCTGACCACCTGGGGGCAACAACAATGTCTTTCAGGACCATGATAAGGTGGTCGCCACCATCTTCGGGGGCCTCACCTCCCCCTCGTCCTCGATGCAACTTTCTAGAAGGTGCTCTTTAGAAAAGTCCTCGTTGACGGTGGCAGTGCTTTGAACCTACTCTTTGCTGGGGCCCTAAGGGAGTTGGGCCTCGCGATAATAGATCTCACACCCTCAGACTCCTCCTTCTAGGGTGTGGTACCTGGAAGGGCATCCAGACCACTTAGAGAGATCACCCTACCAGTGTAGTTTGGCACGGCAAGCAACTACCACGTCGAGCATATCAACTTCTACGTCGCCGACTTTGACACAACCTACCACGCCATACTTGGCTAGCCAGCTCTAGCCAAGTTCATGGCCGTACCGCACTACGCATATCTGGTGATGAAGATGCCTTCGCCTACAGGAGTCCTGGCTCTACAGGCCAACCTCTTTGTTGCCTATGCCTACGAGACAAAGAGTCTCACTCTCGCTAAAACCACCGACCTCTCCATCTAGATGGCTAGCGTGGTCGCCGAAGCCAAGATAGTGCCCGCCGATGACATGGAGATCCTAGAGCTAGAGCTTCCCCATGCCTTTGCCAAGTCTAAGGAAATCAAAGAGGTCGGCCTCAGCCTCGATGATGTCTCCAAGACCATGAAGATTGGGGCTCACCTTGACCCCAAATAGGAAAGCGCGCTCGTCTCCTTCCTACGTGCCAACGCCGATGTATTTGCTTGGAAACCTATAGACATGCCGGGGGTACCATGGGAGAAGATCGAGCACTCCTTGAATGTCTCGCCGACCACCAAACCGATCAAGCAGAAACTCTGCCGATTCACGCCAGACAAGAAGGAGGCTATTAGGGTAGAAATAAAATGGCTCTTAGCTGCTAGGTTTATAAAAGAAGTGTATCATCCAGATTGGTTAGCAAACCCTATTCTCATTCAAAAAAGAATAAAGAATGGAGAATGTGCGTTGATTATACTGATCTTAACAAACACTGCCCTAAAGACCCCTTTGGCTTGCCTCAGATAGATGAGGTTGTAGACTCTACCGCCGGCTATGAACTACTCTTCTTCCTTGACTGTTACTCTGGCTATCATCAGATCTCCCTCAAGGAAGAAGACTAGATCAAGACGTCATTCATTACATCTTTCGGTGCATACTGCTACAAAACTATGTCCTTCGGACTCAAGAATGCCGGAGCAACTTATCAAAGGGCCATCCAGATGTGCCTCGACCAACAGATCGGCTGCAACGTCAAAGCCTACATCGATGATGTGGTCATCAAAACCAAAGCCACCGATAATCTTATCGTTGACCTTGAGGAAACCTTCGCCAACTTAAACAAATACTGATGGAAGTTGAACCCTTCAAAGTGCATCTTTGGAGTTCCATCCGGTATACTACTGGGCTACATCATTAGTGCTTGCGACATCGAGCCTAACCCTGACAAGGTCTCCGCCATCACCAATATGAAATGACCAACATGCGTCAAGGATATACAGAAGCTTACGGACTGCATGGCTGCTTTAAGCCGCTTCATATCACGCCTTAGCAAAAAAGGGCTACCTTTCTTCAAGCTCCTCAAGGCCTCAGAGTGCTTTTCTTGGTCGGAGGTGGCAAACTCAGCTTTTGAGTAGCTCAAGGTGTTCTTAACAAAGCCGCCAATCATGACAGCGCCAAGACCAGATGAGACTCTGCTAATATACATCGCCGCCACTTCTCGTGTCATGAGCACAACTATTGTCGTCGAACGTGAGGAGGCCAGGCATGCTTATAAAGTACAATGTTTGGTTTACTTCATCAACGAGGTACTCAATGAGCCCAAAACTCATTATCCTCAGGTACAAAAGCTGTTATACGCCATTCTTATTATGTCGCGCAAACTTCGACTCTATTTCAAATACTACAAGATCGTCGTGGTCACTGAGTTCCCTCTAGGGGACATTCTCTGCAACAAAGAGTCTAATGGCCGCATCATTAAGTGGGTTGTTGAGCTCGGCACCTATTCCATCAAATTCAGAAGCAGACCTACCATTAAGTCACAAGCGCTTGCTGATTTCATCGCTGAATGGACTGAGATCCAAGAGCCCATCACCGCTACTTGCCCTGAACACTGGGTGATGTACTTCGAGTCAAGCATCACCCAAGAAGAGGGAGTCAAGCTACTTCTCGAAATTCACTCTGGTTCCTGCGGCGACCATCGGACTCAAGAACACTAGTCAGCAAGGCTTTTTGAGCTAGTTTTTATTGGCCCACAGCCATCACTGATGCAGAAGACCTCGTCTAATGTTGTGAAGGATGCCAATTCTTCGCTAAGCAAATACACGTGCCGGCGCAAGAGCTGCAAACACCCTAGCTTCCTGGCCCTTCGCATGCTAGGGACTAGACATGATCGGGCCTTTCAAACCAGCACCAAGTGGTTTCCGGTATGTACATGTCGCCATCAACAAGTTCTCCAAGTGGATTGAATATAAACCGCTCGTCTCGGCTACTACAAAGAAGGCAGTTGAGCTCTTCGAAGATATCATCCACAGATTTGGTCTACCAAACAGCATCATCACCGATCTTAGAACTACGTTTATTGGCCATCAGTTCTGGGACTTCTGCAAAGACCATTGCATCTCCATCAAATATGTCTCCGTTGCCCATTTGAGAGCCAACGGCCAGGTCGAACGGGCGAACGGCATGATCCTTGATGCCCTCAAAAAGTGACTGTATTAGAAAGAAGAAAAGCACCTAGGCAGATGGCTCAAGGAGCTTCCAGCCATAGTCTGGGGACTACGTACTCAAGCTAGTCGTAGCATTGGTGAGACTCCATACTTTTTGGTCTATGGCTTAGAAGCCATACTACCAGCGGACATTACTTTCTAAGCACCTAGAGTGGAAAACTATGATGAAGAGCAGGCCAAGGCTATTCGATCTGAGGACATCGACAGGGCCGAGGAAGAACTCCTAATCACCTGTGTCCATATAGCTAAATATCTAGAAGGCTTGTGGAGGTACTACAACCGAAATGTCAAAGGTCATTCATTTGCTATCGGCGATCTCGTTCTCCACAGAAAAGAAAAAACTGAAGGGATGCACAAGCTCTTTTCCCCTTGGGAAGGGCCTTATGTCATCAAAGAGGTTACTCGACCAGGTTCTTATTGCCTAAGTGACTTAGAAGGAGTCGATGTTCCCAACTCGTGGCACATCAAACACCTTATACATTTCTATCCTTGAAACACTCTAGATATGTACTCTCCAATTTTATATTCAGTAAAATTTTGGTCTCCATAACTTGTCTCTGTTTTGTCTCTATTATGGTTTAACATCCACTTGCGGTCACCGAGCTCCATGCTACTTCATAACGAACTCCAATATGCAATCGCCATAACTACGTCGACCATGTTTCTCCAAATCGCCGAACACGATTTCTCCAAAATCGCCGAACACGATTTCTCCAAATCGCCGAACATGTTTTCTCCAAAATCGTCGAACACGATTTCTCCAAAATCGCCGAACACGATTTCTCCAAATTGTCGAACATGTTCTCTCCAAAATCACCGAACACGATTTCTCCAAAAGTTATCACCGGACACGTTATCTCCAAATCGCTGAACACTTTTCTCGATCGGAGAGCAACATCCTTTCTTTTTTGTTCTCTTCGAAGACGACCCAGTCTCCGATCCCTCCCTGCACATGCTACGGGCTCCGCGCTCTGCGTTATGGGTGGTCGGCTGCGGTTCCTTAGTCACACCTATTTGCCCTACACGTCTATGAGCTCCGCGCTCGACCTTATAGACTATGGGTCAACCAAGGCCGAGAGTTCAACATAGAATACATTGCTCGGACGCCGCTTATGCTGCATTTATCTCCAAGTTCGTACAACAACTGCCGAGCAGCACACTTTCTGTGTTGTTTTTTATGGAGAAGACCCAGTCACTGATCTCTCCCTACACGTGCCACGGGCTCCGCGCTCTGCGTTGTGGGTGGTCGGCTACGGTTCTTGGGTCACGCCTATTACTCCTACACATGCACGCGCTCCGCGCTCGATGTTATGGACTATGGGTTGGCCAAGGCCATAAGGATCAGTAGCAGACCAACTGTTCGGACGTTATTTGAACTACGCATAATCGCGTCAGAATTGAAACTACGAAGGTTTTTTTCGTCGAAATACAAGCAAACTGCATATATTGCATATACATGCACCTTATAACATTTATTCGATAAATAATTATTTCCTGCGCTTTCACGCTTTCTAATTACACTATCAAGGTTTCACAGATGATAATCTATGAGCAGATTACTAAGCTCCACCATTACCATCCGTCTCACCAAACAGATCTATGTCATCGGTCATCATCTTTGCTGCATCCTCCACCTCATCCTCCAGCTGCTGGGTACCCGTGTCGCTCAGTCCTTCGGCGAAACCCACCCACTATTGACTAAAGGTCGATTGTCGGGTAATGGGACCGAACAACCACGAGGACATGGGTAGCGACGGTCGTAATGGCATCACGATTGAAGGTCTTGAAGTTCTCCCATGCTACCTTGCACCTCTGGATGACGGTGTCGGGACGTTGCCGCTTGCCGTCGTGCTGAGTGGTCGGTTCCAGGTCGACGCAGTCAAGCACCGGCTTAATTGCGGTGATTACAACGTCAAAATTCTCCTTTTGGACCTTGGGCTCCTGCACCAGCACATCAAACTGTGCTTTGGCTTTATGATGATAGCCTACAAGCGTTACAATGATCCATTATACAAGGAAGCTACTTCAACAGTAATTCTGACCAGGAGGAATTCATCTTTTAGCTCCAAAGCAAGTTTGTTCGCCCACTCTGTTTCCTTTGCCTTCTCCTAGCGAAGTTGATCGGCAGCCTGGCGTATTTGGCCAAGCTCAGCATCTTGCTCTACAAGTGCAATAGTTGTCACCAAAATGTGGCTGTTTAGCAATACAAAAATACATTCATTGATATCCCGCACCTGCTTTCTGTTTGGATACATTGTTGAGTTGTTCGGTTTGCCTCTCCAGCTGCTCGGAAGTACTTTTCAGTTGGCTAGAGACGGCAGCTAGCTGCTCGGACTAGCTCCACACCTGCTCGAACACCGCAGCTAGCTTTTTGGTCAGGACCCCCTTCTGGTATTCCAGGTCCCGTGCGTTGGACTCCGCAAGGTCTCATTCGCGTTGGGCCCTCTAGATATTCTACTCTGAGAGGTTCCTAGCCTCTTTGATTTTTTTGTTCTCCTTAGCAAGGGGCTCCATTTGCTTTATCAGCTAGCGGCGCTGCTCGACAACTCGAGATATTTCTTGCAAATGAACAATGATAGTATCGTTATCCAATTCCAATAAACAACCAGGACCTTTTGAGATGCAGTATTAACCTTGATCTATTTTATCACACCGGTAAGGGCGGTCTCTAGTCTCCTGAATTCCTTGGTGGTGTCCTCCTCTTCGACAATCACTATTTCATCGCCGTGCTTTCAGAGGATCTAGACTGCTTGGGGTCGAGGCTCGTCATGCATGATCTTGTCCACCTCCTCCTCCTCTATTGCAGCCAGGGGCACCACCTAGGGGCTCGATGGTCGGATAGCGGGTCCGACCATGCCCTCTGAAGCATCGAGGACAGGTGTCTGCTCCTTCAGCACCGCATGCTTTTCCGCTCTAGATTCCACCGTTGCCGAAGGAGCTGTCGCCGACTCGTTTGCCATTGTAGACAATCGTTCGCTGCCACTAATCCCACCAGGGGCAGCGATTGGCTCCCCCGTGTGCTCCCGAGCACTTGGGGACTCTAGGATGGGGTCTACTGGCATCTCCCCCGCTCTAGGGCCCGTTTCTGGTTGCAGCTCAGTCTGAGCAGGTGTGGCTGGATCTGTTGTTCACCTTGCACTATATCAAATCAGTTATTCAGTCACCACAGAAGTAAAGAAATCACAGCAAAGTAACTTTAGTAGAAGGACACTTATAGTTTGGTCCGATGGTTCAATTTCTTAAACCGGTGGTGCCGGCCTAAGCCTCCAGGCGCAGCCATGGGGTCGACTCCCGTGTTTAGCGGGGGAATTCTTAGCTCTTCTTTGGTTGGCCTTGGTTCTGCCTACTATTCTAGGTTTGCTTCCGCTTGTTGCTCGATGACTCCCATTGCTCGCCCTGTGGGTACTTCCATCGTCTGCTGCATAGAAATTCCCTCCGCTCACTGCTCGAAGACTCTCCTTGTCAGTGCCTCATAGATTTCTTCGCCTATCCCAGGTTGTTCCTCGATGCATGGGCTGCATGGAGGCTCTTTCGTGCTCTAGGGAGGGTTCATGAGAATATCATCGTCGTCAGACCAATCGAACACCATGGTCCTTCGTGTTCGATTGGTCTGATCATCATCAAGTGAGATGCTACCTGGTTTGCGGGCAGTAGTGGCCGCTATTTTCCTCTTCTTTTGGGCTGGCTCATCTACCGCCGGCCTCTTCCCCTGGATTTTCGCTGACATCGGGGAAGGACTCTCCGTCCGACCAGTATCCATACCTCCGGACTCCAAGGAGACGACAACAGAGCTTTCTTCAGGTTGAACTGGTCATCGTGCATCCACTAACGGCGGCCAATCGTTTCTTGGCACGCCCAAGAAATACACTGCCCTATCCTGTGAATGGATCTTCACATGAGTAGGATCCATTTATTGCTCGGCAAATGACAACATATAAAAAAACTTCTCGGAAACACACAGTCGGGATATTCACCTGAGGAGGCAGATTCTTGCAGTTGAAGGGTTTTGTGTACCCTGACAACCTGAAGGAGGCTAGCGGAGCGAGCAGCTCAGCAGTCCGCTCTTCGACGACGTTCCTAGACAGTATTTCTGGCCTCTCTCAGGTACCGTCGGTCTCCCCTTTGAATTCAAAGCCTGGGTGCGCCCTCTCTTTACAGGGTTGAATGCGGCGCACTATGAAACTTGCCGCCACCAATCCACCATTGGTCTTCATGCGTTTTATCAAGCCGAGGATTTCATTCACTTGCTCCATATCGTCTTTGCTCAGCAGCTCCAACCAACTCCTCTAGCTTTTTGGGATGTGGTCGGCGTTACAGCGAACCGCTAGGTGGCTTTGTTTCATGTAGAACCATCTGGTGTTCCACCCCTTTAGCGTTGTATTAAGCGGTATGATAAGGTATTCACTCGCCATTCCATCCCACAGCTGAAGATACACCCCGCCAACCACCTTGGAACTAGCGCCGCCTCTCTTCTTCAGCCAGAATAGGTGACGGAAAAGATTGAAGTGGGGTCGGATTCCGAGGTATGCCTCACAAAAGTGGATGAAGATTGAGGTGTGCAAAATGGTATTGGGGTGGAGATTGCATAGAGTAACCCCCCAGAGCTCCAACAAATCCCTTAGAAATGGGTGAACAGGAAACCCTAACCCACGCTAGAAATAGTCCTCGAATACCACTGCTTCGTCAGTATGAGGTGTTGGAAAAGACTCACCGAGGGCTAGCCGCCATCCGGCGGTAACACGGTTGGGAAGAATGCCAGCTTCCACCAATCGGTTTAGCTCCTCTTCTCCTGTTCATGATGGCACCCACTCCTCATCACGTCGGGCCATGGCGTCCGTCTTCTTGGGACTCGTCTTCTTCAATTTTGTAGTTCATTTCTTTAGCTCCATCTCTCAGATCTGGTTAGGGTTTGGCGGCGGAGGCAAATGTGGTTGCGGTTTTAGCGGAGTGAGAGATGAGGAGGAAGATGAAGTGGAAAAGGTGGGAACGGGGTATGCGGCGGCACTATTATATAGGATTTTCCCCAATGTTCTACATTCAAGGGTTTTTTGGGAACCGTTCCCGTGATCTATGCCACTCTAATTTCTCTGATGCGACATATGGGCAGTTACCTGAGCTTATGCGCAAATGTAGCCCATGCCGCTCGTTTATCGCTGCCATTAGTTGCTATTCGCTGAAATATCGCCGACTTCTCCACCATTTATTGAGGCTTAGTAACCGACGCTGTACAGCCGTTACTCCAGTTGTTCTCCACGGTTTGATTTCTCCGATGTCTCCGCCTGTAGCTCGGGGACTAGCTACCTACTTCGCTGATCTTTGATTGTTTTTCAAGTTTTTGACCCTGGCACCACATGACTACATCATCTGCTATCAGGCTCGGGGACTAAGTGGGCACACTTCACCTTGCGGTGAATGTGCTTTCTCTCTTTTTGGGCCATACCCGAGGACTGGCTGCCTGTTCGGCTAGTTTTTCTACTATTCTTCTAGTCTCTGACCCTGGCACCACATGACTACATCATCTACTGTTAGGCTCAGGGACTAAGTGGGCACACTTCACCTCGCGGTGAGTGTGTGGAATTTTTTCTCGATGACTACATGCTTATAGATGAATATTAACTCCTACTCCTTTGTTCGAAATCTAAGTGGGCACACTTGGTCCACTGTGAAGCAATTTTTGATTTTGAACTTGAGCTCCTTACACCCTTATGGCAAGTCATACTTTGGTCACACTGCTCGGCGATAGGTGACGCTGCTCAGTGATAGTTCATGCTGCTCGGCGATAGGTCACGCTGCTCAATGATGGTACACACTGCTCGGTGATGGTTCACGCTGCTCGGCAACAGGTTACACTGCTCGGTGACAGTTCACGCTGCTCGGTGACAGTTCACGCTGCTCGGCGATAGGTCACGCTGCTCGGCAATTCAACACGATGGTTGGACCATGAGTTTGACTGCTTAGTGTTATCTGCACCTGCTCGATGAGCTCAAGATGGCGTTGCGCAACGGGTACAAGGCACTTGGGGACTAGCTGTGGGGTGTACGACCCTGGATACCCATGGTAGGCCACATGGGCTATGCCCCTAGGGGTGGCCCAGCCCATAAGAAGAAGCCTTATGGGGCACGACTCTGCTCGGCGCCTACCGCAAGACACCAGGAAGATATCCTAAAGATACTATGATATCTGTTAGGATATGTATGATCCCAAGATTCCTGTAATCAGTTATTACTTTCCGGTTATCTCTCAGATCTAACCGACTTGTGACCCTACCTCGCGGACTATATAAGGCGGGCAGGGACCCCCTCTAAAATCACGGCATATCATACGATAGCTAATATAAACCAACAGACCATAGGAGTAGGGTATTATGTCATATTGATGGCCTGAACCTGTCTAACTCGTGTGTCTCTGTTGCCTTCTTGTTCTTGATCTCATGCTCCTCTGCCGATCAATCTACCTTCATGGGATACCCTTCGGAGGACTACCAATGATATTCTGTCGATAGTGTTGCTGCTAGCTCTACATGCACGTGCGAGAGAGAGGAGTGCGCGAGTGGGAATGGAGCAGCGGGGACGCGGCCCTCCTATCCACGCGCTGGCCAGAGCAGCTCAGTTGTCGTCAGTGTACAACCACCACAAGGTGACCGTGGCCTGGCGTGGTCGGCCCCTGACGGCGTGTGGTGCTTGGTTCAAGCCGGCCTTCAGGACGTCTGACAGCGCATGTTCAAGCCGTTAGTACTCCTAATCCGTGGTGACTTAGCAAAAACTCCATTACTAAAAATTTTAGAGCTACATGTGGTCTACAACTTTGATTCAAAGAGTAACTTCTAATTCATCATGGTTTTCACTTTGCAAAGCTTCAAAGTATGTCACTTGAAACTAAAAACCTGATTTTGACTTAGAGAAAATTCTGTTTAAAACATTACTTTGTTGATTCTTGTGAGCCCTATTTGACCATGTTAGGCACTGAATTAGCTCTTGACCCAAAAATAAAAGTTGTTACTCTAGTCAAGTACTACAACTCTGCTTAATGGTGCACTTCCATGCAAACACTCTATGCTATAGTTCAACTTGGGTCAAACATACAACTTGAAAATGGTAACTTACACTATAACCATGACTTAGAGGCCAAATTGGTCCAAGTCATGAATACCAAAGTTGTTCCATATGACATTCTAAACATGTTTAAGGCACCCCTAAGGTCCCACAAGCATTTCATACATTGGTCACACATAATGTCAAGCATATACATGCATATAGCTATCATCACATGTACAAAAGTAAGGTGATTTGAGATGAACTTCATATACTTATGATCATATATGAATGAATGACGCTTATGCCCATGCAATGCAAGTGCAAAAGTGCAAGCCTAACACCTAGGGTGTTACAGCCCCTCCCCTTATAAAAATCTCGCCTCGAGATTCAAAAGACCTACCATTTTTCGTAAAAGGAGGGATAAATCTCACGTAAGTAATCTTCCCTTTCCCACGTAGCATCTTGCTCACTATGATTATTCCACATCACTTTGTGAAACTTGACCACACGGTTTTGAGTTACTCTATCTTTGCTATCTATAATTTGCACTGGCTTCTCTTCATAGGCTAGATCTGATTCTAACTTGATATCTCTGACCTCCACTCTTTCTTTTGGAACATGTAAACATTTCTTTAATTGGGATACATGAAAAACATTGAAGATAGCCCTCATTTCTAGAGGTAACTGGATCTTGTAGGCTACTCTTCCACTTTTCTCAACGATTGGATATGGACCTACATATCTAGGTGCAAGTTTTCTTTTTACCCCAAACCATCGTACCCTTTTCATTGGCGACACTTTCAGGTATGCATAATCACCTACTTCAAACTCAATGGGTCTTCTTCTCTTATCTGCATAGCTTTTCTGCCTTGATTGAGTGGCTTCTATATGTTGTTGAATGACATGTACCTGCTCTTCAGCCTCTTTGATGAAATCAATACCATAGTATCTCCTTTCTTTGGGTTCAACCCAATTCAAACGAGTTCTACATTTACGGCCATACAAAGCTTCAAACAGAGCCATCTTAATACTCTCTTGATAACTATTGTTGTAGGAAAACTCAGCTAAAGGTAACCATTTTCCCATGAACCTTTTGAAGAGATGACACAAGCTCTCAACATGTCTTCCAATATTTGATTCACATGTTCAGTTTGCCCGGAGGTCTGAGGGTGATAGGCAGAACTTCTGACTAAGTTGGTGCCTAACATTTTGTGCAAATGTTCCCAAAAACAAAAAGTGAACTGAGGCCCTCTATCAGACACAATGGTTCTTGGCACACCATGTAGACGTACTATGTGGGATATATACAACTCAACATACTCATGCGATCAATAGTTGGTTCTGACTAGAATAAATTATGCAGACTTGGTTAGGCGATCTACAATCACCCATATGGAATCATAGTTCTTATGAGTAGGTGGAAGTCCAACAATAAAATCCATGCTAACTTCTTCCCACTTCCAACCTAGAATGAATAGTGGCTGAAGCAGTCCACCAGGTTTCAAATGAACTGCCTTAACTCGGCAACAATTATCACATTTAGCAACATAAGCTACAATTTCCTTCTTCATTTTGGTCCACCAAAAATAGTCCTTCAAGTCTTGATACATTTTGCTACTACCCGAATGAATGGATAGTTTAGAAGAGTGAGCCTCTCCTAAGATCTGGTTTCTAAGTTTTTTATCCTTCGGCACTACTAGCCTATCTTTTAACCATAGAATACCGTTCTCATCTATCCTAAAATGCTTAGTCTCTTGCTCTTTCATCTTTCTTTTGATGTGGAACACACCTGGATTGGTCTTCTAAAGCTCGATGATCTTGCTCTTGAGAGAACAATTGATCATAATATTGTGCAGCACAGCAGGATGTAACAAATTGAAGTCATCTTCTAACAGGGAATTGCAATGAGACTTTCTTCTCAAAGCATCTACAACAACATTCACTTTGCTAGGATGATAATGTACTTCTAAATTATAATCTTTAATCAGTTCTAGCCATCTTCTCTATCTCATATTCAGTTTGGGTTGAGTGAAGATATACTTAAGACTCTTATGATCTGTATAGATATGACACACATTGCCAAGCAAATAGTGTCTCCAAATCTTCAATGCATGGACAACTGCTGCTAATTCCAAATCATGAGTTGGGTAATTGACTTCATGCTTCTTCAGCTAATGTGAGGCATAAGCAATGACTCGGCCTTTCTGCATAAGAACACATCCCAAACTGGTACCTAATGCATCACAAAACACATCAAAAGGTTTCTCGATATCAGGTTGTGCCAAAACAGGAGCGGAAGTCAACAAAGTTCATAAAGTGTGAAAAGCAGCTTCACACTCCAGAGTCCATAACAACTTCTCATCTTTCTGAAGCAATCTTGTCATTGGCTTCACAATTTTGGAGAAGTCCAAAATGAACTGACGGTAGTAACCTGCTGAACCAAGAAAACTCCAAACTTCATGAATAGAAGTCGGGGACTTCCAATCCATGACATCTTGCACCTTAGAGGGGTCTATGGAGGCCCCATTTTTTGATAGCACATGTCCTAGAAAAGGTACCTTTCAAAGCCAAAACTCACACTTTCTAAACTTAGCATACACCTTATGTTCTCTTAGTCTGGTTAGTAGAATTCTCAGGTGTTCTACGTGATCCTCCTCATTTTCTGAATAGATCAGAATGTCATCAATGAACACAACCATGAACTTATCTAGTTCAGGCATGAACACCTAATTCATCAAATACATAAAGTATGCAAGAGCATTTGTTGGCCCAAAGGACATGACCAAATACTCATATAGGCATACCTAGTGGAAAAAGCAATTTTAGGTATGTCTTTCGGTCTGATTTTAATCTGATGGTAACCAGATCTCAAATCAATCTTGGAGAACACCTTAGCCCTTGACAAATTGATCAAACAAGATATCAACTCAAGGCAAAGGATACTTGTTCTTGACTGTTATGGTATTAAGTGGTCGGTAGTCCACACACATCTGAAAGGATTTGTCTTTCTTCTTCACAAATAAGGTAGGACAACCCCATGGAGATGAGCTTGGTCGAATGAGACCTTTCTCTAAAAGCCCTTGCAATTGAACCTTAAGCTCCGCTAGCTCATTTGGTGGCATTCTATATGGCCTCCGAGAGATGGGTGTTGTACTCGGCAATAACTCAATATTAGACTCTACATCCCTGTCGGGTGGCAACCTAGACAATTCATCTGGAAACACATCCGAAAACTCACATACCACTGGAATATCAAGGAGGGTTGTGGTTTGAATAGCACCGGCAAAGTTTTGGAGATCATGGTTTCTAGGAAGTGGCACTAAGAAAGCATCATTACTCTAGGGTTCTCTCAACATGATGGTTCTAGTCGAAGTGTCAATGAGAACTCTATGGTCACTCATCCATTTCATACCCAATATTACATCTATCCCCAACCCTAGCAATACTACAAGATCTGAGGTATACTCTCGATTGCTTATTGAGATGCGCACATCTCTGACTATCTGGTTGGTAGAGATATTATTTTTGGCTACACTTATGCAATAAACACCTTTATCTATAGTAACTACCCTTTGATCATGCTTGGATGCAAATATTTGACTCATAAATGAATGTGAAGCTCCAGAATCAAATAAAACAACTATGGGGTGTTGGTTCACAAGAAACATACCCATAGTAACAACTTCACCTGAAGGGATCTCTTCTAGGGTGATATAGTGCATGTGTCCCTGACGTCCATTTGGATTACCGCGCTTCTGGTTCTTCTTCTTCTTAGGATAGGGGCAATTCCTTGACTAATGGCTAGTCTTGTTGCAGTTCTAGCTTGGCACACTGCTTGGTGGAACGTTGGAGCTTCCTTGTCCTGTGCTACCCTTTGGTAGGGCAATAGAAATGGCCTTGCAATACACTTTTTGGTTCTGACTGGTCTGTACCTTCTTCTAAGGTGGTCTATACTTTGGAGCGGGTGGGCGAAACTTAGGTCTCGCAGTAGTAGGAGCTTTTGGTTGAGATGCACCTGCTTCATAAGCTCTCTTGTGACTCTTAGATGCTGAATAGATGTTGTTATGATTCTCTTGGGTTAAAGCATCACTAACAAACTCATTGAAAGTGGCACATTTGTTGTTAGCTAGTGTCTTCATCAGTTTCGAACTAAGCTCCCTCTTGAAACTAGCAATCTTCTTTGCATCAGTATCCACAAACTCTATGGCATACCTTGACAAATTGTTAAAGGCTTGTAGATACTCAGTTAGACTCTTGGTACCCTATGTCAGCCTCATGAATTCTATATGTTTCATACTTATAAGACCTGGGGGAATATAATGTCCACCAAATGCAGCCTTAAATTGGTTCTAGGTAATTTGAGCATCCTCAGTCAAAGTGGATCGATGATGACTCCACCAAATGCCTACATGCTCCTACAGCTGGTGCGACGCATATTCTGTCTTTAGGTGCTCGATGAGCCTTAAAAGACATAATTTCTGCTCAATTGTATTTAGCCATTCATCTGCCTACAATGGCTCCCCTGCTTCCTTAAAAATAGGAGGCTTGGTGTTAAGAAAGTCCTTAAAAGTGATGAACTGGTTAGGTTCAGGTCCTTGGTGTTGGTCCCTTCCTCATCCATGGCCAGCATTCTATGCAAGACTGCGTAGCACTTCTCCCATGGAACGTTGGGTCTCCATGAGTTGGGCGATCATCTCCATTGGCGTAGGATGCGGTGGTGGTGGGAGGTCCTCATTGCCATTGTCATGTGCACCACTACCACCCGCATCATCTCCACCAGCTCCCCTACGAGTGCACATCATTTGCAGATTTGCAACCACAAGTAATGATTGATGATGCTAGAAAAAATTGTAGAGGAATTATATAATTATGCCAAACTAAATTTACTAGAGAGAATATAAATTCATACAATAAAATAGAGGCACAATAATTCATTTCAACAACCATACATCACCAATTATATTACTTAACACCATTCACAATGCATTCCGTATATGCCAAATTGCTTGCCAACATAATGGGCATTCATTAAAAGTGCAACCACAACATGGATTACATGCAAGGTTTCAAGAGTACATCAAAGGGTACACCATGAGATCGAACTAAATTATGAGTTCATTACATAAATGATCGAAGATAGAGAGCTAGCGCATCTAGCTAGATACTATAGCTAAGCTTCTCCTCAGGGTGGTCGCTGTCGATGTCGGACACATCATCACCGTGGTCATCCTCAAAAGGCTTGACCTCCTCCTCAGGCTCATCCTTGGCATCCACCTCCATGCCATCATCCTTAGTAATCAACACATTGGGATCTTCTTCCACCGCTAGAGCTGGAGGAAGAATCGGGTTCACCATGTTGTTGAGACAATGAACATCCAGCTATAGCTCCTCAATCTGGCATATGAGTTCCTGCTCTCTATGATCAAACTCCATTGCCTGCTTAGTAGCCTGAAACACAGTCTGGATTCTAGCTGCCTCCCTAGTCTCAGCAAGGCGAATGACCTCGTCACTCTCAGCACCGACGTCCTATAACTTAGCCCTCGTTGCATCTCTTTCTACAACAGCATTCACCAACTAAACCCGGTGAGCTTCTAAAGCTGTAATAGCATTGTCGATTTCCCACTGAGCCACTTTAGCTGCCCTTCGATGCCTACGCACATGCCCTCATAGCTAGCGTTGTGCGGCATGTGCTCGATGGAGCTCTAGCATGCAGCTGACGTAGCTATCTTCACGGGAGTAGAACATCTTCAGGACGACAAACAAAGTTCTCATAGCAGCACTAGAGCGCTCTGCTCGCTCATCATGGTCTCTTACCAGTGCATTGCTGCCTGGCTGCATCCAAGCGGTCACCGATGGATCCACCTGGGGAAAGGTTTTGGCTGGACCATTGACAAGTTCATCACCAAACTCCTGACAGATCTCATTCAGTGCCTCCAAAGCTACCACTTGGGCACCTTCCCAAGGAGACTACACATCTGACTCAATACTCCAACCCTACCACTATGGATTGTCTACATGGGCCAAAATGGTCATCCGCACATCATACCACGGCTACCCCTCAGCTGCCACTTCCATCCAGAAGTAGTGGGGTGGCTTAGCATACCCAACTAAGTTTAGCACCCTCCACAGCAAGGTCGGAGTGCCAAACACAGCCAGGAATGTGTCACTACGAGGTGGGGCTCCTGGTGCTGCCTTCTATAGCAAAGTGTGCAACTCTTGTGAGAGGATATCATACATGAGAAGAAATTCAATGAATGGGTAAGCAATTATAATTAAGGGAGGGATGCAACAATGTAAATGCATGAGTGAACATGATGCATGCACGTTCCATACGTCCTCACGAATCTTAGGAAAAATTTAAAATTCTAGTGACATACATGGTGGCATACATACGTTCTCTCAATATACGTAACTAATTGGGCTACACAATTCGCTGTTAGTGTACCTGCACAAGAATTTCATTATAGCCCAACCCAACACTTATATATGCAAAAATGTAATTCTGGGCTCTAGGTTGCAACTAAATACTTCCATATATGTATACCCATACATATACTTCCGTACCAAAGCTACCCAATGAAAATTTATTACCCACAATTAAATACACACCATACACACATGCAAGCATGCATATACAGCCTAATCAAATCTATCTCTCCTCAACCACATGCTCACATCTTGTGGTCATGCCACTTATCAACTTACCTTCTTACCTTGGCATAGAGGCATTCGATCCATACATTACCACTCAAGTGAATGGCATCCATACAATAGCACGCCATATGGACGACAAAAGTAAAAACCCTCATGTTAGTACATAATTAGCCACCTAATAGTCCTTAACTGGGCATAAAGGATATGGCCACTGGCATACTCTAAATTTAAAAATTCAAATTTTTAACACACCTATATATAGCTATAAGTTGTCAAACTGATTTTATAAAACAAAACCTTTGTTTTAAATACCCAAATGACCAGTTTAGTGTTGAACCTTGCTCCGATGCCAGTTGTAACAGAACTATCCAATTTATAAGAGCACAAGTACAATAGCAATCACCAAAGCAATCAAATCGTCATACTTGAGCCCATATAAACCCGGTAGTCCAGTGAAATCATGAGGGATCTCAAACAAACCAACATACAAACCAAGATTGTACATGATTCAACATAACCAGTCACATGTTACATCACAGTGCACAAATAGTTCACCATTTTCTCACATCCATCGGAGTTCACATAGTTATTATAAACCAAGTTTAAATAGCGGAAGCAAAGTAGTTTAACATCAACATCACACTTAGTTCAAATACAAGCCAGTGCTATGGTCATTCCAGCAAAAGCAGAATAGAGGGGATAACTCAGGAGTACCATGCCCCATGGTTTAGTCCACATCCACATCATGATGAAGGCAATTCTTACAGTACCCATGGTACATCATGTCATCTGCAACAAGAGGGAATAAACCCTGAGCACGAGAATGTACTTGGCTAGACTTACCCGTCATAAACCAGAAATAATAGGACACCAAGGAGTATGCAAGGCTTTATCGGTGGAGTTAGCTTGACAACATTTTGCATAAAAGTTTAAGTTACATAACTTAGAGATTTAATATCTCTAGCATCAATTTGGATACCTATTCAATTAAGCATCTCTAGATTAGCACCTATACTAGAGCAATCACTTGATTAATCTAACAAGCATTAGTAACCATATCTAGTTATATGAATAATTTAAGCATCATCATAACCATCCAATATCCATAAGTTACTCTACATTGCCGCTGCTCAATCAAGTTCTCACTATCTAGGAGAGATGGCGATTCAAATCAATTCCTACCCAGCTAGGGAATTATTCCTAACACAAACCCATACTTCCCCCGTTGGGGTCACATTGGGTCACCTTTGGTATAACTTAGGAACCAACTTCGTGGGTCCAATCAATGCTGCACCCTTAGAGATTCTACCAATATGCCAGGAAGATCAAGACCTGAACCCACCCTTAGACTTACTTCATTGGCTCTCTGCACATCCTTACTGCCTCCAGTGTGCGCACTTTCACTTACCGGGGCCCGGCCTGAATTGAGCTACTTGGCTTCGCGGTCGAAACGACTTATTCGTCCAACTGAGTGCTAGGCATGTGTTCAACATGACATGAGGACGTATAGCGAATCGGTCCTTAACTAACATAGATGGGGATAAATAGGCACCAAGACCTCCATGCCTTGTGCTTCTCTATCGCAATCCCGCCCGTTCTCCTTTTTATTCATCAACACATGGTTATTTCTATGATAGCAATTATAGCCAACCGTGATCAGTTATCTACGTATATGTTTCAGGTGATAGAAAATCACATGAGTTCTACCGGATTAAGCAAGTCTAAGCATCAGTTCGATCCTGGACCTACCAAGGATTCAAGATATATTTATCTAGACAAGGATAATATATGCAACAAGTGGTTTCAATCAACTCTTATAACCTAATGCATCAACATAAAGGACACAAGTGATATTTGTCAAAACATAGGAGGCTTATAATGCTCCGAGGCTTGCCATTCAAGAACAAGGAAGGTTGGTCATCAGGACACTCAGGGAGATCTTCTATGTTGACTCCTCCTTCCACCTGAACTTCCTGCTCCTGGGCTGCCTACTACTCCTCCTGATGCTCGGGTTCAAACTCAAGAAGCGTCACTTCTTCTAGGGAACCTATTGCATGCATATGCACAAATGAGTACCATGAATGCATAAGAGATGGGATGATATGATAAATTATGTATGCACAAGCATGGTTATCTACAAGGTGTATGATAAGTTTAACACTCGTTGACCAAGTAGATGTATAACTTTCTTCTAGTTGATTTTTACTGAGTAGGTGCATATCTCTCCTATAATACAAGAAACACACACTCACCAAGTTCTAGCAACCTAAGGTAAAGTTGTTCATCATCAGTGAGAGGCCTAGAACCTACAGCTCACAACTAATCTCAACTAGCCTAAGCATCTACACAAGCATCACATAAGACAAACATCTACAATTGACTTAGTCATTTCTGGCTATAAACAGCAGCTATGTAATTTGGTTATATCCGAAGTTCTACTCAACCAAATACTATGATCTTGGACCTTTCTAGAAAGCTTATAAACCTTCCTAGGTCTGTCCAGAATTTCCAAAGAACAAGCATTTCTAGAGACCAACTTCTAACAGCTATAACTCTCAAACCATTTAACCTATTATGATCAAAATTTGACACGAGCAAGATAAGTAAGTTATCTACAACTTTGTTATTGTCAATATTCACCGCAAACATCATTTTACCCATGCAATTTACTTCACAATTGAAACTGTCCAAATGGTCACTAAAATTGAATTATAGAGCAATTAATATTTCACTGCATACAAGCAATTGAATTTGGGCACAAATAATGGTACCAACAGTTCATAGGCATCATATACACACTAGAAAACATGATGGTCAAGCCCAAGTAATTTATTTAAATGCATTTATTAATTTATTTGGACACTATGGTGAAATAAGGAAAATATATCAAAGGTGCACCATAAATTCTTATAAAATTACAGAAGCCTACTTATGCTCCCAAAAGTCTACTGTATAAATTTCATGCTATTTGGATAAATATAGCCATCTCTACAAAAATGACAAGTTACCTGGTCTTATTTTAGCAAAAATAGTTTATCCTAGTGAAAAGTGTCAAACAACATATTTCATATTTTTCTTACATGCATCCTAGTACCATAACATTGTGTAAAAATTTGCATGATCATTAGTCATGTGTTTTTACCTCATTTATTTTCACTAGAAACTAGCAATTATTTAAGATTAAATAGGAAGACCATATTCAAAGTACGACTATTGTGTGTTTAGTATTTTTCCTAGCTAGAGAATGTTAACACAATACCAGCAAAATTGAAATCACATTTTTATTACTTTCGTAGCTCAAGTTATGTATTTTACAAGATTGAAAACATTCAAAAAGCATTTATCTAGCTCTATTTTATTCTCCTAGGAAAATACTAGAAACAGTGCATTTCATATTTTTATCAAATACTACACTTCATGAGAAAACCAACAAAATTTGGTTCACTCAATTTGGACTCACCTAGCTCTAGATATGATTTTTCAAACTTAGCACAAAATTCTAGAAAAGAATAAAACAAAACCCTAAAGCTACAACCGCTGACGCGTGGGACCCAGAGGTCAACAGGCCCCATTTCTTAGTCAAACAGAGGCAGGGCATGGTGGTTGACCAGCCACTATCGTCGATGGGGAAGCCACTGGCGGTGAGGTCACCATCGTTGCACTCTCCGTGACCTCCCGCGCCTAGGGGTACCCTCGGTTTGGTCAGAGGTCCACCGGAGCATGCTCGCCGGCAGCAATGGTAGACGGTGGAGGGTGCGTGGCGGTACGCTGGTGGTCTCTAGCCACCATTATCTCTAGTGATGAGCCCTACGGCTCCGTGGTGCTTCAATGGAGCTAGTTAGGGTGGTTAGGGATCCGGCGATGCGACGGTGAGCTCTGCCCACGTGCATGGCCACGTGATAGCGCACGGTGCACGATAGTGTTCTCACTGTTCTGGCTAGATGGCGGTGAGAGAGAGGTCTCCATCATTCCATTAGCTAGGGTTAGGTCTACTCCACCTAAGGCACGCGAGAGAGGAGGGTGGCAATAGGATAGCTCAGCAATGGCGAGCTTGCATGTCATGGCGGCCGTGGTGGTCATGGTGGGAGCGGCGGTGTGTTACGATGCAACCTGGTAGCAGCATCTAAAAGGATGGTGGGTTAATATCCTAGGACCTACAGTGAAGACCAGAGGAGGAAGAGAAGGAGCGGAGGTGCACGTGCTGTGGCTAGCCACAGTGAGATCACGCTCGGCGGCGCACCACGGCCATGGCGGGCATGGCGACTCAGATTATGGCCTCACCTTGACTCAAGCGGTCGAATTGGTTATTCAAGGTGGTAGAGCAGAGCAAGACAAAGCTACTAGCATGAGCAATTGGACAATGGAGCGGTAACTGCTATGTGGGAGCCCGGCGAACTCATGGCAGTGATGGCGACGATGGCACTACTACTGGCTCTGCATGCGCGGGTGACAGAGAGGAATGCGCGAGTGGGAATGGAGCAGTAGGGATGCGGCCCTCTTGTCCGTGTGCTGGCCCGACCAGCTCGGTCGTCACTGGTGTACAGCCACCACATGGTGGCCATGACCTGGCGTGGTTGGCCACTGACGCCACGCTATGCCCGGTTCAAGCCGGCCATCAGTCCGTCTGACAGCGCATGTTCAAGCCGTTAGTACTCCTAATCCGTGGTGAGTTAGCAAAAACTCCATTACTAAAAATTGTAGAGCTACATGTAGTCTACAACTTTGATTCAGAGAGTAACTTCTAATTCAACATGGTTTTCAATTTGCAAAGCTTCAAAGTATGTCAATTGAAACTGAAAACCTGTTTTTGACTTAGAGAAAATTCTAAGTGTGAAAACAGTACTTTGTTGATTCTTGTGAGCCCTATTTGACCATGTTAGGCACTGAATTAGCTCTTGACCCCAAAATAAAAGTTGTTACTCTAGTCAAGTACTACAACTTTTCTTAAGGGTGCACTACTATGCAAACAATCTATGCTATAGTTCAACTTGGGTCAAACATACAACTTGAAAATGGTAACTTACACTATAACCATGACTTAGAGGCCAAATTGGTCCAAGTCATGAATACCAAAGTTGTTCCATATGACATTCTAAACATGTTTAAGGTACATTGGTCACACATAATGGCAAGCATATACATGCATATAGCTATCATCACATGTACAAAAGTAAGGTGATTTGAGATGATCTTCATATGCTTATGCTCATATATGAATGAATGATGCTTATGCCCATGCAATGCAATTGCAAAAGTGCAAGCCTAACACCTAGGGTATTATAGTCTTGTTTGACCAGGACACATAGTCAAGCCTCGGGTATAATATTAGACCTTGGCTATTGTAATAGACATCTCTCATCAACCAATCAAACAAGTACCTTTACGTTTTGGCTTACGCCACCCCTTAGGAGTAGGAGTAGGAGTAGAGTAGATCTCAGTGAGTTCTTTGGGCAAGCAGGGCTACATCGGTTAGGTCCGACCTCTGGTTTGTTTCTGAGTATCCATCATGACTTATACTTTGTTTGTAAGGCTGCATAGGTTAGGTCTGACCTCTTGCAAGTTTTGTATAATTTAGTTATCAACTCTTATCAATAATTGTAAGGTTGCATCGGTCTTACTCGATATCATACAATTTTTGGTACAAGTTACACCTTGATTCTTATAAAAATGTAAGGTTGCATCGGTCTAGCTCGATCTCATACAAATTTTGATACGGATTAGTTATCGGTTAAATCTATTAAGATTGATAGGGTTTCCTTACTATTTTAATAGATTTGCTAGTTATCGATCTTGTTAAAATTAGTATTCTTACTATTTGTAACAACATCACCCCATACCCGATTAAGATTGAAACGGGCCGGCTTTATATCTCTTTGAACTATCGTCATATTGCTGTATCTTGTTCAGATTGCACTTTGATGATGGTTTTAGCTAGATTAGTCATTTTGTTCCAATCTTGATCGAAGATAGCATGTGGTCAGGGCATGTTTGATCCTAAGTAAGCTTGTTAGATGATGAAATCTGGTCTAGTACTGCTATTATGGCTACCATCGATCTCGTCAAGCCCCACTGTTAGCATTATAGATAAAAAATTATCAATTAATAAGTCTCGCTTATGGTCAAACATAGTCTCTGGCTGCATGCTATGTTCGCATCGGCTATTTAGCCAATCGCCCATGCTTTCATGATCGTAACATGCTTTCACGATTCTGTTAAGTATGAACAAACTTGTATTTTTTGAAGGTTTAATCTGTCATCTGTATTATGGCTGCCATCGATTTGGTCGAACCCCACTATTAGAGATAATAGGTTAGATTTGATGGGTTTATGGATCTGTCCATGTTTACTGGTGAGTGTTTGCATGTTATTAGCTTACTTCCACTGGAATCGGCTATTTTAGCTAATAGCTCGCTTATTGAGAATGCACTGGCTATTCATATGTTTGTACTTGTTCTTATTCTAGTCAAAAGCTAGTATGTTTCTTATTTAATATTGATGCTTTCATGTTTACTTGTACCTTTACATGCTCTCATGATCATCGACTGTTAAGATCTATATACTTGAATATATGATGATTGCCGACATGCTTATTTTATTCATTTTGCATCATGAACATGCTAGATATCGACTCTTTAGTTCCTAGCCTTGTCTCACTGGCTACTTAGCCGCACATTTGAAACTATCTGGAGTAACACCGGCATGTTCCATATTAAATTACTGATCAATCTGTCCTTATCAATTACAGGGTCAAATTGACTAGCATGCCCTAGGTCATGACCATCTGGTCTGGTGTTTCCCTAATCCTGGGAAGACCTCAGGATCTACTCCACGCGGTTTCTCTCGGCTTGTTGTGTGTCCCAGCGGTGAGGACTAGCTCGTTGCTTTTCACTGTCGACACATTCCTGGCATGCCTAGTGGGACCACAATCATCAACAAGGATAACCAGACGATCCTCGAGGTCAACCTTGAAGACTTGCCTAACGAGCAAAGGGTGCTCATTGATAAGGCAGTGGCGGAGTTTCAAGAGAAGTGTCTGTTGTCTTATAGTAGGACACATGATTCAGTTATTCAAAAGACTCCATTGCCAAGAGTCCTCCTGCATGGATAGAAGCTAGAGTTGCTGCCCAGATGGTCCATAAGACTATTCATGAAGCATTTACAAATCACAATCAGGTGTTAGCCAATACAATTGGCAATGTTATGAATGAAATTTTCTTTAGAGCACCAGTTGATCAAGTTGGACCATCATATTTCAACGGATATAATCCATTGGTTGTGGGAAGCAATGTGCCTAGTTCTAGTCAGTAGCCGAATGGTGGACAATTTCAACAGCCACCAATATTATAGCTTCTAGGAGGACAAGCTCGAGATCTTCAGGCTCACCCAACAGCAGAGGGCAAGGTCAAGCCCTACTAACACTAGGGGGCAAGGACAAGCCCTAGAAATAGTAGGGGGCAAGGTCAGATGACAGGGAGGCAACCACCATTGCAGCAGCCACCAAGTGCCCCTATTGTAACAAAACTGACCAATTTATAAGAGCACAAGTATGAAAGCAATCACCGGAGTGATCAAACCGTCATACTTGAACCCATATAAACCCGGTAGTCAACTGGAACCATGAAGGATTTCAAACCAACTTGCATACAACCAAGATCATAGTAATTCAACATAACAAGCCACATGTTACATCCATTTCACAAGTAGTTCACAAGTACCTCATACATCAGAGTTCACATAGTTATTACAAAAAGAGTTCACAAATAGCGGAAGCAAAGTATTTTGAGACCATCACACACCCTTAGTTCAAATACAAGCCAGTTCTATAGTCATATCCAGCAAAAGCAACAAGATAAGACAACATAGGTGATCGTTCCCATGATCTAGTCTTCATCCGCCATAGGGTGGAGACAATACTTGCAGTAGCCATTATAAAGCATGTCATCTATAATGAGGGGGAATAAACCCTGAGTACGAGAATGTACTCACTTAGACTTACCCGTCGTAAACCAAAATAATTCACACCAAGGAGTATGCAAGGCTTTATCGGTGGATCTTGCTTGACAACCATTTTGCCTAAATGCTTTAATGATATAAGAGCATAATTTAAATTATGAGTAAGCAGCAAGTTATCAATATTAACCTGTCAACTAGATTAGCACCTGTACTAGAGCAAGCAATTGATTAACTCCAAACATTAGTAACCATATCCAATATATTGTTGTAACATCATCATTATCGATTTAACCATCAAGTTACATTAAGTGCATCTATGTTGCCGCTGCTTAGTCAAGTTCTCACTATCCGGGAGAGACGGCGATTTGAATCGATTCCTATCCAGCTGGAGGGGTATTCCTAGCACAAACCCAGGCATACCGCATGAAGGCAACCATAGGTCACCTTTGGTACAACTCAAGAATCGCGGCTTCGAGCAGCGCCGCACCCTTAGGGAGTCCACTCTACCAGGTGGCCAATCTCACCTAGGACTTACGCCAATAGCTCCCCGCACATCCGTACTACCGCCAGGGTGCGCACTTTCATTTCTCGGTCTTTCGGCCTAAGTTGAGCTACTCGGCTTCGCGGTCGAAACAAGTTATCCGGCCAACTAAGTTATAGGCATGCGTTCAACATGACATGAGGACATATAGTGAATCGGTCCTTAATCAACATAGACGGGGATAGATCCACACCCAGACCTCCTTGCCTTGTTGCTTCTCTATCGACATCCCGCTCGGTCACAATTCATTATTAACACATGGTTATTTTCCATGATAGCAAATATAGCCAACCATGACTAGACATCATCCTAACTTGTAGGTAACAGGAAATCACCTGACTTTTACCGGTCTAAGCAAGGCTAAGCTTTGATTCACTCCTGGACCTAAATAGGATTCATGGTACGTTTACTGGACAAGGAATAGATATATATGCAACAAGTGTTTGCATCCAATTCCTATCACTTAATGCATCAACAAATAAAGGTACTCAAAATAACCATTTTCAAAACATAGGAGATTTAAAATGCTCCGGGGCTTGCCTTTTAGAAAAGATGAAGGTTGGTGATCTGGACACTCAAGAACTTCTTCGTTGGCTCCTTCCTTGGGGGCCTGCACCTCCTGCTCCTGAGCTTGCTGCAGCTCCTCCGGAAGTACTTGCTTGAATTCCAGAAGCGTGACTCCCTTCGGAACACCTATTGCATGCAAATGCATAGTATAAGGATCATGCAGGCACAAGAGATGGAAGATGATGATGAAATGTATAGCCATGTATAGATGAGCGCATGAAAGACACTATGATACAAGATCAACATCTATTTTACCAAGTAGGTGCATATCTCTTTTTAGAAAACAAGAACGGCACACTCACCAAGCTCTAACAACCTAAGATAAAGTTGTTCATCTTCAGTAAGAGGTCTAGCACCTGCAACTAACAAGTTATGTTAATTAGCCTAGCTCTAACGCATCACATTGACTCATATCAAGCAAACAAGTTAACCATTGAAATCATAGTTTTCAGGCTGCAAACAGCAGTAACTAGTTTTACTCAGAACTAGAGTTGTACTAAACCAAAAGACATGCAAAAAGACAATATGGATAGCTTGTGAAATTTTCTACCTTTCATTTTTAATCACCTCAGCATGATTCCCAAGTTTAGCAGGTCAAATTTACATAAACACATAATCAGGTCTAAACAAGACAGAGAACAAGCAGAACTGTGATCCAACTTTGAACGACTGTAACTCCTAAACTACTAGGCCAAATGCCACAAAATTTTAACAAGAGATAGATACGTAGGTCATCTACAACTTTTGTATTCACCACTTTCCCAGCAACCCAAATTATCATGGTGAACTTTGCAAAGTTCCCAGAACTATCTAGAAAGACATAATGCAAGAAAATAATTATTAACTTACGTTGTAAACATACAAATGGACAAAACCAACTTTACCAACTCATCACACATGTTGAAAGAACACCAGAAAACATAGTGGCCATTCCTAAATAAATTCTTTTCCAACCTTTATTAATTTATTTAGATAATGAGGTTAATTAATAAACACATATCCAAAGAGTATACAAAATTCCACAAAAAATACAGTAGTTTATAGATGTCTCCAATAAACCACTGTATAAATTTCACATCATTTCAACAAGTATAACATACTACACAAAAATGACAAGGCATAAAGGCTTAAAATGACATAAATAGGAAACCCTAGTGAAAAGTGTCAAGCAACAGATTTTATATTTTTCGTAATATCCTTAAGGTACTAGGACATCCTCCAATAAATTTCATGGTCATTGGATTCATAGATAAATTACTAAAATTCACACAAGGATCATTCAATAATAAAAGGAAAATCTATAACTCAAAACTCATACATGCATTGACCCTCAAATTTTTACCAGGGCTTCTACTCATTAAGAAGAGCTCACCAACAAAATTTCATAATTTTTGGAGCACAGGAACTCAAGATATAAATTAAACAATTTTGCATTCATTTAAAAACATATTTCAAGTTTCAATTGAATTCTTCCAAAAATTCCACTACATGTGTTCATGTTATATTTTTCCAAAATACTATACTTCACCAAGATCCTAACAAAATTTGAACCACCTAATTTGGATCTACCAAATGCAAGATATAATTTCTACAAGTTGCACTCAAAAACTAAATTAATGAACTAGCTTCTTAGGTTTGAGTCACTGATAGCCGGGGTCCACGCCTCAGACGGGCCCGTGCATCTGTGACTAAAAAAACAGAGGAGGCGGCTCTCCGGTGACGCGGATCATGGAGCTCACTGATGGTAGCTTCTTCGGCGGTGAGGAGGGTACCACCGTGTTCCTCGCGACAAGCCGCACCTAGAGGTGCCTAGGGTTGAACCCCTACCAAAGCCTAACCAGGGCGGCGACGGGCAATGGCGGACGGTGGCGAGGACCTGTCGGCACTCCAACGAAGTCCAGCCATAATGGGCATAGGTAAGCTTAGTATGAGCTTCAAGGGCCCACGGGGAAGCTAAGGGAAGGAAGAAAAGGAGTGAGAGAGCTCCGGCGATAGCCGGCCACGGTGAGCTCCAACACCAGCGAGCCTCGTCCATGGCGACAGTGGAAATGGCCAATAGGCCCTCACCTAGGCTTGCCCAGCATTGCGAGCGGGTGGATATAGTGGTGCAAAGCAAGGCGGCACTCGTGGCTAGCTGAAGGTGGCAATGATGTGGTGGCGAGGGAGATAGGCGACGGCGAGGCACTCGGTAACGATGGTGGAGGCGCGGTGCTGTGCTATGGAACGACTGGTGAGGCAAAAGGGACACGGCGAAGCAAGTAGGCGAGCTAACGGGTGCATGGCACCTTCATGGCAGCGACAGGCTGACCTATGGGGGCAACGCTGGCGTACGACCACCACTTGGCCACCATGGCCTGCCTGTGTCAGCCAGCTGGCCCTGCCTGAACCGGCCGTTAGAGAACCAATAAGCCGACTGACATCACATTTTCATTGGTCTATAACTCCTAAACCGGGATGATCTAGCTCTAGGTGTAGTTGACAAAGTTGGAGATTTAAGTGAGGACTACAACTTTTCCAATTGGAACTCGAGCTAGTTTGGTCTAGTTAGGGAGATACAAAGCTCCAAACAATGATACATGAAACTGAAAATCATTTGCCAGACTTGAAAATTTCTAAGTGTAGAATCAGCGCCCAAATTTGACTTGTGGGCCATGTTTGAGACTGTTCCACACATTTTCATGACTTGGCCTCTAAACAAAGTTTGTTCCATATATAATTTGCTACAACTTTGCTTTAGGTTGCTCAGCCATGCAAACAATCTAAGCTGTACTTTTTAAATAGTCAAACAATAGAGCTCCAGGGGTCAACATAAGTCAAACTATTACTTGGAAGTATAATTAGACAATATGGTCAACATGAACATTGTTCCTAATGACATTCTAAGTGTAGCTTAAGTTGTTTAAGAGGACATTTTACCTGCATTTGCATAGACCACACAGGAGCACACACTAAATGCTAGCATAAAACCAAGCAATTCAATTAGAAACACACATGAAATGATAACATTCATCATGGTATGATGCTTATGAATGAGATGATGCACATGCTCATGTGATGCAAGTGCAATTATGAAAGCCTAACACCTAGGGTGTTACAGCTGTCACACAGACGACTTAGCTTCGTATTGGACAAAACCAAGCGTATTCAGTCTAGCAGCCAACCTCACTAGCTACTCAGTAGGTTGTGCAATGGCCAGCTTAGGTGAGACTCAGCACTTCCTATTAGATGCCTTAGTCAGCCCATAGAATTGCTCCATCAATGCAGAGGATCATCAAGAATGTTGATCCAAATTATTACAATAGTCGATTATAGGGGTACACAACTCGCAATGCTTAGATCGACTACCCATAGGGATATCATTTGGTTTCTAATGCCAGCACATATGAGCTTTTGCTACATCATGGGTGCTAGAATTCTTATAATTATAATGCACAACAGCTTCAGCAACTTCAGGCCCAAGGACAATAATCTCTGGTTCAAGTGCAGCAACCTCAGGCTCAGGGTCCACAGCTTCAAGTACAAGGCTCTCAGGCTCAGGCCCAAGGACAGCCGAGACAACAAGTTGCTAGCATGAACACTAATGAGTTAGTTAATAGGATAATAGCTATGATGCAAAGCTAGTTTGGGTTGAAGCCTAAGAATCAGATTGGCTCCTACCAACATTCGTATCCTATCCTAGTATGATATTGTGCAGCTTCAACAATGCTACAGAGTCCCTGATTTCTCCAAATTCACCTAGGGTAGATGAGATGTCAACCATGGAGCATATCAGCAGGCTATCTTGTTTAGCTTGGAGACTGCATCTATTGAGGAAGCACATAAAGTTTGATTCTTCCCCTTGTCTCTATCCGAACCGGCCTTCAGTTGGTTCTCATCGCTTGAACCAAACTTGATTGATGGATGGGCCGATCTAGGAGAGCAAGTTCCATGCATACTTCTACAATGGGATAGGAGAGAAGATGGTCATAGATTTGACAAACATGAGGTAGAGAAATAATGAGTCAGGCTCTGAGTTCATTCGAAGATTTAGAGAAGGAGCCATTGCTACTCATTGAATCTATCTGATCGCCAATTGGCGAAATTGGTCCTATAAGGGATGTTCCCATGATCAGAGAGAAGTTTGATGGCCAAGAATTTGAGAATTTTGCCCACCTAATTCAGAGGGTGTCTGCTTTTGAGAGCCAACATTAGACCATGCGTCAAAGATAAGTATTTGAAGGGTACCACTACTATACTGATCCATATGATGCAGACTTTGATGGAGATGATCCAAAAGTTGCAACTGCCAAGTGGACTTGGGGCCTAGGCTCCTAGTATCTTGTCCTTGGGTGAAGGAAATAGAAAGTGCCTATGATTTTGATATCAAGAAGGCCGATAAGATCTTTGATTTGCTGCTAGAGAAGAAGTAGTTGAGGTTACCTAGCAAATCATGTGATCCCTTCGGCTAGAGAACTTAACAGGGAAGATATACTGCAAGTTTCACAATGATACTAACCATAACACTAATGAGTGCAGAATCTTCTGCTTACATATTCAGAAGGCCATTGAGCATGGGAAGATCAAGTTTGAGCCTAGCCAAGAAACTAACAATAGACATAGATAAGCATCTTTTTCTAGAGGTGCATATGGTAGAGTTCATGGCTAAAGGGAAGACAAAGGTCTTGACATCATCTCAGGCTAAAGAAGATGGGTCTGTCGACCCCAAGGTTCAAATATCGGCTAATGAGTACAAGAAGGCTAAACAACAACATGATCAGCAAAAGAGCTGATATGAGCAAGGTGAGACTTTTAGAGTTGGTGCTATGCATCCTTGTGTGACTTCTAGGATTTTATTGAACAAGTGGCAGTGTCAGAAGGAGAAGGATAACCAGCATTGGCTTGAGGAAGAAGAATATGAACGCCAATGCAAAGAAAAATGTATGAAAGAGAGCAAGCTGAATTGCATTGGGACTGTCCTTTCTTCAGACACTGTTAGAATGAAGGTTTCAAATTGCCTACAAGACATAACTGCCCCGAGTGCAGCAATCAATATTCAAATTTGAGGCAATCTTTGGCGAACCATTTTTCTATTCATGAACTGTTTAAGTTATCAATCTAACAACAGTGGACTAGGCACATAAAAAATGAAGGAGTTCACAATAGGCTAGGCAAGCATGGATAATGATCAAAACTGGGCTGGTTGTGATGAAGAAGAGAAAGAGTAGGTTTGGCAAGAGGGCCAATGGTGTCCAGGAGGTTTGACAAAGAGTTAGAAAAGAAGGGTTCAACACTTAAGGAATAGAGAATTAGAAGCTCATAAATCTAGTAGACCTCAGGCATGGCATGTCAAACAAGCAGGCCAATAAGGGCAAACCATCGGTTGATATTAATATGGTATTCGCTCGACAGTGTAGAACTCAGAGCCTCCTCTAAATATGAGTAGAGAAAATACAAGTGCCTCTATAGCAAAATTGTAAAAGGTGACATCATAAAAATCAATGGTGAGCATCAACAACCAATCCAAGCAGCGGGGTCTAAAGATGTGTCTTAATGGATTCTCCAATTGATGATACAGAGGGAAAGTTAGGGCAAGGATTTATGTTGGCTGATTTACTACAAGAGGTTAACATTGGACCTAGTGATAGGCCTAGGCCGATGTATGTAAGTGCTAAATTAGATCCAGAGTATAAACAAGAATTAATAAATCATTTGAAGGAGAATCGAGATTGTTTTGCTTGGGAATATTATGAAATGTCTGGTCTTAGCCAATCAATTGTAGAACATTGGCTGCCTATTAAGGAAGGATATCGACCATTTAAACAAGCCTAAGGAGATTTATACCTAAATTACTTGAAGATATTAAAAAGGAGATTACAAGGTTGTATGAGGCTAAGTTTATTTGACAGTGTCGTTATGCAGAATGGATTTCAAACATAGTCCCTATGCTAAAAAAGAATGGAAGACTAAGAGTTGCATTGACTTTAGAGATTTGAACAAGGCTACACCTATGGATGGTTATCCATTGTTGATAGCTGACCTTTTAGTGGATGCAGCTTCAGGGCACAAGGTTATAAGTTTTATGGATGGCAATGCTAGGCTATAATCAAATCTTCATGGCTAAGGAAGATGTTGCCTAAGACTGCTTTTAGGTGCCATGGAGCTATTGGTTTATATGAATGGGTAGTCAGTGACTTTCGGCCTGAAGAATGTTGATGCAACTTATCAGCTGAGCCATAAATTGTATCTTTCATAAGTTGATCAGTAGAATAGTTGAAATTTACATCGATGATGTCGATTGTGAAATCTAGGAGTTATAAAGAACATCTAGCTAATCTACAGGAGACTTTGGAGTGTACAAGAAAGCATGGCTTGAAGATGAACCCGAGCAAGTGTGCTTTCAGGGTATCAGCTGGAGAGTTCCTAGGTTTCATGTTCCATGAAAGGTGGATTGAAGTTGGATAAACGAGTATGAAGGCTATTGATGAAGCGGTTCCGCCAACAAAACAAACCCAACTACAATCTTTGATCGGCAAGATTAATTTTATCAGAAAATTTATCTCAAATTTGTCGAAGAGGATGTTGTCATTCTCCCCTTTATTGAAGTTAAAAGCTAATCAAGAATTTAGATGGGACAATGTACAACATAAGGCATTTGATAAAATTAGGGAATATATGAAGTCTCTGCAAGTATTAATCCCTTGATAACATGGTAAGCCTTTTAAATTGTACGCATTGGCCGATAGCCATACGATTGGGTCGGCCTTGATGAAAGAATTTGAAGGAAAAGAATGAGTTATTTTCTATCTAAGCAGAAGGCTTTTGGATCTAGAGACAAGATATTCTCCCATCGAAAAGTTATGCTTGTGCTTATATTTCTCATGCACTAAATTACAGACATTATTTAGCTATTGGCTAAATGTACTATGGTGTCTAAAGCCGACATGATCAAGCATATGTTATCAATGCCAATTCTGAATGGGAGGATAGGAAAATGGATTCTATCATTTTCTGAATTTTATTTGAGATACGAATCGGCCAAAGTAGTTAAAGGGCAAGTAATGGATGACTTTGTGACTCATCATCATGGACCCAGTATCAGCTATGTAGAACCAATGCCCTGGACTTTGTTCTTTCATGGTTAGTCATGTAAATAGGGTGGTGGTATCGGTATTGTTATTATCTCACCCCGAGGGTCAAGTTCAGAATTCGCTTATCCTATGAAGCCGATGTCCACCGGTAATCAAGCTGAATATGAAGCCATCCTTAAAGGACTTCAACTTCTTCAAGAAGTAAAGGCTGATGCCATTAAGATATTTGGAAATTCTAAATTAATAATTAATCAATTAATTGATCTACATTAGTGTAAAGATTATATCCTAAGGGATTACTATGAGAAATGTCAAGGTTTGATTGATGAGTTCCCTATGGTCACCATAAAGCATATTCCAAGGGCTCAAAATCAAGAAGCCAATCAACTAGCTCAAAGTGCTTCTGGTTATAGGCAAATTCAAGAAATCTTTAGCAAGCGAAATTGTTGCCGACAATTGGAGAAGTGAACTAAAGCACTATCTTAGAAATTCATTGCAGAAAGTCTCCAGAAAGCTCAGGTATAAGTCAATCAAATATGTGTTGCTTGATGATTAGCTATATTATAAAATAGTCGATGGAGTGTTGCTCAATTGTTTAAATCAAGAGGATGCTAGAGTTCTCATGGGCGAGGTTCATGAAGGAGTTTGTGGAGCTCATCAATCGGCTTATAAGATGAAATGGAATATTAGGAGATCAGGCTACTTTTGGCCTACAATGTTTGAAGATTGTTTTGTATATTATAGGGGTGTCGAGATTGCTAGAGATTTTGGAATGTTCAAAGGTCACTAGCATTAGTTATGAATCCTATAATCAAGCCATGACCGTTTAGAGGTTGGAGGATCGATCTGATCGGCCAAATTTATCTGCCATCCAGCAAAGGTCATAAATTCATAGTGGTGGCGATAGATTATTTCACCAAGTGGGTTCAAGCACCGCTGAAGGCATTGATGTCCTAGAACGTGATTGATTTTGTCTAGGAACATATCATTTATCGATTTGGGGTTCCCCAAACTATCACAACTGATCAAGGGATTCAAGAATTTTGCTGCTAATATGGGATTTAAATTGTTGAATTCTTCCCCTTACTATGCTCAGGCCAATGGACAAGCTAAGGCATCTAATCAGACAGCTGATCAAGCTAATCAAGAAGAAAATAATCGATCGACCAAGGAGGTGGCACTTAACGTTGAATGAGTTGCTGTGGGCTCATCGGATGGCGTGTCATGGATCAACTAAGTGCTCTCCTTATGAGCTAGTTTATGGGCATACAACCGTTCTTGCTTTGGAGATCAGGACTGGATCGCGATGTATTGAATTTTAAGATAACATAACAGCCAATGATTACAAAGTCCTGATGATAAATGACCGATAAGATTTAAATTGCCATCGGCTTCACGCTTCGGAGAACATCGAAGCTCACAAATTAAGGATTGCAAAGTATTATAACAAGAAGGTTAAATCTAAGCAGTTCTTTGAAGGCAAACTAGTTTGGAAGCTAATTTTGCCGATTAGGACTAAGGATAGTGCGTATGGCAAGTGGTCACCTAATTGGGAGGGGCCTTTGTCATAGAACCGGCTAATTTATAAGAGCACAAGTACAATAGCAATCACCGAAGTGATCAAACCATCACACTTGAGCCCATATAAACCTGGTAG
This sequence comes from Miscanthus floridulus, assembly GCF_019320115.1. Classification (NCBI taxonomy): domain Eukaryota; kingdom Viridiplantae; phylum Streptophyta; class Magnoliopsida; order Poales; family Poaceae; genus Miscanthus; species Miscanthus floridulus. The sequence continues at coordinate 86,162,188 of NC_089581.1, read as the reverse complement.
TCCAATGAAATCACTGAAGGATTTCAAACAACCAACATACAAACCAAGATCAGTAGAGATTCAACATAACCAGTCACATGTTACATCACAGTTCACAAATATCTCACATACATCGGAGTTCACATAGTTATTACAAACCAAGCTTAAAAGTAGAGGAAGCAAAGTAGTTTAACGTCAACATCACATGTAGTTTAATACATAGCCAGTTTCATAGCCATCTCCAACCACAAGCACAAGGGTGAGATGATATACAGAGTGACCAAGCCCATGGTCCTAGTCCTCAACCATTGTAGGAGTAAAGCAGTTTTTGCAGTAGCCATGATACAAAACATCATCTGCAACAATGGGAATAAAACCCTGAGTATGAGAAGGTACTCAGCTAGACTTACCCATCCAACTAATATACTAAGACACCAAGGAGTATGCTAGGCTTTATCAGTAGAGCTGGTAGACATTATTTGCATAAAAAGGATAAGTTGTTCAACACCTCTTATGTTGTGAATCACTAGTTATTAATCCTATCTCATACTAGATTAGCATCTATCCTATGCCAAACATGTTGGTACCATTAAGTCATCACAATAATAACCATATCCAGTTGAGTTCTTGCATAATCTCATAACCAACACTTCCATCAGTTACTACGATGAAGTGTACTCCTATCAAGTTCTCACTATCCGGGAGAGACGGCGATTCGAAATCGATTCCTACCCTAGCTAGGGAATTATTCCTAACACACACCCATACTTCCCCCGTCGGGGTTGCATCAGGTCACCTTTGGGACAACTCAAGTACAATCGCGTGTAGGACCAGCGCCGCACCCTCAAAGATACAACCAATCTACCAAGGGGGCTCGAGACTCTAACCCACCCTTGGGCTTACGCCATTGGCTCTCTGCACATCCTTACTGCCTCTAGGGTGCGTAGTTTAACTGCTCGTGTCCTTGGCCTGAGTTGAGCTACTCGGCTTCACTGGTCGGAACGACTCATCCGGCCAACTATGTGTGAGGCGTGCGTTCAACATGACAAGATAACCTCCAACGGCCGGTCCTTAAATGACATAGATGGAATCACTATGATTACCACAACACAAGACTCTACCCGGTCTCCAATTATTCAACATTATTAGGTTATGTTCCACGATAGCACCATATAGTCAACCAGTGATTAAATTATCACCTATAGCTCGCAGGTGGCAGGAAATCATCCTGACTTCTATCGGTCTAAGCATAGCTAAGCATGATAAGCGTTCCTAGACTTAATTAGGATTCATGGTAGATATTTCTGGTCAAGGAAAGGTAATATGCAGCAAGTGTTTCCAAACAACTCCTAGTCACGTAATGCATAAATACGAATAACTTTAGGTGACATTAATAAAGTAGGGAGACATATAATGCTTCAGGGCTTGCTTTCACGATCGTTGCTGGCTGATGATCAGGGCAGTCTAGGAGATGATTAACCTCAGGCTTGCCTTTGCTAGGAACCTCCTTGTGCTACACTTCCTGGTTCTCCTCTTCTGGATCGTCGTCGAGCTCCACCAGCGTGATTTCCTCGGTTGCACCTATTGCAAGCATATGCATAAGTAAGCTCCACTGAATGCACAAGAAGGATCATGGGTGATGTGGTATGGGAAGGTACATGCTGATGATAACAGTGTTAAGTTACACAATGATAGCAATACTAACTCCATGTTAACTGAGTAGGTGCATATCTCTTCTCTATCTACTTACAAAATTCAACACAAGGCAATTTCTAAGCTACACATGGCAGTTACAAGTTTACATCATAACCGAAGTTCTACTAATCTAAATGATTTGGTCTTGGACTTTCTAGAAAGCTTATAAAATTTCCTACAACTCTTATTTAATCTCCAAAATCTAATTCACAGTCTATCCTAACCAAAACAGGCAATCTATCCAGTGCTGTCCAGAAATTCCAGAGAACAAGCATTTCGGGAGACTAACTTTAAATAGATATTACTCCTAAACCCTTTTGCCTATTGCTCTGAAATTTTAACACAAGATATATGAAGAAGTTCCCTACAACTTTGTTATTAACCATTTCTACAGTAAACATCATTTTGACTAGGTAACATACCCCACAACAGAATCTGTCCGAAAGCACTTCTAAATCCAATTATAGAGCAACAATATTTTTACTACATGTAAGCATTCAAAATTAGACATAACCAAGTATACCAACAGTAAAATAATACGAAATACACTCAAGAAAACATAATGGTCAAGCTCAATCTATTCATTTAAATGCCTTTATTAATTTAATTAGATAATTAGGGGAAATAACAAACATATACCAAATATGCACAATAAATTCTTAGAAAATTACAGTGGCTTCCCAATGCTCCCAATAGACAACTAGTAAAAATTTCATACCATTTGAACATGTATAACATCCTTTACAAAAATGACAATCTAGCAAGGTTTATTTTGGTGAAAATAGTTAACCCTATAGAAAAGTGTCAAACCACAGATTTCTTATTTTTCCTAGCTTCATATTAGTGCCATACTATTGAACAAAAATTTGCATAGCAATATGTTACATATTTTTATCTCTATAATTTTCCTCAGAAAATACCATTTATTAATAGATAAATAGAAATACCCTAATTCAATCAAGTTTACAGCAAGTTTATTATTTTTCCTAGCTAAGGCATGTCAACACAAGACCAAAAAAATTGGAATCACAATTTTATCACTTTTCTAGCTCAAGATATCTATTTTACAAGATTGCTAACATTCAAAAAGCACTTATTTAGCTACATTCTAATCACCATGAAAAATACTAGAAACTATATATTTCATATTTTCATAAAATACTACACTTCATGGGGAATACAACAAAATTTGGTTCACAAGAATTGGACATCTACAACTCCACTTATGATTTTTCAAAGTTGGCATACATTTCTGAAATAAATGAACTAGCATTCCAATCTACAGCCGCTAACAGCTGGGGCCCTCATCATAGGCTCAAAATAGAGTACCGGCGCTGACCGGCCAGAGTTCTCCGATGGTGAGCTCTCTGGCGATAGCACCGGCACCACGATGATCCCTGAGACCTTCCGCACACACTAGGGTAGCTAGTTGGATCGATTGCAGAGGCTAAGGACGACGGCGGCGCTAATGGAGGCATGGCAGGCGCGGGTCAATGGTGAGCCATCGGAGCTGACCGAGATGGCACAATCTAGGGTTTGGCTGAGCTTCTACTGTACTACGGTGAGTCTAACACACACTCAAGTATGACAAGTGGTGGTCGAAGGTGGCCCGGCCACGTGCGGCGTGGCACGGCGGTGAGACGACAGTGATGGTCGTGCGCTGCACAGGAGGCTTACCGTGCACTGCTAGCTAGTCAAGGAGTGTGGTGAGGTGGTGGGAACATGATGAAGCTATGGTAGTGGTGAAGGAGCGACGTGAGCATGGTGCGAAGCCAGGCGGCCGGCAATGGTGTCGGTGACGAGTGCTATGCTGTGGCTGCGGTACAAAAGTGAGTGAAGGGAGGTAGTGGAGACAGAGGGAGCGCAAGGGAGTGAATGAGCTGAGCCACACGGACTCTTCTTAAGCGCATGCCAGCACACCATGGCAGGGGGCCCGACGTCGGTCAGTGGCGGCCTTGCGGCGGCCAAACCCTATCTACGGTCAGCCACGACAGCATGTCACGACGGCATCATCAAAGCGCGATGTTCGTGACTGGCAACGCCAAATCAACATCCCTAATCTGCCAAACCACGGCTCATTAGCAAAATCTTTCATATGAAAAGTTGTAGACCTACATACTAGCTCCAACATCTCTTAAATGATTAGGAAGATACATCACTCCAAAGTCAGGCAAATCAAGCGGCAAAACCAATTAGGACTTAGACAAAATTCTAAGTTACAAAAACAGTGAATTGATGATTCTTATGTGCACAAAATGACCAACCTAGGCACTAAATTAGCTTATGACCCAAAAATAAATGTTGTTGCTCTACTCAAATACTACAACTTTGCTAAGGGTGCTTTGCCATGGAAAGACTCTATGACATAGTTCAACCTAGGTCAAACATACCACTTTAAAATGATGACTTACACTATAACTAGGACTTAGAGACCAAACTAGGCTTAGTCATGAATACAAAAGTTGTTCCTTATTATATTCTAAACATGTTTAAGGTACTCCCAAGGTTCCACAAACATTTTACACATGGTTTACATGTAAACCCTAACATAAGTAAGGCAATTAAGTAACAACACATGCAATATAAGCTAACATAGGAAAAATACATGATATGCTCATGCTCATGAATGCTCAATGATGCTTGTGCTCATGCAATGTCAAGGTTAAATGCATGCTTAACACATAGGGTGTTATAGCCCTTCCCCCTTAAAGAAATCTCGCCCTGAGATTAGTACGACGTACCATTCCTCGTAGAAACTTGGATAAATCTCAAGATAGTCCTCATGTTCCCACATAGCGTCTTGCTCACTATGATTATTCCAAATCATCTTGTAGAACTTAATCACTTTGCTACGGGTTACTCTTTCCATTTCTTCAATCACTCTAATAGTCTTTCTTCATAGGTCAAATCTGACTGAATCTTGATACTAGTGGGTTCAGTAGCTTCTTTGGGCACACGAAGACATTTTTTGAGTTGGGAGACATGAAAAACACTCAATATAGCTTTCATTTCTAGGAGGTAACTAGAGTTTGTAGGCTACTAGTCCTTTTTGTGCAATGATCTGGTATGGACCAATATACCTAGGAGCAAGTTTTTGCTTCACTCCAAACCTTTGTACTCTCCTCATTGGAGATACCTTTAGATACATATAATCTCCAACTTGGAACATAATAGGACTTCTCTTATCTGCATAACTCTTTTGTCTTGATTGAGTGGCTTCTACATGTTGTTGAATGATTTGAACTCGTTCTTCAGCTTCTTTGACAAAGTCAACTCCATAATACCTTCTTTCACTAGGCTCAATCCAATTCAGAGGGGTCCTACACTTGCGACCATATAGGGCTTCAAATGGAGCCATCTTGATACTCTCTTGATAACTATTATTGTAGGAGAATTCAACCAAAGGTAACCAATCCTCCCATGAACCCTTGGAAGAAATCACACATGCTCTCAACATATCTTCCAAGATTTGATTTACATGCTTAGTTTGACATGCTGTCTGGGGGTGATAAGTAGAGTTGTGAATCAATGTAGTACCTAAGTACTTGTGTAGGTGTTCCCAAAAATGATTAACGAATTGGGGCCCTCGATTTGATACAATACTCTTAGGTACACCATGCAATCTGACAATTTGTTCAATGTATAGCTTTGCATATTGATGAGGTGGAAACTTGACATTGACAGGAATAAAATGTGTAGACTTGGTGAGACGGTCAACAATTACCCATATAGAATCATGACCCTTTTGGGTGTTTGGAAGTCCGACAATGAAAGCCATACTAATGTCCTCCCATTTCCAACTTGGAATGGATAGTGGCTGAAGTAACCCTGCTGGTTTCATATGAATGGCCTTAACTTGACAATAGTTATCACATCTAGCAATGTATACCGCTATTTCTTTCTTCATTTTTGTCCACCAAAATCTAGTCTTCAAGTCTTGGTACATCTTGCTACTACCCAGGTGAATGGATAGCTTGGAAGAATGAGCTTCCTCTAGGATTTGGTTCCTCAACTCCCTATCTTTTGGCACTACAAGTCGATCGTTAAACTACAGAACACCATTCTCATCCAACCTGAAATGCTTGCTTTCTTCTTCTATCATCTTTCTCTTGATATGGAATATACCGACATCAGTCTTTTGGAGGTCAATGATCTTGGACTCTAGAGAACAACTAACTATGATTTGTGTAGGACTACCGGATGTAATAAGTTGAAACCATCTTCCAACAAAGAATTACCATGATACTTCCGACTTAAGGCATTAGCAACTACATTGGCCTTTCCTAGGATGATAATGCACTTCTAGGTTGTAATCCTTGATCAATTCTAACCATCTGTGCTGCCTCATGTTCAACTTAGGTTGAGTGAAAATATACTTAAGGCTCTTGTGATCAGTGTAGATATGGCAAACATTACCAAGCAAGTAATGTCTCCAAATTTTTAGAGCATGGACAACTGCTGCAAGCTCTAAATCATGCGTTGGATAATTGACTTCATGCTTTCTCAACTGGCATGAGGCATAAGCAATGACTTGGCCTTCCTGCATTAAAACACACCCTAAACCGGTACCTAAGGCATCACAAAATACATCAAATGGTTTCTCAATGTTAGGCTGTGCCAACACAGGAGCAGTAGCTAGCAAAGTCCGCAAAGTGTGAAAAGCTACTTCACACTCTGGTGTCCATATAAACTTTTCATCCTTCTGAAGTAACCTCGTCATAGGCTTGGATATCTTGGAGAAATCTAGGATAAACTGATGATAATATCTAGCTAGACCAAGAAAACTTTGAACTTCATGAACTAAGGTGGGAGCTTTCCAATCCATCACTTCTTGCACTTTGGATGGGTATACAGAAATTCCATCCTCCTAATAATACATGACCTAGGAAAGGTACCTTCTTCAACCAAAACTCACATTTACTAAACTTTGCATACAACTTATGCTCTCTGAGTCTCGACAATACCACTCTCAAGTGCTCTTCATGTTCTTCTGTTAGTTTCAGAATAAATCAAGATATCATCGATGAACACAACCATGAACTTGTCAAGTTCGGGCATGAACACCGAGTTCATCAAGTACATGAAATAGGCTAGGAGCATTGGTCAATCCAAAGGACATGACTAAATACTCATAAAGGCCATACCTAGTGGAAAAAGGCCATCTTAAGTACGTCTTCTGGCCTAATTTTGGTTTGGTGATAACCTGACCTCAAATCAATCTTAGAGAACACTTTTGCTTTCACCAATTGATCAAACAAGATATCAATGCGAGGCAAAGGATACTTGTTCTTGATAGTAACAACATTGAGTGGTCGATATTCCACACACATCCGCAAAGACTTGTCCTTCTTCTTCACAAACATGGCTAGACAACCCCATGGCGATGAACTGGGGCGAATGAGACCCTTTTCTAAGAGTTCATGCAATTGAATCTTCAATTCTGCTAACTCATTGGGTGGCATTCTATATGGTCTTTGGGAAATAGGTGTGGTACCTGGTAACAATTCTATCTTAAACTCTATCTCTCTGTCCGGTGGTAACCCTGGCAATTCATCAGGAAAGACAGTCTAGAAATTCACATACTACCTAGAATATCAGCAAGGGCCACAGGCTGGATAGCATTGGCCACATTATGGAGATCAAACTCCCTAGGAAGGGGTACTAGAAAAGCCTCATTATTCTTGGGATCTCTCAACATAACGGTTCTAGTCGAGGTATCGATAAGAACACCATGGTTCTTCATCCAATTCATACCCAAGATCACATCAATACCCAATCCCGGTAATATCACTAAGTTTGCAGTATACTCCCATTCACTTATTTGGATACGTACATCTCTAACTATCTGATTGGTAGAAATGTTACTCCTAGCAGCACTTATACAATAACCACCTTTGTCTACTACAATTATTTTCTGATCATACTTGGATGCAAATGTTGGACTCATGAATGAATGTGAAGCTCTAGAATCAAATAAAACAACTATAGGATGATGATTCACAAGAAACATACTAGCCTTGACAACCTCACCAGAGGGAATCTCTTCCATGGTGGTATAGTGCACATGTCCCTGATGTCCATTTGAATTGCTCTGCTTCTGGTTGTTGTTCTTCTTGGGATACGGGCAATTTCTTGACCAATGGCCAGTCTTGTTGCAGTTCCAGCATGGCATATTGCTAGGTGGAACATTGGAGCTGCTTTGTCTAGTGCTACCCTTTGCTAGGGCAATAGAATAAGCCTTGTGATATACTTTCTGGTTCTGACTAGGCTATGCCTTCTTCTAAGGTGGTCTATACTTTGGAGCGGGATGGCAAAACTATGGCCTCATAGTGGTAGGAGCTTTTGGCTAAGATACGCCTGCTTCATAAGCTCTCTTGTGACTCTTGGATGCTGAATAGATGTTGTTATGATTCTCTTGGGTTAATGCATCACTAACAAACTCATTAAAAGTGGCACATTTGTTATTAGCTAGTGTCTTCATCAGCTTTGGGCTAAGTCCTCACTTGAAACTGGCAATCTTCTTCGCATCAGTATCCACAAACTCTATGGCATACCATGATAGGTTGTTAAAGGCATGCAAATACTCAGTTAAATTCTTAGTACCCTATGTCAGCCTTATGAATTCTGTATGGTTCATACTCATCAGACCTAGGGGAATATAATGTCCCCTAAATACAGCCTTGAATTGATTCCAGGTGATTTGAGCATCTTAGGCAAAGTGGATCGATGATGACTCCACCATATGCCCATAGGTCCATGCAGCTGGTGCAATGCATATTATGTCTTTAGGTGCTCGGTGAGCCTTAAAAGATGAACTTCTGTTCAATGGTATTCAGCCATTCATCTGACTACAATGGTTCTTCTGCTTCCTTAAAAATAGGAGGCTTGGTGTCAAGGAAGTTCTTGAAAGTGCTAAACTAGTTAGGCTCAGGTCCTTGATGCTGGTCTCTTCCACATCCTTGGCCAACATTCTGCTTGAGACCACGCAACACTTCTCCCATGGAACGTTGAGTCTCCATGAGTTGAGCCATCATCTCTGCTGGTGTAGGATGTGGTGGTGGGGGAAGATCCTCATTGCCATTGCCACGGCCATCACTACCACCCAGCATCATCACCACCATCTCCCCTACGAGTGCTCATCATCTACAAAGTTGCAACAACAAGTGATTATTGGATGATGTCAAGAGATTGCAGAAGAATTGTATAATCATGCCATACTATAATTACTAGAGAGAATCATAAATTCATACAATAATAGAGGCACAATAATTCATTTCCACAACATAACATCACCAAATGATCACTTATTGTACTCAGCAAAGCGTTCCATATATGCCAAATTTTCATGTTAAAAACAACTGGAAGTCCATTAAATAGTGCAATCACTTCATGAAGTACATGCATAGTTCCAATAACATCACAAGGGTACATCATGAAATTGAGACCTACATTATGAGTTCATTACATAAGATTGGAGATAAAGAGCTAAGACATCAAGCTCGTTACTACTACTGCTAAGCTACTCCTCGGGGTGGTCGCTATCGATATCGGACACACCATCACCATTGTCATCCTCAAAAGGCTCCACCTCTTCATCTTCGGGATCCTCCTCAGCACCCATCTCCATGCCATCATCCTCAGCAAACAACACATTAGGGCCTTCTTCCACCGCTGGAGCTGGAGGAATACTTGGGTTGATTATGTTGTTGAGGCGATGAACATCAATCTGAAGCTCCTCGATTTGGCGGATGAGTTCTTGCTCTCTATGGTCAAACTCTGTGACCTGCCTAGTAGCCTAGAATACTATCCTGATCCTAGATACCTCTCTTGTTTTAGCAAGATGAATGACATCATCCCTTTCAGCATGGATGCCCTGTAATTCAGCTCTAGCTGCATCCCTTTCTACAACAGCACGGCCAAACTTCCTCTAGTGAGCTTCTAAGGCTATCATGAAGTTATCTATCTCATGCTGGGCTACTCTAACTGCCCTTCGATGCCTGCGCACATGTCCCCGCATCATACGCTATGTGGCCTATGCTCTTTGGAGCTCTGTGCATACAGTTGATGTAGCTATCTTGGACGGACAGTAGAACATCTTCATGACTGCATACATAGCACTCATTGCAGTGTTACTACTTCCTAGCTCTTTCATCCCTATCTCTCACTAAAGCATTACCACCTTGCTAGGCCCAAGCAGGTCTGTGATGCATCGAACATGGGGAAAGATCCAACAGGCCCATTTACAAGCTCATCGCCAAATTCCTGACAAATCTCACTGAGAACCTCAAAAGCGGCCACTTGGGCACCTTCCCAAGGGGTCTGTCCATCTGACTCGACACTCCATCCTTGCCACTGAGGATTGTCCACATGGGCTACGACAGTGACCCACACATTGTACCACCTCTATCCTTCAGCTACCACATTGCTCCAAAAGTAGCGAGGCAGGTTCAGCGTACCCGATAGAGTTCAGCACCCGCCACAGTAAGGTGGGAGTCCCAAATAATGCCAGAAAGGTGTCGCTAGCAGCAGTGGCTCCTAGGGCTGCCATCTGTAACAAAAGGTTACAATTAAGTGAGATAACACAATGATAGATACGAGTTACTTAACACTAAGATCATTTAAGGGGGAAACAATGCAATAACATGAATGAATGGTGTATCATGATGTATGCTCATTCTATACGTCCTCACAAACTTAGAAAAATAATTCCCAATGACATATGTGGTGGCATACATACGTTCTCTCGATATAATCGTAACTAAATGAGCTACACATTTTGTTGTTAGTGTACCTACAGAAAATTCATTTTAGCCCAACCCAATAGTTATAAGTACAGAAATGTAAATCTAGGCTCTAGGTTGTAACTAAATACTTCCATATATGTATACCCATACATATACTTCCATATCAAAGCAACCTAATGAAAATTCATTACCCACAATTAAATACGCACCATACACACATGCAAGCATGCATATATAGTCGTATCAAAACTAGCTCTCCCCGACCACACGCTCACATATTGCGGATATGCTACTCATCAACTTACCTTCTTACCTTGGCGTAGAGGCATTTGATCCATACATTACCACTCAAGTGAATGGCATCCATACAATAGCATGCCGTATGGATGACAAAAGTAAAAACCCCCATGTTAGTACTTAAATAGCCACCTAAAAGTCCTTAACTAGGCATAAAGGAGATGACCACTGACACACTTTAGATTTTTATATCCTAAAACCTTTGCTTTTAAATACACATATGACAAGTTTAAGGTTAAATCCTTGCTCCAATGCTAGCTGTCACAGAACCATCCAATTTATAAGAGCACAAGTACAGTAGCAATCACCGAAGAGATCAAACCATCACACTTGAGCCCATATAAACCCGGTAGTACCGATGAAATCGCAAAGGATCTCAAACAACCAACATACAAACTAAGATCGTAGAGAATCAACATAACCAGTCACATGTTGCATCATAGTTCACAAATATCTCACATACATCAGAGTTCACATAGTTATTACAAACCAAGTTTAAAAGTAGAGGAAGCAAAGTAGTTTAACATCAACATCACATGTAGTTGAATACATAGCCAGTTTCATAGTCATCTCCAACCAAAAGCACAAGGGTGAGATGATATATAGAGTGACCAAGCCTGTGGTCCTAGTCCTCATCCACTGTAGGAGCAAAGCAGTTCTTGCAGTAGCCGTGATACCAAACATTATCAGCAACAATGGGAATAAAAACCTGAGTACGAGAAGGTACTCAGCTAGACTTACCCGTCCAACTAATATACTAAGTCACCAAGGAGTATGCAAGGCTTTATCAGTAGAGCTGGTAGACATTATTTGCATAAAAAGAATAAGTTCAACATCTCAAGCTGTGAATCACCAGTTATTAATCCTATCTCATACTAGATTAGCATCTATCCTATGCCAAACATGTTGGTACCATTAAGTCATCACAATAATAACCATATCCAGTCGAGTTCTTGCATAATCTCATAACCAACACTTCCATCAATTACTACGATGAAGTGTACTCCTATCAAGTTCTCACTATCCGAGAGAGACAGCGATTCGAATCGATTCCTACACAGCTAGGGAATTATTCCTAACACACACCGATACTTCCCCCATCTGGGTTGCATTAGGTCACCTTTGTGACAACTCAAGTACAATCGTGGGTAGGACCAGCGCCGCACCCTCAAAGATACAACCATCTGCCAAGGTGGCTAGGGACTCTAACCTGCCCTTGGGCTTATGCCACTGGCTCTCTGCACATCCTTACTACCTCTAGGGTGAGCACCTTAACTACTCGTGTCCCTAGCCTAAGTTGAGCTACTCGGCTTCGTGGTTGGAATGACTTATCCGGCCAACTATGTGAGAGGCGTGCGTTCAACATGACAAGATAACCTCCAGTGGCTGGTCCTTAAACAACATAGATAGAATCACTATGATTATCACAACACAAGACTTCGCCCGGTCTTTAATTATTCAACATCATCAGGTTATGTTCCACGATAACACCATATAGCCAACCGTGATTAAGTTATCACCTGTAGCTCGTAGGTGACAAGAAATCACCTGACTTCTACCGGTCTGAGCATAGCTAAGCATGATAAGCATTCCTAGACTTAAATAGGATTCATGGTAGATATTTCTGGTCAAGGAAAGGTAATATTCAGCAAGTGTTTCCAAACAACTCCTGTCACGTAATGCATCAATACGAATAACTTTAGGTGACATTAATAATGTAGGGAGACTTATAATGCTCCAGGGATTGCCTTTCACGAACGTTACTGGCTGATGATCAGGGCACTCTGGGAGATGATCAACCTCAGGCTCACCTTCACTAGGAACCTCCTGGTGCTGCACTTCGTAGTTCTCCTCTTGTGGATCATCGTCGAGCTCCACCAGCGTGATTTCCTCGGTTGCACCTATTGCATGCATATGCATAAGTAAGCTCCACAAATGCACAAGAAGGATCATGGGTGATGTGGTATGGGAAGGTACATGCTATGATAATTATGTTAAGTTACATAATGATAGCAATGCTAACTCCATGTTAACTGAGTAGGTGCATATCTCTTCTCTATCTACTTACAAAATTCAACACAAGGCAATTTCTAAGCTACACATGGCAGTTACAAGTTTACATGATAACTGAAGTTCTACTTATCCAAATGTTGTGATCTTGGACTTTCTGGAAATATTATAAAATTGCGTACAACTCTTATTTAATCACCAAAAGCTAATTCACAATCTATCCTAACCAAAATATGCAATCTATCCAGTGCTGTCTAGAAATTCCAGAGACCAAGCATTTCGGGAGACTAACTTTAAACAGCTATTACTCCTAAACCCTTTGGCCTATTGCCAGAAATTTTAACACAAGATAGATGAAAAAGTTCCCTACAACTTTGTTATTAACCATTTCTATAGTAAACATCATTTTGACTAGGTAACATACCCCACAACAAAATCTGTCCAAAAGGACTTCTAAATCGAATTATAGAGCAGCAATATTTTTACTACATGTAAGCATTCAAAATTGGACATCACCAAGTATACAAACAGTTCAAGAATACCAAATACACTCAAGACAACATAATAGTCAAGCCCAATCTATTCATTTAAATGCCTTTATTAATTTAATTAGATAATTAGGGGAAATAACAAACATATAGCAAATGTGCACAATAAATTCTCAGAAAATTATAGTGGATTCCAAATGCTCCCAATAGACTACAGTAAACTTTTCTTACCATTTGAACATGTATAACATGCTCTACAAAAATGACAAGCTAGCAAGGTTTATTTTGGTGAAAATAGTTAACACTATAGAAAAGTGTCAAACCACAGTTTTCATATTTTTGTTAGCTTCATATTAGTGTCATACTACTGTACAAAATTTTGCATAGCAATATGTTACTTATTTTTATCCCTATAATTTTCCTCAAGAAATACCATTTGTTAATAGATAAATAGAAAGACCCTACTTCAATCAAGTTTACAACAAGTTTATTATTTTTCCTAGCTAAAGCATGTCAACAAAAGACCAACAAAATTGGAATCACAATTTTATTACTTTTCTAGCTCAAGATATCTATTTTACAAGATTGCTAACATTCAAAAAGCATGTATTTCGCTACATTTTAATCACCATGAAAAATACTAGAAACTGTACATTTAATACTTCCATAAAATACTACACTTCATGAGGAATACAACAAAATTTGGTTCTTTAGAATTGGACATCTACAACTCCACTTATCATTTTTCAAAGTTGGCATACATTTCTGAAATAAATGAACTAGCATTCCAATCTACAGCCGCAGACAGCTGGGGCCCCCGAGTCAGCCGGACCCGCATGTCATAGGCTCAAAACAGAGTACCAGCACTGACTAGATGGAGTTCGCCGACGGCGAGCTCTCCGGCGATGGTACCGGCACCACGATGATCCCTGAGACCTTCTGCACACACTAGGGTAGCTAGTTGGATCGATTGTAGAGCCTAAGGATGACGGCGGCACTAATGGCGGCACGACGGGCGTGGGCCAAAGGTGAGCCATCGGAGCTGGCTGAGATGACACAATCTAGGGTTAGACCGAGCTTCTACATACTATGGTGAGTCTAACGCGCGCTCAAGTATGGCAAGTGGTGGTCGGAGGTGGCCCGACCACGTGTGGCATGGCACGGCTGTGAGACGATGATGATGGCCGCGTGCTGCATAGGAGGCTTACCGTGCACTGCTAGCTAGTCAAGGAGTACGGTGAGGTGGTGGGAACATGGTGGTGGTGAAGGAGTGACACGAGCATGGTGCAAAGCCGAGCGGCCAGCAATGGCATCGGCGACGAGCGCCGCACTGCTGCTGCGTGCGCAAAAGCAAGCGAAGCGAGGCAGTGGAGAGGGAGGGAGCGCAAGGGAGTGAATGAGCTAAGCCACGCGTACTCTCCTTAAGTGCATTCCAGCACACCGCAGTGGGAGCCCGACTTCGGCTAGCGGTGGCCACGCAGTGGCCAAACCCTATCTGTGGTCGGCCACAATGGCACGTCGCGATGGCGTCATCAGAGCACGATGTTCATTACTGACAGCGCCAAATCAACATCCCTAATCTCCCAAACCATGACTCATTAGCGAAATCTTTCATAACAAAAGTTGTAGACCTACATACCAGCTCCAACATAGCTTAAATGATCAAAGTCTAAATCACAATGGTTAGGAAGATACATCACTCCAAAGTTAGGCAAATCAAACAGCAAAACCAATTAGGACTTGGACAAAATTCTAAGTTACAAAAACAGTGAATTGATATTCTTATGAGCACAAAATGACCAACCTAGGCACTAAATTAGCTTATGACCCAAAAATAAAAGTTTTTGCCCTACTCAAATACTACAACTTTGCTTAAGGGTGCTTTGCCATGCAAAGACTCTATGACATAGTTCAACCTAGGTCAAACATACCACTTTAAAATGATGACTTACACTATAACTAGGACTTAGAGACCAAACTAGGCTTAGTCATGAATTCCAAAGTTGTTCCTTATGATATTCTAAACATGTTTAAGATACTCCCAAGGTTCCAAAAACATTTTACACATGGTTTACATGTAAACCCTAACATAAGTAAGGCAATTAACTAACAACACATGCAATATAAGCTAACATAGGTAGAATACATGATATGCTCATGCTCATGAATGCTCAATGATGCTTGTGCTCATGCAATGTCAAGGTTAAATGCATGCTTAACACCTAGGGTGTTACGGCCTTATCATATCACTCGATGCATGCCTAGCAATGCTTACTTTTATGAAACACTAGAAGGCGAAGAGTTCAACAGAGCACTCAACGGAAAACATTTTAAGAAATATTATTCTAGTATTTGGATTGATGCCTGAGATAGCCAGTTGGATTTTCAATGTCTTTTATAGCCGGTATAAGAGAATATCACCTTTAGAACAAAAATGAAGCAACTTAGATTCATCTCAATAGGGAAAAGCCGATGCAGCACGCATCACCTTTAGAGTAAAAATAAAACACAATTTACCACACATAAGGAAACAAGGAAGGAAAAATTGGTTCAAACATGAGACATTTATTCATTGGTTTCCTACTATGATCTAAGAGCTGAGAAACACTTTGTTTACAATGTCTCTGGCCAAAGAAGGAAAAGCTATGGTATTCGTGGCGTTTGAGGAGTCCTCAACGAAGTTCTCATGATCTTCATGATGATCAGTCACTAGAAAACCATGGGGAAGAAGTCAAAGCTTGTATCTAGAGCAGACTTGTGCCACAGCTAGAGCAACAGCAGCAGCACGATGAACACCATGAAGGGCAATCTCCCTAGCATGATTTGGAACATCATGTAGGCAAACCACCGGTACGACACCCCTAGCATTGACAGATTGTGCAGCATAGTCTGTAGCTAATCTAAGACTTTCTAGCTACAATGACAAGGCTGGTAAATTCAAAGGAAGAGCAGTTAGAAGTCTATGAAATTAGGATTGTGGACATAAGAGTTGTCGCAAGATATCTCACCTATGATTCTAGCTTCAACCTTCGCCAACCTCATTTGGACAGTGTTAGCCCTAGTCTCTAAGATGGTGAAGGCATCATGCATCGTGTTCTGGTGAAAGCCCATTTGTCTAAGATCATGAACCACATTGGAATACAAGGCCCATGCCTCATCTCTCTCCTCAAGAAAGCAGCGAGCATAGTCCCCATTGTAGAAATCATAGGGTTCTAGGGAGGAGTTTACTGGAGCCACCATGTGCGTGCTGCTGGGGCCGATGATCACATGGGGAGGAACACCACCATTCGAATTGGCCCTGCACATATGAAAGGCTAAGCCGATCCACTCAAGAACCATGAGATCATATTCATCCTTACTCATAGAGGCGAGAATGCTGGTGTGGCGGCATGAGCTTTTCTAAGATCTCATCGATAGGTCGCTTGTCATTGTCCATCTCTCTGGGTAGAGATGATAATTTTGGATCTAAAGATGAGGGAAGCGATTCGCACTAGAGGCACAAGCAATTGAGAGAAGGCAGATTGGCTTCTTGGCCTTAACCATGACCCATATTTATGGCCTAGGGAGACATGGTGGTAGACCTCCTTGGGGATGTGTGATCAAATTCGGTTATAGAAACAAATCGTCACACTAGGGATTGAGGAAAATGGCTCACAAAAAACAAGGCCGCGATGGATAAAATTCAAAAAAATTATTGCTTTCCATAGTGATGGGCATCCTATATCCTACTGGGTTTGTTTCAAAGAGGATTACACTTGATGTCAACTAACCAACCTGAGAAGACTTTATTAGATTGAAGGGAGTCCAGAACCTACAAAGCTAAAAAAACATGGATAGAGATCACATCGGCTAAAGATGGAAGTAGCATCAGGAAGGAAAGGTAATAGGCCTATGAGGAATGCACTGATTTGTTTCACTGGCTTCTTGGCATAGGCAGAGTGAATAAGGGGAAGGTGTCCACACATTTGAGCCCTTGTAAACACTAGAACAGCTTGATACCGTAGGTGAGAAGACCTAGGTGATATCACAAGAATTCTTCTAGCCACAGTGGCTAATTCCCTTGCTTGACAAGGTGCTAAAATGGATGACACAATCGCCCTAGACACATGAATTCTTCTAACCATGAAAGATCTTCATGATGGAGCAATGATCCATGGAGGATCTGGCAGAACTAGAAGGTCTTGGAGGGATGAAGATGAGAGGAGCATGATAGAGACGTGAGCTCCTTCAGTAAGACTAGTATGATATTTGTGCCCATTAGAAGAGCTAAATGCTGAATGCCCATGAATCAATAGATCCACTCGTGAAGCCTTGGAGTATGGGATGGCAACAAGAGGATAGTGATCATGTGAAACCTATGGATAGGTTGGAGGAGAAAAAATCGATGAGAACAAAGCTAATGGGCTAGTGGCGGTTCTCTTGGTCTCTGATGAAGGATTGCCAGCGGCTTCAAGGGAGAATTTTAGAATAAAACAATTTCATCCCAAAATTGGGGGGCATGTGTTGACACCAAAATTTAGGTCAGTGTGGCACCCTTTAATTTCACCATTTTGCTAAGAAAAGCCAAAGTGTCTTCAGGATTAGCTAGCCATGCCATCAGGATCGGCTAAATTCCGTGATGTCACCGTTTGAAGAATGGGTTGTGCCGATGGAAGATGTCGGTGATCAGGAGCAGAAAAGCATGGTGGATTTCATAGAAGGGAAAGATTGGAGTCCAAGTTACCTTAATTTAGAATGTTTGTCTTCTTTTATGAATTTTGAAACCAATATTGTTCGACCAGGACTTGTAGTCAAGCCTCGGGTATAAATATTAGACCCTAGCTATGGTAATAGACATCTCTCATCTATCAATCAAACAAATACCTTTACTTTTTGGCTTATGCCACCCCTTAGGAATTGGAGTAGAGTAGATCTTGGTGAGTTCTTTGGTCAAGCAGGGCTGCATCGGTTAGGTCCGACCTCCAGTTTGTTTGTGAGTATCCGTCATGACTTATACTTTGTTTGTAAGGCGGCATCGGTTAGGTCTGACCTCTAGCTTTGTGTAAGTTAGTTATCAACTTTTATCAGTAATTGTAAGGTTACATCGGTCTGGCTTGATCTCGTACAATTTCTAGTTTAAGTTACCCCTCGATTCTTATCAAAATTTGTAAGGTTGCATCGGTCCAGCTCGATCTCATACAAATTTTGATACAAATTAGTTATCGGTTAAATCTATTAAAATTAGTAGGGTTTCCTTGTTGTTTTTAATAGATTTGCTTGTTATTGATCTTGTTATAATTAGTATTCCTACTATTTGCAACAACATCACCCCTTACCCGATTAAGATTGAAATGGATCGGCTTTATATCTCTTTGAACTATCGTCTTATTGCTTTATCTTGTTCAGATCTCACTTTGACGATGGTTTCGGCTTAGATTAGTCATTTTGTGCCAATCTTGATCAAAGATAGCATGTGGTCAAGGCGTGTTTGATCCTAAGTAAGCTTGTTAGTTGATAAATATGGTCTAGAACTGCTATTATGGCTGCCATCGATCTGGTCGAACCCTATTGTCAGCATTATAGATCAAAAATTATCAACTAATAAGTCTCGCTTATGGTCAAACATAGTCTCTGGCTGCATGCTAAGTTTGCATTGGCTATTTAGCCGATTGCCTACGCTTTCATGATCTAACATGCTTTCACGATTCCATTAAGTATGAATAGACTCGTATTCTTTGAAGGTTTAATCTATTATCTTTATTATTATTGTTGTCAATCTAGTCGAACCCCACTATTAGAGATAATAGGTTAGATTCGTTGGTTTTCTGGATCTATTCATGTTTAATGGTTGAGTGTTTGCATGTTATGAGCTTACTTCCATTGGAATCAGCTATTTTAGCCGATAGCCCGCTTGTTGAGAATACACTAGCTATTCATATGTTTGTACTTGTTCCTATTCTGGTCAAAAGCTAGTATGTTTCTCATTTAATATTGATACTTTCATGTTTACTCATCGTACCTTTACATGCTCTCATGATCATCGGCTGTTAAGATCTATATACTTGAATATCTGATTATTGCCGACATGATTATCTTATTCATTTTGCATCATGAAACATGCTAGATATCGACTCTTTAGTCAATAGCCTTATCTCATTGGCTACTTAGCCACACATTTGGAACTGTCTGGAGTAACACTAGCATGTTCCACCTTAAATTACTAATCAATCTATCCTCCTTGTCAATTATAGGGTCAAATTGACTGGCATGCCCCAGGTCACGACCATCTGGTCCGGTGTTTCCCTAAGCCCGGGGAGAGCTCAGGATCTGCTCCATGCGGTTTCTCTCAGCTTGCTATGTGTCTCGGCGATGAGGATCAGCCCATCACTTTTTGCCATTGACAACCGCATAACACTCGATAGTAGCCCAAATGTTGCTCCCTATTGAAGTAAGTTAGATCATCAGTTCTAGATCATCTCTTTATTCTAGAATAAGTATTGTTGTGCACATGTAGCCCTCGAGCGTTTCAATTGAACATCGCTCAAATAGTCGTAACCATTCTTAGGGAGGCTTATCGGTTGGTTAGCGTAGCTATGTCAACATTTGTGCGCCAGTGTTGATTCCGTGACCCTTTAATGCCTTGTTGTGGGGTATTAAAGGTCAAGGTGCTTTGTGGTATTGGCACGTGAAATTGAGGCCTTATTCCTTGATTAATCCAAGGAGGTGGTTTCCTAAGTTTCATGAGTGTCTGTCCTTATTTTAGGATGACCTTTGATTGGATTGGGATCGTCCCAAATTTGGTCATGAGTAGTGTCATTGACACATCGAGCCTCAACCTTGTGGCTACCTTCAGTCGAGGTAATAGCTTTTTGTCAGCAGTTGGGGTGATGCACCTAATTTACTAAGAATGGGGCGGTGTTTGGAATCATCCAATACGAATTTATGTTCTACATGGTTTGCATGCCTCTTTCTTTTTTGGTCTTTCTTAGCCTTTAGTTTTTTATGCTGGTTTAAGCTATAAACCCTGACTGCTCGAGGTTTATTCGCCAAAACAAAATGTCTTGAATGAATCCACACAAGACCGTATCAGGTTGCTCGCACCATTTCAAGTACTATGTGTTAGATTATTTTGCTCTAGCAATATCCAGCAACATGATCGCGTAGATGAAATTAGATGGTAGCACACGAGACATGGAAATTTATACTAGTTTGGGGCATGGTGCGTGCTAATCCCTACTCCAGTGGTGTGCCTACTCTTCTATTCATATGCTCAATTATAGGGGTTGTTGCTCATAGCTACATGTGGAAAGAATAGGTGGAAGATGGATCTCGAGCCTGAGGTCCCTACCCTCCTTTATATAGGCAGGGAGGTAGGGTTACATAGAGGATGATTGGGCTAATAGATTATTTGCTAGCTAGTTACATGATATGTGTAATAGAAAGATCCTAGCTATCATCCGGATATGTCCGCCTTGGTTTGCCTTGATCTCCACGTTGGTTGATGGCGTCAGGCCTTGTGGGCCTCTCGCTTGATGGCTGTTGGGCCAATAGCTTGGCGATGGTCACATATATGGGCGGTGTAGGTACCCCTAGCCCATATCTCTGATAGTAGCCCCTATATGACTTAATGATAAGCCAGCATATAGCTCTAGCCCTCGGGACATCACAATTTCCCCTACAGGTTCTGTGTACTATAAGAGTCAATGAGCATCTTTGGGTTCTAAAGTTCTGAGTAGTGCGCTTAGATATTCCCAAGTATTGGGAGCCAATATGTTGTCATTCAAGTACCAAGAGCATCTCTCAGGTAGCGTGAATCTTCTTAAGTATCGAGTGGGGTGGTGGTACGTTGTACATCAAGGAACGTAGTTCCCTGGCATCAATAAGCACCTAGCATGGGTGGTCCACCCCATATCGGGAAACATAGTTTCTGGGTGTAGCCCTAGGGACCTTGTCAATGTCTCGTTTGGGTGGTGGCACCTGATGACTAAAAGCGTAGCTTCTAGGATGTTTGTAGGCGCCTATGTCAGGGTGAAAACACCGTTGTACTCGGGAAGTTGGTTCCCGACGTATTCCGGCGTGTAAATTAATGGTTGCGCATCATTAAGTCCTAGTTGCAAAAAAATAATGAGGATGGGGTAGGTGCACCTCCATCACTCTCGCGTCACTAAACTAGTTGGTTTTTGGGTGACGTGATTCAGGTCGCTGGTTGACACCACTAAAGGCATCATGTTTTTCTTTGAGACCCGTTAAGCAACACATCTCAAATTTCCGTGAGCCTCATTAGTGGGAAGAGTGAGGTCATTTTCTCATAGCACTAAGGCCAATATAATAGCATCCTAGGCTAGGAACTGCTGTGGGCGAGTAACGAATGCGTGAGCAGCTGCGGGTAGTTGCGCATATTACTCTTTGAGCTAGTAATGGGTAGAACGAGTGAACGTCCGCTATCACTGATAGGAAGCAGTAGTACAAAGCCTGACCAGTGGGGGCACATCATAAAACACTTTTTCTAGATTCCTAGAGCTCATACTTTGGTTACAAGCATGGGCCAACCAGTTTTTTGGTTTCCCACAAAGGGGCACACATCCGCTGAAATAAGGTACTTTGAGCTCGTCCGGGCATTCTGAGATTTAACTGACACTGAGTGTCAGAGGTTTTAGAGTTAGACTAGTGACCCTCCTGAATACCCCCTTGACTCTAGTACAAGCAGGGTTGATAGTGAACAAGTCACTACCTCTTACACCTATTACGAGGGTGAGCCAGGCCAAGTACTCGATCTGAGTGTTAGATCACTTGCCTACATCGGCTCGGGTGCGTTAAGATTTGGGCCACTATGACCTATGGATGAGTTTGCTTACCAGAAGCTAAAGTGTCGGTGCTCATGGCTTATTTTCCCATGGGCAAGCGCATGTGGTTAGGATGCCATCCATGTGCTAGTTTCTGTTTATATAAAGAAGGGGGAGGCATAAATGGGCATAATTTTTTCTGTAAACTATTGAGCTTACCTCCCTTTCTTCAACTCTTCAACTTCCTCTACCTCTATTCCCCTAGATCTGATCTGATGGATAGTGTGGGGAGCTCAAGGATGGAGGATTCCAGACAAGCAATGGCCAAGCGCTATCCGCCCATCCATCCTTCTTTCATTGGTTGAGTCCTTCGACCCTCTCGATTCGGGTGAACTTGGGGTTCATGTATCTTCTCACTAGGTGTCCTTCAAGGCTTCCTATTCTTAAGGACGCAAGTCCTCCTCCTTCTCCTGAGTTACAGGGCGATGCCATGATGGTGGAGACCACAGCTCCGCTAGCGGTCACAACGGTTGAAGATGAGGCAAGCCATCTTGAGGCATAACTAGAATCCATGCATGCAGCGATGGCTAGGTCAGAGCGGGAGGCGACTACCGGCCGGGCATCCCGCACCAAAGCTCAGGTGCACCTTCTTGGTGAGTTTCTAGTAAGATTCCTTTTTCATCCTTCTTGACATGTCTTGTTTTGATGGGCAGTTATTCTGCTTGTGTCTCCTAGTTGCCCGAGAGCAACTGGCCACTACCCAAGACAAGGCAACGAGGCTCTGTGATGCCAATGCCATGCTGACTGAGCAGGTGGCGGAGGCTGTGCGTGACTATGATGCTACTGCAGCTGACTCATCCACCATGGCGATTAGAGCGGGTCAGTGTGGAAGAGCGCCTTAGGAATGTCCTGAGGTAGTTTACAGAGGTGATCCATCATGTGGATTGACGTGGAGCCCCATTGGCACTAGAGGCCACTACCCTCTAGAGCAGCGAGGACCTTCATGACATGGCGACTGGGTTTCCACCGGTGGAAAAGCCAAAAGACATGTCGATGCCCTAGCCGTGGAGTTCAAGGGTGCAGTGGGTGCCATCACCGAGTATGAAGAAGTAGAGGATGTAATCCGTCCTGCTCCTTAAGATGTGTAAATTGCACTAGCCTTGAAATAAAGACTTCTTCATTTTGCGTTTTGTATTCTCCTGAGTAGTTGCTTCGTGGCTCGTGTAGTATTGATTGTAGCCCCCAGATCACCCGAATGGGTTAGCATAACATATCATAGTGATTGATAGGAACCCACATTATGCATTGCCCGACCACGGTATACTCTTGAAAAGATTTTTGACCATGTAGCCCCTGAGTACCTCGGTAGGTCAGTGTGACCTGCTGGCATGCTTAGTTTAAGCCCGAGGACATACCGATTGAGTTTTTTGATGCAGTCTACTGTCCTTATGATGGGTTGGTAGTCGTACCACCCATAAGTTATGCCCTAGTATAGGGCTATTTTTTTAGGCATAGAATCGTCCCAACAAGTCGATGTTCTAGGCATTTGTGTAGACTTCACCTTTCATGTTTGCCAGCTTGTATGTTCCTGACCTTACCTCTTTGGCCACGATAAATGGTCCTTCCCAAGGAGGCAAAAACTTGTTTTCCCCATGGTCGGCTGCACCCAATGCAAGACTAGATCGCCTTGCATGAAGTTTAGCGGCCAAACGTGCATACTATGGTACTTGCGCAACTGTTGCTGATATTTTGCAGAGCGAACAAGTGCCATTTCGTGATGCTCATTGAGCCTATCGAGGGAGTCCTGTAAGGCTTCCTCTGTTGTGTCCTAGTCATAAGCATAGACTCTGGTAGAGGAGTACCCAAGCTCCTTGGGTAGTATCGTGTCTGCACTGTAGATGAGGAAGAAGGGGGTGGACCCCGTCGGTCTGGTAGGAGTGGTTCATAAGCCCCACAGAACTGGTTGCAGCACCCAGACCCATCTACCATCGAACTTCTTGAGTTTCCTAAAAATCTAAGGTTTAAGGCCCTGAAGGATGCAGCTTTTCGCTCTCTCTACCTATCCGTTGGTATGCGGGTGGGCTACTATAGCCCATCTTACATTGATCTACTATTCATCACAGAAGTAGACAAAAGCGCTTCCTGAGAATTGGTGCCATTGTCTGTAATGATCGTATTCATGACCCTATCTGGTGTATGACTTCTTTGATGAACTCGATTGCTGCCTCTGAGCTAGCTGTGGCTACAGGTTTAGCCTCAATCCACTTGGTAAACTTGTCGATCATGACAAACAAGTGATCGAAGCCCCCAATGGTAGGCGGGAGTTTCTCGATAAGTTTGAGTTCCCAAATAGTGAAGGGCCATGTGATCAGGAGTGTTTGGAGTTCTTGAGAGGGAACAAGTTTTTGCTTGGCAAAGAACTGACATCCCTCATAAGTTCTCACAATATATTATGCGTCTTTAACCAAGGTAGGCCAGTAAAACCCTTATTGAAAGGCTTTACCCAACAAAGTATTTGGCGTCGTGTGGTGGCCACAAGCCCTCAAGTGGATGTCTTGCAAGAGCTTTACCCTGTCTTCCATAGGTATACATCATTGTAGGATTCTGCTCATGCTTTTATGATGGATTTCATCATCCCTCATAACATAGGATTTAGCTCTCTGACGTACTCGATCGGCTTCATCCTTATTGATAGGGAGGATGCCATGTCGTAGATAGTCGATGAGTTCCTGTGCCTAGTCTGGTTAGAGCCTATTGCTTTGGTGATGATGAGTACACTTGGCATAGGGGAGGTTGAGTCTCAACTTCCTAGCGTACTGAAGGTCTCATGAGCTCATTGAGGAACACGCACCTAGGGGCATGTCTTGAGTTGAGCCAAGCTGAGCGAGGCTATTAGCCTCCTCGTTGTCCCTTCGAAGGATCTGGTGTAGTTCAAGTTCATCGAACTTTGCCTCAAGTTTTCTAACCTTAGCATAGTAACTTCCATCTTATGGTCATGCCACGCTGAGGCTTTCATTACTTGCCCAATGACAAGTCTAGTCGCCTGAGGCGACGAGTCTCCTGACCCCAAGGGTGACAGCGGTTTGTAGCTCATGGAGGAGGGTCTCATACTCTGCTATGTTGTTAGTAGCGCCCTCAAAATTTAAACGGAGCATGTACCTCATTAGGTTCCTACTGGGGGAAACCAAGACAACCCCCGCTCCTGCTCCTTGTAGCATCAAAGAGCCATTGAAGTACATGTTCTAGTACTCTAGATCGGCTACGGCCCATTCGATGTGTGCTTCTGTCCATTCGGTAATGAAGTCCGCTAGAGCCTAGGATTTTATGGCCATGCGTGGCACATACGTGATGTCATATTGTTGGTATTTATTAACTTGTCACTTGTTTTAGTAGCCACCTATTATAAACCTATATCTATTAACATTACTTTACTAGGTTGTCATCCCTAGTGATGATGCTAGAGATGCTTGTTGGTACTACATAGCATTACTACTAGAATAATACTAAGCAGTTCTTTAACATTTTATGTGACTAGAAAGAAAATATAAATATATGAATGAAAAGGATCTGCAAGCGCACAGATAATATACCATTGTAGCACTTGACCCGAGAGTATTCCAGGTATCGTTATTTATATTTTTACCATAGGGAAGGTCTAGCATGAACATGTGTTGATAACTTATACTATTGATGGAGAAGTAAACCATAACCAATATTCTACTCATCATAGGGGTAAGTCATAGGATAAGCTATATATATAATAAGTATTGATCAAAGATAATGATAAATCACTCAGAGTACTCCTTTCTATGGCATTAGCATGGTTAGGTAGAATATTAGAGGAATAATTCCGAAGTCATTCTTAATTACAAGTCAAAGCATACATTGATTAGTGCAATTATACCTAGTAATCATTGCTAGGACCATCATCATATCTACAAATAAGGGATATTACTAAGGAAGATTAAGAACAGAGCTTGTCTTCCTTCATAACTACATCCTATGTGCACCTACATTCATGGAGTGGACTACAAAGGACTCAATGGGAGTGTAACATCTGCAATCTATCACATGACCTAGAATATAGGGTGTATCCATAGGTAAACAACGTATAAGCACCATGCTTACACAATGTCAACCACTCAACCATGGTACCTTAGAGTGAGCGTTATATGAACTTATGCATGAACATGATGATAATCCAACTATACAAAGCATATAATCAAAGTAGACTACGAACAATCTAATGAAGAACATGAATAGCATGAATACTAATATTGTCATAACAATTGTAGCTAGCATATAAAAGTAATGGAGATACAAAAGAGAGGGGGTACAAAGATTATACCAAACCACACTCTTGACATGATCAGGAATCCATGCAAAGCCTACTTGCCTCCCTCTGACCTAGCCTAACTAGCAATGCCCTAGAATTGAAGGAGCTCTAAGGATGATTAGAGTTTCTATCATCTCAAATGACTTTAATCTGCTTGAGGGAGGGGGGGTAGGGGCTGGTATATATAGGCCAGAGCGTCCATCATGAGATCTTGGATCAAACCTACTTAAAGTACAGCATAGATACAACCTAGGAGGCGGTGGAGAACTGACATTGTGACGCGGCGGCTGACAGGTGTAACAACCCAAAAATACACACACCAAAAATCACAACTACAAAATTTTTGTGTTAGCCTTATGTGATGTTGAGTGACACATGTAGAAGCCCAACCCTAGTTTTGGATTGGATGTGACCCAACTAGGTTAAGATCATAAGCATAGTTTGGTTTTATGCCACATGTGTAATTAAACTCCTAAATAAAAAAATCATGCATGCATCCTTAATCCCACTTATGATTTGGATTCTCTTGCCTTATGTGATGTTTAACTAACTTACTTAATATTTATAATAAACCCTAACCAAATTGGCAACAAATAAAAGAGAAAGGAAAGAAGAGGGGGCAGTAGCAGCCCAGGCCTGCTCGGCCTTGCAAACCAGCCCGCCTGCCCAGCATCGCTGCTCGCACGCGCACAGCCACTGACAAGCCGACCCCGCTTGTTAGCTATCACGTAGCCACATCGCGCCGAGCGCCTGACGACTCGACCCCGCTTGTCAGCACAGTAGCATCTTCTTCCCCTTGCCCATGCATTCTCCACCACACGACCGGGAGCCGACCAGCGTGGCAGGCATGGGCCCAGGGTCACGCAAATTGCATGACCTTGTTCCCCTTGCGCCGCGCTTACGCTACCGCATGAGAGCCATCGGATACGCCACACGTATCACCACTACCCGATCGCCGTCCGCCATTGGAGCCCTTGGAGCTCGGCTATAAAAGCCAACGTCCGTGAGACCTAACCCTTAGCCCGTTTGCCACCGCCGCTAGTGGCACAGCACCACACAGCGTCAAGCTAAGAGAGAGGGAGGAGGGAGAAGCAAGGTGGAGAAGGAAGCCGCTATGGGGAGGACCTCGCTAGAGCCAGGAGCGCCACCCTAATCAGCTGCAGCGATGTAGCTGCTCGGCACAGCACTGCATCGCCTCGTCACGGCCTTGCCTCTCCACTGCACCACCATCCTACCACCACGAACCCTACGGTGAGCCATCTTGCTGAGACCACCTCCCTAGCCAAATGGAACATGCACCGCCATGATCGAAACCTTGCTGAAGCTTCGAGCTTTGGCCTAGCCCAACTAGTTAGCTAGGGAGACCACCATGGCCACACTTGCTGAGACCCAGGACGCACTGTGCGCGCTGCCATCAGCCAAAAGGAGGACCCTAGCCATGATGTTGTACATTGGAGCAGGAGCGCACATGCACGGACACGCTCAACATGGCCGAGAGCACAACCATGGTGAAACCACCGTGTCTTCTATGTCGCGGTAAAGGCGACGTTGACACTTGACTGGTTCTGCCATGACAAGAGACACACTGCGCTCACCTTAGCCGAGGAAGGAACCCACCAGAGCCTTGCGTTGCCGCACCGCACCTTGTTGGAGCGCCACCGCCTCTGTTTTGCCCCCACCACCATGGCCAGAGCCACTGGGAGCACCAGGAGCTCCTTCAACACACCCACCATGGCTGTAGAACCACCATGGAGCTCACACGCTCCTCCAACTGGGCTCTGGCTACCACTGTAGCCCTGTCCATGCACGCCGATGAACCCACGCCGCCGTTCACCATGGCCAGAACCCTAGGAATCCCTAGCCATCGCCCTGACCCCACCGTCGCAATTGTCGAGGCTTGGGAAAAGCTATTGCCTACCCTAATCGGACGCTAGCGCCGCCGCGGGAGCTCGTCGGTGACCTCACCGCCGGTAGAAGCCCCGTCGGGGAAGAGAAGGGTATTTTCCCATCACCGAGCTCTGACCACGACCACATCCCGAGCAGCTCCACTAAGCAGCTCTGACCATGACCTCACTGACCACGACCACGCCGACCACGTCCCGAGCAGCTCCGCCGAGCAGCTCTGACCACAACCTCGCCGACCACGACCACACCGACCACGTCCCAAGTAGCTCTACCAAGCTTCGACCACGACCATGTCATGCACGTGAACCAAACCCTAGGAAGGAATAAGTGGACCAAGTCCCTCATAGACCGGCTCTGCGGTCTATGGACTAACGTAGACGGGTTCACCATGAACCACGCCTCACCTACGCCCGTGGATCACGGCCCGTTAGTGGCCCAGTAAGACGATGTGGCCGTACCAGTGCGCGCCATGTGGCGGGCCAAGCCTGGCCCAAATCTAGGCCCAACCAGCCCAATCGAGGCCCAGCCTATATTGGCCATTGATCGGTCAATGTAGACCATTGACCGACGCCACATGTCAGTGACTGTGATCCGTTGATCATTGACCGAGGCCATATGTCAGTGACTATGATCTGTTGACCGTTGACTCGCTTGTTGACTTGACGTTGACTTAGACCGGACCCACATGTTAGTGACCCAAGAGCCCCTGGTCCCACCAGTCAGTAGCTGATGATGTAGATGATGTCATGATGACGTCAGCAGGACCCCACCTGTCAGTACCAGAACCGAGACAATGATGTCATGCTAACATCAGCATACCACGTGGGCCAACAGGAGCCTGACATGTGTCAGCACGATATTAATTCAGCCTTATCCATTTTTAGAGATGATTTAAACTTCGAAAATTCATAACTAATTCATACGACCTCAGAAAAATACGAAACTAGGACCAAAATTCATCTAAAATCGAACTTTACACAATGAACCCATGTTTGAGTGCATTTGGTTCTTTTGAATTTTCATTGCTTCTTTGTGCTATTCTATAGACGTCGCTAATGCGACTATAATTCAATCGTATGCAGACTCAGAGGAGAACCAGACAGACGAGGATCGTGAGTACCATGAGGAGTACGGAGACGACTACACTAAAGGTGCCACATCCCACCCAATCTCGTAGCACCTATTATGCATGGCTAATATAGGACTGCTATTGCTTTACTTTACTGTTATAATCATACTATGATAGGACTTGCATGGTAGTATGCTTACTTGATGGCCTTTACCTTGACATAACCTTACCCCTGCATACCCTACTATTAGGCTAGACACACGCTTACTGCTATATTTCATTGCTTATACTTCTACTGCGCCTATACTACATTAATGTGTGGTGGGAACTGGTGTTATCTGGACTATGGGAAGAGTGCAGTGTGTATGACTTGGGTGTGTGGAGGGTGAGGGTTGTGTCGACCAAGTTGGAGTATATGATGAGCCTGGGGCAAGTCTTGCCATGGGGTGCTACCTGGGCACCCCTGGAATGGATACATGTGGTGGGTAAATGGTATATGAGGTGGTCCTCGGTGTAAACCTGTGACGGGAGGAGCCCAGGATGGAGGTGCTGTGGTGGCACGGTAAATGGAAACCCTGATGGAGACATTCTGGCTTGGTCATCCCTAAGGACTTACTAGTACTCAGATTCACCGGGAAGCCTTACGTACCACTCGCCCTATATGGTGCGGGACGGCCGGACTACTTGGTAGGATATTGCCACTACTGCTAGGTTGATAGCGGATAGTGTAAGGAGGTACGGGGCGTGGAGGATTTCCCCCACATAATTCCGAGACTTCATGGAGACCTTGTGGACCTGGCTCATGACTCACAGTTTTAGCCACCCCAAACTAAACTTGGGGTGTACCAGGGCTAAATGGTAGAGTGGCATTATCCTAGGCTAGCAAGCGGCTGGAATCAGCCCAGCTGACGATGGTCAGCAAAGAAGGCGGATCTTGTGGTTATGTAAAACCTCTACAGAGTGTATGGTTGATCGATCGATACATGAGCCGACTTGTCGGCTATGGACCTTTCCTGGGTTTTGCTTAAACTAGATAGCGAGATGAGTCCTTCTCTTCTTTCCCCGTGAGAGAGTGTTGGACGTAGCCAGGGGCTACGGGCCTTGAGATAGTGCTAAGAGGGAGTTGGCCTATCGACTGAGCGATGGTATGGTGATGATATGGAGATGGAGGTATATCGATCCCAGGATCGAAACCTAGCTCTGGACGGAAAAGGGGTGGAATGGGTGTGGGAATGGTGTTAAAACTTGACCAACTATTATTATATACTTAATATGCTAAAACATAGGAAACCCCAGCCTTATAGGTTCCTTTTGATTATATATCACTTGCATCCAATTTCCACAAAGCAATGCTCATAGGGTGGGAGTGGCCAGTACAAATCATACTGATAAATTTTGGCACACAAGTTCTGCTGAGGATTATAGCTCTGAGGAGTTTGACGGTTGAGGGGTTCGTTCCTACGCTCGAGTTTGGCGATCTTATCTTCAAGCTATTCTGAATGAATGCTACTTTTGATTCCGCCAATGCGGCGATGTAATAAATTATGTAATTTTGCACTATTTGTACTCTGATATTATCATTGTATGGATGTGGTATTGATTGGAAATTTGGGTAATATGATCTACAACGGTCTTATTACACTTTGACTCTATGGATTTCCCTTCGTGGAAATCAGGTCGCTTGAACAGGTTGGCCTAGGGGCCAAGCGGCCTGTAGGTGGGGCCGGCCGGCACCACCTGGCAGCCTCTGCCCCTCTGCCTTGGCGTGGTGTCTTCTTGAGTCTTCTGGTGTCTTCTGGTGTCTTTTTCACAATGGATAAGAACGATTAAATCTGACATGTAGGTCCACCTTGATGGTTTTCTAGATAAACCCTGTAGAAAATATAGATTCACCAAAATTCATGGAATTTGTTAGTTTAAACCCCTAGACCTTCATTGGTGATTATATTTATGCCCTTATGCATGTTACATTGATGGTTTATAATGGTTGTTAACTACCGTCAACACATACTCCATAAGTTCTAGGGCCCATTTGGTGATCCGTCCAGTCACGTCCCAATTGTTGATGATCTCTCCTAAGGGGAATGAGGTGACAATGGTAATTGGGTGCGCCTCAAAGTAGTGAACTAGCTTCTTCTTTACCAAGTACACCCCATAGAGTATCTTCAGGATGCACAAGTAATGAGTTTTACCATCAGCTAGTATTTGACTAAGAAAGTATTCTAGTCGCTAAACAGTCTGAATGTGGCCTTCTTCCTTCCTCTCTATGACTATAGCCATGCTAACCACTTAAGTGGTAGCTGTGATGTATAGGACTAGAGGCTCCTCCTCATTGGGAGCCACCAGAATGGGGGGTTTGGTGAGGAAGTCCATGATATTATCAAAAGCCTTTTGAGCCTCTGGGGTCCATTGCTAGTCTGGCATCTTGCATAAGAGTTTATAGAGGGGGAGTTCTTTTTCACCTAACCTAGAGATGAACAAACTTAAGGAAGCTAGGAACCCCATGAGTTTCTAGGCACCTCTTAGCGCACGAGGAGGTCCCATATCAAGGATGGCCTTAACCTTCATTGGATTGGTCTCAATCTCATGAGGCGATACGATGTAACTGAGCAGTTTGTCGGATGGTACCCCGAATGTACATTTCTTCGTGCTGAGCTTGATTTTGAACTTTCGAAGATTGTTGAAGGTCTCCGAAAGATCTCAAATAAGGTCTCTAGCTTTTGACGACTTTACGACGATGTCATCAATGTAAGCCTCAGCATTTCTATCAATCTACTCATGAAGGCAGCACTAGTAGGTAGCCCCCACATTCCTCAGCTCGAATGGCATGGTGACATAGCAGTATGCTCTAATTAAGGTGATGAACGAAGTAGCTAATTGGTCAGACTCTTTCATTCCGATCTAGTGAAATCCAGAGTAAGTGTCGAGGAAATAGAGTAACTCTGATCCTACAGTGGAGTCGATGATCTAGTCTATATGGGGTAAAGGATAAGGATCTTTAGGACATGCCTTGTTAAGGCCCGTATAGTCCACACACATTCTCCATTTGTTGTTCTTTTTGGGCACTAGGATAGGGTTTGCAAGATAGTCTGGATGCAGGACCTCCCTAATGAAGCCCACGATAAGGAGCTTGGCTATTTCTTCTTTTATAGCTCTACGCCGTTAATTGTCAAACCATCTCAAGCATTCCTTGACTGGCTTGGTGTTGGCCTAGATTCTTAGAGAACGCTCAGCAGTTTCTCTTAGGATCACAGGCATGTCTGAGGGTTTCTAGGCGAATATGTCCCAATTGTGAATCAAGAACTTGATGAGTTTGTCTAGTTGTGCCTAGTTTAGGCTCCTCCTGATGTTTGTGGTCTTGCTTGGGTCAGTTTTCTCCAAGCGGACCTTCCTTGAGTCTTCCCCTAGGGAGAACAATGGGGCAACAGCCTCTTTTCCACGAGAGGTAAAGATTGGAAGTCGAGATGCGGCAGCACCGGTGTCAGAGCCCCTAAATCCTGGCTTTGCATGAGGACATAATCTAGCTCATGCTGTGCCGGATCCAAGTTTTGGACCTTGTTCTCAACAGTGAGTAGGTCACATTGATAGGCATTTTGAAGACCCCCAGAGACTGTGATGATACCATTGGGACCTGGCATCTTCATCTTTAGGTACACATAGTGAGGTACAACCATGAATTTGATGAAACATGGTATGCCGAGTACGGCATGGTAAGCATCTTGAAAATCCATGACCTCAAAGGAGAGTATCTCCTAGTGGTAGTTTGCTGCCTCACCAAACATGACCCGTAGATCTATGACACTGAGGGGCATCACCTGTCTCCTGGGTGCTATTCTGGTTATCGGGCCCCTTGGTGGGTGCATTTGTCCATGTTGATCTTTAGTGTTTTTGAAAGTGTCCCAATATATCAAATTGGAATTGCTTGCTCCATTCATGAAGATCTTACTGGCACAGATAGTCTTGAGGACTACACTAACTACCAGGGGAAACCTGCCAATGTCAACTAAGTGCTCAGGCTATTGACTTTTGTCGAAAGTGATCGGGTGCTCCGAACAGGGTAACTGGGTCGTTATCGTAGGTGCCGTGATGTGAGTCTCCCGAATGTTAGGTGGGTGTCATGTATCTGATCGGATCCCAGTATGGGCACAGATAGTCATTACTCATTTATGGGTTTGCTTTGAGTATCCCTTGATCCATCGACTATCCCCTCAAGGGGTGTCTCATGAGAGAGTCGCTATCACAGTTGTCACATGATACATTTCACAATATTTGGTGAGATGAGCCACTGGGTACCCATGATTCTATCATGGAAGATTCATGATGTAGCCAAGATCTACCTAATAACTCAGTTTTTCGCTCCGCTTGACGCTTAGCCAGTTGGTCCTGCAATTTCTCTTCATAATCCGGCGTGTCCCAGCCCTATTAGGGTTGACCATGGGAGTTGGGAAGAGTTCCCAAGCATTTGCCATCACAGTGTTCTTGAGCCTATCAAAAAATCTAGGCAAAATAAATTCTAGTGATGGCAAGGGTTGTGCATCATCTAGATGGTTCAACTCCCACCAGATTTTGCATGTGGTGTCGAGGAGGTACTCCTAAAAGAATTAAGAGAAATTAGACTCAGCATAGCGACTTACATGGCATGCCAGCTGAAGCGGTCCTGCCTCGATCGCATCCCCAAGCTTGGTGAGGTAGAGTTGGTTAGGCGATGACGATGTCAAAGCCCATGCATGAATCTTGGGGTTGCTACATCGTGGATCCTTCGACCACGTAGAGGTGGCGCTGCCATGGTCATCCTTCTCCGTTCGCTTCTTGATCACACCCTTACTCGACCTTCAATGAATAGCCATCCGAAACACAAAAATGAATCTAAACGCAATAGTCCCTATATGGCACGCCAACTATTGAATTGCTTTGCTCCGACAATATCCAGCAACATGATCGCATAAACAGAATCAGATGGTAGCACATGAGACACGAAGATTTATACTAGTTCATAGTGTGGTGCACGTTAATCCCTAGTCCAGTGGTGCGGCTGCTCTTGTATTTGTATGCTCAATTACAGGGGTTGTTGCTCCTACCTATGTGTGGATGGAATAGGTGGAAGATAGATCAAGAGCCCAAGGTCCCTACCCTCCTTCATATAGATAGGAGAGGTAGGGTTACGGGGAGGGTGATCAGGCTAACAAATTGTTTCCTAGCTTGTTACATGATATGCGCAATAGAAAGATCCTAGATATTGTCCAGATATGTCCACCTTCTTTTGCCTTGATCTCCATGTTGGTCGATGGTGTCAGCCCTTGTGGGGCTCTCCCTTGACAGTTGCTAGGCTGATAGCTTGGCAATGGTCACACATACGAGCGATGCAGGTACCCCTGGCCCATATCTCTGACACTATGAGACTTCAATCGATGAGAGAAAAAACATACGCATGCAATCCGTGGGACTGCATCTGTCATCTATGATTGCGTTAATGGGTCAGTATAACCCATTGCCATAATAACCATGGACACCTGGGATTGGGTGTTTGAAATAGTCAGCCCCATGAAAGGCCCAAGGAGGTTCTTCTTGAGGTGCTCAAAAGGTGTTGATGTATATATTCTCATAGAATGTAATGCAACAAGAAAAAATAATAAGATAAAGATGAGATCGACATCACTGATGACTATCGGTTGTCCCTCTAATTGTGAGGGTCAGTGAAGGAGTCAGAGTTGAGGAAGGAGATGTTGTCATCCTCGCCTCTGAAATTCTTCATCATCCTCTTTGTGCAGGCAAAGCCTCTCGTCGCTGGTGTGGTGTTCATTCAGTTTTAGGTTTTAACCTGAGCAACCGACAAGGTAGGAGCAACCGGTCCTTCAGGTTGGAGAGATGCAGCAAGTCAACTGGTGCAGTCGTGTAGTTATGCCCTGAGACCAGCTTATAAAGTTTCTAACTCCTGATCAGTTTAGAGGGCACTAATGGTAGCATAGGTTCCTCTCGAACGGATCTAGATGTGGTTATCACTTATTGGGGGTACTCTTTCCCGATGAGGGAGAAGCAACAAACCCCTCTTCCTAGCAGCCATCGGACACTTGATGAGAATGTGTGGTTGGATTCGAGAGTCTCCTGATGTAGGGTTGGCGCCTGAGTAATCGGCTATGTCATTCCCTTATCCTCCCTGACTAAGGGGAAGGCTTCATCCTTTTGCCGGAGGTGACTGTCTGAGTTTCAGCTGCTCATCTAGCGAGGGCTTAGGGTCAGAGCCTACTGTGGGTGGCATAGCCTCATCATCATCATCATGATCTGAATCCAAATTCTTGAGTAGCTTGTCACAACTATAGAGAAAACGGTGGAAAGCTTCTGGATCGACTAGTCTAGATACATCGGCATCATCCCACCAGTCTTGCTAATTAGGGGCGTCATCAAGGTCGTTCTGGTTAGTTGGATTGGGATACTGGCTTTCCTCTATGGGAGGTTTGGTGGGTTCCACTGCAGCCTACAAGAGTGTCTCATGACGAGTCATCATCGTGTGTTTTGATCTTCCTGAAGATTGGGAAGCGGAATGATGAGGTATCAGTATCAGAACTAAAGTAGGGGTTGATATGAAAAGTAGCGATCATTTCACCTTCTCATCCATCCTCGACAAAAAGATGGGCGTAGCGCTTTAGGTGCCTTGTGAGGGTGGATGGTCCTGCATCCACAGCCTCCTCTAGTCTGATGGCAAAAGCACAGATCTAGAGGGACTGCTCTTCCTCCTCGGTTGGTGCGAGTTCCTAGAGACATAGGTCCCCGAACTGGTCGATGATGAAATCAAGCTTGCCGAAGGTAAAACTCTTGCTCAGCTGCACTTCTTCTAGTTCGTCACTAAAGTTGAAGATGACTCCCATGTGAAACACAATATTAGTCTATACATGAAAGGCCCCTACCTTGCATGCCAACTATAAGATGATTTAGCTTCGGCAATGCCTAGCAATGTGATCACGTATATGGATCTAGACGGTAGCACATGAGACACAAGGTTCATACTAGTTTGAGGCACAATGGTGTGCTAAACCCTACTCTAGTGGTGCGACTGCTCTTGTATTCGTATGCTCAATTATAGGGGCTATTGCTCCTAGCTACATAGTATATCAGTATGATGGAAGATGGAGATCCCGAGCCCGAGGTCCCTACACTCCTTTATGGAGACAGAGGGGTAGGGTTACAGAGAGGGCAATTGGGCTAACATATTGGATTTCTAGTTTGTTACACTAATACGCAATAGATTGATCCTAGCTATCATCTGGATATCCTTGCCTTGGCTTGCCTTGATCTCCATGTTGGTCGACCCTATTAGCCCTTGTTGGCCTCCTTCTTAGCGACTACTAGACCGATAGCTTGGTGATGTTCACATATACGTGTGGTGCGGATACCCCTAGCCAATATCTAATAGAGGCCAAGCCCCAACCTATGGAAGTCAGTGAAGGAGATGATCTCCTCGTCCCTTGGCACCGACATGAGCTCCCTGGTGGTGGTAGGGCACCATCCCATCGCTAGGATGTCCTCCGATGCCAACCCGTCCTCCTCCATCTTCTAGATGTCCACATCGGTGATAGTCGATGACCCCCACTCCACCATGGGGGATGAGGCACAGAGCAATGGTGGTGAGCATGTGTGAAGGGGTAGGGCAAAGCAAATGTTTTTTGGAAGGGGAAGTCTTCACCAAGAATGAAAGGTAACATCCCCCTTGTTTCCCTACCTCGCTTTAATACTCCGGGAGCGGCGGAAGTCTCGCTCCCCACGATCCCTCACATGATCATGCAGCACGAAGACGGTTGCTAGACCTGAGGCAGATACAAACCACTGCCTCCCTATCACCCCATCCCCTTGGGCCGGCGAGGCATGCCACCCACTCCATGCATGCCTTCTCAAGGGACTTAAGGGGATCAAGCTTGCCTCGGGCGCACTGGCTACCATCAATAGCCTAGATCCACATGCACCAAGTGTCGTGGCCCCTCCTCCACAAGATCTGCTCCACATGGCCAATGTCCCACCTCCCAAATGAAGTGGGAAGGCATGGGAGTGCATGACATAACTCCTTTGATAGGCATGGTAGCACAGGCGCCATCAACCACCTACAGAGGACATCATAGGGAGGGACGCATCAAGAAACTGGCCCCCTGATCGATGGGTGCTCGGGTGGCACGCCCCCAAAACCAAGCAACTCCCTAGAGTTCGGTTGGGAGCCGCTGAGCAGTGGGCCCAATGATGGCCCCGTCCGAGCTTGTGGCGCTCCCCGCACCCTAACTTATGGCTACTAAGGTCGGCCCAAGAGGATCGGGGCCTGCTATCGAAGCCCCTAGAAGGACCTAGCATGATGGGTGATTAGGTGACCCTGAGCTAGAGCCTAGATGCTCTCGATCACCAGATCCATGGTAGGCCTTGATTAGAAAGCAAGGTGCCCCTAGGCCTAAGGTCGGCAACTCCTAAACGAGTTTGCTGGACCCTCGCTCAAGCCTCAGGCCTTAGATTTGTGCAACGCAGGTCAAAAAGGGGTCAGCATCACCATCTCTCGGCTTCGATAGCTGAGCACCCCCATCACACTTGGGAAAGGGCCCACAAAAGGCACCACACTCTTGTTAGTGGAAGTCATCCCCGCCATGGCTAGCTCGGTCACCAAAAGATCTAATTGAGCCCTTCATCGCCATCATGAATCTAGCCAAGTGAGGCCACGGAGGGCTCTGGGGCTCCGGACAAGATCCTAACATAGGGGTATGTTAAGCCTTAGGATCAAAGGTTCTCAACTGAGAGAGCCCTAATTAATCCCTCCAAGATCGCCCGGGGGCTCGAGGGCTTGCTTGAGCCTCGGGCTCCTGATCGACACCTATCTATCTCCTGACCTTTGGCGCCAGCCAAGTCCCAGGGACAAGAAGATGCTCCCCACCATGGCCCCATGTGCATGGCTCTATCATCCACTCCTCCAATAGGGTCACGCATGGGGTACGACACAAGAAGACAGACTCCTTTGCTGGCTTCAAGGGCTTAGGGGTTTTCAGGCCCATGCATCAGCCCCTCAAGCCGTCCTCCTTCGCTACCAAGAAGCTCAAGAAGGTCCACCTTGTGGAGACCGGTCCAAGCTGACAGAGCCTGACACTCAGCATGTTAGAATAGAGCAGCTGGATGACGGCTAGAGCTTCTTTGGCTCCATGACACTACCACAGTCCACATGGTGTCATTGCAAGACGCTCCTAGACTCCAGTGCATGTAGACCATAGGCACAACTCCCCCAAACTACCATGTACCCATCCTACTTCAGAATATAATAGGAGGTTAGATCCTAAGAGGGGGGAGGATGATTCCAGATAGATCATTCAAGTCCTCACAGTTCCATTCGAACTCTACACCAAGAGCGGGGCAACCTAGAGGGGGCACAGAGAGCTCCTCCACCACACCCAACATCTTCCACATCTCTGATGATGGGGAAAGCTCCACCGGCAACGAGATGAACCTAGGATCAGCACCGAGCGATCCCCTACGAAGTCTCTCTCTTTCTTCCTTACACTCTATTGTAACCTCCTAGATTTTGGGTGCTCTTGAGTATAAGGATCATCAGCTGCTAGACGTAGGGCATGGATCGGCCTAAACCAA
The DNA here is from genome assembly GCF_019320115.1 of Miscanthus floridulus. Classification (NCBI taxonomy): domain Eukaryota; kingdom Viridiplantae; phylum Streptophyta; class Magnoliopsida; order Poales; family Poaceae; genus Miscanthus; species Miscanthus floridulus. Next base: position 86,123,300 of record NC_089581.1, on the reverse strand, counting down.
GATAAACCGTTGCGTCCCCACTGTCATTCTTGAGTCCACCCGAGCCACCAGAGACATGCACTCTGACACTACCACGAACAACAATGCTTGTCGTGGATTCAATCCCATGACACTAACCTCTTATGCGAGTACCCAAGAAGATAGTTGTTGGTATTCCTTAGCATCAATGATACTAATTAATCTTTTTGGTATTTAAATATTACTAGTAATATATAGAATTCTACAAGCACATAGTTATATACCATTGTAGCATTTCACCTAGGAGTATTCCAAGTATCATTATTTATATTTTTACCATAGGGAAGGACTGGCAAAAGAGATATTGATACTTATACTTATGATGGATGAATAAACCAACCAACCTTCTACTCTAAACAAGGGTAAATCAAGATATAGGATAATATATATAAATTATAAATAAATACTTAGAGTACTCCTTATGATAGCAATAGCAAGTCTAAGTAGATACAAGAGAAATTAATTCCTAAGTCATTCTAGTCACAAGTCAAAGCATACATTGATGTGCAAATATAATTAGCAATGATTAAAGACCTTTATATCTATGCATAAGGGACATTACTAAGGAAGATCAAGAATAGAGCCTGACTTCTATAGCAATCGGGTCCTACTTGACCTACAAATGGGAGGTGGACTACAACGGACTCAATGAGGTTGTCACCCTCATGATCTACCACATGATCTAGAATGTAGGGTGCATCCATAGGTAAACAATGTATAAGCACTATGCTTACACATTGTCGACTGCTCACCCTGTTCAAACATCAGAGTGAGCACTTTATGATCTTATGCACAACCATAATAATAATTCTACTAAGCATATAATCAATGCAAACCATGAACAGGATAACTAAGAACATGAATAATATATAAAATAATGTCATAGCAAATGTAGCAAATAAAGGATACAGGAGGCTTTACCAAGCCAAACTCTTGATAGGAATCAGGAATCCAAGCAAGGACCTTGACTCTTTCTAGATCTAACTTAGCTAGCTATGCCAAAGAATATTTGTGGAGCTCTAAAGTTCTTCTTCTTGATCTCTTCAGATGATGGAAGAGGATTGCCTTGAGGGAGGAGGTAGGGGGTCCATTTATAGGGGGAACCAGGAGTCCTGTGGGCCCATGAATCTATGGCAATGTTGTTGGTATTTCTTAATGCAAACAAAAAGATTTCACAAGCATACAGAATTACCATTGTAGCTTTCACCTGGAAGTATTCAGGGTATCGTATTTCTATAGGAAACAGAGGTATTTCTTCTAGCTAACTCATCCAAGGACAACACAGGGATAGCAGATGAGGGTAGAGAAGGATTCCTATGGCTTAGGGTCTAAGGATAGATAAACTCCAGTATTACTTGCTTACTTCGGGTGCCGGGTTGCACCTAGTCTACCAAGCGATGCCTGCCTCAGCTTTATGTTGTACCCAGACATGGGGGATTACAAGGGACGGACAGGGTTATCACCACCTACCCCTCAACCATGGAGTACAAAGCAAACAAAGGTAGCTTCTAGCCTAGACACCATGTCTATGCTATTGACTACTACTCTAGCGTGCTAGCAAGGGTTATCTATCTTTATCAGGGCCCTTCTACTAGAGCATCTGCCTCAAAGACGAACGATGAACCCATAAACAAGTAACAGTAAAACGTAATTATCGGTGCAGAAAGTGACCAACACGTAAATATTTGTAGTTTGTTGTACATTGTGATCAGATGTGGCCTAGCACTCAATGACACAGTGTTTATACTGGTTCAGGCAACGTGCCCTACATCCAGTTTGAGTCGGTCAGTGACTTTATTCCTGAGCCCAGGTGCTCAAAGTTTGCTATGGGGTTACAAATGGAAGGGAGAAAGATGGGGGGTACAAGAGGTCTGGTTAGACTCTGGTTTGAAGGGCCAAGAGTGATGAGAGCTCCGCTATGTGCTAAGTGTTTGTGCGTGTGCTCGAGGTTTGAACCTAGTGGTTCTCCTGTTGTGTGCGTTGTTCGAGTTGTTGTGAACCGATCGATCTATACATTTGGGAGAGATCACATCCCTTTTTATAGATGAAGGGGATAGCCTTACAAGTGAGAGGGAGAGAGTGTACATATGCTAAGTCTTGTTGCCCACGCTATCAGGTATAGGATGATTGTAGGCGCCCATAACACTATTAATGTCAGATCCATGTGGGAGGTCACGTCGTCTTCTTTAGGTATGGCAGGCGTCGGTGGATGCCACACTATTGATACATAGAGGCATGCAAGGGGTTTTACTATGTTTGCCTGGTACGGTAAATGCCAGTGCCCACAACACTGTTGATGCCTCAGAGGCACATGGGGGGAGCCTTACCATGTTTGTCTATTATGGAAGTTGATGGTGCCTACAACACTGTAGGGGAAATGTTGGCGCCTACAACACTGCTTGGGTTCTGTCATGCTAGGAAGGTTGTAGGGTACTATCCTATAGGTGTGCAGGGTACGGTCCTTAGTATTGCGGTTGACTTGAGTGCCCTGCCTTACTTTCTCTGTCTATTTCCTGGTCCTTATCAAGTGGGCATCCCCGGTTAGTTGGTCCTAGTCGGCTCTGATTGTGCCAGTTAGAGAGGAGCTGTAAGCAGGGGTTCGGTGCATTCCTAGTCGGAGAAGCGGGTCAGAGTCAGAAGTGGTGTTTTGGCCAGGCCTTCTGGTCAGAGAGGCCGTCCAGAGGTCGGCCGGTGTCAGAAGCGAGCGTTGTTCCTCCTTCGTGAGGCATTCTGGTTGGAGAGGCGGGCGGAGTAGGAAGTGGGTGCCGTTCCTTCTTGGCCAGGCCTTCCGGTCGGAGATTGGATTATCCTTATGGCCTGTCGTTTAGGTGTTTGGGCCAGCCCATGAGTTGCGTGTTGTTCACAATGTTGTCTATTGGGCTAAGCCTTTGTTGGGAAGCCGGTCCATGAGGGACCCTAGGTTTATGAACTCGACAGTAACTAACCAAAAGACTTTTATAACCGAAGGAACCACGAATACTTACTAAGATGCCCGTTGAGGTACAAAGCATGTATTCATCGAGGTATAAGCGGCGGAAGGTTACCGACAAGCCTGGCACTTCTTCCCCGATCTCTCCCTCACATGTCTACCTAATACTTTGCTAGAGCTAGCTAGGGCCTAAATCCATGGAGTGATGCTCTTGCTCTTTGGTGCTCTTCACTTATGTGTTGTTTCAAATGAGGAAGAGGGAGCCTCCTTTTATAGGTGGAGATGAGGGGAGTCCTTGAAAAGTGCTTCCTCTCCTCATGGAAAGCGCAAGCCGATGTTTGGGTGCATTGAACCTGGCCAAAACCCTATGAACCGCCTTTGGACAGGCAGTATGAACTGACCTAATGAGGTTAGGCCCAAGGCGACCCACCAGGGGTGCGCTCGCACCCTGGTTGGCCCACCTTGAGTGAAGTTTCATCGGGAGTTCTCCTTTGATCTTCTAGAGTGGGCCTTTGAGGGTTTTGAGTCTAGAATTGCTAGGTAGGTAGGCCTTCTCTTCTTTTGCTATGTGTAGGATGGAAATGCGCTTTGCGTGATTGCGTATTCTTATCATATTTCCATGATTTTCATGTAAGTAATCCTGCAAAAGGATAATTCACCAAAACTTGTGGAAAGATGTTAGTTTTAAACCCTATCACTAAGTTTGGTATTTATTTGGTTGGATTTTATGTAAAGATTGGTGGTTGAAAATATGAGTTAAGGACTGCCAACAAACTCACCCACACTTAGCCCTTTGCTCATCCTCGAATAAAGTTAAGGACTAAGATGGGCCATCTCCTTGATATGACATCTACATATAAGTTATTCTAAGTTTCACCTACACTCATGAACCTTGGAGTGTCTACCATATTATCTTGGGTGATTGAATAATGGAACAACATGGATTCAAATCCCCTTGGATCAATCAGTTCAGAAACTTGGGTTTTTCATTTCATTTTAAAAATGCAAACATAGCTTAGCAAATGATTTGCTCAGATCGCTCATATTTGTGTTTGGTTCCACACCAAGGCATATCATAGTGTTGCCTTCTTTTTTTTCTACTTCTAGAAAGCTTATAATTCACCAAAACTTGTGGAAACATGTTAGTTTTAAACCCTATCACTAAGTTTGGTGTTTATTTGGTTGGATTTTATGTAAAGATTGGCGATTGAAAATATGAGTTAAGGACCGCCAACAAATGTCAAATCTAAGCCCTTGATACGAACCGACCTTGAGCAACGGCGTAGATTGAACCTTGGAGATGGTGGGGAACTGACATAGCAAACGGAGGCTAACTGGGGCCCCACTAGGCTAGCCAACCTACAGGTGGGGCTGGCCGGCCCCACACTCTGACATCTAGGGTTGGGTCACGTTGGTTTGCCTTCTATGGTGCTTCTAGACTCTTCCAAGTCAGTTTTGTCATGGATGATCGTGATTTTCTCTAATGATTTGGTCCACCTTGCTCGTTTTCTAAATAAATCCTCCTAAAAACACAGATTCACCAAAACTTGAGGAATTTATTAGTTTAAACCCCTAGACTGGTGTTGTTTATTATATTCATGCATTTATACGAGTTACATTAATGGTTTATGATGAGTATTAACTAACATCAGCAATAGTCCACCATGGGGACATTAAATTGGATGCATCTCTTAATCGGTCATCCCGGTACACCTCCCATAAGATGTACTAAAATATCTGCCTTCATCTAGGACCAACCAAAGAGGGAGAATACATTACAACCACACAAAGTTACATTACAAGTTCAAGGTACTTAAGTTTACAAACCATGGTTCACACACATAGTTCATAAGACAAGTCACACATACATGCTACCATCAGAGTCTTATCGGAAGTCTTTCAACATAACATAGTTTTCATGACAACTAATGTGTGGGTGTGCCACCACCACACATCTATGCAACAATGATCTCTTTACCACTCCTTATCCGACTAAGACTCAACAGCATAAAAGAAACTATGGACTAGGGCAACACTACCTGCAGAAGTCAAGATCACAAAGGGTAAGTACTCAATTGTATTCCACAGGACTTACCCCATATCATTGTTGGTGTTTTGAGTTGCCACCGACAAGTAAATTTCTAATATTGCGCGTCTGGCTCAGATGGTGGCTAAGAGGACATGAGGTTTATACTAGTTCGGGCAGAATGTCCCTACGTCCAGTTTGTTGCTGCTGCTTGTGTTACTAGCACTAAAAGTTTGTAGTAGGGGTTACAAACGGTCGAGGGAGGGACAGGTCCCAAGTCTCTAGAGAGAGAAGCAAACGGGTGCCAAGAGCTTGGTCGCTTCTCGGTTGTGTGCTTGTGTGTTCTGATCAGTTTGGGGTTCGATCAGTTCCAGTCTGAATTAGTGTGATGTGTTGCGATGCCCCTTATGGGATGCCCTGCTTTCCCTTTTATAGGCCAAGGGAAAGCATGGGTAATAGTGGAGGGAAAAGAGGACAATGAGAAGGAGAAGAAGTCCTCCAGGATCGCTAGGTCCTTCTTTTCCTTCATGCAGGTCCCACCGACCCTATAGATGTCAATAGGGATAGCTCCACGTCGCGGCCCTATCCATCACTAGCACCATGTGCAAGCATTGTCTCCCGGTCATGGTGCTCCACTCTATCTTGGTGGACGTAATGGTGAACTGATGCGCCTATCAGTGCTCATACAAGGGTTAGGCAGAACAGAACTGGTACGCTCAGTGTTGTTCCTGATGAAAATCCCTAAGTATGGCCCATCGTGGCCATGGGTTATATCGGGGCATGCCGATCACCTCCCTGGTGTTAGAGCTTTTACCTAGACCCATTCGCTTGGACCTGGAGTGGTTGGCGGTGGCATGGGTCTCCGTCGAGAGAAACGGATCCCTTGGCCTCAGGGTCGGTCGAGGCAAAGTCCCCTCCTATAGGCCAGGCGAGGCAGAACCCACCCTAGAGGCTAGGCGAGGTGGATCCCACCCTCAGAGGTCGGGCAAGGTAGAGCCAGCCCTCAGAGGCCAGGTGAGGTGGAGCCCGTGGGCTTAGTGTCGCAAGAGGCGGAGCCCACCCTCAGAGGTTGGGGCGAGGCAGACCCTACCCTTAGATGTTGGGTGAGGTGGAGCCTGCCCTCAAAGGTCAGGTGAGGCAGAGCTCACCCTCAGAGGTTAGGCAAGGCGAAGCCCATGACCTTAGTGTCGGGTGATGCGGAGCCCACCCTCAAAGGCCGGGTGAGGCAGAGCTCGCCCCTAGATGCCGAGTGAGGCAGAGCCAGCCCTCAGAGGCCGAGCGAGGTGGAGCCCACAGCCTTGGTGTCAGGTGAGGTGGAGCTCACCCTCAAAGGTCAGGCAAGGGGGGGCCAGCCCTCAGAGGTCGAGCGAGGCAGAGCCTGTGGCCTCGGTGTTGGGCGAGGCAGAGCCTGCCCTCAGAGCCCAAGCGAGGCGGAGCCCACCCCTAGAGGCCGAGCAAGGCAGACCAGCCCTAAGAGGCTGGGTGAGGTGGAGCTATCCCTTAGAGGCCATGCGATGCGGAGCCCATGGCCTCGGTGTTAGGCGAGGCGAAGCCCACCATTAGAGGATGGCCGAGGTGGAGCCAGGGTCAGGTGAGGGGTGCGCAAACCCAAGGGTTGGGTGAGGCGGAGCCCGTGGCCTTAGTGTTGAGCGAGGTGGAGCCCTCCCTTAGAGATTAGGAGAGGCGAAGTGTAAACCCAAGGGTCAGGCGAGGCAGAGCCTGCCCCCCAAGGTCGAGCGAGGTGGATCCCTCCCTCAGAGGCCGAGCGAGGCAAAGCTTGCACACCTGGGGGTCGGTTGGAGCTATAGTCATGCTATTGACTGCTAAGATGAATCAATGTTGATGGTTATTAGCTCCTCCTCTTCGGGTACCCTAGTATTGGTCCCCGGCAGTAGCCCCTGAGCCTACGGTATAGAAGAATATTCCTTCAAAGGCTTTTCTGAACAGGACGACTCTGAAGTCCTTGGCCTTCTGTTGTTGCCCATGACGTGACCTCGAGGCAGTGATTCCCTTTCCTTGAGCCCACCCCCATAGCAAGGGACCGATCGAGGATTGGTTTGTCTTTGCAATTGTCATCCCTCAAGTGTTTTTCCAATAAAAACAGAGGGGTCGAGCCATGCCATGATTTCCCTCCATCATGGCACTCGGTGAGCTGTTAATGGGCTAGTCTGAGTGGGGCCCCTAGCATCTTGTTCCTAGGAATCCAACTTGGGTCATCTTGGTGACTGTCCCTAGGTTCTCAGCGGTCAATCAATATAGTTCTTGGGTCCGTTTGACCGGTCTTGAGGGTTAAGTACTTTTTTTCAAAAAAATGGATCATAACCGGATGAGACTCGAATGTGGGTCAGGATGCCCATGATGCTCATGCGCCCAGGTACTAGCCGCTAGCGGGCCCATCCCTTTCCTCCTCTCACCCTAAAGGTGCCCAGAGCAGTTGTCAAACCCATCAATGGGCCGACCTATGAACTCCTAGGCCTAGTCGGGCCGTAGAGGTACTTTTAGATCCATATTCCTCTTACTCGTGATGAGTCATGGCCCGTTCAGAGAGGCAAAACATCTGGCGAGTTTTCTAAGGGAACGAACAGAGATTGTGTGCACATGTCCTGTGATGGGATGTTGTGGCAGATCATGGTAGGCATGGATATCTAGGTGGATGGTTGGTTTCCTCGCATTCGTCGCCCCTATAAAACCAAAGGGTTCGCCCCCTAGATTCCATACCATGCATTCTTGCCTCCACAACCCTGACCGCCACCGCCAATCACTCAGGTTTCCTATCTCCGCATCCCTGCTGCCGATGAGCTCGCATCCACCCGCCCCCATCTCCAATGGATCCGTGATGCTGCTCTGACATCACCTTCCAGTGCATGGAGTGCCTTGTCCGTTGCGGTCTTCTCAGCATGCGTACCATGGTTGAGGAGTGGTTGTTGTCTAACGAGGAGGACATACCATCGCCGCCCGATGGGTATGTGGTGTCGTTCACCCACTTCCATGAGTGTGGGTTCTCGACCTCTGCCCACAGATTTCTTCGGGGCTACTGCACTACTACAAGATCGAAGTGCGGCACCTCAATCCCAATGAGATCCAGCACATGGCAGCATTCGTCACCATGTGCGATGGGTTCCTAGGGATCAGCCCCCACTTCGATTTGTGGAGGTACTTCTTCGCCATCACCCAATAGAAGAAGAGGGAGAAGAGCGGTAGGCAGGTGCTGCACATGCCGATGGGGTGCGCTAGCATCCAGCTCCGAAACAATCGAGTCGGTGAGTACCCATTGATGTGGCTTTCAACGTCCAACAAGGGGTGGCACTCGTAGTGGTTCTACCTCAAGAATGATGCCGACGTCCCTTTGCCGGTGTTCACCAGGCGCCTGATCGAAGAGGCCCTAGAGTCATGGAGGAAATGGGGCATCCCGGAGAAGGACAAGAAGAAGATCTGGGACCACATCGCCGACATCCACATCGTTAAGGAGAACGGCTTGAAGGAGTCAGGCATCATTGGAGCCTACCATGCAAGGAGGGTGGCGCCGTTGATGATGCGCATGCTCCCACTGTACGCAATGGCGCCCAAGGCATCGTTTGATGGAACGGCGCTCATCGAGGGGCACTCCCCAACTCCAAGATAGCACAACGCATCAAGGAGGCAATGGAGCTCTTGTAGGATGACATGGGTGCCCCCCTCGATTTTGTCTGCCTAGTGCTGGGACATCCTCTAATGTGGCCGAAACCAGGCCACGTCGTCTTCGTAAGTTTACCCTTCGCATGCCTTCTCTTCAACAGATTTCCCAACCTCTTGATACTAACTTTGAGAGGGGCAAGACCAGCTAAGGGACCTCATTTCATGGATCGCTCAGCGCCATTGTTGAGGGATTCATCCATGAGGGCAGCGAATCACACCGAGGGTGAGCGGCTGAGGAAGGTGAAGGAGGACAAGAAGAGGAAGAGGTAGCGGAAGCTGCAAGTGCGGGAACAGGGGGAGGACAATGACAGCGATGACGATGATGACAATGGTGATGATGACAAGGTAGTCGATGATGTCGAGTGGAACATCCTAGAGCATGAGGATGCGCTAATAGGTATTGGTTCATCCTTGTAGGACTCAGGACCCTTCCCATTCCACGGAGGGGAGGGTACGTCCAGGGAGCCGGTGGAGGCAGGACATACCATCGGCCTCCCCTAGGAGTCAACGAGGATGGGTGGCTCTGCTGTCGTGCCTAAGACATCGGTGGAGGCAGGCTGCACCACTGTTGCACCCCAAGAGTCAAGGGGAGCGAGCCCCTCTGCCTAGGACTAGGGGGTGGGCTCGAAATGGCCTCGCCCCGACGAGGCAGAGCAGAGGTTGGGGGTTTGCCCCCCAAATGTACCTACCGCCCAATGGCGCTAAGGTGAGTGTCAGTTCCTCTATTTTTTCTTGTTTTAGTCAAATTTTGTCGTGACTTATGCTTTTCGTCCCTTGTAGCGTTGGTAGGCAGTGCAATCCTTTGGCGTCGGTGCCGAAGAAGATCGTCACCCTCTAATTGAGGCGGCAACCATCGGCTGGTGTCGCGCCAATTTTGGGCAGGAGCAGCACTAGTGTGATGGCATCATCGGCCGGTTAGACACTTCCCATGGTGGCACCCATGCCCTTCGTGGGATGGGTGGACACGGGGGCTCAAAGGGCACCTTCCGAAGTCACAGAGCAGCCAGCGATTATCGCGGTACCGCTACCAACAATAGAGTGGACGAGGCTGCCTACCGTGCTCGTGGCGCCAACTGTGATGGGCGCAATGCAACCGGTCATGACCCCACCAGCATAGGTGAAGGTGGCGGTAGCTGTGTCAGACCGGTCACAATCGGGTGCAACTACAGCGACGCCTGAGGCACTAGCGCGACCCACGGCATCGATAGCCCAAGCAACAGCACCTAGCATGGGTCGGACAGAGGGAGACATGGCCAAGGGGTCCCCAGGAGTTGTGGTGGTGGCAGAGAGGACCAGCGAGAAGTCATCCCAAGCCCTAACATCAGTAGGCAGTGACTCACCCATGTGGGGCGAGCCCCTGCTTTAGTGGACAAATCCATAGGATCCAGCGTCGACGCTTTTCACCCTCAATGATGACGCCAAGAGCATGGAGTGAGAGAGCCTCGACATGGGGATCATGTCCATGCTGGAAGCCTTGGACCACACTAGGCGTGCCTTGCATGATATTGTCATTCCCTCTGGCTAGGTATTTGCCTAATCCTGCTTCTTGCCCTTTTCTTTCTCTATATACTTTTTGTATTCTAACCATCGTTTCCCAGCAGTCCCTCATAGCTCGCAGCTAGGGGAAGTCTCGGTTCCTTCATCAACAGAAGGAGAGGTGACCGCTCAGCTTGTTGCTGCCCAGCAGAGGGTGGCCGAGCTGACTCCTCTCACTAATGAGGCAGATAGTCTTCGGTCCTAGGTGCCCTATCGGTGAGGTCACGGAGGAACGAGGAGGAGGCTGCCAAGGTCAGGAAGGAGTGGGATGAGCTGCTCTAGAAGGACGCTGAGACCCACCAGTGGATCCTCGACCTTCTGGCTGAGGTTGAGAAGGAAAGGGAGCTGAAGCTAGGGGTCGAGGAGAAGCTCATGGCCCTAGAGAAGAAGGTGAGCCAAGATGCCACGGCGGTCTCTCGGCTACGTTAGGCATGGGATGAGTAGCTCCAAATCACGGAGAGGCTCCACTCGGAACATGGCGTGGCTCACGAGGAGTGCGACCAGGCCTTTCGAGAGCATGACCAGGCCTGCTTGGAGCACGACGATGCGTAGCAGAAGGTTGGCTCCCTCCAGGCTGAGCTTTGAAATGCAACGACCCAGAAGCTAGAGGACGAAAGCATTTCTGCTAGGTTAGCCATGGACCTTGCAAGTCAAGGAGGAATCTTTTGGCAGAGAGTGACGAGCTTGGTATCCTGAGCATCGCCCTTGGAGTGGTTTGCGATGACCTTGAGGTGGTGTGGTTGGAGGGGACTAGTTCACTCGTGGCCCATGTTGTCGAGATCATGGCACGGGTGCGCTAGCTCGAGAGGAATGCCCTTCGCATCGGGGTCAATCAATCCCTCATGATTGCTTGTTCTCACTATAGGGATAACATCGATCTAGAGATGATGAGCCACGGCTTCACGCCTAGCTATGAAGTCCATGAGCTAGAGGAAATGGAAGCGGTGTTGGCTCCCCTTTTGCAGGACCTAGCTGATAGGATTGAAGGCATAGTTCTCCCCTAGAGGGATTAGTTAGTTCAATAGGTCAGTTGATCATTCTTGTAATCAGCAGACAAGTGCAGACCCTTGTGTATCATTTAAACAAACTTGTTATTTTGTTTCATTTGACCAAGTCTGTTCTTTTATTTTGGTGCGAACGGATTTGTTTTTCCTCCCTTTTTATGTGTGAAAAGGGGTTCACATGTTTTGACCTTTCCGTTTGTTAAGACCATAAAGCTCGAGGTGTAGGAGAGAAACTCTGATCATGCTGGTAAGCGAGAGTGTCGTAGCCGCTGGGGTGTAGGTTTCTCGCAATCTGACCAGCCTTGCTTAGTCGTTCGTTTCCGTAGACTTTGCTACTAGGTTTAACATGAGGAAGGGTGTTAGGCACGACGACTATTTTAGAACGGGTGTATGTATACCCTTTTCAGCCCCCAAGTGAGACCCAACCCCATGATGTTTCTAGGTCTGGTGTCACTAAACATTGAGGAGCGGATATCAAAACTAGTAGGAGAAAGCATCTATTGTTTTCATGCATACCCCCTCCCTAGGATCTAAGCCATTGTTCTGTGACCATACGTTCGGTCTCCTTGTGAGCCCACTTTCCTTGAGCACCCATGTGTAGTAGGGGTCCGGTCGAGGGTCGGCTCATCTTTGTGATTGTTGCACCGTCTGTGGTTTCTGCAACTGGAGTGGTTGAGCTAACGTCACTTGCCTCGATGGCTCGAGTGATGTGCTCGGTGAGCTCGCTATTGGGTATGTTCGAGTGGAATCCTAGTCCATTGTTCATGATGGGGTTAGCATAGCCTTCATGTGGCATTCCACTGCTCCTTAACTAGCCTCCTGGCAGATGCCCGTGTTGCTCCGAAGAGCGACTCAGGTGGTCCGCTGACCTCTCCTCAATGGAGATTCTGTGGGCTTGGCTCGAGGTTAGGATCAAATGAGAAGGTCAAGATGACCCTATCCGCTTCTGAGCAGGTCAAGCAAAGGCCACTAGGGCTCATCTTCATTTTCTCCCCTAGCTCTATTCGATGCGAGGTGGCCTTGAGCCCTTCGTGGGCCGGCCTTTGAACCCCGGTTAGGTGGATTTCTGAGTTCGGGTCCGGTGGCTCAAGCCCTCAAGCCCCATGGGGCTTAGTGGTGGTCAGCCATGTTTCATGTGTCACCCCATCAGCAGTTTTCACAACTAGAGGGGCTAAACTAACGACACTTGCCTCGATGGGTCAAGTGTCGCGCTCAGCGAGCTTGCTAACAAGCATGTCCGAGTGGAATCTGGGTCCATCATTCACTGATGGGGTTGGCATAGCCCTCATGTGGTAGTCCACTGCTCCTTAACCTATCTCTTGGCAGATGCCTATGTCACTCTAGAGAGCGACTCAGGTGGCTCACTGCCCTCTCCTCGATGGAGATTCTGTGGGCTTGGCTCGAGGTTAGGATCGAATGAGAAAGGTCGAGATGTCCCTGTCTGCTTCTGAGTGGGGTCAGGCAAGGGCTGCTGGGGCTCATCTCCGTTTTTCTCCCCTGGCTCTATTTGACTCTAGGCGGCCTCGAGCCCTTCACGGACTGGCCTTCGAACCTCAATCGATCGCCGCTCATATCAAATGAGACGACTACCGCTTCGTGATGCGACGCGAAGCGTTGTGATGCAGTGATTACATATGCAATGCTTGGATGTATGGGATGAATGTATGGATGAATGGATGAATGAATGAATGTATGAATGCATGCATGAGAATGGATGAATGAATGATCATGCAATGGTAAAGTTACCTTGATGGCTCGAGTGATGGGTTCGGGAGCTCTTACCGGATATGTCCATGAGGGGTCTAGGTCCATCGTTCATGATAGAGCCGGCGTAACCTACATGGGGCATCCCACTGCTCCCTATCTGTCTCTCGGTAGTGGCCCAAGCCATTTGATCAACTTGGGCGACCAGCCGAGCTCTCCTCGATTGAGATTCCATTGGTGGGCCCTCCAAACCCTTCCTGAGAAGGCAGAGGCTAAAGCTCAGGGTGCAGGGACAAAAACTCTGATCACACTGGTGAGCAAAAATGTTGTAGCCACTGGGTTGTATGTTTCTTGCGGTCCAGCCAGCTTTACTCAGAGTTTGTTTTCGCACACCTTGCTTCTAGTTTTTTAAAGTGAGAAGGGGTCAGGCATAAAGAATGTCTAGCGATTAGACACTCTTGCCAGCCCCCAACTGAGGCCCGACCCCTTGCTATTACTAGGGTCGGGGGCTCGTTAGCGAAATTGATAAGAGAAAACATGCGTAAATTATGAGCGACCTGCTGGCATAGGACCTACCTTGATGGCACGAGTGATGACTTTGGGGAGCTCTTACCAGACATGTTTGACTAGAATTTGGGTCCGTCATTCATGACGGGGTCGGCATAACCCGTGTGGGGCATCCTGCTGCTCCCTACCCGTCTCTTGGCTATAGCCAAGCCATTTGATCGACTTGTGTTACCCACTGGGATAGGACTTACCTGCGGAGATAGGGGATGAGAACATCCCGCCCAAAAACTTAGTTAGGCAGATAAGCCAGGCGATGAATTTTGTTATGGCCAAACGCTGGTTGACAAAGACGTCGTAGCCACCGAGGTGTAGGTTTCTCGTAGTCTGACCAGTTTTACTCAGCGTCTATTTTTGCAAACTTTGCTTCTGGGTCTTAATCATGAGATGGGTTGGGCATAGAGAATGTCTACCAGATAGGTACGCTCTTATTAGCCCCCGAGTGAGGCCCGACCCCTCGCTGCTGCTGGGGTCGAGTGTCACTAAAGGTCAGGGAGTTTGATAGCAAAACTAATAAGAGAAAGTGTGCGTTTATTATGGGTAAAAGCAACGTAGCCGCACGATGTTCCAGGCATTGATGAAGACTCCATCGTCGACGGTCTTGAGCTTATAGGCGCCCAGTCGGAGCACCTCCACGAGGACATATGGTCCCTCCCATGGTGGAGAGAGCTTATGGTGGTCCTTGCTGCTTTGGATGAGAAGGACTAGGTCTCTGACATTGAAGGCCCGACCCCACACTCGACTATTGTGGTACCAGCGCAATGCTTGCTGGTACTTGGCCGAGCATAGGAGGGCAACATCGGGCGCTTCATCCAGCTAGTCCATGGCGTCCTCGAGGGACACCTTGGCTCCCAATTTGTCGTATGCCCTGACCCTTGGTGCCCCATAGTCGAGGTCGATCGGGAGGATAGCCTTAGAACTATAGACCATGAAGAATGGTGTGTAGCCAGTGGCCTAGCTAGGGGTCATCCTTAGGCTCCAAAGCACCGTTGGAAGCTCGGTGACCCATCGTCCGCCAAACTTGTTCAACCAGTTGAAGATCCTAGGCATGAGGCCCTGTAGGACCATGTCATTTGTGCGTTCGACCTGCCCACTCATGCGGGGGTGTGCCATGGTGGCCCAATTGATGTGGATGTGATATTCATCGTAGAATTGGAGGAACTTCTTCCTAGTGAACTGCATGCTATTGTCCGTGATGATGGAGTTCGGTACTCCAAAGCGATGGATGATATCAAGGAAGAATAGCACAGCTTGCTCGAACTTGATCACGGAGATCGGTCGGGCCTCTATCCACTTTGTAAACTTGTCTATGGTGACAAGCAAGTGACAAGAAGGCTAAACAACAACATGATCAGCAAAAGAGCTGATATGAGCAAGGTGAGACTTTTAGAGTTGGTGCTATGCATCCTTGTGTGACTTCTAGGATTTTATTGAACAAGTGGCAGTGTCAGAAGGAGAAGGATAACCAGCATTGGCTTGAGGAAGAAGAATATGAACGCCAATGCAAAGAAAAATGTATGAAAGAGATGCAAGCTGAATTGCATTGGGACTGTCCTTTCTTCAGACACTGTTAGAATGAAGGTTTCAAATTGCCTACAAGACATAACTGCCCCGAGTGTAGCAATCAATATTCAAATTTGAGGCAATCTTTGGCGAACCATTTTTCTATTCATGAATGTTTAAGTTATCAATCTAACAACAGTGGACTAGGCACATAAAAAATGAAGGAGTTCACAATAGGCTAGGCAAGCATGGATATGATCAAAACTGGGCTGGTTGTGATGAAGAAGAGAAAGAGTAGGTTTGGCAAGAGGGCCAATGGTGTCCAGGAGGTTTGACAAAGAGTTAGAAAAGAAGGGTTCAACACTTAAGGAATAGAGAATTAGAAGCTCATAAATCTAGTAGACCTCAGGCATGGCATGTCAAACAAGCAGGCCAATAAGGGCAAACCATCGGTTGATATTAATATGGTATTCGCTCGACAGTGTAGAACTCAGAGCCTCCTCTAAATATGAGTAGAGAAAATACAAGTGCCTCTATAGCAAAATTGTAAAAGGTGACATCATAAAAATCAATGGTGAGCATCAACAACCAATCCAAGCAGCGGGGTCTAAAGATGTGTCTTAATGGATTCTCCAATTGATGATACAGAGGGAAAGTTAGGGCAAGGATTTATGTTGGCTGATTTACTACAAGAGGTTAACATTGGACCTAGTGATAGGCCTAGGCCGATGTATGTAAGTGCTAAATTAGATCCAGAGTATAAACAAGAATTAATAAATCATTTGAAGGAGAATCGAGATTGTTTTGCTTGGGAATATTATGAAATGTCTGGTCTTAGCCAATCAATTGTAGAACATTGGCTGCCTATTAAGGAAGGATATCGACCATTTAAACAAGCCTAAGGAGATTTATACCTAAATTACTTGAAGATATTAAAAAGGAGATTACAAGGTTGTATGAGGCTAAGTTTATTTGACAGTGTCGTTATGCAGAATGGATTTCAAACATAGTCCCTATGCTAAAAAAGAATGGAAGACTAAGAGTTTGCATTGACTTTAGAGATTTGAACAAGGCTACACCTATGGATGGTTATCCATTGTTGATAGCTGACCTTTTAGTGGATGCAGCTTCAGGGCACAAGGTTATCAGTTTTATGGATGGCAATGCTAGGCTATAATCAAATCTTCATGGCTAAGGAAGATGTTGCCTAAGACTGCTTTTAGGTGCCATGGAGCTATTGGTTTATATGAATGGGTAGTCTGTGACTTTCGGCCTGAAGAATGTTGATGCAACTTATCAGCTGAGCCATAAATTGTATCTTTCATAAGTTGATCAGTAGAATAGTTGAAATTTACATCGATGATGTCGATTGTGAAATCTAGGAGTTATAAAGAACATCTAGCTAATCTACAGGAGACTTTGGAGTGTACAAGAAAGCATGGCTTGAAGATGAACCCGAGCAAGTGTGCTTTCAGGGGTATCAGCTGGAGAGTTCCTAGGTTTCATGTTCCATGAAAGGTGGATTGAAGTTGGATAAACGAGTATGAAGGCTATTGATGAAGCGGTTCCGCCAACAAAACAAACCCAACTACAATCTTTGATCGGCAAGATTAATTTTATCAGAAAATTTATCTCAAATTTGTCGAAGAGGATGTTGTCATTCTCCCCTTTATTGAAGTTAAAAGCTAATCAAGAATTTAGATGGGACAATGTACAACATAAGGCATTTGATAAAATTAGGGAATATATGAAGTCTCTGCAAGTATTAATCCCTTGATAACATGGTAAGCCTTTTAAATTGTACGCATTGGCCGATAGCCATACGATTGGGTCGGCCTTGATGAAAGAATTTGAAGGAAAAGAATGAGTTATTTTCTATCTAAGCAGAAGGCTTTTGGATCTAGAGACAAGATATTCTCCCATCGAAAAGTTATGCTTGTGCTTATATTTCTCATGCACTAAATTACGACATTATTTACTATTGGCTAAATGTACTATGGTGTCTAAAGCCGACATGATCAAGCATATGTTATCAATGCCAATTCTGAATGGGAGGATAGGAAAATGGATTCTATCATTTTCTGAATTTTATTTGAGATACGAATCGGCCAAAGTAGTTAAAGGGCAAGTAATGGATGACTTTGTGACTCATCATCATGGACCCAGTATCAGCTATGTAGAACCAATGCCCTGGACTTTGTTCTTTCATGGTTAGTCATGTAAATA
The DNA here is from genome assembly GCF_019320115.1 of Miscanthus floridulus. Taxonomy (NCBI): domain Eukaryota; kingdom Viridiplantae; phylum Streptophyta; class Magnoliopsida; order Poales; family Poaceae; genus Miscanthus; species Miscanthus floridulus. The sequence goes on along the minus strand of NC_089581.1, from coordinate 86,106,115 downwards.
GGGTGGTGGTATCGGTATTGTTATTATCTCACCCCGAGGGTCAAGTTCAGAATTCGCTTATCCTATGAAGCCGATGTCCACCGGTAATCAAGCTGAATATGAAGCCATCCTTAAAGGACTTCAACTTCTTCAAGAAGTAAAGGCTGATGCCATTAAGATATTTGGAAATTCTAAATTAATAATTAATCAATTAATTGATCTACATTAGTGTAAAGATTATATCCTAAGGGATTACTATGAGAAATGTCAAGGTTTGATTGATGAGTTCCCTATGGTCACCATAAAGCATATTCCAAGGGCTCAAAATCAAGAAGCCAATCAACTAGCTCAAAGTGCTTCTGGTTATAGGCAAATTCAAGAAATCTTTAGCAACGAAATTGTTGCCGACAATTGGAGAAGTGAACTAAAGCACTATCTTAGAAATTCATTGCAGAAAGTCTCCAGAAAGCTCAGGTATAAGTCAATCAAATATGTGTTGCTTGATGATTAGCTATATTATAAAATAGTCGATGGAGTGTTGCTCAATTGTTTAAATCAAGAGGATGCTAGAGTTCTCATGGGCGAGGTTCATGAAGGAGTTTGTGGAGCTCATCAATCGGCTTATAAGATGAAATGGAATATTAGGAGATCAGGCTACTTTTGGCCTACAATGTTTGAAGATTGTTTTGTATATTATAGGGGTGTCGAGATTGCTAGAGATTTTGGAATGTTCAAAGGTCACTAGCATTAGTTATGAATCCTATAATCAAGCCATGACCGTTTAGAGGTTGGAGGATCGATCTGATCGGCCAAATTTATCCTGCCATCCAGCAAAGGTCATAAATTCATAGTGGTGGCGATAGATTATTTCACCAAGTGGGTTCAAGCACCGCTGAAGGCATTGATGTCCTAGAACGTGATTGATTTTGTCTAGGAACATATCATTTATCGATTTGGGGTTCCCCAAACTATCACAACTGATCAAGGGATTTGAGAATTTTGCTGCTAATATGGGATTTAAATTGTTGAATTCTTCCCCTTACTACTGCTCAGGCCAATGGACAAGCTAAGGCATCTAATCAGACACTGATCAAGCTAATCAAGAAGAAAATAATCGATCGACCAAGGAGGTGGCACTTAACGTTGAATGAGTTGCTGTGGGCTCATCGGATGGCGTGTCATGGATCAACTAAGTGCTCTCCTTATGAGCTAGTTTATGGGCATACAACCGTTCTTGCTTTGGAGATCAGGACTGGATCGCGATGTATTGAATTTTAAGATAACATAACAGCCAATGATTACAATGTCCTGATGATAAATGACCGATAAGATTTAAATTGCCATCGGCTTCACGCTTCGGAGAACATCGAAGCTCACAAATTAAGGATTGCAAAGTATTATAACAAGAAGGTTAAATCTAAGCAGTTCTTTGAAGGCAAACTAGTTTGGAAGCTAATTTTGCCGATTAGGACTAAGGATAGTGCGTATGGCAAGTGGTCACCTAATTGGGAGGGGCCTTTGTCATAGAACCGTCTAATTTATAAGAGCACAAGTACAATAGCAATCACCGAAGCGATCAAACCATCACACTTGAGCCCATATAAACCTGGTAGTCCAATGAAATCATGAAGGATTTCAAACAACCAACATACAAACCAAGATCGTAGAGATTCAACATAACTAGTCACATGTTACATCACAGTTCACAAATATCTCACATACATCGGAGTTCACATAGTTATTACAAACCAAGCTTAAAAGTAGAGGAAGCAAAGTAGTTTAACGTCAACATCACATGTAGTTTAATACATAGCCAGTTTCATAGCCATCTCCAACCACAAGCACAAGGGTGAGATGATATACAGAGTGACCAAGCCCATGGTCCTAGTCCTCAACCATTGTAGGAGTAAAGCAGTTTTTGCAGTAGCCATGATACAAAACATCATCTGCAACAATGGGAATAAAACCCTGAGTATGAGAAGGTACTCAGCTAGACTTACCCATCCAACTAATATACTAAGACACCAAGGAGTATGCTAGGCTTTATCAGTAGAGCTAGTAGACATTATTTGCATAAAAAGGATAAGTTGTTCAACACCTCTTATGTTGTGAATCACTAGTTATTAATCCTATCTCATACTAGATTAGCATCTATCCTATGCCAAACATGTTGGTACCATTAAGTCATCACAATAATAACCATATCCAGTTGAGTTCTTGCATAATCTCATAACCAACACTTCCATCAGTTACTACGATGAAGTGTACTCCTATCAAGTTCTCACTATCCGGGAGAGACGGCGATTCAAATCGATTCCTACCTAGCTAGGGAATTATTCCTAACACACACCCATACTTCCCCCGTCGGGGTTGCATCAGGTCACCTTTGGGACAACTCAAGTACAATCGCGTGTAGGACCAGCGCCGCACCCTCAAAGATACAACCAATCTACCAAGGGGGCTCGAGACTCTAACCCACCCTTGGGCTTACGCCATTGGCTCTCTGCACATCCTTACTGCCTCTAGGGTTCATAGTTTATCTGCTCGTGTCCTTGGCCTGAGTTGAGCTACTTGGCTTCATGGTCGGAACGACTCATCCGGCCAACTATGTGTGAGGCGTGCGTTCAACATGACAAGATAACCTCCAACGGCCGGTCCTTAAATGACATAGATGGAATCACTATGATTACCACAACACAAGACTCTACCCGGTCTCCAATTATTCAACATTATTAGGTTATGTTCCACGATAGCACCATATAGTCAACCAGTGATTAAATTATCACCTATAGCTCGCAGGTGGCAGGAAATCATCCGACTTCTATCGGTCTAAGCATAGCTAAGCATGATAAGCGTTCCTAGACTTAATTAGGATTCATGGTAGATATTTCTGGTCAAGGAAAGGTAATATGCAGCAAGTGTTTCCAAACAACTCCTATCACGTAATGCATAAATACGAATAACTTTAGGTGACATTAATAAAGTAGGGAGACATATAATGCTTCAGGGCTTGCTTTCACTGATCGTTGCTGGCTGATGATCAGGGCAGCTCTAGGAGATGATTAACCTCAGGCTTGCCTTTGCTAGGAACCTCCTTGTGCTACACTTCCTGGTTCTCCTCTTCTGGATCGTCGTCGAGCTCCACCAGCGTGATTTCCTCGGTTGCACCTATTGCAAGCATATGCATAAGTAAGCTCCACTGAATGCACAAGAAGGATCATGGGTGATGTGGTATGGGAAGGTACATGCTATGATAACAGTGTTAAGTTACACAATGATAGCAATACTAACTCCATGTTAACTGAGTAGGTGCATATCTCTTCTCTATCTACTTACAAAATTCAACACAAGGCAATTTCTAAGCTACACATGGCAGTTACAAGTTTACATCATAACCGAAGTTCTACTAATCTAAATGATTTGGTCTTGGACTTTCTAGAAAGCTTATAAAATTTCCTACAACTCTTATTTAATCTACAAAATCTAATTCACAGTCTATCCTAACCAAAACAGGCAATCTATCCAGTGCTGTCCAGAAATTCCAGAGAACAAGCATTTCGGGAGACTAACTTTAAATAGATATTACTCCTAAACCCTTTTGCCTATTGCTCTGAAATTTTAACACAAGATATATGAAGAAGTTCCCTACAACTTTGTTATTAACCATTTCTACAGTAAACTATCATTTTGACTAGGTAACATACCCCACAACAGAATCTGTCCGAAAGCACTTCTAAATCCAATTATAGAGCAACAATATTTTTACTACATGTAAGCATTCAAAATTAGACATAACCAAGTATACCAACAGTAAAATAATACGAAATACACTCAAGAAAACATAATGGTCAAGCTCAATCTATTCATTTAAATGCCTTTATTAATTTAATTAGATAATTAGGGGAAATAACAAACATATACCAAATATGCACAATAAATTCTTAGAAAATTACAGTGGCTTCCCAATGCTCCCAATAGACAACTAGTAAAAATTTCATACCATTTGAACATGTATAACATCCTTTACAAAAATGACAATCTAGCAAGGTTTATTTTGGTGAAAATAGTTAACCCTATAGAAAAGTGTCAAACCACAGATTTCTTATTTTTCCTAGCTTCATATTAGTGCCATACTATTGAACAAAAATTTGCATAGCAATATGTTACATATTTTTATCTCTATAATTTTCCTCAGAAAATACCATTTATTAATAGATAAATAGAAATACCCTAATTCAATCAAGTTTACAGCAAGTTTATTATTTTTCCTAGCTAAGGCATGTCAACACAAGACCAAAAAAATTGGAATCACAATTTTATCACTTTTCTAGCTCAAGATATCTATTTTACAAGATTGCTAACATTCAAAAAGCACTTATTTAGCTACATTCTAATCACCATGAAAAATACTAGAAACTATATATTTCATATTTTCATAAAATACTACACTTCATGGGGAATACAACAAAATTTGGTTCACAAGAATTGGACATCTACAACTCCACTTATGATTTTTCAAAGTTGGCATACATTTCTGAAATAAATGAACTAGCATTCCAATCTACAGCCGCTAACAGCTGGGGCCCTCATCATAGGCTCAAAATAGAGTACCGGCGCTGACCGGCCAGAGTTCTCCGATGGTGAGCTCTCTGGCGATAGCACCGGCACCACGATGATCCCTGAGACCTTCCGCACACACTAGGGTAGCTAGTTGGATCGATTGCAGAGGCTAAGGACGACAGGCGGCGCTAATGGAGGCATGGCAGGGCGCGGGTCAATGGTGAGCCATCGGAGCTGACCGAGATGGCACAATCTAGGGTTTGGCTGAGCTTCTACTGTACTACGGTGAGTCTAACACACACTCAAGTATGACAAGTGGTGGTCGAAGGTGGCCCGGCCACGTGCGGCGTGGCACGGCGGTGAGACGACAGTGATGGTCGTGCGCTGCACAGGAGGCTTACCGTGCACTGCTAGCTAGTCAAGGAGTGTGGTGAGGTGGTGGGAACATGATGAAGCTATGGTAGTGGTGAAGGAGCGACGTGAGCATGGTGCGAAGCCAGGCGGCCGGCAATGGTGTCGGTGACGAGTGCTATGCTGTGGCTGCGGTACAAAAGTGAGTGAAGGGAGGTAGTGGAGACAGAGGGAGCGCAAGGGAGTGAATGAGCTGAGCCACACGGACTCTTCTTAAGCGCATGCCAGCACACCATGGCAGGGGCCCGACGTCGGTCAGTGGCGGCCTTGCGGCGGCCAAACCCTATCTACGGTCAGCCACGACAGCATGTCACGACGGCATCATCAAAGCGCGATGTTCGTGACTGGCAACGCCAAATCAACATCCCTAATCTGCCAAACCACGGCTCATTAGCAAAATCTTTCATATGAAAAGTTGTAGACCTACATACTAGCTCCAACATCTCTTAAATGATTAGGAAGATACATCACTCCAAAGTCAGGCAAATCAAGCGGCAAAACCAATTAGGACTTAGACAAAATTCTAAGTTACAAAAACAGTGAATTGATGATTCTTATGTGCACAAAATGACCAACCTAGGCACTAAATTAGCTTATGACCCAAAAATAAATGTTGTTGCTCTACTCAAATACTACAACTTTGCTAAGGGTGCTTTGCCATGCAAAGACTCTATGACATAGTTCAACCTAGGTCAAACATACCACTTTAAAATGATGACTTACACTATAACTAGGACTTAGAGACCAAAGTAGGCTTAGTCATGAATACCAAAGTTGTTCCTTATTATATTCTAAACATGTTTAAGGTACTCCCAAGGTTCCACAAACATTTTACACATGGTTTACATGTAAACCCTAACATAAGTAAGGCAATTAAGTAACAACACATGCAATATAAGCTGACATAGGAAAAATACATGATATGCTCATGCTCATGAATGCTCAATGATGCTTGTGCTCATGCAATGTCAAGGTTAAATGCATGCTTAACACCTAGGGTGTTATAGCCCTTCCCCCTTAAAGAAATCTCGCCCTGAGATTAGTACGGACGTACCATTCCTCGTAGAAACTTGGATAAATCTCAAGATAGTCCTCATGTTCCCACATAGCGTCTTGCTCACTATGATTATTCCAAATCATCCTTGTAGAACTTAATCACTTTGCTACGGGTTACTCTTTCCATTTCTTCAATCACTCTAATAGTCTTTCTTCATAGGTCAAATCTGACTGAATCTTGATACTAGTGGGTTCAGTAGCTTCTTTGGGCACACGAAGACATTTTTTGAGTTGGGAGACATGAAAAACACTCAATATAGCTTTCATTTCTAGGAGGTAACTAGAGTTTGTAGGCTACTAGTCCTTTTTGTGCAATGATCTGGTATGGACTAATATACCTAGGAGCAAGTTTTTGCTTCACTCCAAAGCCTTTGTACTCTCCTCATTGGAGATACCTTTAGATACATATAATCTCCAACTTGGAACATAATAGGACTTCTCTTATCTGCATAACTCTTTTGTCTTGATTGAGTGGCTTCTACATGTTGTTGAATGATTTGAACTCGTTCTTTAGCTTCTTTGACAAAGTCAACTCCATAATACCTTCTTTCACTAGGCTCAATCCAATTCAGAGGGGTCCTACACTTGTGACCATATAGGGCTTCAAATGGAGCCATCTTGATACTCTCTTGATAACTATTATTGTAGGAGAATTCAACCAAAGGTAACCAATCCTCCCATGAACCCTTGGAAGAAATCACACATGCTCTCAACATATCTTCCAAGATTTGATTTACACTGCTTAGTTTGACATGTTGTCTGGGGGTGATAAGTAGAGTTGTGAATCAATGTAGTACCTAAGTACTTGTGCAGGTGTTCCCAAAAATGATTAACGAATTGGGGCCCTCGATTTGATACAATACTCTTAGGTACACCATGCAATCGGACAATTTGTTCAATGTATAGCTTTGCATATGGATGAGGTGGAAACTTGACATTGACAGGAATAAAATGTGTAGAATTGGTGAGACGGTCAACAATTACCCATATAGAATCATGACCCTTTTGGGTGTTTGGAAGTCCGACAATGAAAGCCATACTAATGTCCTCCCATTTCCAACTTAGAATGGATAGTGGCAGAAGTAACCCTGCTGGTTTCATATGAATGGCCTTAACTTGACAACTAGTTATCACATCTAGCAATGTATACCGCTATTTCTTTCTTCATTTTTGTCCACCAAAATCTAGTCTTCAAGTCTTGGTACATCTTGCTACTACCCTAGGTGAATGGATAGCTTGGAAGAATGAGCTTCCTCTAGGATTTGGTTCCTCAACTCCCTATCTTTTGGCACTACAAGTCGATCGTTAAACTATAGAACACCATTCTCATCCAACCAGAAATGCTTGCTTTCTTCTTCTATCATCTTTCTATTGATATGGAATATACCAACATCAGTCTTTTGGAGGTCAATGATCTTGGACTCTAGAGAACAACTAACTATGATTTGTGTAGGACTACCGGATGTAATAAGTTGAAACCATCTTCCAACAAAGAATTACCATGATACTTCCTGACTTAAGGCATTAGCAACTACATTGGCCTTTCTAGGATGATAATGCACTTCTAGGTTGTAATCCTTGATCAATTCTAACCATCTGTGCTGCCTCATGTTCAACTTAGGTTGAGTGAAAATATACTTAAGGCTCTTATGATCAGTGTAGATATGGCAAACATTACCAAGCAAGTAATGTCTCCAAATTTTTAGAGCATGGACAACTGCTGCAAGCTCTAAATCATGCGTTGGATAATTGACTTCATGCTTTCTCAATTGGCACGAGGCATAAGCAATGACTTGGCCTTCCTGCATTAAAACACACCCTGAATCAGTACCTGAGGCATCACAAAATACATCAAATGGTTTCTCAATGTTAGGCTGTGCCAACACAGGAGCAGTAGCTAGCAAAGTCCGCAAAGTGTGAAAAGCTACTTCACACTCTGGTGTCCATATAAACTTTTCATCCTTCTGAAGTAACCTCGTCATAGGCTTGGATATCTTGGAGAAATCTAGGATAAACTGATGATAATATCTAGCTAGACCAAGAAAACTTTGAACTTCATGAACTAAGGTGGGAGCTTTCCAATCCATCACTTCTTGCACTTTGGATGGGTATACAGAAATTCCATCCTCTAATAATACATGACCTAGGAAAGGTACCTTCTTCAACCAAAACTCACATTTACTAAACTTTGCATACAACTTATGCTCTCTGAGTCTCGACAATACCACTCTCAAGTGCTCTTCATGTTCTTCTGTTATTTCAGAATAAATCAAGATATCATCGATCAACACAACCATGAACTTGTCAAGTTCGGGCATAAACACCGAGTTCATCAAGTACATGAAATAGGTAGGAGCATTGGTCAATCCAAAGGACATGACTAAATACTCATAAAGGCCATACCTAGTGGAAAAGGCCATCTTAAGTACGTCTTCTGGCCTAATTTTGGTTTGGTGATAACCTGACCTCAAATCAATCTTAGAGAACACTTTTGCTTTCACCAATTGATCAAACAAGATATCAATGTGAGGCAAAGGATACTTGTTCTTGATAGTAACAACATTGAGTGGTCGATATTCCACACACATCCGCAAAGACTTGTCCTTCTTCTTCACAAACATGGCTAGACAACCCCATGGCGATGAACTGGGGCAAATGAGACCCTTTTCTAAGAGTCCATGCAATTGAATCTTCAATTCTGCTAACTCATTAGGTGAGATTCTATATGGTATTTGGGAAATAGGTGTGGTACCTGGTAACAATTCTATCTTAAACTCTATCTCTCTGTCTGGTGGTAACCCTGGCAATTCATCAGGAAAGACGTCTAGAAATTCACATACTACTAGAATATCAGCAAGGGCCACAGGCTGGATAGCATTGGCCACATTATGGAGATCAAACTCCCTAGGAAGGGGTACTAGAAAAGCCTCATTATTCTTGGGATCTCTCAACATAATGGTTATAGTCGAGGTATCGATAAGAACACCATGGTTCTTCATCCAATTCATACCCAAGATCACATCAATACCCAATCCCGGTAATATCACTAAGTTTGCAGTATACTCCCATTCACTTATTTGGATACATACATCTCTAACTATCTGATTGGTAGAAATGTTACTCCTAGCAGCACTTATACAATAACCACCTTTGTCTACTACAATTATTTTCTGATCATACTTGGATGCAAATGTTGGACTCATGAATGAATGTGAAGCTCTAGAATCAAATAAAACAACTATAGGATGATGATTCACAAGAAACATACTAGCCTTGACAACCTCACCAGAGGGAATCTCTTCCATGGTGGTATAGTGCACATGTCCCTGATGTCCATTTGAATTGCTCTGCTTCTGGTTGTTGTTCTTCTTGGGATACGAGCAATTTCTTGACCAATGGCCAGTCTTGTTGTAGTTCCAGCATGGCATATTGCTAGGTGGAACATTGGAGCTACTTTGTCTAGTGCTACCCTTTGCTAGGGCAATAGAATAAGCCTTGTGATATACTTTCTAGGTTCTGACTAGGCTATGCCTTCTTCTAAGGTGGTCTATACTTTGGAGCGGGATGGCAAAACTATGGCCTCATAGTGGTAGGAGCTTTTGGCTGAAGATACGCCTGCTTCATAAGCTCTCTTGTGACTCTTGGATGCTGAATAGATGTTGTTATGATTCTCTTGGGTTAATGCATCACTAACAAACTCATTAAAAGTGGCACATTTGTTATTAGCTAGTGTCTTCATCAGCTTTGGGCTAAGTCCTCACTTGAAACTAGGCAATCTTCTTTGCATCTATATCCACAAAACTCAATGCCATACCTTGACAGGTTGTTAAAAGCATGCAGATACTCAGTTAAACTCTTAGTACCCTGCATCAGCCTCATGAATTCTATATGCTTCATACTCATTCAGACATGGGGGAATATAATGTCCCCTAAATGCAACCTTAAACTAGGTTCCAGGTGATTTGAGCATCTTCAGGCAAAGTGGATCAATGATGACTCCACCATATGCCTACAGGTCCATGCAGCTAGTGCGATGCATATTCTGTCTTTAGGTGCTCGGTGAGCCTTAAAAGATGGAACTTCTGTTCGATGGTATTCAGCCATTCATCTGCCTGTAATAGGCTCTTGTGCTTCCTTAAAATAGGAGGTTTGGTGTCGAGAAAGTCCTTGAAAGTGCTAAACTGGTTAGGTTTAGGTCCTTGATGCTGGTCTCTTCCTTGCCCTTGGCCAACATGGAACTGTTGTGTCTCCATGACTTGAGCCATCATCTCTGCTGGTGTAGGATGTGGTGGTGGGGGAAGATCCTCATTGCCATTGCCACTGGCCATCACTACCACCCACATCATCACCACCATCTCCCCTACGAGTGCTCATCATCTACAAAGTTGCAACAACAAGTGATTATTGGATGATGTCAAGAGATTGCAGAAGAATTGTATAATCATGCCATACTATAATTACTAGAGAGAATCATAAATTCATACAATAATAGAGAGGCACAATAATTCATTTCCACAACATAACATCACCAAATGATCACTTATTGTACTCACAAAGCGTTCCATATATGCCAAATTTTCATGTTAAAAACAACTGGAAGTCCATTAAATAGTGCAATCACTTCATGAAGTACATGCATAGTTCCAATAACATCACAAGGGTACATCATGAAATTGAGACCTACATTATGAGTTCATTACATAAAGATCGGAGATAAAGAGCTAAGACATCAAGCTCGTTACTACTACTGCTAAGCTACTCCTCGGGGTGGTCGCTATCGATATCGGACACACCATCACCATTGTCATCCTCAAAAGGCTCCACCTCTTCATCTTCGGGATCCTCCTCAGCACCCATCTCCATGCCATCATCCTCAGCAAACAACACATTAGGGCCTTCTTCCACCGCTGGAGCTGGAGGAATACTTGGGTTGATTATGTTGTTGAGGCGATGAACATCAATCTGAAGCTCCTCGATTTGGCGGATGAGTTCTTGCTCTCTATGGTCAAACTCTGTGACCTGCCTAGTAGCCTAGAATACTATCCTGAATCCTAGATACCTCTCTTGTTTTAGCAAGATGAATGACATCATCCCTTTCAGCATGGATGCCCTGTAATTCAGCTCTAGCTGCATCCCTTTCTACAACAGCACGGCCAAACTTCCTCTAGTGAGCTTCTAAGGCTATCATGAAGTTATCTATCTCATGCTGGGCTACTCTAACTACCCTTCGATGCCTGCGCACATGTCCCCGCATCATACGCTATGTGGCCTATGCTCTTTGGAGCTTGTGCATACAGTTGATGTAGCTATCTTGACGACTAGTAGAACATCTTCATGATTGCATACATAGCACTCATTGCAGTGTTACTACTTCTAGCTCTTTGATCCCTATCTCTCACTAAAGCATTACCACCTTGCTAGGCCCAAGCAGTCTGTGATGCATCAACATGGGGAAAAGATCCAACAGGCCCATTTACAAGCTCATCGCCAAATTCTTGAACAAATCTCACTGAGAACCTCAAAAGTGGCCACTTGGGCACCTTCCCAAGGGGTCTGTCCATCTAACTCGACACTCCATCCTTGCCACTGAGGATTGTCCACATGGGCTACGACAGTGACCCACACATTGTACCACCTCTATCCTTCAGCTACCACATGGCTCCAAAAGTAGCGAGGCAGTTCAGCGTACCCGATAGAGTTCAGCACCCGCCACAGTAAGGTGGGAGTCCCAAATAATGCCAGAAAGGTGTCGCTAGCAGCAGTGGCTCCTAGGGCTGCCATCTAGTAACAAAAGGTTACAATTAAGTGAGATAATACAATGATAGATATGAGTTACTTAACACTAAGATCATTTAAGGGGGAAACAATGCAATAACATGAATGAATGGTGTATCATGATGTATGCTCATTCTATACGTCCTCACAAACTTAGAAAAATAATTCCCAATGACATATGTGGTGGCATACATACGTTCTCTCGATATAATCGTAACTAAATGAGCTACACATTTTGTTGTTAGTGTACCTACAGAAAATTCATTTTAGCCCAACCCAATAGTTATAAGTACAGAAATGTAAATCTAGGCTCTAGGTTGCAACTAAATACTTCCATATATGTATACCCATACATATACTTCCAGTATCAAAGCAACCTAATGAAAATTCATTACCCACAATTAAATACGCACCATACACACATGCAAGCATGCATATATAGTCGTATCAAAACTAGCTCTCCCCGACCACACGCTCACATATTGCGGATATGCTACTCATCAACTTACCTTCTTACCTTGGAGTAGAAGGCATTTGATCCATACATTACCACTCAAGTGAATGGCATCCATACAATAGCACTGCCGTATGGATGACAAAAGTAAAAACCCCCATGTTAGTACTTAAATAGCCACCCTAAAAGTCCTTAACTAGGCATAAAGGAGATGACCACTGACACACTTTAGATTTTTATATCCTAAAACCTTTGCTTTTAAATACACATATGACAAGTTTAAGGTTAAATCCTTGCTCCAATGCTAGCTATCACAGAACCATCCAATTTATAAGAGCACAAGTACAGTAGCAATCACCGAAGAGATCAAACCATCACACTTGAGCCCATATAAACCCGGTAGACCGATGAAATCGCAAAGGATCTCAAACAACCAACATACAAACTAAGATCATAGAGAATCAACATAACCTAGTCACATGTTGCATCACTAGTTCACAAATATCTCACATACATCAGAGTTCACATAGTTATTACAAACCAAGTTTAAAAGTAGAGGAAGCAAAGTAGTTTAACATCAACATCACATGTAGTTTAATACATAGCCAGTTTCATAGTCATCTCCAACCAAAAGCACAAGGGTGAGATGATATATAGAGTGACCAAGCCTATGGTCCTAGTCCTCATCCACTATAGGAGCAAAGCAGTTCTTGCAGTAGCCGTGATACCAAACATTATCGGCAACAATGGGAATAAAACCCTGAGTACGAGAAGGTACTCAGCTAGACTTACCCGTCCAACTAATATACTAAGTCACTAAGGAGTATGCAAGGCTTTATTAGTAGAGCTGGTAGACATTATTTGCATAAAAAGAATAAGTTGTTCAACATCTCAAGCTGTGAATCACCAGTTATTAATCCTATCTCATACTAGATTAGCATCTATCCTATGCCAAACATGTTGGTACCATTAAGTCATCACAATAATAACCATATCCAGTCGAGTTCTTGCATAATCTCATAACCAACACTTCCATCAATTACTACGATGAAGTGTACTCCTATCAAGTTCTCACTATCCGAGAGAGACAGCGATTCGAATCGATTCCTACACAGCTAGGGAATTATTCCTAACACACACCGATACTTCCCCCATCTGGGTTGCATCAGGTCACCTTTGTGACAACTCAAGTACAATCGTGGGTAGGACCAGCGCCACACCCTCAAAGATACAACCATCTGCCAAGGTGGCTAGGGACTCTAACCTACCCTTGGGCTTACTGCCACTAGCTCTCTGCACATCCTTACTACCTCTAGGGTGAGCACCTTAACTGCTCGTGTCCCTAGCCTAAGTTGAGCTACTCGGCTTCATGGTTGGAATGACTTATCCGGCCAACTATGTGAGAGGCGTGCGTTCAACATGACAAGATAACCTCCAATGGCCTGGTCCTTAAACAACATAGATAGAATCACTATGATTATCACAACACAAGACTTCACCCAGTCTCTAATTATTCAACATCATTAGGTTATGTTCCATGATAACACCATATAGCCAACCATGATTAAGTTATCACCTGTAGCTCGTAGGTGACAAGAAATCACCTGACTTCTACCGGTCTAAGCATAGCTAAGCATTATAAGCATTCCTAGACTTAAATAGGATTCATGGTAGATATTTCTGGTCAAGGAAAGGTAATATTCAGCAAGTGTTTCCAAACAACTCCTGTCACGTAATGCATCAATACGAATAACTTTAGGTGACATTAATAAGTAGGGAGACTTATAATGCTCTAGGGATTGCCTTTCACGAACATTACTGGCTGATGATCAGGGCACTCTGGGAGATGATCAACCTCAGGCTCACCTTCACTAGGAACCTCCTGGTGCTGCACTTCAGTAGTTCTCCTCTTGTGGATCATCGTCGAGCTCCACCAGCGTGATTTCCTCGGTTGCAGCTATTGCATGCATATGCATAAGTAAGCTCCACAAATGCACAAGAAGGATCATGGGTGATGCGGTATGGGAAGGTACATGCTATGATAATTATGTTAAGTTACATAATGATAGCAATGCTAACTCCATGTTAACTGAGTAGGTGCATATCTCTTCTCTATCTACTTACAAAATTCAACACAAGGCAATTTCTAAGCTACACATGGCAGTTACAAGTTTACATCATAACTGAAGTTCTACTTATCCAAATGTTGTGATCTTGGACTTTCTGGAAATATTATCAAATTGCGTACAACTCTTATTTAATCACCAAAAGCTAATTCACAATCTATCCTAACCAAAATATGCAATCTATCCAGTGCTGTCCTAGAAATTCTAGAGACCAAGCATTTCGGGAGACTAACTTTAAACAGCTATTACTCCTAAACCCTTTGGCCTATTGCCTAGAAATTTTAACACAAGATAGATGAAAAAGTTCCCTACAACTTTGTTATTAACCATTTCTACAGTAAACATCATTTTGACTAGGTAACATACCCCACAACAAAATCTATCCAAAAGGACTTCTAAATCAAATTATAGAGCAGCAATATTTTTACTACATGTAAGCATTCAAAATTGGACATCACCAAGTATACAAACAGTTCAAGAATACCAAATACACTCAAGACAACATAATAGTCAAGCCCAATCTATTCATTTAAATGCCTTTATTAATTTAATTAGATAATTAGGGGAAATAACAAACATATAGCAAATGTGCACAATAAATTCTCAGAAAATTATAGTGGATTCCAAATGCTCCCAATAGACTACAGTAAACTTTTCTTACCATTTGAACATGTATAACATTCTCTACGAAAATGATAAGCTAGCAAGGTTTATTTTGGTGAAAATAGTTAACACTATAGAAAAGTGTCAAACCACAGTTTTCATATTTTTGTTAGCTTCATATTAGTGTCATACAACTGTACAAAATTTTGCATAGCAATATGTTACTTATTTTTATCCCTATAATTTTCCTCAAGAAATACCATTTGTTAATAGATAAATAGAAAGACCCTACTTCAATCAAGTTTACAACAAGTTTATTATTTTTCCTAGCTAAAGCATGTCAACAAAAGACCAACAAAATTGGAATCACAATTTTATTACTTTTCTAGCTCAAGATATCTATTTTACAAGATCGCTAACATTCAAAAAGCACTTATTTCGCTACATTTTAATCACCATGAAAAATACTAGAAACTGTACATTTAATACTTCCATAAAATACTACACTTCATGAGGAATACAACAAAATTTGGTTCATTAGAATTGGACATCTACAACTCCACTTATCATTTTTCAAAGTTGGCATACATTTCTGAAATAAATGAACTAGCATTCCAATCTACAGCCGTAGACAGCTGGGGCCCCCGAGTCAGCCGGACCCGCATGTCATAGGCTCAAAACAGAGTACCAGCGCTGACCGGATGGAGTTCGCCGACGGTGAGCTCTCCGGCGATGGTACCGGCACCACGATGATCCCTGAGACCTTCTGCACACACTAGGGTAGCTAGTTGGATCGATTGTAGAGGCTAAGGATGACGGCGACACTAATGGTGGCACGACGGGCGTGGGTCAAAGGTGAGCCATCGGAGCTGGCTGAGATGACACAATCTAGGGTTAGACCGAGCTTCTACATACTATGGCGAGTCTAACGCGCGCTCAAGTATGGCAAGTGGTGGTCGGAGGTGGCCCGACCACGTGTGGCATGGCACGGCTGTGAGACAATGATGATGGCCGCGTGCTGCATAGGAGGCTTACCATGCACTGCTAGCTAGTCAAGGAGTAT
Organism: Miscanthus floridulus; assembly: GCF_019320115.1. NCBI lineage: Eukaryota > Viridiplantae > Streptophyta > Magnoliopsida > Poales > Poaceae > Miscanthus > Miscanthus floridulus. The sequence continues at coordinate 86,090,088 of NC_089581.1, read as the reverse complement.
GGTGAGGTGGTGGGAACATGGTGGTGGTGAAGGAGTGACACGAGCATGGTGCAAAGCTGAGCGGCCGGCAATGGCATTGGCGACGAGCGCCGCACTATTGCTGCGATGCGAAAGCAAGTGAAGCGAGGCAGTGGAGAGGGAGGGAGCGCAAGGGAGTGAATGAGCTAAGCCATGCGTACTCTCCTTAAGTGCATTCCAGCACACCGCAGTGGGAGCCCGACTTCGGCTAACGGTGGCCACGCAGTGGCCAAACCCTATCTGTGGTCGGCCACAATGGCACGTCGCGACGGCGTCATCAGAGCGCGATGTTCATTACTGATAGCGCCAAATCAACATCCCTAATCTCCCAAACCATGACTCATTAGCGAAATCTTTCATAACAAAAGTTGTAGACCTACATACCAGCTCCAACATAGCTTAAATGATCAAAGTCTAAATCGCAATGGTTAGGAAGATACATCACTCCAAAGTTAGGCAAATCAAACAGCAAAACCAATTAGGACTTGGACAAAATTCTAAGTTACAAAAACAGTGAATTGATATTCTTATGAGCACAAAATGACCAACCTAGGCACTAAATTAGCTTATGACCCAAAAATAAAAGTTTTTGCCCTACTCAAATACTACAACTTTGCTTAAGGGTGCTTTGCCATGCAAAGACTTCTATGACATAGTTCAACCTAGGTCAAACATACCACTTTAAAATGATGACTTACACTATAACTAGGACTTAGAGACCAAACTAGGCTTAGTCATGAATTCCAAAGTTGTTCCTTATGATATTCTAAACATGTTTAAGATACTCCCAAGGTTCCAAAAACATTTTACACATGGTTACATGTAAACCCTAACATAAGTAAGGCAATTAACTAACAACACATGCAATATAAGCTAACATAGGTAGAATACATGATATGCTCATGCTCATGAATGCTCAATGATGCTTGTGCTCATGCAATGTCAAGGTTAAATGCATGCTTAACACCTAGGGTGTTACGGCCTTATCATATCACTTGATGCATGCCTAGCAATGCTTACTTTTATGAAACACTAGAAGGCGAAGAGTTCAACAGAGAACTCAATGGAAAACATTTTAAGAAATATTATTCTAGTATTTCGATTGATGCCTGAGATAGCCAGTTGGATTTTCAATGTCTTTTATAGCCGGTATAAGAGAATATCACCTTTAGAACAAAAATGAAGCAACTTAGATTCATCTCAATAGGGAAAAGCCGATGCAGCATGCATCACCTTTAGAGTAAAAATAAAACACAATTTACCATACATAAGGAAACAAGGAAGGAAAAATTGGTTCAAACATGAGACATTTATTCATTGGTTTCCTACTATGATCTAAGAGCTAAGAAACACTTTGTTTATAATGTCTCTGGCCAAAGAAGGAAAAGCTATGGTATTCGTGGTGTTTGAGGAGTCCTCAATGAAGTTCTCATGATCTTCAGGATGATCAGTCACTAGAAAACCATGGGGAAGAAGTCAAAGCTTGTATCTAGAGCAGACTTGTGCCATAGCTAGAGCAACAGCAGTAGCACAATGAACACCATGAAGGGCAATCTCCCTAGCATGATTTGGAACATCATGTAGGCAAACCACCAGTACGACACCCCTAGCATTGACAGATTGTGCAGCATAGTCTGCAGCTGATCTAAGACTTTCTAGCTGCAATGACAAGGCTGGTAAATTCAAAGGAAGAGCAGTTAGAAGTCTGTGAAATTAGGATTGTGGACATAAGAGTTGTCGCAAGATATCTCACCTATGATTCTAGCTTCAGCCTTCGCCAACCTCATTTGGACAGTGTTAGCCCTAGTCTCTAAGATGGTGAAGGCATCATGCATCGTGTTCTGGTGAAAGTCCATTTGTCTAAGATCATGAACCACATTGGAATACAAGGCCCATGCCTCATCTCTCTCCTCAAGAAAGCAGTGAGCATAGTCCCCATTGTAGAAATCATAGGGTTCTAGGGAGGAGTTTACTGGAGCCACCATGTGCGTGCTGCTAGGGCCGATGATCACATGGGGAGGAACACCACCATTCGAATTGGCCCTGCACATATGAAAGGCTAAGCCGATCCACTCAAGAACCATGAGATCATATTCATCCTTACTCATGGAGGCGAGAATGCTGGTGTGGTGGCATGAGCTTTTCTAAGATCTCATCGATAGGTCGCTTGCCATTGTCCATCTCTCTGGGTAGAGATGATAATTTTGGATCTAAAGATGAGGGAAGCAATTCGCACTAGAGGCACAAGCAATTGAGAGAAGGCAGATTGGTTTCTTGGCCTTAACCATGACCCATATTTATGGCCTAGGGAGACATGGTGGTAGACCTCCTTGGGGATGTGCGATCAAATTCGGTTATAGAAACAAATCATCACACTAGGGATTGAGGAAAATGGCTCACAAAAAACAAGGCCGCGATGGATAAAATTCAAAAAAATTATTGCTTTCCGTAGTGATGGGCATCCTATATCCTAGTGGGTTTGTTTCAAAGAGGATTACACTTGATGTCAACTAACCAACCTGAGAAGACTTTATTAGATTGAAGGGAGTCCAGAACCTACAAAGCTAAAAAAATGTGGACAGAGATCACATCGGCTAAAGATGGAAGTAGCATCAGGAAGGAAAGGTAATAGGCCTATGAGGAATGCACTGATTTGTTTCACTGGCTTCTTGGCATAGGCAGAGTGAACAAGGGGAAGGTGTCCACACATTTGAGCCCTTGTAAACACCAGAACAGCTTGATACCGTAGGTGAGAAGACCTAGGTGATATCACAAGAATTCTTCTAGCCACAGTGGCCAATTCCCTTGCTTGACAAGGTGCTAAAATGGACGACACAATCGCCCTAGACACATGAATTCTTCTAACCATGAAAGATCTTCATGATGGAGCAATGATCCATGGAGGATCTAGCAGAACTAGAAGGTCTTGGAGGGATGAAGATGAGAGGAGCATGATAGAGACGTGAGCTCCTTTAGTAAGACTAGTATGATATTTGTGCCCATTAGAAGAGCTAAATGCTGAATGCCCGTGAATCGATAGATCCACTCATGAAGCCTTGGAGTATGGGATGGCAACAAGAGGATAGTGATCATGTGAAACCTATGGATAGGTTGGAGGAGCAAAAATCGATGAGAACAAAGCTAATGGGCTAGTGGCGGTTCTCTTGGTCTCCGATGAAGGATTGCCAGCGGCTTCAAGGGAGAATTTTAGAACAAAACAATTTCATCCCAAAATTGGGGGGCATGTGTTGACACCAAAATTTAGGTCAGTGTGGCACCCTTTAATTTCACCATTTTGCTAAGAAAAGCCAAAGTGTCTTCAGGATTAGCTAGCCATGCCATCAGGATCGGCTAAATTCCGTGATGTCACCGTTTGAAGAATGGGTTGTGCCGATGGAAGATGTCGGTGATTTGGAGTAGAAAAGTATGGTGGATTTCATAGAAGGGAAAGATTGGAGTCCAAGTTACCTTAATTTAGAATGTTTGTCTTCTTTTATGAATTTTGAAACCAATATTGTTTGACTAGGACTCATAGTCAAGCCTCGGGTATAAATATTAGACCCTAGCTATGGTAATAGACATCTCTCATCTATCAATCAAACAAATACCTTTACTTTTTGGCTTACGCCACCCCTTAGGAATTGGAGTAGAGTAGATCTTGGTGAGTTCTTTGGTCAAGCAGGGCTGCATCGGTTAGGTCCGACCTCCGGTTTGTTTGTGAGTATCCGTCATGACTTATACTTTGTTTGTAAGGTGGCATTGGTTAGGTCTGACCTCTAGCTTTGTGTAAGTTAGTTATCAACTTTTATCAGTAATTGTAAGGTTACATCGGTCCGGCTCGATCTTGTACAATTTCTAGTTTAAGTTACCCCTCGATTCTTATCAAAATTTGTAAGGTTGCATCGGTCCAGCTCGATCTCATACAAATTTTGATACAAATTAGTTATCGGTTAAATCTATTAAAATTAGTAGGGTTTCCTTGTTGTTTTTAATAGATTTGCTTGTTATCAATCTTGTTATAATTAGTATTCCTACTATTTGCAACAACATCACCCCTTACCCAATTAAGATTGAAATGGATCGGCTTTATATCTCTTTGAACTATCGTCTTATTGCTTTATCTTGTTCAGATCTCACTTTGACGATGGTTTCAGCTTAGATTAGTCATTTTGTTCCAATCTTGATCAAAGATAGCATGTGGTCAAGGCATGTTTGATCCTAAGTAAGCTTGTTAGTTGATAAATATGGTCTAGAACTGCTATTATGGCTGCCATCGATCCGGTCGAACCCTATTGTCAGCATTATAGATCAGAAATTATTAACTAATAAGTCTCGCTTATGGTCAAACATAGTCTCTGGCTGCATGCTAAGTTTGCATTGGCTATTTAGCCAATTGCCTGTGCTTTCATGATCTAACATGCTTTCACGATTCCATTAAGTATGAATAGACTCGTATTCTTTGAAGGTTTAATCTGTTATCTTTATTATTATTGTTGTCAATCTAGTCAAACCCCACTATTAGAGATAATAGGTTAGATTCATTGGTTTTCTAGATCTATTCATGTTTAATGGTTGAGTGTTTGCATGTTATGAGCTTACTTCCATTGGAATCAGCTATTTTAGCCGATAGCCCGCTTGTTGAGAATACACTAGCTATTCATATGTTTGTACTTGTTCCTATTCTGGTCAAAAGCTAGTATGTTTCTCATTTAATATTGATACTTTCATGTTTACTCGTCATACCTTTACATGCTCTCATGATCATCGGCTGTTAAGATCTATATACTTGAATATCTGATTATTGCCGACATGATTATCTTATTCATTTTGCATCATGAAACATGCTAGATATCGACTCTTTAGTCAATAGCCTTATCTCATTGGCTACTTAGCCGCACATTTGGAACTGTCTGGAGTAACACTAGCATGTTCCACCTTAAATTACTAATCAATCTATCCTCCTTGTCAATGACGGGGTCAAATTGACTGGCACGCCCCAGGTCATGACCATCTGGTCTGGTGTTTCCCTAAGCCCGGGGAGAGCTCAGGATCTGCTCCATGCGGTTTCTCTCGGCTTGCTATGTGTCTTGGCGATGAGGATTAGCCCATCACTTTTTGCCATTGACAACCGCATAACACTCGATAGTAGCCCAAATGTTGCTCCCTATTGAAGTAAGTTAGATCATCAGTTCTAGATCATCTCTTTATTCTAGAATAAGTATTGTTGTGCACATGTAGCCCTCGAGCGTTTCAATTGAACATCGCTCAAATAGTCGTAACCATTCTTAGGGAGGCTTATCGGTTGGTTAGCGTAGCTATGTCAACATTTGTGCACCAATGTTGATTCCGTGACCCTTTAATGCCTTGTTGTGGGGTATTAAAGGTAAAGGTGCTTTGTGGTATTGCCACGTGAAATTGAGGCCTTATTCCTTGATTAATCCAAGGAGGTGGTTTCCTAAGTTTCATGAGTGTTTGTCCTTATTTTAGGATGACCTTTGATTGGATTGGGATCATCCCAAATTTGGTCATGAGTAGTGTCATTGACACATCAAGCCTCAACCTTGTGGCTACCTTCAGTCGAGGTAATAGCTTTTTGTCAGCAGTTGGGGTGATGCACCCAATTTACTTAGAATGGGGCGGTGTTTGGAATCATCCAATACGAATTTATGTTCTACATGGTTTGCATGCCTCTTTCTTTTTTGGTCTTTCTTAGCCTTTAGTTTTTTATGCTGGTTTAAGCTATAAACCCTGACTGCTCGAGGTTTATTCGCCAAAACAAAATGTCTTGAATGAATCCACACAAGACCGTATCAGGTTGCTCGCACCATTTCAAGTACTATGTGTTAGATTGTTTTGCTCTAGCAATATCCAGCAACATGATCGCGTAGATGAAATTAGATGGTAGCACACGAGACATGGAAATTTATACTAGTTTGGGGCATGGTGCATGCTAATCCCTACTCCAGTGGTGTGCCTACTCTTCTATTCATATGCTCAATTATAGGGGTTGTTGCTCATAGCTACATGTGGAAAGAATAGGTGGAAGATGGATCTCGAGCCCGAGGTCCCTACACTCCTTTATATAGGCAGGGAGGTAGGGTTACATAGAGGATGATTGGGCTAATAGATTATTTGCTAGCTAGTTACATGATATGTGTAACAGAAAGATCCTAGCTATCGTCCGGATATGTCCGCCTTGGTTTGCCTTGATCTCCACGTTGGTTGATGGCGTCAGGCCTTGTGGGCCTCTCGCTTGATGGCTGCTGGGCCAATAGCTTGGCGATGGTCACATATATGGGCGGTGTAGGTACCCCTAGCCCATATCTCTGATAGTAGCCCCTATATGACTTAATGATAAGCCAGCATATAGCTCTAGCCCTCGGGACATCACAATTTCCCCTGTAGGTTCTGTGTACTATAAGAGTCAATGAGCATCTTTGGGTTCTGAAGTTCTGAGTAGTGCACTTAGATATTCCCAAGTATTGGGAGCCAATATGTTGTCATTCAAGTACCAAGAGCATCTCTCAGGTAGCATGAATCTTCTTAAGTATCGAGTGGGGTGGTGGTACGTCGTACATCAAGGAACGTAGTTCCCTAGCATCAATAAGCACCTAGCATGGGTGGTCCACCCCATATTAGGAAACATAGTTTCTGGGTGTAGCCCTAGGGACCTTATCAATGTCTCATTTGGGTGGTGGCACCTGATGACTAAAAGCGTAGCTTCTAGGATGTTTGTAGGCGCCTATGTCAGGGTGAAAACACCGTTGTACTCGGGAAGTTGGTTCCCGACATATTCCGGCGTGTAAATTAATGGTTGCGCATCATTAAGTCCTAGTTGCAGAAAAATAATGAGGATGGGGTAGGTGCACCTCCATCGCTCTCGCGTCACTAAACTAGTTGGTTTTTGGGTGACGTGATTCAGGTCGCTGGTTGACACCACTAAAGGCATCATGTTTTTCTTCGAGACCCATTAAGCAACACATCTCAAATTTCCATGAGCCTCATTAGTGGGAAGAGCGAGGTCATTTTCTCATAGCACTAAGGCCAATATAATAGCATCCTAGGCTAGGAACTGCTGTGGGCGAGTAACGAATGCATGAGCAGCTGCGGGTAGTTGCGCATATTACTCTTTGAGCTAGTAATGGGTAGAACGAGTGAACGTCCGCTACACTGATAGGAAGCGGTAGTACAAAGCCTGACCAGTGGGGGCACATCATAAAACACTTTTTCTAGATTCCTAGAGCTCATACTTTGGTTACAAGCATGGGCCAACCAGTTTTTTGGTTTCCCACAAAGGGGCACACATCCACTGAAATAAGGTACTTTGAGCTCATCCGGGCATTCTGAGATTTAACTGACACTGAGTGTTAGAGGTTTTAGAGTTAGACTAGTGACCCTCCTGAATACCCCCTTGACTCTAGTACAAGCAGGGTTGATAGTGAACAAGTCACTACCTCTTACACCTATTACAAGGGTGAGCCAGGCCAAGTACTCGATCTGAGTGTTAGATCACTCGCCTACATCAGCTCGGGTGCGTTAAGATTTGGGCCACTATGACCTATGGATGAGTTTGCTTACCAGAAGCTAAAGTGTCGGTGCTCATGGCTTATTTTCCCATGTGCAAGCGCATGTGGTTAGGATGCCATCCATGTGCTAGTTTCTGTTTATATAAAGAAGGGGGAGGCATAAATGGGCATAATTTTTTCTGTAAACTATTGAGCTTACCTCCCTTCCTTCAACTCTTCAACTTCCTCTAGCCTCTATTCCCCTAGATCTGATTTGATGGATAGTGTGGGGAGCTCAAGGATGGAGGATTCCAGACAAGCAATGGCCAAGCGCTATCCGCCCATCCATCCTTCTTTCGTTGGTTGAGTCCTTCGACCCTCTCGATTCGGGTGAACTTGGGGTTCATGTATCTTCTCACTAGGTGTCCTTCAAGGCTTCCTATTCTTGAGGATGCAAGTCCTCCTCCTTCTCCTGAGTTACAGGGTGATGCCATGATGGTGGAGACCACAGCTCCGCTAGTGGTCACAACGGTTGAAGATGAGGCAAGCCATCTTGAGGCATAACTAGAATCCATGCATGCGGCGATGGCTAGGTCAGAGCGGGAGGCGACTACCGGCCGGGCATCCCGCACCAAAGCTCAGGTGCACCTTCTTGGTGAGTTTCTAGTTAGATTCCTTTTTCATCCTTCTTGACATGTCTTGTTTTGATGGGTAGTTATTCTGCTTGTGTCTCCTAGTTGCCCGAGAGCAACTGGCCACTGCCCAAGACAAGGCGACAAGGCTCTGTGATGCCAATGCCATGCTGACTGAGCAGGTGGCGAAGGCTGTGCGTGACTATGATGCTACTGCAGCTGACTCATCCACCATGGCGATTAGAGCGGGTCAGTGTGGAAGAGCGCCTTAGGAATGTCTTGAGGTAGTTTACAGAGGTGATCCATCATGTGGATTGACATGGAGCCCCATTGGCACTAGAGGCCACTACCCTCTGGAGCAGCAAGGACCTTCATGACATGGCGACTGGGTTTCCACCGGTGGAAAAGCCAAAAGACATGTCGATGCCCTAGCCGTGGAGTTCAAGGGTGCAGTGGGTGCCATCACCGAGTATGAAGAAGTAGAGGATGTAATCCGTCCTGCTCCTTAAGATGTGTAAATTGCACTAGCCTTGAAATAAAGACTTCTTCATTTTGCGTTTTGTATTCTCCTGAGTAGTTGCTTCGTGGCTCGTGTAGTATTGATTGTAGCCCCTGGATCACTCGAATGGGTTAGCATAACGTATCATAGTGATCGATAGGAACCCACATTATGCATTGCCCGACCACGGTATACTCTTGAAAAGATTTTTGACCATGTAGCCCCTGAGTACCTCGGTAGGTCAGTGTGACCTACTGGCATGCTTAGTTTAAGCCCGAGGACATACCGATTGAGTTTTTTGATGCAGTCTACTGTCCTTATGATGGGTTGGTAGTCGTACCACCCGTAAGTTATGCCCTAGTATAGGGCTATTTTTTTAGGCGTAGAATCGTCCCAACAAGTCGATGTTCTAGGCATTTGTGTAGACTTCACCTTTCATGTTTGCCAGCTTGTATGTTCCTGACCTTACCTCTTTGGCCATGATAAATGGTCCTTCCCAAGGAGGCAAAAACTTGTTTTCCCCATGGTCGGCTGCACCTAATGCAAGACTAGATCGCCTTGCATGAAGTTTAGCAGCCAAACGTGCATACTATGGTACTTGCACAACTATTGCTGATATTTTGTAGAGCGAACAAGTGCCATTTCGTGATGCTCATTGAGCCTATCGAGGGAGTCCTGTAAGGCTTCCTCTGTTGTGTCCTAGTCATAAGCATAGACTCTGGTAGAGGAGTACCCAAGCTCCTTGGGTAGTATCGTGTCTGCACTGTAGATGAGGAAGAAGGGGGTGGACCCCGTCGGTCTGGTAGGAGTGGTTCATAAGCCCCATAGAACTGGTTGCAGCACCCAGACCCATCTACCATCGAACTTCTTGAGTTTCCTAAAAATCTAAGGTTTAAGGCCCTGAAGGATGCAGCTTTTCGCTCTCTCTACCTATCCATTGGTATGCGGGTGGGCTACTATAGCCGATCTTACATTGATCTACTATTCATCACAGAAGTAGACAAAAGTGCTTCCTAAGAATTGGTGCCATTGTCTGTAATGATCGTATTCATGACCCTATCCGGTGTATGACTTCTTTGATGAACTCGATTGCTGCCTCTAAGCTAGCTGTGGCTACAGGTTTAGCCTCAATCCACTTGGTAAACTTGTCGATCATGACAAACAAGTGATCGAAGCCCCCAATGGTAGGCGGGAGTTTCTCGATAAGTTCGAGTTCCCAAATAGCGAAGGGCCATGTGATCAGGAGTGTTTGGAGTTCTTGAGAGGGAACATGTTTTTGCTTAGCAAAGAACTAACATCCCTCATAAGTTCTCACAATATATTATGCGTCTTTAACCAAGGTAGGCCAGTAAAACCCTTATTGAAAGGCTTTACCCAACAAAGTATTTGGCATTGTGTGGTGGCCACAAGCCCTCGAGTGGATGTCTTGCAAGAGCTTTACCCCGTCTTCCATAGGTATACATCATTGTAGGATTCTGCTCATGCTTTTATGATGGATTTCATCATCCCTCATAACGTAGGATTTAGCTCTCTGACGTACTCGATTGGCTTCATCCTTATTGATAGGGAGGATGCCATGTCGTAGATAGTCGATGAGTTCCTATGCCTAGTCTGGTTAGAGCCTGTTGCTTTGGTGATGATGAGTACACTTGGCATAGGGGAGGTTGAGTCTCAACTTCCTAGCGTACTGAAGGTCTCATGAGCTCATTGAGGAACACGCACCTAGGGGCATGTCTTGAGTTGAGCCAAGCTGAGCAAGGCTATTAGCCTCCTTGTTGTCCCTTCGAAGGATCTGGTGTAGTTCAAGTTCATCAAACTTTGCCTCAAGTTTTCTAACCTTAGCATAGTAACTTCCATCTTATGGTCATGCCATGCTAAGGCTTTCATTACTTGCCCAATGACAAGTCTAGTCGCCTAAGGCGATGAGTCTCCTGACCCCAAGGGTGACAGCGGTTCGTAGCTCATGGAGGAGGGTCTCATACTCTGCTATGTTGTTAGTAGCGCCCTCAAAATTTAAACGGAGCATGTACCTCATTAGGTTCCTACTGGGGGAAACCAAGACAACCCCCGCTCCTGCTCCTTGTAGCATCAAAGAGCCATCGAAGTACATGTTCTAGTACTCTAGATCGGCTACGACCCATTCGATGTGTGCTTCTATCCATTCGGTAATGAAGTCCGCCAGAGCCTAGGATTTTATGGCCATGCGTGGCACATACGTGATGTCATATTGTTGGTATTTATTAACTTGTCACTTGTTTTAGTAGCCACCTATTATAAACCTATATCTATTAACATTACATTACTAGGTTGTCATCCCTAGTGATGACGCTAGAGATGCTTGTTGGTACTACATAGCATTACTACTAGAATAATACTAAGCAGTTCTTTAACATTTTATGTGACTAGAAAGAAAATATAAATATATGAATGAAAAGGATCTACAAGCGCACAGATAATATACCATTGTAGCACTTGACCCAAGAGTATTCCAGGTATCGTTATTTATATTTTTACCACAGGGAAGGTCTAGCATGAACATGTGTTGATAACTTATACTATTGATGGAGAAGTAAACCATAACCAATATTCTACTCATCATAGGGGTAAGTCATAGGATAAGCTATATATATAATAAGTATTGATCAAAGATAATGATAAATCACTCAGAGTACTCCTTTCTATGGCATTAGCATGGTCAGGTAGAATATTAGAGGAATAATTCCAAAGTCATTCTTAATTACAAGTCAAAGCATACATTGATTAGTGCAATTATACCTAGTAATCATTGCTAGGACCATCGTCATATCTACAAATAAGGGATATTACTAAGGAAGATTAAGAACAGAGCTTGTCTTCCTTCATAACTACATCCTATGTGCACCTACATTCATGGAGTGGACTACAAAGGACTCAATGGGAGTGTAACATCTGCAATCTATCACATGACCTAGAATATAGGGTGTATCCACAGGTAAACAACGTATAAGCACCATGCTTACACAATGTCAACCACTCAACCATGGTACCTTAGAGTGAGCGTTATATGAACTTATGCATGAACATGATGATAATCCAACTATACAAAGCATATAATCAAAGTAGACTATGAACAATCTAATGAAGAACATGAATAGCATGAATACTAATATTGTCATAACAATTGTAGCTAGCATATAAAAGTAATGGAGATACAAAAGAGAGGGGGTACAAAGATTATACCAAACCACACTCTTGACATGATCAGGAATCCATGCAAAGCCTGCTTGCCTCCCTCTGACCTAGCCTAACTAGCAATGCCCTAGAATTGAAGGAGCTCTAAGGATGATTAGAGTTTCTATCATCTCAAATGACTTTAATCTGCCTGAGGGAGGGGGGTAGGGGCTGGTATATATAGGCCAAAGCATCCATCATGAGATCTTGGATCAAACCTACTTAAAGTACAACATAGATACAACCTAGGAGGCGGTGGAGAACTGACATTGTGACGCGGCGACTGACAGGTGTAACAACCCAAAAATACACACACCAAAAATCACAACTACAAAATTTTTGTGTTAGCCTTATGTGATGTTGAGTGACACATGTAGAAGCCCAACCCTAGTTTTGGATTGGATGTGACCCAACTAGGTTAAGATCATAAGCATAGTTTGGTTTTATGCCACATGTGTAATTAAACTCCTAAATAAATAAATCATGCATGCATCCTTAATCCCACTTGTGATTTGGATTCTCTTGCCTTATATGATGTTTAACTAACTTACTTAATATTTATAATAAACCCTAACCAAATTGGCAACAAATAAAAGAGAAAGGAAAGAAGAGGGGGCAGTAGCAGCCCAGGCCTGCTCGGCCTTGCAAACCAGCCCGCCTGCCCTTTCACGCGCATAGCCCATGAAGCCAGCCCAGCATCACTGCTCGCACGCACACAGCCACTGACAAGCCGACCTCGCTTGTCAGCTATCACGCAGCCACATCATGTCGAGCGCCTGACGACTCGACCCCGCTTGTCAGCACAGTAGCATCTTCTTCCCCTTGCCCACGCATTCTCCACCACACGACCGGGAGCCAACCAGCGTGGTAGGCATGGGCCCAGGGTCACGCAAATTGCATGACCTTGTTCCCCTTGCGCCGTGCTTACGCTACCGCATGAGAGCCATCGGATGAGCTGCACATATCACCACTACCTGATCGCCGTCCGCCATTGGAGCCCTTAGAACTCGGCTATAAAAGCCAACGTCCGTGAGACCTAACCCTCAGCCCGTTCGCCACCGCCGCTGGTGGCACAGCACCACACAGCGTCAAGCTAAGAGAGAGGGAGGAGGGAGAAGCAAGGTGGAGAAGGAAGCCGCTATGGGGAGGACCTCGCCAGAGCCAGGAGCGCTGCCCTAATCAGCTGCAGCGATGTAGCTGCTCGGCACGGCACTGCATCGCCTCGTCACGGCCTTGCCTCTCCACTGCACCACCATCCTACCACCATGAACCCTACGGTGAGCCATCTTGCTGAGACCACCTCCCTAGCCAAATGGAACATGCACCGCCATGATCAAAACCTTGTTGAAGCTTCGAGCTCCGGCCTAGCCCAACTGGTTAGCTAGGGAGACCGCCATGGCCACACTTGCCGAGACCCAGGACGCGCCGTGCGCGCTGCCATCAACCAAAAGGAGGACCCCAGCCATGACGTTGTACATTGGAGTAGGAGCGCACATGCATGGACACGCTCAACATGGCCGAGAGCACAACCATGGTGAAACCACCGTGTCTTCTATGTCGCGGTAAAGGTGACGTTGACACTCGACTGGTTTCACCATGACGAGAGACACACTGCGCTCACCTTAGCCGAGGAAGGAACCCACCAGAGCCTTGCATTGCTACACCACACCTCGTCGGAGCGCCACTGCCTCTATTTTGCCCCCACCACCATGGCCAGAGCCACTGGGAGCACCAGGAGCTCCTTCAACACGCCCACCATGGCTGTAGAACCACCGTGGAGCTCACATGCTCCTCCAACTGGGCTCTCGCTACCACTGTAGCCCTATCCATGCACGCCGATGAACCCACGCTGCCGTTCACCATGGCTAGAACCCTAGGAATCCCTAGCCATCGCCATGACCCCACCGTCGCAATTGCCAAGGCTTGGGAAAAGCTATTGCCTACCCTAATCGGACACTAGCACTACCGCGGGAGCTCGTCGGTGACCTCACCGCCGGCGGAAGCCCTGTCAGGGAAGAGAAGGGGATTTTCCCATCACCGAGCTCCGACCACAACCACATCCTGAGTAGCTCCGACCATGACCTCGCCGACCATGACCACACTGACCACGCCCCGAGCAGCTCCGCCGAGCAGCTCCGACCACGACCTCGCCGACCACGACCACACCGACCACGTCCCAAGCAGCTCCACCGAGCTTCGACCACGACCATGTCATGCACGTGAACCAAACCCTAGGAAGGAATAAGTGGACCAAGTCCCTCATAGACCGGCTCTGCGGTCTATGGACCAACGCAGACGAGTTCACCATGAACCGCGCCTCACCTATGCCCGTGGATCACGGCCCATTAGTGGCCCAGTAAGACAATGTGGCTGCACTAGTGCACGCCACATGGCGGGCCAAGCCTGGCCCAAATCCAGGCCCAACCAGCCCAGTCGAGGCCCAACCTATATTGGCCATTGATCGGTCAACGTAGACCATTGACCGACGCCACATGTCAGTGACTGTGATCTGTTGATCGTTGACCGGGGCCATATGTCAGTGACTATGATCCGTTGACCATTGACTCACCTGTTGACTTGATGTTGACTTAGACCGAACCCACATGTCAGTGACCCAAGAGCCCCTAGTCCCACCAGTCAGTAGCTGATGATGTAGATGACGTCATGATGACGTCAGCAGGACCCCACCTATCAGTACTAGAACCGAGACAATGATGTCATGCTAACATCAGCATACCACGTGGGCCAACAGGAGCATGACACGTGTCAGCATGATATTAATTCAGCCTTATCCATTTTTAGAGATGATTTAAACTTCAGAAATTCATAACTAATTCATATGACCTCAGAAAAATACGAAACCAGGACCAAAATTCATCCAAAATTGAACTTTACACAATGAACCCATGTTTGAGTGCATTTGGTTCTTTTGAATTTTCATTGCTTCTTTGTGCTATTCTATAGATGTCGCTAACGCGACTATAATTCAATCGTATGCAGACTCAGAGGAGAACCAGACAGACGAGGATCGTGAGTACCGTGAGGAGTACGGAGACGACTACACTAAAGGTGCCACATCCCACCCAATCTCGTAGCACCTATTATGCATGGCTAATATAGGACTACTATTGCTTTACTTTACTGTTATAATCATACTATGATAGGACTTGCATGGT